>NC_053489.1:94178594-94819058 GCF_905171775.1 Rana temporaria | reverse complement strand
TTTTCAAAAACAGGAATTTGGTCCCTTTCTATTGCTAGCATTTTGGCATGAGACATAAAAACATTTAGGCCCAGATTCACAGACACTTACGCCGACTTATCTTCTGATACGCCACGTAAGTGCACGGATGCGCTGTCGTATCTCTGCGCCTAATTCTTAATAGAAGATACGTCTGAATTTTGGCCTCATCCGACCGACGTAAGTCTCCTACGCCGTCGTATCCTGGGCGCATATTTACGCTGGCCGCAAGGGGCGCTTCCATTGATTTACGTGTCGAATATGTAAATGAGCAAGATACGCCGATTCACGAACGTACTTACGCCCGTCGCAGTAATCTACGCCGTTTATGTAAGGCGTACGTCCGGCGTAACGTTAAACCACCATATAGGAGGCGCATCCCATGCAAAGGTATGGACGTCGGAACAGCCGTCGTATTTTACGTCGTTTACGTAAGTCATACGTGAATGGGGCTGGGCGTAGGTTACATTCACGTCGTAGGCATTGAGCCGTCGTATCTTAGGGAGTATATGCAACGTGATTCTGAGCATGCAGGCGCATGCGCCGTTCGTTCGGTCCTTCATTTACATGGGGTCACGCTTCATTTTAATAGATCACGCCCACTACCTTCCTACTTTGAATTAGGCGGGCTTACGCCGGCCAATTTACGTTACGCCGGCGCAAGTTTGGGAGCGAGTGCTTTGTGAATACTGTTCTTGCCTCACTGATTTACGTTGGCGTAGCGCATACGAGATGCGCTACGCCAGTCTAAAGATGTGCCGCTCTACGTGAATCCGGGCCTTAGTCTACTTTCAGTCTTGGGTATCTCTAGGTCAGGGGTCCTCCATGCCTTAGCAATTGTTTGCTTAGCGGCTGTGGTAAGTTGGATTAGGAGTCTGGTTTTAGATTGAGCAAGGCCGTGGCTGGGTCTGGTTGCACATTGAGATTAAACATTTTGGAAGCAATTCCAAATATATTTTTCCAATATATCTGAACCAATGGGCAGGACCACCATAAGTGCAAGTGGGTACCTGGGTCAGAGCATCCTCGAAAGCATTGAGCTGTGTGGTTTGGCGTAAATTTGGACAACCTTGAGGGGACGAGGTGCCATCGAGTTAAAACCTTATAATTGGTTTCTACCGCCAGGATGTTTGGGGAGGAAGATTTTGTTGCTGACCACATTTTTGACCAATCAGCCATATCAAATGTCCTTTCCAGGTCCTCCTCCCAGTGGACATAGGATTTCAACCAAAACCACAGCCAGCAGCAAAAGGAACACTTTGCATCGATTAAAAATATTGTCCCTTGTGCTGATTTAAAATATTTATTTTGACTAAACTAACAGAGCATTAAATATAAATCCAGATTTGCTACAAATTACTATAATTTGCACATTGTTCCTTGCTGATAAATAAATTGTTATTCAAGGAAAAAACTTTTAGATAGTTATCTTCCATTAAAAGTATTTTTTTCCTGTATCTACAACCCCGCATCCTACAAATAAAATATCCTTATTTACAGGCACATTTAGCTGTGACCTCCGTGCCACCTGTACCTTCAATAGAGTCTTTACATCATCTGCACAAATTCCTGCATATTTTTAAAAACCAAAAATTATCTATTGTCACACTGAACGTGGTCAGGCTTAAATTTCTTGAGCTACCTGTGGAGCTTCAAAGACAGCTCCAGCACAGATGCTGCGGTCCATTCTCAGCAGGCAGACATAGAGAACTCCGGCCTCCTTAATGTTTCCAGAATATCAGAGCGGAACACCGTGTGTTAGTGACTCTCAATACTTTCCACCTGGTGAGAGTCACAATACGTCTACTGCTCAGCAGGGAACATTGTGTTCTGACAATTATCAGAGCCCAGCGCCATGCTGCTATATGTTTTGTGTGTCAAGATATTATTAATAAAAGAGTCTTGTGTGGGCTAAGTTAGATGTGAAAGATTGTCACTGACTTTATAACGTACCTCTCATCTTTATAAAACCAATTGAATCTAGACCCTCAGTGATGTCACCCTAGACCCTCAGTGATGTCACCCTAGACCCTCAGTGATGTCACCCTTGACCCTCAGTGATGTCACCCTAGACCCTCAGTGATGTCACCCTTGACCCTCAGTGATGTCACCCTAGACCCTCAGTGATGTCACCCTAGACCCTCAGTGATGTCACCCTAGACCCTCAGTGATGTCACCCTTGACCCTCAGTGATGTCACCCTTGATCCTCAGTGATGTCACCCTAGACCCTCAGTGATGTCACCCTAGACCCTCAGTGATGTCACCCTAGACCCTCAGTGATGTCACCCTAGACCCTCAGTGATGTCACCCTAGACCCTCAGTGATGTCACCCTAGACCCTCAGTGATTTAACCCTAGACCCTCAGTGATTTAACCCTAGACCCTCAGTGATGTAACCCTAGACCCTCAGTGATGTAACCCTAGACCCTCAGTGATGTCACCCTAGACCCTCAGTGATGTAACCCTAGACCCTCAGTGATGTCACCCTAGAACCTCAGTGATTTAACCCTAGACCCTCAGTGATGTAACCCTAGACCCTCAGTGATGTCACTCTTGACCCTAAGTGATGTCACCCTTGACCCTCAGTGATCTCAGCAATTCTGTTCTGCAGATCTGCACCTAGGGTGACATCACTGCTCTTCAATGAATTCAGTATTGTAAACAGGGCGTTAATATACTTTTGTGGAAATTCCTACCTCAAGGAGTGATTGAGGGTTGAGTCTTCTTCTCCCTATATAATGCCTCTGTAGGATTGGAGTGGCAGAGGATAATGGGAAGTAGTGACCCAAAGCAATGATAATGTGAGCTACAAGGGAGTTTGAGAAACACTCCTCCGGGGTAGACCCCAGGCATAAATGGGTGAGGTGTTTATGAGTCAAAAAAACCTTATGGGATTGGGAGTAAGGAAGAGCTGGGCTGCTCCCCTTTATCAAATACATTACCTGCCAAATACATTATATCTGGAGAGAGAGACTGAATGTGAATGTGGTATAACTGTTCTGTGTAAGGTTCCAATTTTATAAGTAATGCAATGAAAAAGGCTGACAATCGCTTATTGGGAACAAGTTCCAAATTATCCTGTAAGATAGGGCCTCCAACTGGGATGAGTAGTCAATATGGCAGAGTTTTCCTGAGCAAGGTGTGTCAGAAACCCTAATCCATTCATGTCACATCAAGATGAAGGGAGGTGCACTGGGCCAGCATGGTCATTGCTGGTAGTCAGCCAGGGGCCTGCTTACATTTGGCATAGTCAGCAGGATGGGATATGTGACCACATGTGGAGAAAGTGTCAACTTTGCCAACTGGGTCTTGAGCAGAAGGCAGAGCTAAAGAAAGAGTGGAATTCCAGCATCATCAAGCGAATGTGTGAGATTTTGTTGGATGGTGTTGGGGTTCGGTCACACATTGTGGTACCAATAAGTTTGGGATCAACGGCGGATATTGGATTATGGCTTTTGCCCAGGAACAGACTGGCTTTGTGTTGCTATGGTGCCAGCAAAATGTTGGGGGCGATAGGCCCGTGCTGTAACCGGCCCTGGGCTTACGGGTGGGATGGGAGAGCTTAGGACCCCTTCTGCTGCTTGTAGTAAACAAGCAGATGTTTAGCAGCTCCGATCGCTTTTACCAAAAAGGGCATCGCTGTATCTAAAGAATTGTATCTGGATGATGACTGTAACTGCAGCCATCATCCAGATATGACAACCAATTCCCGAGGATGCACATATGCGCACATTGGTCCAGGATAGAAAAGGCTGACTCTAAAGTAAGCTGGCAGAGGTTGTTTGCTCAATGTGATTCTTCCTGCCAATAAAATGGCAAGAACCCTCCAATAAGTATAATAAATGATAAAAAAAAATATATTTTTAATCAGCAATCTGCATAGCTGTTTAAGCACCTGCAGGTATTACTGTGTGGCTACAATAGACAATTGTATATACTGTTATTACAAATATATATATCATGTGTGTGTTTTCAGATTTCTCAATCTTTTACAGAAATAATATATATTTAATTTTTTTTTGTTTTTAGAAGCACATATATGGGCCCGGATTCACAAAGCACTTGCGCCGACGTATCTCGAGATACGCCTGCGTAAGTGCAAATATGCCCTCGTATCTGTGCGCCGTGCCCACAAAACTAGTTACGCCTGAAGATAGGCTTCATCCGACCGACTAACTTGCCTAAGCTGGGTAGAGTGGGGCCATATGTCGCTGGACGTATTTGGCGCACCCATTGATTTTCTATTCACATATGCAAATGAGGAGATACGCCGATTCATGAACGTACGTCCGACGCAGTGCGCGTATAGTCATACGTCCGGCGTAAGTTTATGCCCCATAAAGAGGTGTAACTCAGCACATCCATGCAAAGGTCTGCACCAGGGAACTCAAGCCGTCGTATTTTACGTCGTTTACGTTGGACGTGAATCTGGCTGGGCGTAGGTTGCGTTCACAAGCCGTAGGCATGATCCGTCTTATCTTAGGGAGTAGATCCGACTGATTCTGAGCATGCGCTCTGGGATGCGTCCACGGGCGCCGTTCATTATACGGATCTGTCTGAGCCTCAGCCCATCATTTGCATGGGGTCACGCCTCATTTTGCATGGCTCACGCCCCACTTCCACATACGCCGCTTACGCCTAGGAAACCCAGTGCAGATTTGGCAGCACTGGCTTTGTCAATCCAGTGCTTGCCTCTCTGTGCTGCGTCGGCGTAGTGTAAAGAAGATACGCTACAGCGGCATAAATATGCGCCGATGTATGTGAATCCGGGCCATGGTTTCTTTGGGTGAACATTTCTCAAACAAATGCCATTGGGAAACATTTTACAATTTGTCCTCTATTACAGTGTAATACATGGGAAAATAGATACTAACTGTTGTAGGTTGGGCATTTGGTAACCAAGGTCAACAATAGCTTCACCTTTTGGCATACATGTCAATCACATCCAATGACATTCCGCGCCAGGGGCGGGCCAAGTGATACAGTGAGTGGTCTATAGCTGCCGGCTGTATCACAGGAGCGGCCCGCAAAAACGAACCCCCATGGGAGAGAGCTCCCATGAAGGGGGTTAGTTCTTGCAGGGAGGAGCTAAGACAGTCACCGAGGGACCCCAGAAGACCAGGTAAGTATAACATGTTTGTTATTTTAAAAAAAAAAATTACCTTTACAACCCCTTTAACCTAATTATCTGCATACTGGGGCCTAATCCTCAAAAACCCCGGCGCAACGTAACTTTTTCCATTTAAGTTACAACCGCCGCAAAATCTCTAACTAAGTGCCTCGATCCACAAAGCACTTACCTAGAAATTTTGAGCGGTGTAACTTAAATCCGGCCGGCGCAAGGCGTTCCTCTTCAAATAGGGGGGCGATTCCCATTTAAATTAGGGCGCGCTCACCCGCGCCGGCCCGTACTGCGCATGCTCGTGACGTCATTTTCCCGACGTGCATTTGTGGATCGCGACGGGTCAATAAAGTTGCGTCGAAAAAAAAAAAAGATACGGCGGAAAGAAAAAAATTTTAAAACAAAAAATAAAACTGCGTCGCTGGACAGAAGGTCTGCTTTACAAGGTGTAAACAGTTTACACTTTGTAAAAGCAGCCCTAATTTTTAAACATGCACCTTAATACTTACGGAGAAAAAACGAAGCTGAAAAGCTTCGTGGATCTCCGTAAGTGCTAATTTGCATACCCGAGGCGGCATTTCGACGCGAAATGCCCCCAGTGGCGATGCCGGTACTGCATCCTAAGACCCGGCAGTGTAAGTCCCTTACACATGCCGATCTTCTGTCTATCTCTTGGAAACTGATTCTGTGGATCAGTTCCATAGTTAGAAACAGGGATAGCGACGGCGTATCAGTAGATACGCCGTCGTATCTCTTTTGAGGATATGGCCCACTGTTCTTCCAGCTCTTCCTTTGTTTGTACCTCTTAGGCCCCGTACACACGACAGAGGAACTCGACGTGCTTGGCACCGTCGAGTCCTCGTCTCGTTTTGGGATGAAGCCGCCGAGGAGCTCGGCGGGCCGCCTTCTCCTATAGAACAACGCGGCCAACGAGAAAATAAGAACATGTTCTCTATTTTCTCGTCGAGCTCCTCGGCGGCTCCATCGAGCCAAAACTGTACAGACGACAGAGATTCTCGGCAGAATCCGGGTTTTTGACGAGTTTCTCGGCGAATTCTGCCGAGAATCTCTGTCGTGTGTACGAGGCCTCACTTTGCAATCTTGTTGTTGCCTGTGTTCTAACTTGACATTTTGCTGCCAATCAATTTCAAAAATGTCCCTATTTATTTTCTTAAAATTATACATTTTCTCATTTTAAACATTTGACATGTTTCTAATGTGAAAAAAATATGGGCTTATGAAATGTGCAAATCATTGCATTCTGTTTATATGTAGATTTTACACAACTTTTTTGGAATTGGGGTTGTACTTAATAATTGTTATCTCAAGCATATTTCACTCATCACAGTAAGGTGTATGCCACTGTGTGTAATATGTAAAAGCTGTAAAGTGATTCCTGTAGCTCACAACCTACAATGGTGCTGAATTTATTTCATAGCATCAAAAAAGCTTCACTGTAAAATATGAACATTATAGAGTTTGGTGCCCTCCAGTGGTAAGTAAGGAATGTAACAACTATGCATGAAATCGCCCCAATGTAAACTGAAATACAGAAAATGGTAATTTCAAACAAAATGTTATTCTGTGATCTCATTTTAACACCAATTCCTCGCTGCAAACGTTTTCATTTTACCAATCCAAAAACTTACTTTAGTTTTTCAGTCCATTGCCTGGATACATCTACATAGAAAAAAAAAAAGAAATGGCTGCACATCCAAAAGTTCCAAAAATGTGCCTTTATTAAAAATCACCAGGGATACACCAAGACACCAGGTATTTATTCACGTAGACGTGTTTCACACATTCAAACGGTGCTTAATCATTAATCAGGGTAATGATTAAGCACAGTTTGGATGTGTTAAAACGCGTCTACGTGAATAAATACCTGGGGCCAGATTCACAAAAGAGATACGACGGCGTATGTCCTTATACGCCGTAGTATCTCTGTGATCCGCCCGTCCTAACTATGCGGCTGATTCATAGAATCAGTTACGCATAGATAGCCCTAAGATCCGACAGGTGTAATTGACTTACACCGTCGGATCATAGGATGCAATACTAGGCCGGCCGCTAGGTGGCGAGGCCATTGCGGTCGGCGTAGAAAATGCAAATGACTAGTTACGGCGATTCACGAACGTCCGCATGCCCGTCGATCTAAATGATTTCCCGCTGCTGGCTTACTGCGGCCGA
Source organism: Rana temporaria (assembly GCF_905171775.1). NCBI lineage: Eukaryota > Metazoa > Chordata > Amphibia > Anura > Ranidae > Rana > Rana temporaria. The sequence continues at coordinate 94,811,728 of NC_053489.1, read as the reverse complement.
GTGCAGGGTGTAACCAAGATGGGCGTTGGGATGTTCAACCTCTGATGGAGACACAGAACAATCACTTCCATTACGGAAAGTGACAGCCCCGGTCACTGATTCTTATGGAAGATGCGGCTGCGCCCTGCACCCCCTGCCTCGGCCAGCTTACCTTTCGCTGCTGCCAGCCTGTATAGGACTCGCTCTCCGTTCCGCACTCTCCGCCCACTGACTTTCGGTTTGCGAGAAACGCCGCCTCTTCATTCCCAGGTATCGAGTAGGCATCGGAAGCATTTGTGCGAGTACAAGTACTTGCCTAGGGCACACTGCTAGGGGATGTACAAGTACTCGCGCAAATTCTCGGTATCGGTGAAACCCTAAGCTCAATAAATCCCACTTCACCAAGATCCCATTGGTTACCATGTTTTCAAACTTCCGTTTACCTGTAGAGAAGATGGAAACGGTGTTGTCCCAGAGTCCTTTCTGCTGCAATGCTGCTGTGACGTTTCCCACTGCTTCATCCATGGCGAGACACCATCCCTGCGTACTGACGTCTTTTCTTGTCCTGGATGAGCTATAAGGCTCAGTGTACTCCTCAGGAACTTGTAGAGGAGCGTGGACAGACTGAAGGCCAGATTAGAGGAAGAGAGGCTGCAAGAAGGACAAAGCCATGTAAGAACCAGACACACTGTCTGGAATTCATTACAGAAAAATCTAAATTGCATGCACTGGCCATCTTGTCTAGCCAAGTGCTACTTGCCCCCTCCCCCTCCCCAAAAAAAAAGAAAATATTAAAAGCAGCAAAACATGAACACGGCCCTCAAACTCCATTTCTGGAGCATCAGAAACACAGAATGAATGAACAGAAATAACTCCATACAGAGGCTTCCCGATCATTCATAGACTGAAGCATAGTAAACACATATACTATACCTCAGTTATGAAAAAAAAAAAAATGTCATTGATCAATACAGAGAGGAAGAGAGGGAGAGAGGAAACAGTGGGCCCGGGAGATCACAGCGGGGACCTGCATAGGACAGGCAGCATTTAGAGAAACTGATCTCTTCCATCTCCCTCTTGCAGCCGCTGAATAGAGGGAGAGGCGAGAAACTGCATTCAGCGGCTGCAGGGGCAGGATTTATGTACATCCCGCTGTCTTATTACGACATGCTGCAGCTGTGTCCTAGGTGGCTGCCTAGTTTGCCTAGTGGTAGCACCGGCTCTGAAACTGACAATCACTGTATAGATAGCTGGTTCATTCAGTGGATAACATTGATCTCCCCGTGGTCACTCACACAGCAGATCCGCCATTATAGAATGCCTTGCATTTTTGGTCAATGCATACAAGGCGTTTCCTAATTGGACAATGTGGGAGATTGTGATATCTCTGTACCTTTGCCCCATGCCAGTGGTGCTGAATGAGTGTACCCCTGTGTTCAGTGTATAGAGGGGAAATACTCACATAGCACCTGGAAGATCACAGCTATCAACAAGCAAACATGATGTCAGCTAGACCAACCACGACACAATACATGCTCATTTTACATGTGCATAACAGAACAAATTCTTTGGATGAAGAGCCACTATGAGTGCAGGACAGACAGCTCTAAGGATCCATAAGCTAAAAAAAATGGCAGACAGTAGCAGGATGACGTAATATAGATCTCCTAGACAACCTATTCAGGCATAGAGCTGAGCTTGATTTTAGAACAGCACTCTGTGTCATAATAGAGCGCCCCATGGCTGTAGTGTAAGTTTTTAATACTCTTTAATTTACAAGAAACTTAGTAATAGTTTAATGTTATCAAATTATGAGCGTGTATAAGTAATCACTTCTATCTATATCAGTGGCGGCCACAGGCAACCCACCCCCCCCCCCCCCATCCATGCGTCCGGCCCCCTAATCTACATGCAGGTGGGGAGGGGTGTTATTTTTGAAGCATGAGATTAGAGCCAGAGGCTCTACTAGGCTTTAAAAAAAGGTGGACTCAGGGTGTAGAGCACTGCGCTCTGAGTCCACCCAATTATGGGAGAGGAGTGGGATGAATATACACTATTGTCACACTGATCCTCCTCCTAGCTAATCAGGAAGCGGGTCCTGAGACCCGTTACCTGATTGGCTAAAAGACAGGTGATCCTATTGGATGCTTAGGAGGCGGTGAGGAGATGCACGGCTGAAGTTGCTGCGATGCAGAGGAGACGCCCATCCGCCCGCCTGTAGGCGGGAACCTAAATGGGGTAAGTGCGGAGCTGGATGACCAACCACTGGCCTCCCGGGGGGAGGGGTGCAGGGGTCTTGCGGCCGGTCATTCAGCCCCGCACCACCGGAGGACTAGGGGGTGGTTGTTTACAGCCTCCCACCAAAAAATAAAAAACAGCCGCCACTGATCTATATATATATATAATATATGTCTAATGTAAATTGAACCATATGGTCTCATTATTCTGAGGGAAGTTGGGAACCTCTGACCTTTCTAGACTGTGGTGTGGCTCAAAACGGTTTTACCTTGTTTTTTTGGCCTGGGATACAGTGTTAATTTATTCGACTAAAATATTTTTGTCAACTAAATTAATACTATTGAGATGACTAAAATACGACTGAAACTAAAATGGCATTTTAGTCAAAAGACTATGACTAAAACTAAATTGAAATTTGATGTCAAAAGTAACACTGCACTACCACATAAGAATAAGTAGGGGACATCTACTAAGCTGCTAAACTGAAAAAAATATAAGAAAAACACCTTTCTTATTTTGTTTCCTTAATATTTAATGTTGGTGATTTATTCAGGTAATATGTGCAATGGCCTTACAGCCAATAGAGTTGACAGTTTTTTTTTTATATTTTCAAGTTGTACTTCTGTTTGTCAAAAAGCAATATTTTTGTTTGTTTATGAAACTTGGTTTTATTTATAAAGATGTTATATATCACAACTCTGTGTATGTAGTGCATATTCAAACCTTAATATAATAAATAATAACATGTTATTAGATTTTTACTCCAGTACTATATAAAATGAGTTTGGCCATTCTAAAGAAATGCTTAAATAATGCATTCAAATTTAACTGGGGAGCTACAGTTCATTGAGGAAACCATGAATGCCAACATGTACTGTGACATACTGAAGCAGAGCATGATCCCCTCCCTTCGGAGACTGGGCCGCAGGGCAGTATTCCAACACGATAACGACCCCAAACACACCTCCAAGATGACCAACCTGAGGGTAAAGGTGATGGACTGGCCAAGCATGTCTCCAGACCTAAACCCTATTGAGCATCTGTGGGGCATCCTCAAAGGAAAGGTGGAGGAGTGCAAGGTCTCTAACATCCACCAGATCTGTGATGTCATCATGGAGGAGTGGAAGAGGACTCCAGTGGCAACCTGTGAAGCTCTGGTGAAATCCATGCCCAAGAAGGTTAACCTCCCTGGTGGTATCCCTGAGCGTGACTCAGGGTTGTTTTTCCATGCTAGGATCGGTATCCCCGAGTCACGCTCGGGGTAGCTGTGCAGAGTGTGCAGCGGCGCGGCTTACCTGCTCGCTGAATCCACAGACAAGTTACTTACCTTGTCCCTGGATCCTGCGATGCATCCCTGCTGTGTGAGCGAGCGGCGTCCTCTCTCGATTCACACAGTGTCCTCCTGTGCCGCCGATCTCCGTTCCCTGCGACGTTACGACGCACGGGGACGGAGAACGGCGCCAAATTCAAAAAAAGTAAACAAACACTTTACATACAGTATACTGTAATCTTATAGATTACAGTACTGTATGTAAAAAATACACACCCCCCTTGTCCCTAGTGGTCTGCCCAGTGCCCTACATGTACTTTTATATAATAAAAACTGTTCTTTCTCCCTGCAAACTGTAGATTGTCCATAGCAACCAAAAGTGTCCCTTTATGTCAAAAATGGTTTTAAAGCAGCTAGAAAACAGCGATAATAATTTATAATCACTTGCAGAATTGTGCGATAGCGATTTGTGGGGAAATTCGTCATCAAAAAATAAATAAATAATGACAGCGACAATTCTGCAACTGAGCAAATTTCAGTGATTTTGATTTGATTACATTATTGAATAATTTTTATTATAATTATATTATTATTTGTTATAATTATTTATAGTTATTTATTATATTATAATTTATAATTTTGTTTTTAAAAAAAAATCATACCCGGGATGCCTACTAGACTCTTGTTTGGTCAGATTTAAATGAGTTATTCCTAAGAATTGCAGGCCTACAGTATAAAACGCCAAATTTCCTTGCAAATAATTGTACCGCTTTTGGTACGTAATTCCAGACAGAATCATACCGCCAGGGAGGTTAAGGCAGTGCTGGAAAATAATGGTGGACACACAAATATTGACACTTTGGGCCCAATTTGGATATTTTCACCTAGGGGTGTACTCACTTTTGTTGCCATCGGTTTAGACATTAATGGCTGTGTGTTAAGTTATTTTGAGGGAACAGCACTAGTTTACATTGTAGCAAAATGTAATTTCTTTAGTGTTGTCACATGAACAGATAGAATAGAATATTTTCAAAAATGTGAGAGGTGTACTCACTTTTGTGAGATACTGTGATTATATATATATATATATATATATATATATATATATATATGTGTGTGTGTTTTTTTTTTTTTTTATAAATGACAGTTATGCACACCTTCTCAGACTTGTGATTAGTGATGAGATCCACAGCTCTCTCTGTAAATAGGTGAGTGGAGTATTTCTTGTCATACCCTTTGGCTGGTGCTTCTCCATCTCGAAAGTCTAGAGCACACATGGTTTTGTTCAGAGCAATAATTTCATAGCATCTCTCATGGCTGTAATAATCTTCACTGCCAAGAAGATATCCTGGAATACAGAACAAGATGCAATACATAAAAACAAAATTTTAGCAGTTGTTAATGTTACTTTACTTCTATGTGGTCAGTTGATCTGTGCTTTCACCTAAGGCCTAGTACACACGAGAGGATTTATCCGCGGAAACGGTCCGGAGGTCCGTTTCCGCGGATAAATCCTCTGGCGGATTTTGATCTCATGGTTGTACCAACCATGAGATCAAAATCCCCGCGGAATTCCCTCGGCGGTGACGTGTCGCGCCGTCGCCGCGATGATGACGCGGCGACGTGCGCGACGCTGTGATATAAGGACTTCCACGCATGCGTCGAATCCCACGCATGTGAGGGATGGATTCGGACGGATTGATCCGGTGAGTCTGTACAGACCAGCGGATCAATCCGTTGGACTGGATTCCAGCGGATCGATTTCTTAGCATGTTAAGAAATTTTGATCCGCTGGAAATCCATCGCGGGGAAAAATATCCGCGGAAAAATATCCGCTGGATCGTACACACCAGGGGATCTATCTGCTGAAACCAGTCCGCGGATAAATTCCAGCGGATAGATCCTCTCGTGTGTACGGGGCCTTTGTTTCACAAGACTTTCGCCTAAGATTTACCCAATTTCAAATAAGATTCATGGAGAAAATTGGTCATTTTTGGGTCAAAACACTGATAATTAAAACTCTGTGTTTTCAGTAGGTTAGGGTACATTTGCAATTGTGACCAGCCCCAGTGTGAATCAAAACACTAGAAATCTGCTGATTCCTGCGGCTGCTTTGCCACCTAGTTGAAGTGAGAGATGATACCGCTCTAAAAGCTGGCTTTGCTTCCATCCCAGTAAACCAAAAATGTGCTGGCTATGCACAGAAGAAGGTCCTGGACTGCCGCACTCCTTAAAACAATGGGCCGGATTCAGAAAGAATTTACGTTGGCGTATCTATTGATACGCCGCGTAAATTCTAAGCTGTGCCGGCGTACCTTCTTTCTGTATTCAGAAAGCAAGATACGCCGAAATTTGGCTAAGATCTGACTGGCGTAGGTTTCTTACGCCGTCGTATCTTAGTTGCATATTTATGCTGGCCGCTAGGTGGCGCTTCCGTCGATTTACGCGAGGAATATTGAAATTCGGTAGATACGCCGATTCAGAAACGTACGTCCGGCCGGCGCATTTTTTTACGTCGTTTGCGTAAGGCTTTTTCCGGCGTAACGTTACCCCTCATAAAGCAGGGGTTAGTCATGTTAAAGGAGTTCTCTAAGCTAAAACTTTTAACCCCCGCTGTGCCCGGGCTGTAAAACTATACAAAATAAACTTTCACTTACCTGCCTACGATCCCCCGTTGTTCCGATATCGCCGTCCCGTTCTCCGGTCCCGGTCTGTTCCACTTCCTGCGGGTCGGTGACTCATAGTGCGCTCAGCCTATCAGCGGCCGCAGCAATGTCCCGTCGCGGCCGCTGATAGGCTGAGCGCACTGTGAGTCACCGACCCGCAGGAAGTGGAAGAGACCGGGACCGGAGAACGGGACGGCGATATCGGAACAACGGGGGATCGTAGGCAGGTAAGTGAAAGTTTATTTTGTATAGTTTTACAGCCCGGGCACAGCGGGGGTTAAAAGTTTTAGCTTAGAGAACTCCTTTAAGTATGGACGTCAGAAACGACCGAACAGCGTCGTATTTTACGTCATTTACGTTAGTCGTTCGCGATCAGGGCTGTACGTAAGTTCCGTTCACGTTGAAAGCATTGACAGTTTGCGGCGTAATTTGGAGCATGCGCACTTGGAAACGTTCACGGACGGCGCATGCGCCGTTCGTAAAAAACGTCAAATACGTGGGGTCACAATTAATTTACATAAAACACGCCCACATCATCCACATTTGAATTAGGCGGGCTTACGCCGGACAACATACGCTACGCCGCCATAACTTAGGGCGCAAGTTCTTTATGAATACGGAACTTGCGCCCTAAGTTACGGCGGCGTAACGTATCTGAGATACGTTACGCCCCCGCACAAAGTTACAGCGGGCTATCTGAATCTAGCCCAATGTCTTTATTGTACAAATAAAATCCAAAAAAACACCAAAGCGATGCAGTCAAAATGAAGTGAACAACAGGATGTCACAGAGAGTTAAGAAGGAGTTTTCTCACTACAAAGATAAAAGAAAAACAGGAATGCTGGGACATGGTCTTGATCAGGTGTGTCAAACTCAATTTCATTGTGGCCCGCATCAGCAATATGCTTGCCCTCAAAGGGCCAGGTGTCTGTGTGTTCGCGCAATAGATGTACAGAGAACCCCACCCTCACATCAGATGTCAAGAGCCCCCCCAACCATTAGAAGTCAAGAGTCCCCACCCTCCCTTACATCACAGTGCCCGCCCCCTTTGTGCTGCTGCCAGAAAGAAGCTGAGGTGCAGGGTCTGGAGGAGGACCAAAGGAGGGCTGGGGTCAGCAGCCAGGGTCTGCTAAATGCTGAGATCAGGGGAGGCAGAGACAAAGAGGTGCTGTGGCTCCACAGAGAGGCGCAAGACCTGCAAATTTCTGTTCTCTTTGCTGCCGACTGCTGAGACAGGGGCAGATATGAACCTATGCAAGGCTGAGGGGAGAAGTGCAGGATCTGGTGGGGCAGTTCTGTCCTCCTCTCTGCTGCTGACTACTGACACAAGATGGGGGACAGAGAAGAGGAGGTTGCCGCAGCTGCAGGAGAGGTGCGAGGGCCACATGAAATGGCCTGGTGGGCCAGATTCGGCCCATGTTTGACACATGTCTAGATGAAGAGAGGGAGGTTTGGGGGGGGGGGTATAAAAGGTTGGGTGGAAAAAGTGAAGTGTCTAATTAAAGGCATGATCTGTGTGATTCCATATAGCAATCATATATTCAAGTAGTGGAGTTACCTGGCAAGAGCTTATGCAGTCCCTCCAATGTGACCTTCTCTCTATTAGCAAATGTGTGCCTGTTCTGGAAAGGGCAAGTTTGGGAATGGGAGAGTTGGAATGGCAGGTGTGGTGGTGTCACGTACCTTACCAGACTCCGAAGTGCTGAGAGGGCTTCCCTTACGACCAAGTGCAGAACGCCCCCTGGAGGTGACACAGGGGGTGTTCGGCCCAGAGATGCAAGGGTTGCCAGCTTCGACTTGCTGAGTGATGTTGGAGATCAGCTGTATGCCAGGATACGTAGTCAGGCAGGGGTACCTCAGAAGTACCAGATGAGGTAGGCTGGCAGGAAGACCCAGGGGCGGAGTCAGGAGCCAAGCCGGTAGTCATGCACATGAAGCAGGAAGAGACGGGAACAGGTCAGGAGGCGAGCCAAGGTCATACACAGGAACCAGCAGACAGGAGCAGGACAAAGGATAAGCCGAGAGACAAGCCAGGGGTCATGCACGGAGAAGTCTGGTCAGGCAAGCCGGGTCGTCAACAGGAACTCAAGGAACAAGAACACAAGGTACAGGAACTCAGGATAACATCCAGGGCTGAAGATCATGCAGCAGTTGGTCACTGCTGCAGCAAGCTTTAAATAGGGCACTGAGTTCACAGTGTTGTTGCTCGTGTGCGTGCACTTGCGCGCGTCTGCGAGCGTGTGCGCGCTCATGCGCATTGTGCTTGTTGGGTCGTGCAAGACAGGTCTGCCAGGTCTCAGTTCATAGTTGGTTCTCTGACAGGTGGTCAGAGCAGGAGGGTTTGGGTGACAATCGAGGAGTGATGAGGGTCAGGCATGGTAGTGATGGCCGGGAGGTAAGAGGTATTAAGCCCTCCTAAAGGGATGGAGGCATCGCAAAACCTTAAAGGAGAGAGATCAAGAGGCTAATACTTAAAGTGCTATTTCACTTCTTTTTAGAAGTCAACAACATCTGGTGAGTGCGGTGTGTGTGTGTTTATGTCTTAAAAGAATGGAGGAATGTAATGCACTATAATTGGGCACAACACATGTTTTATTTTCTTGGATTGATGGTTTATACATGCGAGCACTTTTGTAATGTTACTGTTAATGAAATACTGTTTTTTTTACTGAGTTTACAATAAAATTACTACAACATATGCGCTTCTTTCCCCTATGGTTGTAATGGGGGGCAACACTGAGTACCCTTAAAGCGACGGAGGTATCGCAAAGACCTTACAGAAGAGAGATCCAGCGGCTGGTACTTAAAGGGACTGCATGACACCGATGAAAAAAATTAATTTAAAAGCCAACAATGTTTGGTGAGTGCGGTGTGGGTGTTTTTCTTAAAGACACAGAGGGGAAAAAATGCACTTTGATCTGGAACAACACATGTTTCAATATTTGGACTGATGATTCATGCACATGAGCACTTGATTTGCAAATAATACAGAATATAGATGTGTGTTAATATGGTAGCCCTGTCTTAATCTTAAAGGAACTATATTCATGGATCTGAACAGGAGATCAATGTTAGTCTATGGGTAGGCCAATGTAAATGGATAAATATTTTTTCTTTCTTTTCTGGACAAAGACATGTTGGATCGGCAGTTAAAGGATGTAAACAGGTGCACATCCATTTACACCAGCCTGCCCATAGACCTAACACAGGTCTGTGAGGGAAAAAACTGAACACACACATTTCTGTTCTGTTCAGAATACTGTGTGTTGGTCTATCACATAAAATCCCAATAAAATACATTTACGTTTTTGAGTGTAACAAAATGTGGAAAATCTCAAGGGGTATGAATACTTTTTTTCAAGGCGCTGTAAGTTCACTGATCACCTGCTGATCGGAATAGACGTTGTCCACATGAAAGGGTCCTTAATTACTGTAGTGCTTCAAGACATAATACAAGCGGAAATCTATTGAGAAATAATATCATCATCTCACCAAAGTAAGTGTCAAATCCTCTTCGGGTTGGCAGACAGTCTTTCTTATACATGCCGAGGTGCCATTTTCCCACCATATGTGTGACATAGCCAGCGTCTTTCAGTAGCTCGGGTAGAAGCTTCTCATCCAGAGGTAGGCAATGGGGCTGACAGGGCCAAATGATCTCATGCTGCAATCCTGTGTGAATCTATGTATAAGGAAAAAATGCAAAAAACGAACTAGATAGCAAATAAGAAGAATATCAATGTATAATGACTTAGGGATTTTTTTTTTTTTTTTTTACAGAGAATAGGTGCAGGCAGAGCCTGTGCTACCACTAGGCAAACTAGGCAGCTGCCTAGGGCGCACTACTGCCTAGGGTGCCTGGCCACTGGTGTTCCTACTCTCATCTTTCTGCAGCAAGCAACTAAGTCTCAGCATCAGTAGGCAGCCGCACATAGTTTCAGAGGCACAGTGGCAGCGAAGGACTGTGTCTGTATCCCGACTTTTGAATGAATGGAAGTAAGCAAACATTCATTGATGGGCGCTGGTGAGGCTGCATTTGATGGGCGCTGGTGAGGCTGCATTTGATGGGCGCTGGTGAGGCTGCATTTTATTGGCACTCCATTAAAAGGTGGGGTATACATGGACAGGGCAAAGGAGGTGGAGTCAGGGGTGGAGCCAATGGGGGAATTGGCAAAATGAGGTTTTGCCTAGGGTGTCAAAAATCCTTGCACCAGCCCTGGGTGCAGGTACTCCCCCTTTACAAGCCATCTTGTCTCCACCCCCTTCCCACCTTCAAGCTCCGTCCCTTTGTTGCACCCCCTATCCACCCCCTTGTACTGCCCCTTTTGGAGAATACAGAACATTCATTTTTTATGCTAATTCATTTGTATGGAATTTTTTTATGAAAAGCAGTAAAATAGATCCCCTGCAGCCGGCAACAATAGAACCCCCAGCAACAATAGAACCCCTCAGCAACAATAGATCCCTCTGATCAACTATAGACCCGCATCAGCAACACTAGATCTCCCAGTAGCCAGCATTAATAGATTCCCCAGCAGCCAACAGCAACAGACTCCTCCCTCAACAGTAGATCTCTCCCATCAACAATATATCCCCCAGCAATAATAGTAATAGATCCCCCCACCAGCAGCAATAGACCTCCCCAGAAACAATAGATCCCCCAGCAATAATAGTAATAAATTCCCCCACCAGCAGCAATAGACCTCCCAGCAACAATAGATCCTCTTGCAGCCAGCATCACCCCAACACCCTTTGGCATTATATACATTCAGTGCTGTAGGTGCCGGAACTGCGTTCCCATGCGTTTCTGCTACAGCCGCCCTTCCCCTTCTGCTGCAGCTGCCCAAAAATGTAGCTATTAAGGAGAGGTCTGTTTGACAACCGGTGCTTGTTTCAGGTACAAGTACTTTCCCTAGACAAGTGCGGGAAGGGGAATACAGAGAGGTGGGAGGCTGATACATCTCCTTTCCCGCTGCATTCCTCTTGCTACCACTTGACTTGGGCAAGTGCCAAGACAAAAGCTGGTTATCAAGTGGCATTGTTGGACAACAGCAATGTCAGACCTCATAATTAGGCTAGCAAAGCACAAAGGAACATTGGACAAATTGCTACATGTACTTTGTCCTCTGGGGCACAGAACACTGAACACAAATTGAAGTTAGAGCTCTTCTATAACATTATTACAAATAGAATAACATACTGTGAGGGGTTAGCTCGGTAGCGGGGTGTGTGGCCCCTTGGTTGGGTTCACCACACACTGAATTTATACAGACTGGCAGTCGAAGACAGTTGAAAACAAAGTTTTTGGTTTATTCTTCCAACTTGCTGGAAGACAATTGCAAGCATCCAAACAGCATAAACAAAATCAAAACATAAAATAAACTCTGGCCACCGTGGGCGTCTACCTTCCACACAGGAACCTATCTAAGGAGTCTGGCTCAGCCTAGTGCCGGCCAGACAGTGCTGGACATATAGCAGAAAACAATAGTCTTTTGATTTTTATCACACAGAAAAATCCTTCTTCTCCTCACCTCCTCAGAAGACTTTTAATGCTGCTCTCCTTACTCACAACGCCTCAGGAATGATCCAGCAACAAAGTGGTAATCCTCTGGGCTACTTATAGAGGCCTTAATTGCCTCATTCTGAACAGCTGAAGTTTTTCAACGGTATTTAGCCTTTCTCTGGCTACGTTTTTAGCCGACGCCCCATAACAATCTGTGTATCATCTAAACAAGGCAGAAATGTATGTCCCATCAGTGACAACACCCATATATCTACCTGACTTCCTGTCACAATACTAATTGTAAAATGAATTTGGTATTAACTGTAAATACCCGATCCCATACCTTCTTCCAGGACTCTGCATGGAAACTGGAGATAGAAAAGTACTCAATATTGTAAAAGTTCTGCCTAAGTGAAGACACTACAAGATGTCTGGAGCACTGGTGCGCAGTCATGTTGGAACAAAATGTCTTGGTATGCTTAAGAGTTCCCTTCACTGGAACTAAGGGGCCAAGCCAACCCCTGAAAAAATAACCCCACACCACAATCCCCCCTCCACCAAATGATTTGTACCAGTGCACAAAGCAAGGTCCATAAAGACATGGATGAACGAGTTTGGGGTGGAGAAACTTGACTGGCCTGCACAGAGCCCTGACCTCAACCCGAGAGAACACCTTTGGGATGAATTAGGAGCGGAGGCTGCTAGCCAGGCCTTCTCGTCCAACATCAGTGCATGTCCTCACAAATGCGCTTCTGGAAGAATGATCAAACATTCCCATAGACACACTCCTAAACCTTGTGGACAGCCTTTGCAGAAGACTTGAAGCTGTTATAGCTGCAAAGGGTGGGGATACCCAATATTGAACCCTACTGAGGAAGACCCCATACACATGTAGCACTAACTCCGAAGGAGCTGCTGAGTAGATTTGGGTGGCACGTTACCTCCATCTTCTCGCTGTCCAGGGTGTAATGAGAGTCTGAAGAATTTCAATGTCCACACGATACACTTCCTTTTCTGGGATTTATTTGTAGAACTTAATAGAAAAGAAGTTGGGGGGTGGAATAAATAGGTTCAGGTGTATAGTCACAAATAGGAAACATTCCTGCTTCCAGCAAACAGTTCTCGTCGCCACTCTAGCCAGAGTGGGCATTGCTCACCCAGATAGGTCCCTCTCTGGCCTAGCAGCCGGGATGGCGCACGGAATAAAGTACAGTCTCTGCCACAGACCTTTCTTTATGAGGAGACACTTTTGGTCCAGAATCCCCTGCCACAGGATTCAGCACCCGGAACTCTCCAGCTTAGCTTTTAGTAGAACTTTAGACCCGACAGGCGACACTGTCAAGCCTCTCAGTGTATGGTGCATCCTTCAATGAAGTTTCCAGGCCTTCTCCCAAGATTCCAACCTCTTGCATGGTCCTCTCCAGGATAGGTCCTCCCCTGGCTTCCTTCATCAAGTGGCTTCCTCCCGCAGGACAGACGGTACAGGATCACCTCTGAAAAGGCAGGCCCCAGTCTGACTACTGGGCCTACCAGGCGAAGCTGCGACCCCGGACCAACGTGGACACGCATCCTAGGACAGACCCCCCAACAATGGCGTCTGTCCCTTAAGTACCCCTCCCCAGCATGCACAGCGAGGCGACCACTCCCACTGATTCGCTGCTGGAAGGAAAACCCAGTGCACCCTGACCTTGCTGCTGCCACCCTTGACCTGGAGTGGTAATGATACCCCCAGACAAGCAATGGTGGAACTCCCAGCACAGCCATGGCTGGAACAGAAGCTAAATTTGCCATTAATCATATTAGTTTGAGCCAAATAACAGCTTAGACCCCACTAAATTTACAGCAGTGCCTGTTCAACAGGAGCAGGGCGCTACACACAATTAGATTTTGTCTTCAGATTTACCAAAACCATGTAGTGCAAGGGCCGGCCTGATTGCATACAAATTGAAACTCTTATGCCGCATACACCCGACCGTTTTTCGGGTTCTAAAAAATGACGTTTTTTTTTATGTCATTAAAAACTATCGCGTGTGGGCTCCAGAGCATTTTTCACGATCAAAAAAATGGGCATTAAAAATTTTGAACATGCTCTATTTTTTCACTAAGTTTTTTAAGGTTGTAAAAAATGGTCGTGTGTGGGCTTTAATGACGTTAAAAATCCGTGCATGCTCAGAAGCAAGTTATGAGACGGGAGCGCTCGTTCTGGTAAAATTACAGTTCGTAATGGAGTAAGCACATTCATCACGCTGTAACAGACAGAAAAGCGTGAATCGTCTTTTACTAACACGGAATCAGCTAAAGCAGCCCAAAGGGTGGCGCCATCCGAATGGAACTTCCCCTTTATAGTGCCGTTGTACGTGTTGTACGTGTTGTACGTCACCGCGCTTTGCTAGAGCATTTTTTTTTCACGATCGTGTGTAGGCAAGGCCGTTTTAATGATCGGGTTGAAAAAAAACGTTGTTTTTTTCTAGACCATTAAAAATTTAATTTTTTAGAACCCGAAAAACGATCAGGTGTACGCGGCATTAAGGTTTGACCTCATATTATATGGTTTTGGTAAATCTGAAGACACAAATCTGCAGAAAATCTAATAGTGTGTACGAGGCTTAAGACTGGTATGCTATTAAAGTTGTAAAGGCAGGTGTCCCAATACTTTAGGTCATTTAACCACTTAAGGAACTGCGCACAACTATATACGTCCTCAACCAAGATATCCATCTCTTCACGCGCCAGTCCTTTAAACGATAATGGTGGTCTGCGCGGCGGATTCGCCGCGAGATCACCGTTATCGCAGCTCTCTCGCACCCTCTGCCATTTTTTTTTTAAACAGTGTAAAAATGAATTAAATTTAAATAAATAGGAAAACAATTTTTTTTTTAAAAGCGCCCCGTCCCGACGAGCTCGCGCGCAGAAGCGAAAACATACGTAAGTAGCGCCCGCATATGAAAACGGTGTTCAAACCGCAAAAGTGAGGTATCGCCACGATCGTTAGAGCGAGAGCAATAATTCTAGCCCTAGACCTCCTCTGTAGCTCAAAAGATGCAACCTATAGAATTTTTTAAACGTTGCCTAGGGAGATTTTTAAGGGTAAAAGTTTGACGCCATTCCACGAGCGGGTGCAATTTTGAAGCTTGACATGTTGGGTATCATTTTACTCGGCGTAACATTATCTTTCACAATATAAAACAAAATTGGGCTAACTTTACTGTTGTCTTATTTTTTTATTAAAAAAAGTGATTTTTTTCCAAAAAAAGTGTGCTTGTAAGACCGCTGCGCAAATACGGCATGACAAAAAGTATTGCAATGACCGTCATTTTATTCTCTAGGGCAGCCATTCTCAACCAGGGTTCCTCCAGAGGTGGCTAGGGGTTCCTTGAGCTGTGGTTGATTTAGCTCCTGTTTGATGGTGCCTACATAGTTCTGAGCCAATTCCACTTGGAGGAGCCAGTGGTATTACACCAATGATCTTCATAGTTCTCTGTAAGGGGGGGCATTCTTACCACTACTGTAAAAAAGGGCATTCTTCTCACTGACCACCAAAGTGAGGGGCATTATACCCACTGACCCCCAATGAATGAGTTTTATCAGGGGTTCCCCGAGACCTGAAAATTATTTTTAGGGTTCCCCAGCGGTAAAAAGTTTGAAAAAGGCTGCTCTAGGGTGTTAGAACCCCCAAACATTATATATATTTTTTTCTAAGTAATTTTCTAGCAAAAAAAAAAACGGTTTTAATCTTGTAAACACAGAGTCTGAAAAACAGGCAAGGTCCCTAAGTTAACCACTTAAGATATGGACCTTTAGGCAGGTAAAGGACCCGGACAGTTTTTGCGATTCGGCACTGCGTCGCTTTAACTGACAATTGCGCGGTCATGCGACGTGGCTCCCAAACAAAATTGGCGTCCTTTTTCCCCCACAAATAGAGCTTTCTTTTGGTGGTATTTACACACAGCTCTCCCCGTTCTTCAGCTCCGGGGACCAATTGCGGGACTCCAGCGGCGATCGTGTCCGCTGGTCCCGCGGCCGCGCTCACGGAGCTTCGGACCGTGTCGCGGACGCGCGCCCGCGACCCACGGCTGGGCACTTAAAGAGGACGTACAGGTATGTGCTTGTGCCCAGCCGTGCCATTCTGCCGACGTATATCTGCAGGAGGGGGTCTTTAAGTGGTTAATGTATCTATTAGATTGCAGCTTACCAATTCATAGATGTGATGGCTGTATTTATTTTTGTAGGCTTTCTTTCCTTTTTCACCTGGTGATCTAGTCAGTTAAGCCTGGTACACATGATCGGATTTTCTGCAGACAAAGCCTCGGACTTTTGTCCGAAGGGTGCTGGCCAGTAACTTGTCTTGCATACAAACGGCACACAATTGTCGGCCAACAAACACAAACATAGTTACGTACTATGTGTTTTTTCAGCTCTTTAGTGCCATCCTTTGGGCACCTTTTGCTAATGTTGTGTTTGGTGAGCATTGCTTCCGAGTATGCGTGTTTGTACTTTGGACTTTTGTCCGACGGACTTGTGTACGCACGATTGGAAAATCCAACAACAGAATGTTGTCCACGAAAGATTTTAAAGCCTGTCATCCAACATTTGTCCATGGAAAATCCGACAACAATTGTCCGATGGAGCATAAAAAAGGTTGGATTCTCCGCCAACAGGCTGTCAACACACAATTTCCATCTGGACCTCTCCCCACTGTAATCCACAGACCTCACCCCACTGTATAGGAAGATTAGTGCTTGCTTAGTCTTACAAGAGAAGCCGGCCACGTGGTGTGCCGATCCACATATGGTGACCCGTTCGGATCACGGATCATTTACAATCTGTTGCACCACTAGTACCGATCAAAAAAATGTACGATTAATCGAGGAATTAAGCCTTAATTTCCACAGCCCTTTATATACAGTATATATATATATAAAATGTTTTGTTTTTTAAAGCGGTTGTATACCCGGAGCAGTTTTTTTTTTTTTTTACACACCTGAAAGGGAAAAGGCATCATGAGCTAGTATGCACCGCATACTAGCTCATTATGAAATACTTACCTTGGAACGAGGTGTGGGGAACTTACCTGGTCCACGCCGAGGGAAATGTCATCTTGCCTCGGCGTGTCTTCCGGGTATCGCCACTCCAGCGCTGTGATTGGCTGGAGCGGCAATGTCGCATGCGCGCGTGAGACTTTATTCCGGCAATCAGCGGCGCATTGCGAGGGGAATATCTCCTAAACCGTACAGGTTTAGGAGATATTCTTTATACCTACAGGTAAGCCTTATTATAGGCTTACCTGTAGGTAAAAGTGGTAGTACAGAGTTTACTACCACTTTAATGAGATGTTTGTTTTTCATTTTGTACAGTTAGTAGAACAGCAGTGACATAGAACACCGTGTGTCTAGAACAAGGCCTAATGCCGCGCACACACCATCACTTTATGTGATGAAAAAAACAACGTTTTTAAAAACGTCACTTTAAATGACCGTGTGTGGGGGAAAACGTTGTTTTATGTCTTGTGAAAAACGACAAAAAAAAATTGAAGCATGCTTCAATTTTATGTGTCGTTTTTCAAAATGTCGTTTTTTACTTCACAGAAATTGACCGTGTGTAGCAAAAAACGACGTTTAAAAGACGTTTTTACACCCGCGCATGCCCAGAAGCTAGTTATGAAGCGAGCTTCAATGGAAAAACGTGGTGAACGTAACCTCGCTTTGCTAGAGCATTGTGAAAAAACGATGGTGTGTAGGCAACATCGTTTTTGAAAATTGAAGTTTCAAAAATGTCGTTTTTTACTTCACAGAAAATGATGTTTTTTTTCATCACATAAAGTGATGGTGTGTACGCGGCATATGAATCGGTCCATGCAAGATTCTGATAACAGGAAAACAGACAAAAGCCAATCCAACCAGACACACGACAACAACATTCATAACTTGTCTGCTGCCTTTCAGCCCAAACCACCAGTCATGTGACCAGCCTGAGTCATGTGACTGTGAACTGAAAATACAGTGTACACAGACTGAGACGGCACCATGAGCAAGCTGCAAGAGTAAGACGGACAGATAAATAAACAGACACAAGGACACTTTTGTCCGAGCATCAGCCCAATCAGCTTCTAGCTTTCATTTTCAAAGTTGAACTAACAACTAACTAGTTGAACAAGGTAAGGATAGAAGCTGGTTGGTTACTATGCACAGCTGCTCCAGATTCTGTGTTCTCCAGTCTTAGTAAACCCCCTACCCCCATAATAGGGTCACTGACCTGGTATCTGCCACTCATCAGCTGGCTCCGGGACGGGGTGCACAGAGGCTGCACATAGTACCCCCCCAGCCTCACCCCCTGCCCAGACAGCCGGTCCAAATTGGGGGTCCTGATTTCCGATCCGTGGAAGCCGACATCGTTCCAGCCCAGATCATCTGCCAGTATGAATAGGATGTGTGGGGGGGAGCCGAGCACAGCCTGGCACAGCGTCAGCCCTATCCACCCGCACAGCAGAGCCCGGAGACCCAGCATGGTTCTGCCACTGACTGCAGATGGCTCTTCTATTTCATTCAGGAACTGGCTGCTGAGCCCAGGGACCGCCCTGCACCCTCCTCTCTTCTGACATGTCACACATGGTAGGAGGAAGCTGGCTTGTCACGCTGGGATCCTGCTCTTCCGCAGATCTATACAGCAGCTTTTCTCAACTTTTTTACCACAGAGGAACCCTTGAAATCATTTTCCGATCTCATGGAACCGCTAAATTATTTTTAACGTTTTATGGAAACTAAATCAGGAAGCTGTAATAGAGAACAGGACAAAGGGTAACATTCAGCTTTCTAAATAAGAACTTCCAAACTGTTTTTTGCTGCACATTTATTCAATTCAATGTAAAGAACTGTTGTGTGCATTTGAGTGACAAAGTATACATTTACACGGGTGTTCTGTTCACTCTGTACTGCGCTGCAGAATATGTCAGCACTATATAAATACAGGAGTTAAAGCGGAACTAAAGTCTTGATTGAAAAAGCTGTGAGCGGGAAGGCTTTTTATTGCAGAGGAGACATGCAATATCTCTTCTACATTAAAATATACACATAACTTCTGCTCACAGTTATTTATAGAATGTAGACTGAGTTGTGCATGCGCAGCTCCGTTTACATTCCAGTACAGTCAGTGGCGTCACTAGGGTTGGTGTCACCTGGTGCGGTAAAATATGGTGTCACCCCCCCAATAACCTTTTCCAAATATTTTTTACCCCACTGTTTGCTCTCTGTTCTCCTTTCTTCCCCTTTTCTCTCTCTCCCTATCCATCTTTCTTGTTCGTTCTATCCCTTCTGCTTTCTCTCCATTTTTCTTTGTCCCCTCCCCCCACCTCTCTTTCTCCAGGACCAGAATTCACATCTCAGGAGCCTATAGGCACTGGACTCTGAAGCGCCTCCCTCCACCAAACAGTGTTGCCTGCCCCCTACAATGTTTTTTATACACTGAGAAAACATGAAAAATCTACTAACAGAATGCATTTCTTTGAGAACCTGATGTCATGCTGATTTAGTGGGAATTTGCCCTAAAAGGGAAAGAGGGGGTGGAAGGTTGGAGACAGAAGGGGGGAGAGAGAGAGGAGGGTGGGGGTGATAGAGAGGGGGATGAGAGAGAGAAAGGGTGGGGGTGGGACAGAGATTGAGGGGGATGGGACAGAGATGGAGGGGGTGGGGGTGAGACAGAGATGGAGGAGGTGGGGGTGAGACATAGATGGAGGGGGTGGGGGTGAGACAGAGATGGAGGGGGTGGGGGTGAGACAGAGATGGAGGGGGTGGGGGTGAGACAGAGATGGAGTGGGTGGGGGTGAGACAGAGATGAAGGGGGTGAGACAGAGATGGAGGAGGTGGGGGTGAGACAGAGATGGTGGGGGTGAGACAGAGATGGAGGAGGTAGGGTGAGACAGAGATGGAGGGGGTGGGGGTGAGACAGAAATGGAGGGGGTGGGGGTGTGACAGAGATGGAGGGGGTGGGAGTGAGACAGAGATGGAGGAGGTGGGGGTGAGACAGAGATGGAGGGGGTGGGGTGAGACGGTGGGGGTGAGACAGAGATGGAGGGGGTGGGGGTGAGACAGAGATTGAGGGGGTGTGGGTGAGACAGAGATGGAGGGGGTGGGGGTGAGACAGAGATGGTGGGGGTGAGACACAGATGGAGGAGGTGGGGGTGATATTGAGGGGGTGGAGGTGATACAGAGATGGAGGGGGTGGGGTGAGACAGAGATGGAGGGGGTGGGGGTGAGACAAAGATGGAGGGGGTGGGGGTGAGACAGAGATGGAGGGGGTGGGGGTGAGACAGAGATGGAGGGGGTGGGGGTGAGACAAAGATGGAGGGGGTGGGGGTGAGACAGAGATGGAGGGGGTTGGGGTGAGACAGAGATGGTGGGGGTGAGACACAGATAGAGGAGGTGAGGGTGAGACAGAGATGGGGGGGGTGGGGGTGAGACAGAGATGGAGGGGGTGGGGGTGAGACAGAGATGAAGGGGGTGGGGGTGAGACAGAGATGGAGGAGGTGGGGGTGAGACAGAGATGGTGGGGGTGAGACAGAGATGGGGGAGGTGGGGTGAGACAGAGATGGAGGAGGTGGGGGTGAGACAGAGATGGTGGGGGTGAGACAGAGATGGGGGAGGTGGGGTGAGACAGAGATGGAGGGGGTGGGGGTGAGACAGAGATGGAGGGGGTGGGGGTGAGACAGAGATGGAGGGGGTGGGGGTGAGACAGAGATGATGGGGATGAGACACAGATGGAGGAGGTGGGGGTGAGACAGAGATGGAGGGGGTGGGGGTGAGACAGAGGTGGGGGTGAGACAGAGATGGAGGGGGTGGGGGTGAGACTGAGATGGAGGGGTGGGGGTGAGACAGGGGTCTGAGTGCTGGGGGAATATCTGGGGTGTAGAGGGGTCAGAGTGCTGGGGGGATATCTTGGGTGTAGAGGGGTCAGAGTGCTGGGGGGATATCTGGGGTGTAGAGGGGTCAGAGTGCTGGGGGGATATCTGGGGTGTAGAGGGGTCAGAGTGCTGGGAGGATATTTGGGGTGTAGGGGGGTCAGAGTGCTGGGAGGCATCAATCTAGCAGATATATTACATTATATGCACAGCTTTGGTACTTTATGTATGTAGTATTTTTCCACTGTTTATTTGCTGTACAGAATGATTGTTCCTGTGGTTAATGCGGAGCTCCACCAAAAAGGGGAAGCTCCACTTGTCTGCCTTCTACCTACTTGATGTCTGTTTACCTGCACTGTCTCCATTGTAGGGGCCCCAGAGCATTACTTTGCCCAGGGGCCCATGATGCTATTAAGACGGCCCTGCTGGAGAGCGCTTCCCAGAGGGGGTTATCTTATGCGGCGTGAGCATTTTTGCTGCAAAATTCTCGTACGACAGAATACAACTTCAGAAGTGATGTAATATGTTAAATTGTTTTGTATGTATTCTTTTATTTCCGAGCATGCGTGGTCTTGCTCTTACAACTTTTTTCGGACGAAAACTGTACTGATTAAATGAAAATTACATGATTAAAATTGTATAGTCGAAAGCACCATACTAATGACCAGAAAATCGGCAGATCGTTTGTCGAATGAAATTTAACTTCCGAATTTCTTATTGTGTGTATGGGCCTTAACCATTTAACCCCCGGACCATTAGATATAAGTGGATTGACAGAGCATAAACATTAATTACAAAAAGGATTGACTGTCAGCTTTCAAGTCCCTCTAAGAAAGAAGATTTATAGGGGTTTCCTTATACAGGAAAAAATATGGGGACTCTTGTTAAAGCATGAACAGTGATATTGTATGGAAATATGTGGGCCTGGTCAAACCTCAATCATGAGAGCCACAACACCAATATAAATATCAAAAAGATTTATTTTATAAAAAGATTTTCTTTATAAAAAGACATAGAAAAAAGAAAAAAGAAAAAAAAAAAATATTATACATTGAATACTATAGAATGCATACTAGACAAATTCCAGACTAACAAATAAAATGATACTTCAAGTGCATAAAGATGCAGGTGATCTTCATTTCATCCCGCATGTAACGGTTCTACTAGTTTCGCCCAAGGGGGCTTCGTCAGGAACCAATGGGGGGCAGTAGTCTGAGCAAACAAAGAGTATATCAATGAACGGAAAAATATATGTAATAATATATACAAATAGTGACATAGATTTATTGTATCAGTACATACAAACGTGTCTGATTGACCATGGATGTTAATATAATCATAATTTATTATACGATATAAAAACAATGTATTTTGTTTAAGTAGACGAAAGTCGAGTTAATGGAGTGTCTGTGATAGCTGTGGACTTTGACAAAAATATTTACCTGAAAGAATGGACTGAAAAACCTGAATAGTTAGCCGTGATTGGCTCAAAATCCCAGATGGAAGGAAGAAGGGATGGGAAAAAGAGGAAATAATCCTCTTGTGCATGCGGGTAGGATCACCATGCACCGCACAGAGCCTGGATGCAAGCCTATAGAGGAAGAGGAGCCGAAGGCAAGCAGGTACTGTGGGTACAGAATAAATATATTAAAAAATTAACAAATAAAAAAAGAAGAAAGAAATATGATCAGAAAAAGAGAGAAATTGTGATGAACAGACATCTATAGAAAGATATGTGTAAAAGGATTAATGATTATTACCTGGTTCAAATAATGACAGGAATAATGGGAAGATTGATGATGAGGTAGTCTCAAAAGAGATTGATATGGATCATCCCAAGAGATTTCTGTCAGTACTGTACAGCACAAAATAGGAAGTCATTCACTATGAAACTATATACAATATGTCATAAGATTATATAATGACAGATTAGTTTGAAAGTTGATTATTAAAACCGCAAATGACAGCGGTAATAAAGATAATGTTAATATAAATATAAGCGCCTATATGGGCTGCAGAATATTAAAAGAATCTAAGTTACTAAAGGAATGTAGCATTTTTTGTGTAGTAATTAAACATTATAATTGTTACACCTATCAGAGTAGTAAAGGTAAAGCATGGAGAAAGTGAAAATGAATACTTGTCTAATTTAAACGAATAATGGTAATAGTATTACCTGATTAGAGTTGCAATAGTAACTGCCGGACCATTAGTCTGGTTAAAAACCGAGCCACTTTTTGCGATTCAGCACTGCGTCACTTTAACTGACATTTGCGCGGTCATGCGACGTGGCTCCCAAACAAAGTTGACGTCCTTTTTTCCCACAAATAGAGCTTTCTTTTGGTGGTATTTGATCACCTCTACGGTGATGTACTGATTACTGTAAAAAATTGCACTGGCAGTGAAGGTATTAACCTGTAGGGGGCGCTGAAGGGGTAAGTGTGTCCTAGGGAGTGCTTGTAACTGTTAGGGGGCGTGGTTTGTCGTGACACATCACTGATCGTTGTTCCCGATGACACGGAACACGATCAGTGACAGTGTCACTTAGGCAGAACGGGAAGATGTTGTGTTTACACTAACATCTCCCCGTTCTTCAGCTCTGTGACCCAATCATGGGACACCGGTGGCGATCGGGTCCGCGAGTCCCGCGGGCGCAGTCACGGAGCTCACGGCAGGGTCGCGAGCGCACCGGCGACCACACAGGTCACAAATTAAATGGGGCGTACCTGTAAGCCCATTTGCGCAGCCGCGCCATTCTATCAACGTACATCGTTGTGCGCCGGTCGGGAACCGGATAAAAAGCTGATTGGCTACCATGCACAGCTGCACCAGAATTTGCACTCTCCAGTTTTAGTTGGGGCTCTTTCACACGGGCGGCCCGTTCAGGTCCGCCTGCCAGTTTTTTTGGCAGACCTGAACGGGCGCGCCGTGCTCCTCTATGGAGCCGCGGATGTCAGCGGGTGTGGCGGAGGAAAAACCTACTTTTCCATCCGTCTGGCGGATCGGATCGGGTGAACACGGACAGACGGTCCGTGTTCATCCGATCCCCCCATAGGGGAGAGCGGAGAAAAGACAGACACAGTGTGCGGAGACCGCCCTGTCATCCGCCGGCTCAGCAGGGATCAACGGAGCAATCCCCACTGAGCAAGCGGAGATTCACTACTGATCCACCCCATGTGAAAGGGGCCTTAGTCTGGTTGAAAAAAAAAAACATTTAGTATAACCACTTAAGGACCGAGCCTCTTTCTGAGATTTGTTGTTTACAAGTTAAAAACATTTTTTTTTTGCTAGAAAATTACATTATCCTTTTTTTTTCTAACACCCTAGAGAATAAAATGGTGGTTGTTGCAATACTTTCTGTCACACCGTATTTGCGCAGCGGTCTTCCAAGCGCACTTTTTTTGGGAAAAATACACCTTTTTATTGAATAAGCGTATATTGATTTGCGCAAAATTTATAGCACCTACAAAATAGGTTATTGATTTATGGCATTTTTATAAAAAAATGTTACTAGTAATGCCAGTGATCTGCAATTTTTGTCAATTTGTGTCAGGACTGTGACATTGCAGCGGACAGATTGGAGACTTTTGACACTTTTTTGGGACCATTGACAATTTTACAGCGATCATTGCTATAAATATGCACTGTTTACTGTATAATCAGTCACTGGCATGGAAGGGGTTAACACTAGGGGGCAATCAAAGGGTTAAATGTGTTACCTAGATAGTGATTCTAACTGTGGGGGGAGGGGACTGACTGTGGGAGGGACGCACTTGCGGCTGTCATATTACAATACACGGGATGGGAAGTGGTCATTGAAAACTTCATCTCAAAATGCTTTGTAGAGATGTAGACAGCTGAAGAGAAGTGAAAAGCTTATATTTTTCTGCAAAATGTTGTCAGTGTCCTGCCCACTGCGCTTCCCTATTGGTCCTTTAATGTAATTCACAGACTTGCTAACCAATGGGAAGGTCATTGTTTTGAGAAGTTGTTTTCAACAAAGGTAACCTCTGCATATGTATTGCTATATACACACAGTGGGGTAGATTCAAGAAGCACTTGCGCCCGCGCAACCATAGGTTGCGCGGCGCAAGTGCTTACTTGCTCCGGTGTAACGAGTGCTCCTGATTCAGGAACCTCGTTACACCGACTGCAGCCTAGGATATGACAGACATAAGCCTCCTTATGCCTTCATATCCCAGGCTGCATTCTTGCGTTGGCCGCTAGGGGGCGCTGCCATTGTGATCGGCGTATAGTATGCAAATTGCATACTACCACCGATTCACAAAAGTTGCGCGGGCCCTGCGCACGCAAGGTACGGAGTTTCCGTACGGCGACTTTAGCGCAAGGTTGCTCCTGCTATAGCAGGGGCAACCTATGCTAAAGTATAGCTGCGCTTCCCGCTCGTGAAATTTAAATTTCACGTCGTTTACGTAAGTGATTCGTGAATGGCGCTGGACGCCATTCACGTTCACTTAGAAGCAAATGACGTCCTTGCGACGTCATTTGCCGCAATGCACGTCGGGAAAGTTTCCCGACGGAGCATGCGCTGTTCGCTCGGCGCGGGAGCGCGCCTAATTTAAATGATTCCCGCCCCCGGCGGGATCATTTACATTAGGCAGCCTTACGCCCGGCTGTTTAGCATATCGCCCGCGCAATTTACGGAGCTACTGCTCCGTGAATCGCGGGCATTTCAAAATATTTGCGTGGGCGCAGAGCAAAACTCGTTGCCCTGTGCCCACGCAAATATTGCACGGATCTACCTGAATCTGGGCCAGTATATATTAGGGCTGTGCAAATTAACTTTTAATTAATCGATTAATCTTTAATTTTTTTGATCGATTAAAATTCTTTTGATTGGTACTCACCTCTCCGCCGGCTTCTGGGCCTTCAGGGAGTTCCGTCGGAGATCCAGTAACGTCACGGACACCGGCGGGGCTTGCTGTGTCCATCTGAAGGGCTCCTTTGCTGTGCCTTCATATCTGCATGCCGGCGGGACCTTACTATCTGCCACACGCAAGGGCTGTTACACTTCCCTCTATCACTTCCTTCTATCAACCTGGGATTCTACAACCATCCACTGGGAGTTGTGATAGTTCCCTTCATGGGACATCTACATGCCGACAGACTGATGTTAACCTCCCCTTATCTGGATTCAGCAGTGGTATCGTTGTACACATTTTTATACCAGTATCATACTTAGCTACATGTTTTTATGACTGCTTTGGTACCGTTTGGTATTACTCGCACCATTTTTACAGTTTATGTAGCTACATCGATCTTATCTCCAGTGCAATATTTATTTGGTTACCTACTTGAAGACTATAAAAGTTTTAATGCTATTCCCATTGAGCGCTGCCTTTGTGTGTTTTTTGTATCCTGCTATCCATTTTACCAGTGGTTGGTAGCTGCACTGGGAATCAGCCTGCAAGGAGATCAGCTTAAAGTAGTTGGATCTGTATGTGCGTTATAATTAATCGAAATTAGTCGATTAATCGATTAAAAAAACAAAACGATTAATCGAACAGAAAAATTTTGATCAGTAACAGCCCTAATATATATATATACACACACACAGTATATATACAGAAAATAAAATGTTGGCCATTTTGTATATACATTTTAAGGTTAATTATTAAATGCATTTGTTTCCTCGTGTTACTGATCACAGGGACCTTGACAAGTACAAGCTGCACAGGAAGACAGCCTGAAAGCATATCAAATAGCAATGTATCAAAGGAAGGGATATGCGCAGTTTTAATTCGTAAGCAAACATTACTCGAAGTTGAATGCACTATTTGGATACAAAGAGGAAGTAACTACTTAATAGGTTTGTATTAATTAAAGCTAAACTACATCCAAAGCTTTATTTATTTTTTCCAGTTTGGACAGTGTAGTTCTGTTTTGCTGTAACTTTTACTAAATATTATATACTTTAATGCTTTTGATATTTGTAACAAGCAAAGGGAAAGCCCTGCCAATTACACAAGCCACCAGACCAAAGTATTGGTGCATGAGGAACATGCATCAAATGTTACCACATAACGGGTCTTTTGTAATTCAGTAATCATTTTCTTTTTTTTTTTTTTTTACCTAGCAGCACATACAATAGACAATGGCAGTGTGGGTACTAGTTGAAACTGAAATACTGTCCCTTTTAGACATGGGGAAGCAGGTGACTTCCTTACTAATAGTAGCGGCCCATTGCCAGGCCTTAAAGAGGAAGTAAACCCTCTAAAGCACAGGTGTCAAACACAAGGCCCACGGGCCGAATCCGGCCCTCAAGGCCATTTCACGTGGCCCTCACACCTCTCCTGCAGCTTCCGGAGAGCTCCAGCCCCTCTCTGGTCCTCCTCCAGACCCTTACTTTCTGCTTTTAAGCAATGCATCCAGCTTCTTCCCAGCAGCAGCATAGGGAAAGGGGGGTTCACTGTGATGTAAGGGAGAGGGGGGTGGGACTCAACTTCTGATGGTGGGGTGGCTTTTAACATCTAATGTAAGGGGAGGGGATGCGCTGGACATCTAATCTTACAGATACAACTGGCCCTTTTGAGGGCAATCATAATGCTGATGCGGCCCACAATTAAATTGAGTTTGACACCCCTGCTCTAAATCATATCTTTAAAAAAAAAAGATATGGCATACTAGCTCATTATAAATTACTTACCTGAGATCGAAGCTACTCTCGTTCCTCACCTCCGCCGCTGCCATTGATACCCGAGTTACTTCCGGGTATCCCGGCTCCGGCACTGTGATTGGCCAGAGCCGCCATGACGTCACTCACGCGCATTCGCGTGGGAGCCGTCAATGATGGCATGATCGCCCTCACTAACGGCACGTTCAGTGTGCCTGCGTAGACATCGGTGCAGTTTTTTCTGCAAATATCTCCTAAACCGTGCAGGTTTAAGAGATATTTGTTGCACCTAAGGTAAGCCTTAATCTAGGCTTACCGGTTGATACACTTAAGATCCGCCATGTGTAAGTCACTTACACTGTCGGATCTTAAATGTAATTACGCCGCCCGCCGCTAGATGGCATTTACGTGAAGGTCTCATTTGTTTATGCAAATGAGCCTGCTACGCCGATTCCCGAACGATTTTGCGTCGCGTACCCGTCGCTAACGTCGTTTGCGTAAGCGGAAACTTACTCCTGCTATATGAGGAGTAAGTTTCCGCATGTCCCACGTAGGCCATGTTACGGATAGCGTCGGGTCCGCGGCGTGTTTTTCCGTCGGCTACGTCGTTTCCCTAAGTCGTTCTTGAATACGACTTTACGTCAATGACGCACACGTCAGCGTCATTGACGTTTTCCGCCGAGAACTGGAGCATGCGCACTGGGCTTTTTTAAGCCCGGCGCATGCGCAGTTACTTAGAATCGGGGGCGGGCTAAATTTGAATAGAAGCCGCCCCCTTGAAGATACGCGTGGCTACACCGGGCCATTTACACTCCGCCGCCCCAAACTACGGAGCAAGTGTTTGGGGAATACAGCACTTGCTCCTGTAGTTTGGGGCGGCGGAGTGTAAATGCCTTACGCGCCGCCCGCGGACATTTAGAGAGAATATGGGCCAATGTGTTTTTAGTATGCTACCATGGTCACCACACTTTTGCATGCTTTTTTATTGTTCAAACATTTTATTGAAGAATAGAATAGGTTTACAAAGGTAAAGAACAAGAGGGAAAACTCCCACAGATAGAGAAGGTAAGACAGGGTATACAATAATACAATGCGATGACAGAAATGTAACCCTTATAAAAGTAAGGTTCGTGAGAGGGCACATTCAGGAGGTTCATAAAACATTTTACTTCTTACAGATGCAGTGGTACCCCCGTGAGGGCTGCTAATAGACTTTATACCCCACTGGTTACCTCGACTCTGCAAATCCTCTCTTACCTCTGAAGCCCTGTACACACGCTCGGTTTTCTTGGCAGTAAAAAGTCCGCTGAGGGGAAAGCTGAGAACCCGACAGGAAAACTGCCATGGAGCTTTGGCCGGGAATCTCGGCCGTGTGTATGCTCCATCGGCACTGCCTCGCAGTCTTTCCCATAGGTAAGTAGTAGATCTGGCAAGTTCTCTATTTTCCTGACGGGATTCCCGTCTGTTTTCCTGACGGGAAAACTGCAAGGAAGCATGCACACGTCCAGTTTTCCTAGCCAAAAGCTCTCCTGGCAGTTTTCCTGCCGGGGAAAACTGGTCGTGTGTACGAGGCTTCACACCTTGAGTTCCATTCTGTCACAGTTGTGATAGTAAATAGAAACTCACACAATATCAATGATATGTTTACTGAGATGAAAAACACAGGAAATTGCATAATTAACCCAGCTTACTTTAACAATGAATATGCCCCATATATTATTATGCATTAAAAATTAACATAGACCCAATACAAGACCTATGTGGACAGGTGGACAGAGGAGTAAATACCCAACACTATATCTATAAATGGTGGCGCCGCGCCACGCTGCTATAGTTTGCTTTGTGGATGTGGTGACATGCAAGAGAAGTTTGAATTGTTGTCTAGTTACAGCTAATGGTTTTTGGTTGAGTATAGCCGTGGCTTGATCAACGTTGAGCGTACAGCTAAATAGGCTAGATAGGCTACGGAAAATCTTTTGCATGCTTTTTTTCCCACCTGCCATTTAGGCTGGGCCTTTTGGCTGAGACTGGAGGAACTTGTATAGTGGCCAGAAGGCTAGTTTTACACTTTGGCACCCCTGAGTACTTCTTTATTTTTGCACTTTTTTTGCATAGCATGTATAGTATGTGCTTTACTTACTTCTGATCAGTAGGGTGAAAATCTTGGGGAGGGCATGTGACCTTATGATCAGCTTTCCCTCCCCTCCCATGGGGTCTTCCTTCAGGGGAGCCTACCTAGTTCTTGGGTGGACCTTGCTTTTCGGCAGGTCCACTGAGGAATGGGGTCCATTTGGTTTTGGTCACGTGTACCACAAGTTCCCCAAGTCCCATCAGGAGCCTGGTGGGGATCAGGGCCAGGGTCTTTTCTCTTCGGAGGACCATGTGTACACCCTGTGTGCTTTATTGTGTGGTTCACTTTTGCGTGTTCAATAGTGCCTCGTTTCGACTGAGCGGAATGGTTCGGGCCGGTAAAGTTTGAAAGGGTTAGAATGGTCCGGCCTATTCAGGTGAGCATTTCCACTGCAAGTCGGACTGCCAGGGGCCATACAGGGTTTAGAAAAAATGCCTAGAGTGTCCGCCAATCAGTGGAATTTACTGTAGCTCTGCCCTAACCAAACCGTACCATTTTCTATGGCCCACATCTGAAGCATGACCATAGCCGCTGCAAGGATTTTTGCCAACTCAGACGAAGGTGTAATTTAACGCCCACCCCCCGGCACGCACGCACACACACGCGCGCGCGCGCACACACACACACCATACATTTTATATGTGCTCCATTAAGCTTTAATGGTTATGATGCTTAAAGTGATCGTTTAACTTATTTATCTTTTACAGAGAAAGATAGCAAACAAACTATTTGTGTTTTTGTAAAAAGTGCATTTTTTTTTTTAAACAGGAACGTTTAAAACAGGTCGGTCCCCCTTACCTGTTTCTGAACACCAATCTGTGCACCGGGTGGCTCCCGTCCCGAGTCCCTCAACAGGTCGCCGTCGCCTCCAGGATGACGCTGCAGGTTGCACTGCCTGTACGGGTCCGGTCCATCAGTTGCTCCACCTCCTGCAGCCCTTGCTCCTTCACATCATGCAGCTGAGCGGCCAGGGGAACCAGGGGCGGGGCCACTTACATCACTCACTGACGTAGGCGCCGCATAGCCAAGGACGAGACAGTGAGACTGTCATACACTGAGACTGCACAGGTCAGCGCCGCTGCAGGGACTCGTCCTTCAGATGCCGCCCGCAGTGGCAGCCCACACCACACACACTCTATCTCGATGATCGGGCGACTGTCACGGACCGGTCAATTTTCTGCCCTGTTCCCTGGCGTCGTAAGGCAAGTGACCATGTTGCCTTGCGCTAGTATCGACCTTGAGCAGGACCCAGAATGGTGCTGTATGGCTTGGTTGTATGGGCCGCTTTCATAATGGAAACACTCAAAATAGCGTACCATACCAAACCAACCTGAAGCGATCCGCTAAGTGGAAACGAGGCATTTTTTATTGCACCTGCTGCTAGTTTCGAGTGTATGCACTGCAGCGTGGAGCTTTAAAAAATGAATATTATGAACCATTTTAGACTTTCTGAACTATTTCATGGTTAGGGGTGATCAATTTCATAATTTCATCATCATCAACCTACTTTCAGTGTTGAAAGCATAACAATATAAACAGCATGAAAACACAACGGAGTAATACATAGCTTCCATTTATTTTTGTATTTATTCAGCACCACAACTATCTATAAAGCATTAAGTACATTAATTTACCAATATTTTCATTAACATTAATTCATTTCCTCACCAATGTATGTGGACGGAATATCAGATACAATTAACTGACTTGATCCTGAGAAACTGATATAAAAGATAGGTATAAAAGAAAGATTCCAGCCAACCATTTTTTTTAGTTCTGGATAGGGTGGGAAGGGGTTGTTGAAAACAGGAAGTGAGGGGATGGGTCTCCAAAAGGGACACACCAGCAAGAAAAAAACAGCTTTTGGTACAGTAGTTAGAAGCTTTTTAATTCGTTCTCTATATCACTATTGGAACTTTATGTCAGAAAGGGGGAGTTCTACAAACAGAATTACACACAAAATTGAAAATAAAAACTTGACAGTGGAGCTAACACTCCTCTTTTTTTTCGTCAAATAGAAGTGTATGGTGGAAATACACACTTTAAATCTGAACCAAAGAACAAAAATGTAATATATTGCGGCATACCAGTCCTTAGGTGTAGTGACTGCATTTGTTTTAATTTCTGATGCTGAGAACATTTTCAGCAAGTACAGAGAATACCTGTTGATATCAGAAATAGGGATGAGCTTCGAGTTCGAGTCAAACTCATGTTCGACTCGAACATTGCCTGTTCGTCTGTTCGGCGAACAACGAACAATTAGGGGTGTTCGCGGCAAATTCGAAAAGCCACAGAACACCCTGTTAAAGTCTATAGGAGAAATCTAAAGTGTTAATTTTAAAGGCTAATATGCAAGTTATTGTCCTAAAAAGTGTTTGGGGACCTGGGTCCTGTCCCAGGAAACATGTATCAATGCAAAAAAAGTTTTAAAAAACGGACGTTTTTTCAGGAGCAGTGAATTTAATAATGCTAAAAGTGAAACAATAAAAGTGTAATATTACTTTAAATTTCGTACCTGGGGGGGGTGTAAAGCCAGCATGTGAAAAAGCGCATGTTTCCCGTACATAGAACTGTCCCTGCACAAAGTATAATTTCTGAAAGAAAAAAAGGCATTTAAAACCGGCTGTGCGGCTCTAATGAATTGTCGGCTCTGGCAACTCAGAGATGATTCATTCATAAAAAATAACAAAATAAAAGCGTGGGGGTCCCCCCGAATTCCATTAACAGGCCCTTCAGGTCTGATATGGATATTAAGGGGAACCCCGCCGTCAATTTAAAAAAAAATGACGTGGGGTTCCCCCCAAATATCCATACCATCGCTGGAGAGATCATCCGTCGCTGGATAGAAGACAACGTTGGAGCGGGGGGCCGGGCCGAGAGTGGATTACCACCGCTGGATTTTTTTTTTTTATTAATAAAGGAATTTTTTCTACGGTGTCTGTGTGTTTTTTTTTAACTCTTTACACTTCCTTCGTGAAATGGTAGAGGTACAGTGTACCCCATTACCAATTCACATAGGGGGGGCCAGGATCTGGGGGTCCCCTTTGTTAAAGGGGTCTTTCAGATTCTGATAAGCCCAAGTTCACACGAACATTTGGTGTGTTCGCAAGTTCTGATGCGAACCGAACAGGGGGTGTTCGGCTCATCCTTACTCAGAAATACTGTGTACTTGCAACTTCCTGTGTGCTGTATTTAAAGCTATCTACTGGAAACTACAATTTTCCTACCCTGTGTAAAAGAGATGAAGAAAGGAAGAAGTGTTTGTAGACCAAATGAGGGGGATCAGCCTGGGTAACACTTATGACTTCCTCCATAGATAGAGTGGAGTGAGTGAATTTTGTCACATTAGGACAGGAAGTGTGTTTGTTGCAGAATCACCAGAATAAAATAAAGGAAAATGCCTGAAAAAATAAAACGAATGCATCAACCACATCTAAGCACTGGTAAACTAGCATTTACAAACATACAAACACTGTCCTGATTTATAGGCAGAAATGGATAGGTTGCATGATTGTATTTGTGTAGTTTGTATGTATTTGAAGGACCAGATGTGACTGGAAGCTGCTTGTGTAAAGATCAGGCAGACTGGCCTATTGTTTGAATAACCAGGATGATGATTGGATTGATTAGGATGATCGATATATCCTGCCTGCTGATTTTGCTAACCCAGATTTCCCTGTGCTTCAGTCTCTTTAGAGCAGCATTTAAACCTTTAAAGGCTAAGTTCACCATTTCAAAGAGAATATAAATGCACAATTTTTTTGCAAGTAAATAAAGATGCATTTTTTTAAAAATCTAGGTAGCCTGCAGAGCATTGCACCTGTGGTCAGCAGATTGTGGGTGCAATCTCAGGCTCCTGCAAACTCTCAGGATAGCTGTCTTCTTATAAATCGTACGGGCAGGCAGTTACCTGAGAGCATGAAGAATCAATGAACTACTAAAGCGCTCTTGTAGTTTATTGAGAATTACAGGCTGTCAGCCGCAATGGCTGACAGTACTTGTAGTCTATCCATTCATAGAAAACTGTACATAAATTAGTGTTTTCAAATTGTGACAGCAGGTGCGGGGAGAGGATCCCCCACCCGCTGTCACATTTAGGGCAGATCAGCCATACAGGGTGCAAATGCTGGAACATGCTACATTTTTCACCCTAAAAAAGGGTGGTACATGTAACATGTTCCAAAGGAAAATATATCCTTTAACATGGAGGAACCCTTGAAATACATTTCTGGTCTCCCCTACTAATAATTACTTTATCTACAGCTCACAGTATATTAATTGTGATGGTCAGTGGGAAGAATGCTCCTTACATTTGTGTTTTGTAGGAAGTATACACCTACAGATAGCTAAAAAGATCATTAGTGTCAGTGGGATCTTATCTGAGTGGTAGAAATTGATCATAGCTCAAGGAACTCCAAGCAACCTTGGAGCTATGGTTGAGAAAGGCTGCTCTATAGTAACAGCATAAAGAAAGGTAATGCCATACCAGCCATACCTCCTGTACCCAGAGCAGCATTGGCAATACCATTGTGAAAATCACGGGGAGAGGGAAGTGAAGTACACAGATAAGTGTTCACAAATTCACATATATCACTTAGTTGTAGCACTTTTTTTCTGCATGCGGTTTCTGGTTGGCTCGGTGAACACGAGAGGCTCCTGGACTATTGTGGCAGGGTAATGCTTTCCTAGAAGTTCCACCTCGAGTTTCTGTCCTTCTGTACTGAGCTCTGTAGGCACATAGGCAAAAGCTACGCTTTTGTTGGAGCTGTAGCTGTAGGTCCCAGATGTGGTGTTACCAACAACCTGAAAAATAAGAATTTATTCATTCAATTAAAACCATGCTTGAGGAACCCTTAACTGTAATCATAAAAATAGTACAACAGGTAGTTAATACAAGAAGCATTTGATGAATGTTACTCAGTTTTCACTCTAGTCCGCATCTGATCATGGAGTGGCTTTGAACAGTTGAAATTTCCCTTGGTCCACTAACGCACCTAGTGAAGTTTCTAGACTTCTCTTACTTGTAAATCTAAAGGCAGGTAATCATCTTTAATTTGGGGGGTGTATAGTAAGAAGGTGGCACTAACAGTAAGTGATAAATAAATTCCAAATTCTAGCGTGAGACAATATGTTAACTTCAAGAATCCCGACGTCATCAATAGATGAAACGTACGTCGAGGCGTCCCTGGTCACGTTCAGCTACTTCCAGGCTTGGCACAGACAGGCGGTGGAACGCACGATACACCTACCCACGAGAGTGAGACACAGTGCGGTCGGTGCTCCACGTCACATCTAGCTGTAACACGCTTGATTCCTCAGTGCCAAGGTCTCGGCACTTGCACAAGTAAGCGGCCATTCGGCTTTTGTTTTTAATCTGTTTTACAATAAATCGTGGAACTTCACTATGGCCCGTTTTTCTTCATTTTTTCCATGGTAATTTCTTCTGTTGGAGTCCATTCTTGGCCAGTCCCATCCAGGTACCAGTACAGACCTCAGGACTCCAACTGTACTAAAGCTCCACCTGATCCCTTTTTTAAAACGAAGGGTCATGGTGGTCTGGTAAGTAGGCACTTACCTCTACCTCTGACCGGTTGTCACCAGTTTGATATCTGTTCTGTGGTGATGGTGTCTACTCTCAAGTTAACCATTTGATGCATGGACTTACCAATTGCTTATTATTTAGTGACCATTGCTGCATATTTTTGGACCTGTTTGCACCTATTTTTTGGTGTTGTTATCATATAAGCACTTTAAATCACTATTGTATGTTGACCTTATAGTTAACATATTGTCTCACGCTAGAATTTGGAATTTATTTATCACTTACTATTAGCGCCACTTTAGGGGAGCAGCTTCCTTAATATATTTTACATTACCATAGCGCGGAGTTCTCTATTTACTCAATCATCTTTAATTACCTTACCAATGAATCATCCTTCTCTTGTAGTTGGTTCTACAGTATGAACCACATTTACCAGAGCTAAGGAGATGTGTCACATTGGTGTTACTTCTGTGATTCAACCTTTGCCTGTCACACTCTGTTCAGCTAGGTTAAACACAATTTGTGTTAGAGAATAATGTATAGTAAATAATTTAGCATTTTTTTCCTGCCATTCAAATATAAATCTCCAAACAAAGTAAATTGACTCATTTTATCTGAAACCACAAGGCCTAAAGATACACATTAACCCTTTCATAGCCAGAGATCATTGATGCAATGCTGACCAGGCCAAATTAATTGGATATCAAGGCTTTTCTTAACTACAGTATGCTTAAACTGCCTTACACCACCATTCTAGCTCTTTTTCTTACTACACTGTGATGTGAAGATGTGCATACTTACCTATGCTGAGTGTGCTCTGGTCCGGTCACATTATTGGCTCCCAGTGGTGGCTTCAGGGGAGAGGAGGGATGGCCAACAATGGATGCCCGAAAGCAAACTTATGGGTGACGTCGCCCCCTCCAGGCATTTCAGCCATTGTTGGGAAACGCTCCTCTCCCCTGAAGCCAGCCTCTGTAGCGATCACGTGACTGGGCCAGAGCGCACTCAGCATAGGCTGGTATACGCATCTTCATTTTACATGGTAATTAGGAGTTACAAGGGGGTGGCAGCAGGTTTAAGCATAGTTAGGGAATGCATGGACATCCACTCTAAGCTGCCTCAATTAACTTATTGTTCTGTGACTGATTTACCAACCGAAATTACAGTGCCTTGTGAAAGTATTCGGCCCCCTTGAACTTTGCGACCTTTTGCCACATTTCAGGCTTCAAACATAAAGATATAAAACTGTAATTTTTTTTGAAGAATCAACAACAAGTGGGACACAATCATGAAGTGGAACGAAATTTATTGGATATTTCAAACTTTTTTAACAAATAAAAAACTGAAAAAATTATTTCGTCTTTCTCAATTCGCAGCAGCACCCCCCCCAGGCCCATGCCTGAAGCTGTGTAAGGGGCCCCATAATTCCTGATGGCGGCCCTGCCTGGCATGTTGGCATACAGATGTGTTGTCCTGCAAGTCTGGTTGCTGAGCTCGTCCGTAACGGTGCTGCTGCAGCTGCTGTCCAGCTGACCTGTGCACGTCTGGTGCTGAGTTACACTTGCTTTATGGGGAATAACTTTAGGCCGGACGTTGAACTTACGCGCGCCGGGCGCACATATGTTCGTGAATCGCCGTATCTCCCTCATTTGCATATGTGAATAGAAAATCAATGGGAGCGCCACATGTGTCCAGCGTAAATATGCGCCCACGATACGCCGGCGTAGACAAGTTACGTCGGTCGGATGAAGCCTATTTTCAGGCGTATCTAGTTTTGTGGGCACGGCGCATAGATACGACGGCGCATATTTACACTTACTTCAAGGGTTAAATGCATTACTTACCCTACCCCCCCCCCCCCCGCTCCAGCGCGATCTTTCTTTCCCTTGGTGCTGTAGGCTGTTTGCAGTCCCTCACTATCATCACATACAATGTAGGGCTATTGAAGGGGAACTGTATGAATTTTACAACAGACTGCTAGCAGGCAGGTTATTATCGCAAAAGAGACATGCAAAGTCTCTTCTCCAATAATATAAACCTACCTGCCCACTTGCAGTTTTCTATGGTATATAAACTGAGCTGCGCATGTGCAGCTTAGTTACCTCCTTGCCTTGGTCCATGTGTGTCTCACTCCTGTAACGGAGTTGCCCAAAGACTGGCACCCAGGGAGAAGATGCCAGCGCCAGTGAGGGACTCTGACCGTTAGAGAGGACCATTGGAGGGGGCCCTGCTGGAGGAGGAGAACTTACGCACAGCCCTATTCGCGTACGACTTACGCAAACGACGTAAAAAGATAGGCCTGTTCCGACATCCATACCTTGCATGGGCTGCGCCACCTAGGGAACAGCTTTATCTTTACACCGGCGTATCTCTTACGTAAACGGCGTAACTCATTGCGACGGGCGCACGTACGTTCGTGAATCGGCGTATCTCGCTGATTTACGCATTCTAGGCGTAAATCAGCGTTCGCGCCCCTAGCGGCCGGCGGAACTAGACAGCTAAGATACGACAGCGCAGGCCGTCGTATCTTAGCTAGGTTTAAGTGTATCTCAGTTTGAGAATACACTTAAACATACGACGGCTTAGATTCAGAGTTACGACGGCGTAAACTTCTCTGAATCCGGCTATAAGGGTTGATTTTGTCTAATTCCTGGGCTTTAAAAACCACCAGATACCACTTAAACGTTGCTTTCTCCATTTACTACATTTCACCAATATAGCAGAATTTGAACAAAATTTTGAGATGTTTGCCAAACTTGCAGTGAAATACAAACTCTAATTTATACTGCGTAGTATTCCATATGAGAATAGATACACTAATAATTGTTTTGTACTTTAATATATAGCTGCCATGTAATACGATAAATTGCTGCGACTGCTCATCCTGCTCCCAGTTCAGGTTTCCTCGCTGTGGCAGGAAAAGATTTCCAATCCACTTGCAATGATTAAACTCTTCTCACCTTCCCATTGTGCCAGATGCTTTCATTTCCCTCAGGATCAACATTATCTGTTTCCAAGGTGAGATACACCAGCTTCCTCCGAAGCCCCTTTTCCTTAATTTGCTGCAGCGCCTGCTTGCCAATAAAGTCGGCTTGCTGAAATCACAGGAAAGGAATGATGATAAATGACTATGGTGTGCAGCATCATGGCCGCCTGGCAGAGATTTACATACATGAACGTCTTTATAGGTAGAAGCCATACAAATGTCAAAACAACATTAAAAATTAAATTTGCCTGTTACTGTGTGTTCAGCATCGCTAAAATATTCAGAGCCACAATAAAGCTTAGACATTGTTTGATCACAAATCATATACCGGTACTTACAATATAAGATACCATTTATTTAAACACTTGAGTACCAGCCTGTAATACCCCTTCATTACCTTCATTTTATTTTTCCGTTTTTAGTGCTCTGACAGGTTGACTGACAATTATTAATAATAATAATATTAATAATAAACTTAATTTTATATAGCGCCTTTAAACACTTCAGCCCCAGAAGGTTTCACCCCCTTCATAACCAGGTCATTTCTTGCGAAAAACAGCACTGTGTGTTTGTTCACAGGTCTTCACAGGTGAGTATAAAGTGGCTGTACA
Organism: Rana temporaria; assembly: GCF_905171775.1. Taxonomy (NCBI): domain Eukaryota; kingdom Metazoa; phylum Chordata; class Amphibia; order Anura; family Ranidae; genus Rana; species Rana temporaria. Next base: position 94,773,281 of record NC_053489.1, on the reverse strand, counting down.
AGCTCCCAGAGGAGCTGGCTCCCAGTTGATGGTGGCTTCACATGTGGACTCTCTGATCAGAAGTGCATTCTTTGATCAAAAGTGCGAGTTAAAAACCAGGAGTTTGAAACAGGAGGTAAGACAGGAGTCTTCATTATTTTTTTCAATCACTGATCCAGAACAAGCTTGCAGCTAATAAAGTTGGAACTCTTGCTATATAGATTCAGCGGTGCAGCAGACGCTCTCATCTTAGTCTGCTCACCCCAGGGATAGTGAGAGCAGGACGCTCTCAAACGAGTCGGCTCTCCCCAGGGATAGTGCAGCCAGGCAGGGTCCTCCCAGCTCTCGGCTGCTGCAGACACAGCACAAAAAAACAGGACTAAGACCCCCCCCCCCACACCCCCCTAGCCAATTGATCCAGGGTTGCACCGATCGCCGTTAAGGGGTCAGGAAGGAATTTTTTCCCCCGATCGCTGCAGATTGGCACAGCACGCCTGGGGTTTTTCGCCTTCCTCTGGACCAATCGGGGAGAGAAGACTCAACGAGTGACGGCTCACTTGGACAGTCTTCCACCCATCACGTCCGGCGTCTCGCGGCTCTTCCCGCATCCGCGCCAGACCAGGCCTCATTCGCGGCCGCCGCAATTAGGAAAGACTGACGACAATGTGACTGGCGACAATGGCTAATCTGCGATACTCTGCGGACTCTATTCGGGGTCTGAGACAATTCGCAACAGCATTACCAGCCGTCACCAAAAAGGCCTTAAAAATAGAGCAACTTTTGAGATTCGATCGACGATCGACCATCAAAAATGTAAACTATTTAGACCAGCTCAAGCACATATCATGTGCTTTGATCAACACAAGATCGGCAGTAAAACACCGATTAGAAATCCACGATTTCTTACTACAAAACGATCTAGACTGCCTCTTTATTACAGAAAGCTGGCTCTCAGACGACTGCAACACCATTCTCGGAGAATTGGTGCCAGAAAACTATCGCATTATAACGGAAAACAGAATAGGGCAAAGAGGAGGAGGCCTGGCGGTGATCCACAAGAATCGCATTACAATCACTAAGCCGGCCCTTCAAAATCCTCTTCCATTCATGGAAACCCTTACTCTTCAACTTCAAACTTCCCCCCAGGAGACTGTTCACATTCTCCTCTGCTATAGGCCACCTGGGCCAAAATCGCAGTTTTTGCCATCATTAACGGAGTTTATATCCACTTATACCCTTAACAGCAAACACCTTTTGCTGCTCGGGGACTTTAATCTGTGGGCCAACTCCGCACTGGATCCCATTGCGGACGCCTGCATTGATCACCTGGAGGGATTAGGGCTACAGCAACTTATATGCGGGCCAACACATGCTTCAGGTCACACACTCGACCTAATTTTCAGACAAAATCTGAAAATAAGCATTTTAGAAAATGAACCATTGCCATGGACAGACCACCATGCAATTAATTTCATAATCTCCAAAATTCCCCCAGTGATAAAAGCACCCAGGCCGGTGACAATACACTGGGCTAGATCTCAGAAGAAGCTCCATTCGGAACTCTTCAAATCTACCTTGGGAAACAGAATCAAAACAATCCATCCACATCAAACAGCCGCAGATACACTGGATGCCATAAACGCAGCCCTGCTACAGTCAGCCGATTTAGTAGCACCGAAACGCAAAGCCTGCATCCGAAAAAGAAAGTCCGGCTGGTTCAACAACCAGCTGTCGCTTCTGAAGCAAGAGCGCAGAAGGGCGGAAGCCGCCTGGAAAAGAAGTCCTGCAGAGGATAACCTCATCATCTACAAGGCAATAACAACACGATATCATAAAGAAATCTTCAAAGCCAAGAAACATCATTTTTCTATGGCGATTAACAGCGCCCTAAACCGCCCCCACGAACTCTTCAAGATGGTCACCCAGACCATGAATCCAGGATGTCTTGAAGTCCCCAACTCAGACACCCAAGAGTTCTGCAATGAACTATCGGATTTCTTCATCAACAAAATTGAAAGAATCCGGGAAAGCATCATGCAAAACAATACCCCCCTCAACCCCACCGTCAATCAACCACAAAACACCCACAGAAACGCTCTACAATCAACAAAGTTCACTCTGGAACCGATCTCCATCGATACCACAAAAAATATCATTGGTGCTTTGCGGAACAGCACATCGCCCAATGATATCATCCCCACCAAACTGCTGAAGGAATGTGCCGACATCCTGGCACCACCCATCACACAGCTTATAAACCAGTCATTTAAGGAAGGCACAGTGCCATCCCTGTTGAAAGAGGGCACAATCCAGCCCATCTTGAAAAAACCTAACCTGGATCCCAAGGACCCAACTCACCGCCGTCCCATAACAGGCCTAAATGTTCTCTCCAAGATAATGGAGAAAGTAGTGGTACAACAGCTGCAACAGCATCTAGATACCCACAATCTACTGGATCCATTACAATCAGGCTTCCGTCCCGGACACGGGACAGAAACGGCCTTACTCAAAATATGGGACGATGCCCTCGAGGCCGCAGACGAAGGAGAATCTTGTCTCCTGGTTCTGCTGGACCTAAGCGCAGCCTTTGACACGGTAGACCACAAACTGTTACTGATGCGACTAGCCAAGGTAGCAGAAGTCGCAGAAGGTGATTTACCATGGTTTTCTTCCTTTCTTGAAAACCGATCACAAACAGTTAAATTGGGTTGTTTCACGTCGGAAAAGCGCACGGTGTCATGTGGAGTCCCCCAAGGATCCCCCCTGTCACCGGTGCTTTTCAACATCTATCTTCGCCCTCTCTTTGATATTATCAGTAGCCAAGAACTACTTTATCACTCTTATGCAGACGATACGCAACTGTATTTTCGCATCTGCAACAAAAAGGATCATCATCTCAGTTTAGAGAAATGTCTCTCTTTGATAGAAAACTGGATGACTAAGAGTTATCTTAAACTCAACAGTTCAAAAACAGAACTCCTTATGTTTCACGCCAGCCGAAAGAGTCAACTGGCAACAACCTGGACACCCCCGCCCATTCTGGGCCAAATCATCACCCCTAGCTCCAAAGTCAAAAGTCTCGGGGTCATCTTCGACACCTTCATGACAATGGACGCACAAATAGGGTCAGTAGTCAGCGGAGCGCACCATCTGTTGCGCCTACTACGCAGACTTATTCCATTTATCCCCAAAGAAGACGTAGCAGTCGTGGTGGGAACAATCGTGAATTCCAGACTGGACTATGCTAACGCCCTGTACCTCGGGCTCCCAAAGTACCAAATCTCCCGTCTGCAAGTCGTTCAGAATACGGCCGCCAGACTGGTGACTGGGAAAAAAAAATGGGAATCAATCTCACCTTCGTTGAGAACCCTTCACTGGCTGCCAGTAAAAGACAGAATTGCATTTAAAGCACTCTGCCTGACACATAAGTGCATCCATGGGAAGGCTCCGCAATATCTTTGCGACAAGATAGAACCTCACAATTCGAATCGCGTTCTGCGATCCACCGACCAAAATCTGGTCAGGGTACCAAAAACCAAATACAAGTCCAAAGGAGAAAGAAGGTTTGCTTTTCAGGGTCCTAGACTATGGAACGCTTTACCAACCAGCATTCGGTTGGAGGAAAACCACCTGACTTTCAGAAGACGGATCAAAACTCTGCTCTTTTGATGTCATGAGACACGAACAACTAGCGCCCAGAAGCGATTCAGTTCGCATGCGCCGCGCTTTATAAGTTTTTCATTCATTCATTCATTAACTGACAAATGCACGTTCATGCGACGCTGTACCTAAACAAAATGTATGTCCTTTTGTTTCCACAAAATAAGCTGTCTTTTGGTGATATTTGATCACTTCTGCGGTCCTTATTTTTTGCGCTCTCAACAAAAAAATATATATATATATATTTTTTTTTACTATAAAACATATCCAATTTAAAAAATTTAAAAAATCGAATTTCTTCATTAATTCAGGCCAATATGTATTCTTCTACATATTTTTGGTAACAAAAAAAATCCCAAAAAGTGTATATTGATTGGAAAAAAATAAGTTTTTTTTTTTAAAAAATTATGATATTTATTAAATCAAAAAGTAAAAGACATTGTGTTTTTTTTCAAAATTGTCGCTCTTCTTTTGTTTAAAGCAAAAAATAAAAACCGCAGAGGGGATTAAATACCACCAAAAGAAAGCTCTATTTGTGGGAAAAAAAGGACATCAATTTTGTTTGGGAGCGACGTCGCTTGACCGCGCAATTGTCATTCAAAATGCGACAGCACTGAAAACTAAAAATTGGTCTTGGCAGGAAGGGGGTGAAAATGCCCTGTATGGAAGTGGTTAACCACCACTCAGTTTTTTTTAAATTTTTACGGTAAAAATGAAAAAAGACCAATTCTAAAGAAAACAAAACAGTTTCCCTCAGTTTCAGTTAAAATAAAAATGTCAGGACAGTACGAGAACCCCCAAAATTGCCCTTTTATGCCCCATACACATGACTGGTTTTCCCGTCGGAAAAAGTCAGATGAGAGCTTTTGGCCGGGAATCCCGACCTCGTGTATGCTCCATCGGACTTTTTCCAACAGGAAAACTGCCGGGGAAAAAAAAGAGAGCAGGATCTCTTTTTCCCCGTCAGGAAAAAATCCTAGCGGGAAAACGTTCATCTGTATGCAATTTCAACACGCAAAAAAATGCGCATGCTCGGAATCAAGTCGACGCATGCTTGGAAGCATTGAACTTGTCTCGTCGTAGTGTTGTACGTCACCGCGTTCTTGACGGTCGGAATTTGCTGTAACCGTGTGTACGCAGGATAAGCTTGAACGGAATCCCATCAGGTTTGTTTGCGACGGGAAAACCGCTCGTGTGTACGTGGCATTAGAAAGAATAAACCACAAAGGTGATCTCGTCTTTGACACTATTTTTTGTAAATTAACAAACATGCTGGTATTGAGACAGTTAAGCACACAGTTAATGTTCAGGTCACATACAGTGGCAGGATGGAGAAGAAGGGATTTAAAAGGATGTCTCATCCTTTCTAAACTACTGCCATAGTGCTGATCTATAAGGATATAGATGCCTCCTGCATGTATCCTTACCTGTCAAATGTCTCCCCTCTGTCTGTTATAAGAACTGAAAAACTGCAGATTCTGTGGGTGGATCTGTTGTCTGGAGTTCTGTGGGTGGAGTCGTGATGTCAGTAGACTCCCCGCCCTCCTCTACACTCCCCTCTCAACATTTTTTCCTGTGTATTCCTTACACTAAATTCTGCTATGATCACTAACATCCAATCAAAATCCAGAAAAGTAACCACATGACTTCAGAAAAGGAGTGGGGGTGGGAATTAAAAAATAATGCCTGTCTCCAGGCTAGTGCATGAGATATGTAAATAACCTGTCACTCACAGCAAGGGGGCGGAACGCACTAAGGTTTTTCTCTGTAAGTCCGTTTTATTTCACTGAACAATAAACGAGGATTGCTCAGAGCTGGATTAACTCTGTGTGGCAAGACTGGGCACAGATGATGGGAAATTGTATACTGTACATTGTGACATCAAAAAAATAAAAATACATTTGGGGTTTACATCCACTTTTAATGTTCATCAGTGCAGGATAAGGGAGGTGAGGGGTTATAATCCTGAATACTAGAGTTTGCATAAAGTGTGTAGGAGAGGAGGGGGCAGGAAAGGGTTAAAAAAAAAAAAGATCAGCACTGCAAACAATGAGCAAAGGGATTGTCAGTAACAAACACCCTGCTTCCCCCTTTTTTTTATGCTTAAAAATGTAAGAATCCTGGATGGTCACTATGCGCAAAAGATCTATTTGCGCTGCACCTTTTCTGTTCTTCACTTAATGAAGCAGCCACAAGGTGGCAGTGTGGTACACACGATTTGACACTACTCGGCAGACATGCTGCACCAGCACATTTTTCAAATTGTTATTAGCAGTAGCACAAGGACTTTTTTTTCACTTACCTTGTTTAACTTTATAAAATATTGCAACCCAGCCTCAAGAGGGTTTGTGTCACAGTTCATCTAGCCAAAATATAAAATGTATGATTAGTACGACTCACTGACAATACAAAACAAAACCTATACACACAAACTGTATTTCTTCGTCTTTGTGAGATGCTGCTGTGCCCACACAAACACGGATGCAGAGAAATCACATAAGTCTAGGTTCACACTTTCCTGCGGCTGCATTTTACAGTGTGGTTCCCAGCAAAGTAAAATGCTCTGTGGTTTCCAGTGCATGGAAATGCCACTAAGAATTAATGGCACTCCCAGGCGTTTTTCATGCAGGTGTGGGAAATCGTGCAATTACATGCAGTCCTGCAACACTATATAGTGTGCACCTAGACTTCATGGTTACCAGACATGCACACTTGTCACAGACAATTATCTCATATGTATGGCTACCTCTCATTTCCTTTTCACAAAGACTGTATTAGACCTGAGCAGAATGAATATAAATTATAATATACTGTGTGTGTGTGTGTGTGTGTGTGTATATAGATAGATAGATAGATAGATAGATAGATAGATAGATAGATAGATAGATAGATAGATAGATAGATAGATAGATAGATAGATAGATAGATAGATAAATTACACTTATTTTTGCTTATTAGCTGCAGCCTATGTAATTCACTTTCAACTTTCTGACTATAATAGAGGTATGGACAACCTAATGTAAAATGTAAGAGCATGTCAGTCCAATCTATTAGCCAACTTAGAAAAGGCAAATTTAGATGGCAGAACTTCCGCTTTAAAACACTCCTGACTACCTGAGATTTACTTTACTTTGGAAGGATCTCCTCTCACTTCCTATTGTGGCTTTGAGACAGGAAATGAAGGGAAATCTCCACAGTGGGATACAGATGGGAAAAAATGGAAGTCATAACCCTCCCTTATTCTAATGAAAATTAAAAAAACTCAGCATTATTTTCAGCCCTGCTTGAACTACCATGCAACTTAGGCCGCGTACACACGGTCGGTCAAAACCGATGGAAACGGACTGAAGGACCGTTTCATCGGTCCAAACCGATGGTGTGTGGGCCCCATTGGTCAGTTATCCTTCGGTCCAAAATTTTAGAACTTGCTTTAAAATTGAACCGATGGACGCCTAAACGATAGGTCAAAACCGACGGGTAGTATGCAAAAGCATCGGTTAAAAACCTGCGCATGCTCAGAATCAAGTCGACGCATGCTTGGAAGCATTGAACTTCATTTTTCTAAGCATGTCGTTGAGTTTTACGTCACCGCGTTGGACTCAATCGTTTTTTTAACTGATGGTGTGTAGGCACATCAGACCATCAGTCCGCTTCATCGGTTAACCGATGAGAACGGTCGTTCGGACCGTTCTCATCAGATGGACCGACCGATGGACCGGCCTTAGATTTGTCCAGTCCTGTTAAGGCTCCAAAATTATGAATATTGAATGGAAACTGTGGTGTATTCATTAGGATAACAAGTAATATAATAAATTGCCACAAAGAGAAACAGATTTGTATAGGAAAAGAGCAGTGTTTCCCTTACCTCTGCCCCCCAGGCACGAAATGCTTTCTCCAGCCTTAGTGCATTCATGGCGTAAGTGCCAAAGTTATCAATGCCTTCCTCCTGACCGGCCTCCACGATCTTACTATAGAGCGCAGAGGTGTCCTGTCTCCTGTGATACAACTCCCAGCCCAGTTCACCTAGGAGAACACAGCATTATATTCACCTTTTATTGGAGATGTGGTGGCCATGTTTTTTTCAAATATTTCATCCTTACCTGTATAGGATATCCGTATGGCAGTTACAGGAATTCCAGCAATATTCATTCTTCTGCTGTGTAGAAATTTAAAGGCTTCTTCGCTCAAATCTTCCGAAGCCAGTTTCTGCAGAACCTTTCTAGAAAGTGGTCCTGCCACACCTAGAACGCCAACCTCATCTGTCACATTGGTGATCTCCACACTGTACTGGCCTTGGGCTGCCACCTCTTCTATCCATCTGCAAGCACAGCAAAGTCAGTGCCAAATAATACAAGTGAGGAATAAAAACAGCATCTGCCTTGTGCATATGAATGAAAGGAAAAAAATAGTTTTCTTCTGCCTCTAGGCCAGTAAGGAGATTATAATACTCGGCGTGTCTGTGCATGCCCGGTACCCCCTCTTTCCCCCCTGAATGTGCGCGGGCGTGTCACAAGGCTCTACAAGGACCCGAATGCTGATCAGAGGCCTTCAGCAAATCTGCGCACATGCCAGCTTAAAAAGTTTGCTCATGGGGACTGAAGTTCCTTATTGATACATAAAGTCCATAACCATCATCACTGAGCAGTGGTGCAATTCACAACCTTAGAGGAGCTTCAACATATAGTAATCCAAGTATAGTAGGGGTTGTATAGGTTTTTTTTTTTTTTTTTTTAAATAACAAACATGATATACTTACCTCCACTGTGCAGTTAGTTTTGCACAGAGTGGCCCCGATCTTGCTGTTCTGGAGTCCCACGGCGGCTCTCTCGGCTCCTCTCTGCTTAAGTTAATCCCCTTGGGGAAACTCTTTCCTGAGGGGGTTAGCTTGCGGACGCGTTCCCGTGTCATAGTGTATGACTCAGACGCCAAGTGTATGACTCAGTCCCGCCCCCCCAGCGGCCGCGTCATTGGATGTGATTGACAACAGCGGGAGCCAATGGCTGCGCTGCTATCAATCTATCCAATCAATGGCCAGACTCAGTGAAGAAGAGGACGCCGGGGGACGCGCACAGCAGGTGAACGGGCTCAGGTAAGTAAAATGGGGGGGCTGGGGGGCCCAAGACAGTGAGGTGTTTTTTCACCTTAATGCATAGGATGCATTAAGGTGAAAAAACACAAACCTTTACAACCCCTTTTATAAAACATTTGCAGAGCTATTCGTCCTCTGAAACTACAAGTAAATTCAGGCTGCATGGTGCCAGATACCTGATGGCTTACTGAAACTGAAAAACTCATTGGTGTTTAATGATTATCTGCTTAGACACAGAAACTTTGTCTCATCAAGGGCTTATGTAATTACTGGAGGTTTTTCTGTATGCAGAGTTCTGTGTACTGCTGTTCATACCCACTACTGAGCCCAATTACCAGAGCATTAATGGAGCCCCTTTCTGACATAGGAAATGTCCATGAAAAGCACCAGCAGGTATGAGACCTGATCAAGAAAATGTACAGATCCATTAAAGGGTCACTAAAGGAAAAACAATTTTTTGCTGAAATGACTGTTTACAGGGTATAGAGACATAAAAGTTAACTGATTTCTTTTAAAAATGATTAAAAATAGATTAAAATCAATCATGTAATGTGCCTCTAGTTTCACTTTTGTTTTTAAACTGGTTTCATGTTTCTGTGAAGTAGAGAGAGACACAGAACAAAAACAAACAAATCCAGGGCAGTGTAAAATTAAAGATTAAATGAATCTGATTGTTTCTGAGGAGTTTTAGACACACAGCTTGGACCACAGTGAAAAGCTGCCATGAGATTTTTCATAAGGAGCCAGACAAGCAGGAAGTGTGGAGATCACAGCAGAATTACAGCAACTTCAAAGCAAAAACGAACAATGAGGAAACCAGGACTGCAGTAAGGTAAAGGAAGCTATTTAGCTAAAAAAAAAATTGCTTTAGTGATCCTTTAAGTTTGAGGCAATATTTTTTGGCATGCATTAACAAGTATTGATAAAAATAGGTTCTGTGTCAAATAACTTTATAATGCCAATAACAGGCTACACACTCCTTGGCCCTCATTTTATATTCACCTGGACCCCTTCATTCTGTTAAGATACCTAAAATGATGCCTGAAATGAATTCTAAAATTAACTCGGGCTTGAGTTATAGCAGTATTTAAAGGCCCTTTATGATGGGTAAGAAGTGTGTTACATGGGTACCCAATCTCATGCCAAATGTTAACTACCCAAAGCAATAGAATACATGGAATAAAATGCTGGACACACCTGAGATCATGCAGTTCAGATCCAGAGCCAGTGATCAACAAGAACTCTCCAGGAGACAAATGGGACACCGTGAGCTCAGCATAGACCCGTCCTCTAGGGGTCAGCATGTGGCTTATGTTGGTGAAGCCTACCTGTATCAACAGAGTACCAATTATTTTCTCCCAAAAAACATGACCACATATCATCATACTAGTCATCGACATTCCAAGATAAATTTTTATATCTTATTAATGTTTACCAATCAACAACGCTGAAACAAAGTAATATACAATATTTTTCTATTGTGGCCAGGTGCTTGGCTAGATACAGAAAATGATTTAAGACACTGTTCCGCAGTACTCTCTGTACTTCCAATGGACTTCAGCTGAATGGGTAGTAAACTCTCCCACTTCAATGCTGCTTTTTTTATCTAGACCATTATATTAAGTGATTATAAAACATTGTGCATTAAAATTCAGCCCCAATCGCATGGTACTTTTTTGAGACTTTTTAAAATTCGTACCTTCCAGGATAAGTATTGTTTTTCGAGTTCGCATTACAAAATACTTTCAGCCTTTCGTGTAGCCCTTTCTATGATCTTGCGCATGTGTGATGGTTTCTTAGCCAAGCCTCATTCTAGTTCTGTGGTTCCTATGCCAACCGCATTCCACCAATCATAGCCTAGCTGTTTGACCCTACTGTAATAAAGACCACTGTATGCTGAAGCTGATCTCCGCTACAGTATGCCGTCCTATGCCCAGATTTATACCCCATGTGACGTCACATGGGGTGTAGCAGGAATAAAACTGTAGTATCACGGGATTTTAATCGCAGTGCCACAGGTAGCAGATGTTATAGACACTGCATACTTGTTAATGGACTGACAGCGCAAGGGGCATGCCCTGAATCAGGGGAGAGATGCGCATGCGCTGGTTGAGGTCTTTACAAAAGAAGAGGATGGATTACAAGCCAACAAGGCAAGTAAGGAGACATCTAAATATAGTGATCAGTAGGGATTTTAATGCTGATTTATATGTGCTAAAGTTATGCAGGAAAGCTTACTACCACTTTAACACTACCTCACCTCCTTCCACCAGGGTGAGCTGACAAGCAGAAGAAGCTCAAAAGATTTGATGGTTAGCACCATTAAATCATGGAACATGAAGATCGGAAAATAAACTTTGCTTTGGCAGTTAATGAACTACAATTGCAAATGTGAGCTGGGTATAAAGAGATAGAGAGATGTATTTTTACAGGCTGAATACCAGGGGATTTCCTCTTTGCTGCAAGGAGACCAAGGTGTGCACATCCTGCTACAAGCCTGCAGATATGTGCTGAGGACTGGAGTTGCTCCAGGCAGATCCAGAAGTGAGCTGACATCTGAACAGCGTGAACCCTGTCGCTATATTGCTGGTGAGAGGACACTGCTGCCATTAACCTGTTGTTGCTAGCAGAGACCGAGCACATAGGGACTGGGCATCTAACTAACAGCGTTTTTTACTGCACTCAGACTTTACCGGGACTGTACTCATGTGCACCACTGTAAAGACTGGGCCCCAATGATAGCTTGCTGAAGAACTTGGGCTTAAGACTGCTCACTTAGATAGCTGCTTTATAGGTCCTTTGCCTATTGTCGACAATAAGTGGTACCTCTTTAGAGAGTCCTCTTTAGGCATTGCTGTAGCTGCCCCCTTTTGCCCTGCATTAAAGATGGCCCTGGTTGTGTACAGCACGCCCCTAGAAATATAATTTTCTCAACAAAAGTGCAGTTATTCTTTATGTATTTAAAGTGCTTTGCAGTTCCACACAGTGGTTGATCTTTACTGCTCCTTCTTACATATCAAGTCTTTGCAGTCAGCCAAATCCTTGAAAGCAATACACTCTTTGTGGGGCCAATATCTCAACAGCTGCTAACAGGGCTGGACTGGGACAAAAATTTGGCCCTGGACTTCATCCAGACCGGCCCACTTTAATTCAATAAAATGCGCCCCCCCCCCGAAAAATCACGCCCACCAAAAGGCCCCTACATCTATTATTGTATATCATGAGAGGGTGAGAGAGAGGGGAATGAGAGAGAGAGGGAGGGTTGAGGGAGAGGGGGTGAGTGTAAGAAAAAGAGAGTGAGTGTAAAAGAGAGGGGGTAAGTGTAGGACCCCTTTTTACACTGAGGCGTTTTTTAGGTGCTTTTGGGCTAAAAATAGCGCCTGTAAAGTGACTGAAAAACGCTTCCGCTGCAGTCCCAGTGTGAAAGCCTGAGTGCTTTTACACTGGGGCGCTGCCAGGGTGTTAAAAAAAGTCCTCCAAGCAGCATCTCTGTTTTAAAAAACGGCCCACTGAGCCATCGGCCCACCGGGAAACTCCCTGTAGTCCCTATGGCCAGTCCATCCCTGGCTGCTAATCAATAAGACTGAATCAACTACAGAGTTCCCACTGCAAATCTATATTAAGTACAATAAAAAAAAAAGAAAAGAAAAGGAAGGGTGTAACAGGAGTCACTTTTGGGCACAGATTGAGCCAGGAGATGGGATGGAAGTTAATCATAATTCATGTATTACATGAGATGGGACATTAATAATAATTCATGGTTGCAGGATGTCTTGAGATATCACAAGTTGTTGGCTTATTCAATGTGGGGACACATTCTTTTGAAAGGTGTTAATTGCATCTACTCCTAGACATTTCATTGTCCATTGTGTAAAGGTGTTTATTAAGGTCTGCTCCTAGACCTTTCCATCGTGTGATAACACGGTTTAAAGCCTATTGATGCCCAGGTGTGACTACCTGTCTGTCAGAGACAGAACGTCTGTCTAAAGATGTGGATTGAAGGGAACTCATTGTGTGATGGTATTTTGTGTGAATTCTATTGATAAAAGTATGTGATTGAAGCCCCATGGTGTGAAGGGGGGTGGAGATTTCAGTGTCCCTTTGATTACGGTCACCTGCTTGTAACTGCATAAAAAGCTGAGAAGAAACCATTAAAGCATTCTTGCATTTGAAACCAGAAAAGCACAGAGCTGTGTCTCGTCTTATTCTGGGAAATGGGATGGATCGGGTCCTGTTGGTTGGAGTGTCGATAAGCTGTCTTGGATGGAATGGAATATCGTGAACGGATTTAACCCCTGTCCCATTTGGGGTTCCATTACAAAGAGCAATCATTTAGAAATGTGAAAGCCATATCAAAGTTTACAACAAATAAGCATCCATTAGAAATACACTATAATTTCCCTTTAAAGCAATGGGTTACATTCAGTGACAATCAATACCAGCCTTTAAAAATTCAAATTTTGTCAAGAATTCAAGCACTGAATGCTGCTTTGCCTCATTAATTAACCAACAAAATTACATCCACACATACCTTTGGAATTATATTGGCAAGAAGATGGTCCAGTAAATTAATGGCATCCTTTCCTTTCACAGTAAACTTGCCAAATGGCGTCAGATCAATCACCCCCACCTTCTCCATGACTTGTTTATATTCCCGCCTCACTGGCTCAAACCAATTTGTCCTCCTAAAGCTTGGTCTATTGGAAGAAAAATGGATATAAAATAGTGAAGTTTAATAAACATGTTATCCTTTAGAGTTTGACTCCAGACAAAGTAAGGGTTACGTTTTTTTATTGGTGTCCTGATTTGGGAGATTCTCCTTGATCCTTGTCCCAGTGAAAGTGGTCACTAGGAAAGAACGTGAAAAGAAATTCAAACTTTTACAATTGTCGCCAGAACGGAAACAATTGGGACACATGCCAATAACAACTGTCAAAGATGGGATTTGTCCTGCTTTAGGGAAATTTCTTTTCATTCCTTGTTGTGTCTCTGAAACACGAAGTGAGGATAATTCTCCCCAACAATGAAGCATATAGAATATTACAAACCTGACAGATATTCTGAAGCCTCGTACACACGCTCGGTTTACTCCGCAAGAACCAGCAAGAAAACTGCTGGCAGAGCTTTCTTGCCGAGTAAACTGAGCGCGTGTACAAGGCTTTCAGGTTTCTCGTCAAGAAAACTGCCTAAAATCTCTACGAGAATAATAGAGAACATGTTCTCTATTTTCTCGTCGTGATTCTCGGCAGTGTTTTCCTGCCGAGAAACCAGAGAGTGTGTATACTTACCTGTCGCCGTGGAAACCTGCGCATGCTCAAAATGACTTTGACGTTTGCGCAGTAGCTTCCTAGTCATAGGTAGGGTGTAGCAAGATGGCGGCAACGGCATTGAATGTGACAAGCGCATGCTTGTCGTACGCGATGACGTCACCGCGTTCTTGCCATTCAAAAGAACCGCGGTTCTTTTGAATGGAGTGTCTGTACACTCAGGCGGCAAGAGATTCTTGCCAAGAATCTTGTCAGGAAAAACAACGTTTTTTTCCTGACGAGATTCTGGCCCGTGTGTACAGGGCTTAACTGTAACGCACTCTCTCCAATACACAAGTTCTTGGGGTTCTACTTTAACATTTGCACTTTCTTATCTCCTGTGTTCTCTGGGAACTTTTTTAAAACATGTATCTTATGACTAAAATAAATTCTAGTTAAACAAGTTTCACAAAAAAATACTTTCATATAAATTTATGAAAACATGAAATTAAGTGAGAAAATGCAAACAAAAATGCTGACAATTTGTCTAGAAAAAAAAAAACTTGATGAAGGTTTTATCTGCTTTTAAAGGTTTGTTTGCTTTCTTCCATTCATATTAATTATGCTGATAATAAAAATAAGCCCAAAAAAATTCAACAGTTTGGAAAATCAAACTTTCAGAATCAGATTCCCACAAAACAAAAAAGCTACAAATTGTGATTGGTTGTTATAAGTTTGCACATTTTGGGGCAGATTCACGTAGAGCCGCGTAAAATTGTGCGGGCGTAACGTATCTAATTTACGTTATGCCTCCACAACTTACACGGGCAAGTGCTGTATTCTCAAAGCACTTGCTCCGTAAAAGTTGCGGCGGCGTAGTGTAAATCGGCCGGCGTAAGCCCGCCTAATTCAAATTTGGATCAGGGGGGCGTGTTTTATGCAAAACTACTGTGACCCGACGTGATTGACGTTTTTTTGGAACGGCGCATGCGCCGTCCGTGGAATTTCCCAGTGTGCATTGCTCCAAAGTACGCCGCAAGGACGTCATTGGTTTTGACATGAATGTAAATGATGTCCAGCCCCATTCACGGACAACATACGCAAACTACGTAACTTTTTCAAATTTCAACGCGGGAACGACGGCCATACTTAACATTGGCTGTGCCTCATATAGCAGGGGCAACTATACGCCGGGAAAAGCCTAACGTAAACGTTGTAACTTTACTGCGTCGGTCGCGCGTATGTTCGGGAATTTGCGTATCTAGCTAATTTGCATACTCAACGCAGAATTCGACGGAAGCGCCACCTAGCGGTCAAAAAAATAAATGCAGTTAAGATCCGACAGCGTAAGAGACTTACGCCTGTCGGATCTAATGGATATCTATGCGTAACTGATTCTAAGAATCAGGCGCATAGATACGACGGCGCAACTCAGAGATACGACGGCGTATCTGGAGATACGCCGTCGTATCTCGGTTGTGAATCTGGGCCTTGGTGTATCAGCCCTGCACTGGCTTCCTGAACACATCTCTAAAATCCATAGACTAATTTTGTTTAGTAATTGATGAGATAGACAAACTATTACTGGCAGTTGACAATGGATTTAAAATGGGCAAAACGAAAAATTACATATATGATGTAATGTCAATAAAATTATCAAAACTGTTTTTATTTTTCCCAGACGTTTGTGCCCAATACAAACAGAAGCAACAGTGCTGCTACCCATACAACATAAACATACTGATAAAAAAGCTCCTAAATGCCCAATCCACAGACATTTCATCTTTATTCAGAAACAACAGTCTACAACCACAGATAATTCAGCTGATGTGTTTTGTTTGTGGCCTTAGTCATAAAACATTGTGCCCGATAGCTTTACAGATCAGCAGCAATTATTTACTCACTTATCTTTGTGGTTTTTTTTTTTCATTTGTAGCAATGTCTCGAAAAATGAACACTTACTTGTATCCAGTATCATTGCCAGGCTTGTAGAACCAGTGAGGCTGTTCCCATCCGGCATGGAAGCCCATGGAACATTTTGTCTTCAGCTCGTCATATATTCCACTCGTCCTTTCTGTTGGTCTTCCTGCAAATCTTTCTTCTTTGGGATAACCAACTAAAAATATCCAAATATTTAATTTCACATAGCAGTATTAATTAAAAAAAGGGAAGAAAGAAAAAACTGGGGTCCTCTCCATCTCCTCTTTCTCTACAAGCCTACGTTAAATGATTACCAAGAAGGAAGCCTCAGACACCCAGAACTTTCATCCCATTTCTTTACTTGATGTGGACCTGAAAGTGTTGGGCAAATTGTTGAGAAATAGGATTAATAGAAAATCAGATCTCACAATGTACAGGTACCCAAGATCTTATCACCGCGCCAAAGAACCACTTATCATAAATAGAGCAGCTACTTTAAAAAGACAAATGTATATAAAAAACATCTACCAGACATAAGATTGAAGGTAAATAGTAGCGCTAGAAAGGCAATAACATAAACAATATATATTACACACCCAGTAAATAATAGTGTATGGAAATGCAAAAAAAGTCCATAAGATATAACATCCAATACTGGGTAATAAATCCGTTGATAGGTATTCAGTTGCTTGAATGATCTGACACAAGACCACGTGATCAAAACTGTGTCTCCACTCCCCAGTTAGATGTAAACCTCACATTCTCATGTTTGGCTAGTAAAGCATTGTATCCCTCAGGGTCATGGATATACCATCAAATGTTCCAGGCATCCAAAGACCACAGGGTATCTCCTGTGCTCCAAGCAGACATCTCCACACCTCTTTCTGGAGAGCCGTCAGCTCCCCGAGCAGACATTTCCCCCCGAGCAGACATCTGCGCACCTCTTCCTGGAGAGATGTCTGCTCGGGGGAAAAAGAGGAGATATCTTAGGGTCTTTGGATGCCTGAAACGTTTGATGGGATATCCATGACTCTGAGGCCTTGTACACACGAGCAGACATGTCCGCTGAAAACGGTCCGCGGACCGTTTTCAGCGGACATGTCTGCTGGGAGCTTTTGGTCTGATGTGTGACGTAGAAGACACCGACGTTCTCTGACACGGAAGTTCAATGCTTCCACACATGCATCGAATCAATTCGACGCATGCGCGGGATTTCGGGCCGCTGGTTACACGTCATAACCAGTGGGCATGTCCGATGAGTCGTACTAACCATCGGACATGTCAGACGGACATGTTTCCAGCGGACAAGTTTCTTAGCATGCTAAGAAACTTTTGTCCGCTGGAAACCTGTCCGCTCGGCCGGAAAACTGTCCGCTAGGCCCTACACACGACCGAACATGTCTGCGGAAACTGGTTCGCGGACCAGTTTCAGCGGACATGTTCGGTCGTGTGTACGGGGCCTGAGGGATACAATGCTTTACTAACCGAACATGAGAATGTGAGGTAATTAGTGCTGGTGAGTTTACATATAACGGGGGAGTGGAGTCCCGGTTTTGATCACGTGGTGTGGTGTCAGATCATTCAAGCAACTGAATACCTATCAATGATTTACAAACATCTACAGTCCTTCATACTAAGAGAGAAAAAGCAGGATTTGTTCCTGGGTGCCAAGCTAGTGTAAATCTCTGGAAGGTGGATCCCTTACCCACCTGTTACACTACCACAGAGTTCCTTGGTTTCGTTACTTCTTTGGACATATCATGAGATTACATGATTTATACACTCTAGATCGAGATTTTGAGAATTCCCTGCTTGCCTGGATGACAAGTTGTGCATTCCAGACCTATGGCCAAGGTCCAGTATGCAAGCTCCCTTTCTCAATTTTTTTAAATCCTGCATGACATGAGGCAAGGTTGCCCTCTTCCCCTTATTGTGTTTACTTTGGCCCCAGAGCTCCTGGCGATTGCTTTCATGGGGAATTAGGACATTTTCAAGGTTGTATGCACAGGCCTTGACTTCAGAATCAGCTTGTCTGCAGACAACACCCTCCTGACCCTTAAGCCACATACACGCGGGCTAAATGTTGGGTGATATCAGCTTCTGTCAGACGAGCATACTGAATTCTGGCGGGGGGGTTGGGGGGGTCTGTCCCTGTCCCCCTGTCAGAACTCAATAGTTCAACAGGAGAGATTGCTGTACTAACTTTGCATAGTTAGTACAGCTGCTCCGACCGGAGCTGACAGTTTTTTGTCATTTAACCTACTGGGTTGCATGAAAAAAAAAACTCATAGTGTGTTTTAGGCTTTACCAATTCCTGCATTCCCCCACCACAATCTTAACTGTGTTCTCAGGTTTTAGGAATAATCAAGCCAAATCCACTGTTCTAAACAGGGAATATCCAGAAAGTTACCCTAGAATAGCTCTTTACTACCTCACTATCCCAGGCCTTACTAACCCCCAGCAAAAACGTTCTACCTTCCTTTCTATAGTAGCTAAATAAACTATTGCCAGAGGTTGGAAAAAACCTACGGTGGTCTTGCAAGAGGTTAAAACATATATGAATGTGCTGCTTGTCAATGAGAAACTTTACAGCATCCTTAAATGCATAAGACAAATTCTTTAAAGTCTGGGAACACTGACCTCAGTTGTCTATAATTGTTTTGTATTTTTCTATGTTCCCAGCCCTAGGAGGCTGTTAGAGCAATTAAAGGCCTGCAGGTCAGGGAATGTGGGTCACCTATCTGGTGTCCCAAAGGTCTGCATTGTTTATAACTACCCACACTAATGTGTAGTAGCCCTGGATACTGCATTATCCCTTACACTTGTCTGCATATTTTTTGACAATTTGATACAAGCCTGTGATACTGTTTATATGTCAACAAAAATTCTATGAAAAAAAATCAGAAAAAAAGTTATTATTTACAGAAATATATAGAGGCTGCCACTGCATAACTATCTTTTTAAAAATGCTCATTTCCTGATTGTTATTCTGATCAAAAGCCTTCACAACATTCTGTCAGATGAAGGTGAGTAATGGTGGCCTCCATATTCCTCCAAGGAAAAATCTCTCTAACCCCAAAAAAATAACATATCCTCACATTTACACACAAGTCGTCCATATGCAACAAAATCCAGGAGACCAACTACAAAATCCTTACACGTTGGTATAGAACCCCAGCCCTGTTACACAATTTTTTTTCTGACAGCGTCAGATCTTTGCTGGCGCTGCCAAACGGAAAGAGGCACCCTGGTACACATTTTCTGGGTATTCCCCTCGGATCCGGAACTTCTGGGAAGAAGTCCGAAGGATAACACAAAAATTTACAGACCGTACAGTTCCAGACAAATCGGCATTTTTCCTCCTACGCGCTAATGACACACCCTCACACGCCTACAAAAAGTCAGTTGTCCGTCACCTACTAGATGCGGCCAAAGCCTGTATTCCACTGAACTGGAAATCACCACACCCATGACCATTGACTTATGGCTCCAAAAGGTAGACGACATTAACAAAATGGAAGACCTCATTCTTACAAGCCAAGACAGACAAGAGACATACTCCAAGACTTGGCAACTGTGGAATATTTTCAAATATTCAGAGGAGGGAGAAGCCCTCAGAGGAAGAGACCCTCAGGCCTGATACCTCAGAATCTAAATAGATGGCTGCCCAAATTCAGGAGACGGCAGGGTAACGGCATACCTTACACCCTCCGTATTTACTGAGTGGATGCATAGGTCCATTTTCGTGAACTCCCCCCTTCACCTCAGCACAACCCCCTACCTCCTTTTCCCCTTTGATATACACTCTTCTCTTTCTCTATATTCTAGGGCATTGCCCAAACTCCTCTTCTCCTTCCTATTTTTCCTCTCCTTTTTCTATTTATTTTCTGATTATTTAGAAATAGTAGGGGAGCGGGGCCCGCAGGGCTATACTAACCTAACTCACTGAGACCAGGGTGGTGAGTCAACCCTATAGACATGGGGTCCTGCATTAGGAACCAACAGATACAGCCCTATAGATAGACCTGAACAAAAACACCAACCACCTATTCAGCCTCTCAACATACGTTGATATCAGTCAAGGAAGGTGCTACATCATCTATTTTGTATAAGCTAGATCCCAGATATCTGTATTATTACTTGAATATAGATCATTGCTATTTGACTGTATTATTGTTGTGGTCTCTGTGAACCTGTTCCCCAATTATAATAATAATAAAATAAAAAAATCTTTAACAAAAACATAACTGTTCAGGAGTGGGATTCAGTATAATTCTCGCCTGGCACAGGGGAGACCCGGATTCGATTCCTGTTTAATGCAGTCGTAGTCTCTCTGAATTTTAAAGGTGGGAATATGGTTCAGAATGGAAGTATTTTTAATATGATACTTACATTAAGAACATTTTGCTGGCTGCAGGAAAACCCAAGAAAATGAAGACATTAAACAAAGCAATGTAGCTTGGCGTCATGCTACAGACCTATGGCATTGTTTAGTCACACTTATTTTTATCAATGCAAAATAGATGTACCAATGTTGTTCAATCCATAAGATTCTCTTGCTTTCTGTGCTGTATACTGTGTAGTGGTCCATTTGCCATATCTGTTTGGGTCTAGTTCAATGAGGTCGAAAGGAGGTTCTCCGTCCAGGATCCAGTCACTTAAGAACTTACCAATGCCTCCAGCATGGATGACACCATACCTGAAAATAGGAAAAACAATATGATATCAAGGCACTGACCAGATTCAAAAACAGAGAGAAAAGCTGTTAGTACATTGTTAGTACGAAAGCAAAACTCCACTACAAATGCCCAGCTTTGTATGAGACAAGGCAGGGTTTAATCAGTCTTTAAATGTCTTCCTATCACCCCCCAGCACAGCCAAGACAGACCAGAGTGTTGTTAAATGTCATTCATAAATAGCTAGTGATTGCTGAAAGGGGGTGTGTGATACAATGTTTTGTGGCCTGCCCTTTGGTGGGTTCTGGGAGAATCCATCAAGACCAGTAACAATGTAAGCTTGGCTTTAAAAGGAGCTCTCCTCACTTAAAGCAGACCATGCATGCAAATACTGGCCTACCACCTTATGTGTAATCATTGCATTACACCTGGATTAAAAAAAGGCCTGTAGAGAAAAGCTAGAAAATCTACTCTTACACCAAAAATCACAATTCCTCTTTCAAGATTCTGGGAACACCAAGAATCCCAAATCATATTAAAAATGCTCCTACGCTGTTATGGGGTGATTATGCATGGGGGGAGTGATAGAATGAACTAATCTGAACAAACAAAGATAATTTCTCGATTCTTCACATCATAAACCAACATACTTAGCTAGATTCACAAAGAGTTAAAGTAGATACGCCGTCGTAACTCTGAATCTAAGCCGTCATACATTTAAGTGTATTCTCAAATTGAGATACACTTAAATGTAGCTAAGATACGACTACCTGCGCCGTCGTATCTTAGCTGTCTAGGTCCGCGGGCCGCTAGGGGCGTGAAAGCTGATTTACGCCTAGAACGCGTAAATCAGCGAGATACGCCTATTCACGAACATACGCTTGCCTGACGCAGTAAAGATACGCCGTTTACGTAAGGCGTTTTCAGGCGTAAAGTTAGTCGAACAAATAGCTGACCTAGCCAATGTTAAGTATGGACGTCGTTCCCGCGTCGAATTTTGAAAATTTTACGTCGTTTGCGTAAGTCGTCCGTGAATGGGGCTGGATGTAATTTACGTTCACGTTGAAACCAATAAGTCCTTGCGGCGTACTTTGGAGCAATGCACACTGGGATATGTCCACAGGATGCGCCGTTCGTTAAAAACGTCAATCACGTCGGGTCATGGTTTATTTACATAAAACACGCCCACCTCTTCACAATTTGAATTAGGTGCGCTTACGCCGGCCCATTTACGATACGCCGCCGTAACTTAGGAGGCAAGTGCTTTGTGAATACAGCAACTGCCTCTCTGACTTACGGCGGCGTAGCGTAAATACGATACGCTACGCCGGCTCAAAAATACGCCGCCCTACGTGAATCCAGCTAACTGTATAGTGTATACACTTACCCAAAGCCAACAGCAACCCAGTAGTTTCGGACACCTTGGTGTGGCCCCACCATTGGAAGGATATCTGGAGAGTACGTTATGGGTCCAGAAACTATATTGATAATCTCTGCATTTCTCAGCACAGGAACCATCTCCATTGCAGCTTCTACATGTTCCATAATTCTGTCAAGATCAGACTCAAACAATTCTTTCCCAAAACCTACAGAAAATAGAGTGTTAGTTACAGGCTAACCTTGGTTATTGCCAACAGTGTAAAAAAAAAAACTATTAACAGTTAGAATGTTTGTTAAACAGATTCACTTTAATGGCATCCCCACCAGCAACCTATACCTTCCCGTCAATCCCATGCTGCTCAGTTTGGTTGCTAGGAGCAGAGAAAAGTAACCTGTACTCCTGGGTCTGGATAGCATTTGACCCATGCCCCTTCTTCCCAATGTGATAGGTTGGTGCTTGGCAACTGGCCAAGAACAGAGAAAGAGTCTTCAGCCCTGTTTTAAGCTCCGAGTTTTGACTTACACGGGGTTAACTCTCCCTCACTCCCCGTGACTGAATGGAGTGTCAGGAAAGTGAATGGAAGAAAAGTCTGCAAAGCTGGTGGAGCCAGCATTAAAGTACAAACACACTACAGGTACAGACTAAAGCCCTAAAAAAACATCTATATTACTACTACTGTTTTGCATGGACACCCATGATGAAATCATAAACTTTTTTTTCTCTTTGCTCAGCTCCCCCTCCAAGTATTGAATTAGCAACCTTCCCCTCTTCTAATCTTTATTGGAACCACAGAGCATGTGCTCTAGGAAGGAGCTGCTGACAATAAGGACTCCAATGATTGTGGTGTAAACATTAGGGATTAATTGCTCTATAGTGTCTGCAGTTACAGAGGTTAGTGGAGGCTTGTTTTAAACCATTATGTATGGTTTTTATAGCATAAAAGTTACATTGGGCCAATGTAAGTATGCATATCTCATACCTGACTGCCACTATTCAGAGAAAGCCTTGTATTTTTTAATGACTATAAGCATAAGTGTGCGCAGCCTATAGTATTAGGGTGTGCACCTCAAAGCTCAAACACACGTGAATGCCACCTGCAGGGAGGAGGCTCTGGTGGTGGGAGACAGTTGATTGGGAGCATATTTTGTTACATCCTAAGTATAGGTGTAATGTGTTCCTACAGTTGAACCTAGTCTTTAATATAATGGGGGGGGGGGGGGGGGCATTTACACTGCCCACTGGGACCCCAACCCCCCACCTGGTGCCACCCCTGGATAATGCTAATGCACATGGGGTGATTAGGGTGTGCCCAGGCACACTCGGCACACCCTGTGCACATGCCTATGAGTAAGGTATTCTTTAATGAGGTGGGGAGGCAGCAGAAACATATTTTGTTCTTTTGTTACCTAGGAATCTTGCAGTGGACGCCCACAGAACCAGACACCTTGTTCTCTCTGCAGCTCAACTTCCCCTCCCCAGAACTGATGTACCATCCTTCTAGTCTTCTAATGTCTAATGTGCAGAGCTTGCACTGTGGGGAAGCTTCTAAAAGATAGGACTCCAGTGCATGCATTGTGAACTTTGAGAATGAATTGCTCTACAGTGTCTGCAGCTACAAAGGTCATTGTTTTACAGCTTTACTACTTGTTAGGAATGCAGTATGTAGTACTATCCACAGCCTGACTAGAGCTTTACTTTTATTATGTCAACTTAAGTATTAAGTATTACCTGGTGGGACTCCATTTGTTACCCAGGAATCTTGCAGTTTCATTTTTTCTTGGCTTTCATATGGTCCAAACAAAATTCCATCCCGTTCCTGTCGTAAATAATATGATCCCTCCAAGTCTCGGAGGACTGGTAGTTCCTTCTTTAAAGCTTGCACCTCAGGAACAGAACCAGTGACCACATACTGATGGTGCACAGGAATAAGAGGATGTTCCAGGCCTATCAACTTTCCAACCTCTCGTGCCCAGAAACCTAGGAGATAAATTCAATGTCACGTGTTAATCAAATAAACAGAAAATAATTTGCTTAGCTGGTCATAGAAGGACAGATCCTTATGGATATAAAACAGACAGAGATTTGACTTTCATTGTTGTAACTGCAAAGACTTCGGGGGCACACAAACCTTTCTAGTGCATACCACCAGAGCTTTTTTTTCAGGGGGAACTTGGTGGAACGCTGTTCCACCCCCTCTGGCTCAGACCCTTTGGTGCCTGCTCACCACAATTACTTGTAAACACAGAAGTCTGGTTTCTGTGTTTTAAAATGACAGCTCTGCACTCTGTATGTAATGCAATCCTGGTATTTAATGCCCCTTTAAGACCCTCCTGCTGTTTTTTCTGAAATTTGACTGACCACACCCACTATTTGATGTGATTTGGAGGGTGTGTGTAGGGGGAGGGGTTTTGTGGGGCCGTGGTTACGTTCCAGCACCTAGTGTTTGAGAAAAAAAGCCCAGCATACCACAGATGGCATCATGTTTTGGGAAAAAGGAAAGAATATTGAAAGATTTTGAAAGAACAATGAGCAATTGAAACTTGCATGCCTACTTGATCTTTAAATTTACAGGGTTCAATATTAGGAAACAGATGAATCATGCAAGACTGATGTTTTTCATGAGAAATAAAGATGTCAGATTTTCCCCCTTTTCTTTATTTGAAAAATCAGACTTTGCGCCTACTGCCCTGAATGTTCATACAGGTAGGTGCACCGTCCAGCTGCAGCAGCTGTTAGACTCTTATACAGTTTGACGGGCTACCGGTAGTAGGCATGCACCTGTGCCCTCCATACACAGCTAAACGCCAGAACCTCATGTATCGCTGCTAAATGGCCAGTGTGCATAGGGCCTTAAGATCAAAGGAAAACAAACAGGCAATCTGCTTAAAATAAAAAAGCAGACAGCAAGTTATGGGGGTGGCAAAAAAGTTGGTTTTATCTAACATTTATAAGTCAGTAGTGCTAGCATGTAACTCTTTGCAACTTTAAAGTTATATAATATGAACATTTTTGGGGACTGTAGCTAATTACACGCTGAATTTTCTGAAAGGTTTCTAAAAGCAGCGAAGCTGCTCAGAAGCTGTCTGATCCAGTTAATTCTGGTTCTGCTGCCTGATCTTGGCTCTGAATAGACTTCACTAAACATTTTAGCTGTTCCAAGCCAGGAAACATGAAGCCAGCTCTACTTGGCACCAGCGCTACATAGACAAGAATCCAAGTGGGAGGGGCATGCTAGGGGAGCGTAGTAAAAGCTGCACCAAGACCACGCTCACAGGGTCTAATTGTTTACCATAAAATGTTTCTAACTTCATATTCACAATTCCTGCTTCCATGTTGTCCTGCTTAAAGCATACATCATTCTTCTTTACATTTTCGTTATGCCCCTGGTTAGCTAGCTCATCTGGTATTATTATTATAATTATTATAATACAGGATTTATATAGCGCCAACAGTTTGCGCATCGCTTTACAACATGAGGGCAGACAGTACGGTTGCAATACAATTCAATTAAGGAGGAATGAGAGGGCCCTGCTCGTTAGAGCTTACAATCTAGAAGTATTTATATTTATTTGAATAATTTTTATTTAAAAAAAATAAATTGAAACTGTTTTAAATACTAGTTAAAGCGGTGGTTCACCCTAATAAATTTTTTTTTTTCTATCATTAAATTAGGCATAGTAGCGCGAGCTACAGTATGCCTGTATTTATTTTTTTAGCCCGGTACTCACTGTGCAATCCTAGCGAGACGATTCCGACTCCCCGCGGGGAATGGGCGTTCCTATGCAGAGGCAGCATGATTGACGGCCGGCTATGGCGCATCACGCTTCTCCGGAAATAGCCGAAATAGGACTTGGCGCTTCACGGCGCCTGCGCATAGTCTGTGCGCAGGCGCCGTGAAGAGCCGAGACCTACTCCGGCTATCTTCGGGGAGCGTGACGTGCCATAGCCGGCCGTCAATCATGCTCCCTCTGGATAGGAACATTTCTAACACTTCTCAATCCTTACCTTCAATTAACCTAATCACTATTTAAGAAGGTCTCCTAGCACTCTATTAACTTTGACAACAGAGCTCTACCTATACCCAAAACACAAATCCTCCTGGAGTAATACCTTCCTATTTCCCATTAAACAAAATTTCTAGGAGTCCTAACTCACAAAAACCCAACCCAGCTCTTTACCAATAATAGTTCATTAGCACTAGAGCTGCACGATTAATCGTCAAGAATCGTTATCGAAATCTTTTTCCCGTTGCGATTCTTGACACAGGATTTCAAGATCTTTGACATGAAAATAATTTTCTCAACAGAAGACACGGTAGGGCTTATTTTCGGGGTAGGTCTTACCATGTAATGTGCTGTCTTCTCTCCTCCTCTCCCTCCCTGCTGGGTATGAATCCCCAGTGCGCATAGATACGACGGCTCGGTGTCAGAGTTACGACGGCGTATCTGGAGATACGCCGGCGTAACTCGTACTAGAATCCGGGTCAATATTTGCTTATCCTGGAGTTCAGCTTGTATTCATTTCTATAGTGTCAGTTAATTATTAACATGCTATGGAAAGTTTCTCTGAAGTTTCTACCCAGCTGCTTTACTGAGCAAATATCACTGTACTCAAAAGGTAATGTTTATTTCTAATGATTTACTCAAAAATAATGTAAATTTACCACATGTTGGTAATGTCTCATAAAAAAGTCTATTGTAAGGGTAGAGGTAATGTCAGTAAGTCATTGGTGTAGCAATCAATCTCTATACAGATGGAACAAATAGTTCCCTATTGTGTAAACTATACAAACAGCAAAGTAACAGAAATTAAAGTAGTTCTATAAGGTTTTTAAATGTAATGCTTTCCATGCATTATGAAAAAAAATAAAACCTTTCAGCGCCTGTTAATCCCCCTTCCCTTCAAACACTTACCTAAGTCCTGTATAGATCCAGCGCTGTGCCCACCTGCTGGTCTTTCTATCCTCTCTCACAAGCTTGGATGAGAGCAGCGGGGGCCAATGGCTCCTGCTGCTGTCAGTCCAATCCAGTGAGCAGAGAGAGGGGGCGAGGCCAAGCTGTAGTGTGTGTGTGTCTATGGATGCACACAGTCCTGCTTGGAAGTGAGACCGCATGTGTCCCACCGTAGGAAGCACACACAGTGGTGGAGGATTCAAGAGCGTCGGCGAGGGTCCCCAGAAGTGAAGGCTCAGGGCAACTCTGTGCAAAACCTTTGCACATAGCAGGTAAGTAGAACATGTTTTTTTTTTGTCTTTGAGGGGAAAAAATTTTACTTTACAATCACGTTAAGGAGTCCTTGTTCCCAGACCATTAATTTCAAAAATCTTCAAATACGATTACATGTTCATTTTACATGTATTTTTGCATGTTTTCCCTAATTTCTATCTGGTGATCGTGCCAGTATTACAATTCTGATCCTAGAGTGAAAACGCTCACTCACTCCACTGTATCTATGGAAGGAGCAGTGTTGACACTCTAGGACAAGACTACAAACACCACCCCCTTTCTTCTTCTTAACGTAGGGGAAAGGATTTCTGTTGTTTACAGAAAAAAATTGAGAAGGGCTGATGACACCAAATAAATTGATTATAAACGATCACCATGTAAAACAACAGTTTAAAAATGAAAGGCAAAACATTTCTGTATAGATTATAAAAAATATATATTATAAATACCTTTTGTCCCTTTTTTATAAATGAACATACAGTTGTATTAAAAATTATTCAACCCCCACTGAAATTGATTGTTTTGGCCAGTTTGACATTGATTTTGATCATTCAGTCATCCTGCTTACAATTAAATCAAAGAGGCACATGTAGGTCAGACAAATATAACATAACATTTATAATGAAATAACCACAAATGTCTTTTCTGTGCTCACATCATTATCAGTTTTATTCAACCCCCAAGTGACATACAATCTTAGTACTTAGTACAACATCCTTTTACAGTTATAACAGCTTTTAAACGTGAAGCATAGCTTGACACAAGTGTCTTGCAGCGATCTACGGGTATCTTCGCCCATTCGTCATGGGCAAAAGCCTCCAGTTCAGTCACATTCTTAGGCTTGCGCACTGCAACTGCTTTCTTTAAGTCCCACCAGAGGTTCTCAATCGGATTTAAGTCTGGTGACTGCGATGGCCACTCCAAAATGTTCCAGCCTTTAATCTGCAACCATGCTCTAGTGGACTTGGAGGTATGCTTGGGATCATTGTCCTGTTGAAAGGTCCAACGTCTCCCAAGCCTCAGGTTTGTGATGGACTGCATCACATTGTCATCCAATATCTCCTGGTACTGAAGAGAATTCATGGTACCTTGCACACGCTGAAGCTTCCCTGAACCTGCATAAGCAAAACAGCCCCAAAGCATGATTGACCCCCCGCCATGCTTCACAGTAGGCAAGGTGTTCTTTTCATCATAGGCCTTGTTCTTCCTTCTCCAAACATAGCGTTGATCCATGGGCCCAAACACTTCTAATTTTGTTTCATGAGTCCACAGAACACAATCCCAAAACTTCTGTGGTTTGTCCACATGATTTTTGCATACTGCAGTCGACTCTTCTTATTCTTTGGAGACAGCAAGGGGGTGCGCCTGGGAGTTCTGGCATGGAGGCCTTCATTACGCAGTGTGCGCCGTATTGTCTGAGCAGAAACTTCAGTACCCACCTCTGACAAATCTTTTCTCAGTTCCTCAGCAGTCACACAGGGACTTTTCTCCACTCTACGCTTCAGGTAGCGCACAGCAGTCGAAAGTCAGCATCTTCTTTCTGCCACGACCAGGTAGCGTTATAACAGTGCCCTTTGCCTTGAATTTGCGAATGATGCTTCCTATGGTGTCTCTTGGTATGTTTAACATCTTTGCAATCTTCTTATAGCCATTGCCCTTCCTGTGAAGAGTAATCACCTCTTCTCTTGTCTTCCTGGACCATTCTCTTGACTTCCCCATGTTTGTAACCACACCAGTAAATGTCTAGAAGGAGCTGAGTATCACAGTCATTTTAAAGCTGCCTAATTGGTGCTTATTAGGCTTTATTGCTGCTCCCTGACATCCACAGGTGTTTTCAATACCTGATTGAAAACACTTCAATGAACCTCTGTTCTTCAGAGAAGCAGTCTTTAAGGGGTTGAATAATTGTGTAAATGAAGAATTCACAAAATAAACATTTACTACTGTATTACAAAACCAATTGATGTCATTTTAGTTGCATATGGTTCTTTAAGAAGTCCTTGTAGGATTTCATTCTGAATACAATTACAAATGTACACTAAATTCCCTAAAACCCTTTACAGCATTGGGGGGTTGAATAATTTTGAACACAACTGTATTCCCTCTGTTCTCAGCTGCATAAGAGCTGGGGAGAGGAGAAGCACACTGAGCTTGCCAGTGAATCGCTGTGCAGCGGGGGCGTGACAGGACAAGTCTAATCATTGGAGGAGAGCACACTGAGTTCCCAGTACAGCTAGAAAACTGGAAAACTGACCATGGTGTGTTTTCCTGCTTAGTGTGGTCAGTTTTAATAGGAGAGCAGAGGGACTGGCTGGAACACCAGGGATTTCACATAAAGGAAGCAATACAAAGAACCTGATACTTTCTTATACAAGTACATGGTACAGCAGGCACACTCAGGAATATGAAGTGTTGGGGTAACAAATGCTTTAAAACTGCAAGGTACACAGGAACTTAAAAGGTCACTGTATTTCTGGCAAAATCAACAAGTTTCCTTGTTAACAAACCACTTTCCCCTATACATTTAGTAAACCGAAAATAATCAAAGTTCATTGTTAGGGCTCATTCACATGGGCGTACTACAGCATATACCTGTGTGAGGGCCATGTTTACCCGCAAGGGGATGCACAGGTGTTTTCTGTGCATCCCTGTGCAGGCAGGCCCATTGATGTCTACTCTGGGAAGCAGAGGGTGCACAGACATGGCCACTGCTCTCAAAGTGACATCCATGTGGGGGCACGGCAGAGCCGTGCATTCACACCCATGCAAATGTGAAATTGAGAGCAGTGGCCGAGTCCATGCAGCTGCTGCGTCTCAACAGACATGGGCCTTAGGACCTAAAAAAAATATGTTTCAAGATTTTTCAAATGGTTTTTGAACATGCATGAGTGCCCATTGGCTCGGAAAGTTGGAATGTTGCCCTGTGTTGCCCCTCTGAAGTTCATGTTTTTTTTTTGTTTGTTTTTTTGGCATACAGCACTATACAGTTGTGTATGAGGGTGTGTACCCCATTACCTAGTAGGTGGTTGCTTCTCTTACAAATCTGCAGTGTCTCCCCACAGCCACTGGACACTATACTGAGCATCTGTCTTCTGTTGCTGTAAAAGGTTACCAGCAGTCGCTGTGACTGAGAAAAGTTGCGCCACTTGCCTGCCCCTTTCTGCCCTCTTTTCCATGCACAGAACTTGTATTAATACACTCCCACAATACATTTTTGTAAAAGGGCGGTGGAGATTCTGTCATTCAACCGCTCCTTCTCCATTCACAGAACCCGCATTATGTAGTGCCGCAATTCATACTGGGAAATGTAGTTCTTACATGAACGAGCAATGCAAACCAGGAAGTGAATGAGAGAACAGAAACTAGAATGCCGGAGGTGATATAGATGAAGGAATATAATTGGTATTTACTAGTTTTTTAACAGAATCATTACACTATTCTGTCCGTCTACCTTGCAGACATTAATCTTAGTCAAAAAAATGGTTTTCCTTTAGTGACCCTTTAGGCTTTAGCTAAAAATGCTGTATTTTTTATGGCAATTTTCATTGGTACTGTGTCTATCAATTGCATTGTGATGCTTTTATAGTGTTTGGGCTTTTCAGGGGCAGAAAAAATGCACAAAAAACAAAGTTTGCTGTCAGTGGACCACTTTAAGGTGAGCATGGTGTTGTTTTGTTAATGTATTGTGGGAGTGCAAGAAGAGGGGCTTTGGTTGGGGGAGACAAAATACACACCATGCACATTTAATAGGATAAAGCAGAGGCTGCTTCTGTCATACACATTTCAGGTCACAATATACTGACCATGACTGAGATTAATAAGTAATAAAAGTAAATGTCCTGCCAGACACTGCTGTTATTTAATCTCGCTCTCGCACGTCGGGTTCATCTTAGTGCATGCATCACAGAGGTTGTTTCTGAGAACTGGGACCTCAAACGCGCACATTTTTTGGAACCCTCCCATTGGTTACACAGAAAAGTTGACTTGGCAGGGTCTATACAATTGTCTGTTTCATGAGGAATGTGAAAAGCTCACAGATTTTAGCTGAACTTTCCTCATGATTTTCTTGTGAGAAGCAGATGTTGTTTTCAGTCAAAAGTAAGAGACTGTGTGGATTTTATCTGCAAGTAAACCCTGCAATACAGACACTGATTCTGTTCTAAGGCTCTTCCCAGAATCACATTATACATTGTGGGGATTATGGCATCCATCTGCATATCAGATAACCCCCTCCCAGTGTAGAATATTTCTAATTTCTCTATCAGGATGCCCACATTACACAGTAAAGCCCTGTACACACGATCGTTTTGTCTGATGAAAACAGACTGATGGACTCTATTGTCACCCTGAAGTGCTGCATGGTCCATCACTAGGGGAGACTTGAAGTGGTTTCCCAGACAAATCACTTGAATTCACAAGTATTAAATAAATTTCACTACATAAATAGGTATCAGAAATATTATTATGACTTTATTGAGGTGGCTACAAATAAGCTTTTCCTATACTGAGCCACATACTCCATAATTAACATAACAGACTGTACCCTTACACTGAAGCCCTCAAGTTCTTTTCCCAGTCATTCGCAACCATTTTGCCTTAAAGCAGTGTTCCAACCACAATTAGCATTTTTTAAATGTATGTCCTGCGTTTTTATAATATAAATCCGGTCACTTACTATTTTACAATCCGCCGCCGCTCCGCATAGTTATTAAAAAAAGATAGGGCTAGATTCAGATAGCCCTGCGTAATTTAGTGCGGGCGTAACGTATCTCTGATACGTTACGCCACCGTAAATTAGGGCGCAAGTTCCGTATTCATAAAGAACTTGCGCCCTAAGTTACGGCGGCGTAACGTATGTGGGCCGGCATAAGCCCGCCTAATTCAAATGGGGATGATGTGGGCATGAAAGAATCCCAGTGCGCATGCTCGAAATTCCGCCGCAAATCGTCATTGCTTTCGACGTGAACGTAAATTAGGTCCAGCCCTATTCGCGAACGACTTACGCAAACAACGTAAAAATATCAAAATTCGACGCGGGAACGACGTCCATACTTAACATTGGTTGCTCCTCATATAGCAGGAGCAACGTTACGCCAGAAAAAGCCTTACGCAAACGACGTAAAAAATTCTGCCTGGCGCACGTACGTTTGTGAATCGACGTATCTAGGTCATTAGCGGCCAGCGTAAATATGCACCCTAAGATACGACGGTGTAAGAGACTTACGCCAGTCGGATCTTAGGCTAATTTCGGCGTATCTTGCTTTCTGAATACAGAAAGAAGATACGCCCGCGCAGCTTTGAATTTACGCGGCGTATCTATAGATACGCCGGCGTAAATTCTTGCTGAATCTAGCCCATAGTTTATAAAACTATGTCCACACCGTTGTCATTTTGCTTGTGGGCATTGTGAAGCCCACAAGCACTTACTTCCTGGAAGTCTTGGACAGGGAGTGATAATTGGGTAGCGCACTGCATCCTGGGAAATGATGACACACATTTCCCAGGAGCATTAGAGGGAGATGATGTCAGGATCCTAGGTGATTCCAAAGGAAGATTTCGTGGGACTGCATAGCAACAGGCATTTCCAGATGAGTAAAAAAAAAAAAAAAAAAAATTTTTATTTTTTAGGTCTAATGAGCACAATAATGAAAACATTTTTGGGATGGAAACTCCACTTTAAGTCGACCCCAAGCTGGTATTTAGGCTTTTGGTAAAGCTACACTACCCGACAGTTACTTATATCTTGGGGACTCCACTGGTGAGATATCTATTCTGAAAACTTGCTGTGACAATTATGAGGGGGTCTTACAATCCCTGTAAACTTTATTATTTATATAAGAGAAAATGTAACAGGATTAGCTTGAAAATGCAGAAGTAGGAAAACCTAGAAGTCTTAAGGGGACAGCAAAAGAATCTGGAATTAAAGGAGAAGTCCAGCCAAAGTTTGTTTGGCTGGACTTCTCCTATGGATCACAGGAATGCAATTCTTTTTGCACTCTTGTAACCCGTTTTCAGCAGAGAGAAGACTGAAGTCCAGGCATGCGTTATCCCGACAATGGGAGCCTGGATCTGGTAGGTGCCTGGACTGACACCCATCTCAGCCCTCCACAGCTCAGCGCTCCAATGAGTGAGGAGGGAGAAGAGCAAAGAGCTGTGACTGACAGTCTGCAGCTTTCTGCTCACGGAGCTGTGAGAACCGAGCGATTGGTAGTGTTTGATCGCTTGGTTTTCAGTGTAGAGGCGCCAGGGGACAGATGCTGTATCCACCTAGGTAAGTATGAATGGGGGAAAAAAATACACATACTTTTCTTTTAAGGCTGAGAGATCTTGTTGGAATATTTAAAACATATAAGAAGGCAAGGGCTGGTCCAGCCCACCATGCTCCATGTATAATTAAAATATCATTTCTGAGTATAGGGATCCTATGATAAGTGTTGCGGACAGAATATACATTTGAAGGAGAACGTTTTTTAACTTGTAGGTTTCAAAGCATTATTAAAAAGAAAAATATTCTCAAATAAAACAATATATATATATATATATATATATATATATATATATATATATATATATATATACACATATGTATATACAAAATATATATACAAAATATATAATTTACCTGTAGCATTCACAATCCTTTTGGCATGAATTGTTCCATGAGGTGTTTCCACATTCCATGTACCGTCAGATTGAGGTGTTAAAGCTGTCACTTGTGCTGGAAGATATAATTGGGCACCATACTTCCTAGCTCCAGCTGCAAGGGCCATAGTGAGGGAATAGGGGTCAATATGTCCATCTCCAGGGTTATAGAGGCCAGCTAGGACCTACAGAATAAGAAATTGGTGTATGTATACCGAAGCACTAAATAAATCAAAAGCCAGTAGTAAAGAAAAGATATGGGGCAATTGCACTCGTTCAAAAACAAGCATTTTTCCGTATTTACATAACAAGAAATCCTCATCATATTTCAGTCATTAGCAGTCAGACATTGCCTCCTTTCATTTCTCTACCTTATTTTCATAGTTTAGCCTGTTGTCTTCTAATGGGCTTCTTTAGTTAAAGGGATTGTAAAGGTTTGTTTTTTATTTTCTAAATTGGTTCCTTTAACCACTTGCCGACCGCGCTATAGCAAAAATACTGCTACAGCACGGTCGAGTTGTTTTGACACGACGTCCCTGTGACGTCCTCGTGCACTTCCTCGTTTGCGCGCCCCCTGAGACGCGCTCGCGGAAGTGTCCGTGCTTGCCGGGTCCAGGGGACCCGACGCAACACGGATCACGGTGAAGAGCCAATGATAGCGGCTCTTCACCACCTGATCGCTCCCTCCAATGAGGGAGCAGAGAAAAGTAAACAAAAAAAAAAAAAAAAGGTCATCCTGAGGTCTTCTCTTCTCTCCTCACACCGATACAGCGTGTGAGGAGAGAAGTGATTTTTAAAGTGAGTGCCATCTACATTGTGCCCAGCAGTGCCTAGCAGTGCCACACAGTGCCACTACACTACTCATCAGTGCCCCTACAGTCCCAATCTGTGCCACCAGTGCCACTACAGTCCCCACCAGTGCCCCTAAAGTCCCCATCTGTGCCACCAGTGCCACTACAGTCCCCACCAGTGCCATGACAGTCCCCACCAGTGCCACCTCTGCCACTTTAGTGCCCATTGGTGCTGCTAGTGTCTGTCAGTGCCGCACCAGTGCCACTACAGTACTTATCAGTGCCGCCAGTGCTCCATCAGTGCCACTACCGTGCCCAGTGCCACTACAGTGCCGATATCCCATTTTTTTTTTTTTTTTACCAAAAATATGTAGCAGTATACATTTTAGGCCAAATGTATGAGGAAAAATTACTTTTTTGCAAAATGTAATGATAGAAATGAAGAAAAAATTATTTTTTTACAACATTTTCGTTCTTTTTTCATTTATAGCAAAAAAAATAAAAACCGCAGAGGTGATCAAATACCACCAAAAGAAAGCTCTATTTGTGGGAAAAAAAGGCCAAAAATTTCATTTGGTTACAGTGTTGTATGACTGAGTTATTGTCATTCAAAATGTGAGAGCACCGAAAGCTGAAAATTGGTCTGGTCAGGAAGGGTGTTTAAGTGCCCAGTGGCATGCGCCGTTCTTAAGTGCGTCATTTACGTGGGGTCACGATTGATTTGCATACAACACGCCCACCTCTTCCACATTTGAATTAGGCGGGCTTATGCCGGACAATTTACGCTACGCCGCCGCAACTTACGGAGCAAGTGCTTTGTGAATACTGCACTTGCCCGTCTAAGTTGCGGAGGCGTAGCGTAAATAGGATACGCTACGCCGGAAGAAAGATACGCGCTCCTACGTGAATCTAGCCCAATGTACTTTAAATCAATGTAATGTGTATTTCCCACCTGTTATTTTCTGTTTAAATATTTTCTTGCTTTTAGGGAAACCTCTTAGAAGTTGTCAAGAACTTAAATGGACAGTGGAGGACTGTATGTAAGATATTGGAGGGTCCCAGTTTAAATTTTACACCCGAATGCTCTGGTTATTTGTTGCACATCTGGTAACAGGTTTTGCTAAATTCCATTTAGAAATGTTTCAGATTTTTTTTTTTACCTTCACTAAAATCCAAGTTAAACCAGGGCTGGAGACATTAGTAGCAAAGTTGTGTTACCTTGTCAATATTCAGTAATGGAAATAGTTCTTCAACTTTTTCTGGCCCAATGAGATACTGCGGATTTGGATGCCATCGAGCACGGGTCATCTGGTATTTTAATTCATCCACTCGTGTTGGAGTTGAGGCTATTCTGATACTTCCTGGCTGGTGAAACCCAACAGCCTGCATAAGACATCAGTTGAATAGTGATTATCACTGCTGATTGGGGTAACATCTAGCTACATTAGGGGTGCTTAACCTTTTTTAACAGCACCATTTAAGTGATTTGATAACCAGTCATGGACCACAAGGATTTACATTTTTTTAATAGCATAATAAAGACTTAAACAGCAATCAGGATACTCATTTTCCGTGGGACCAATCCCCATTGGATGTTTACCCATTGTTTAATCACAATAACAAAAATCTATTTTTTTTTATTAACCAGATCACCATTAATCCCACACTCGCACTCAGGTGTGACTAGCCAAAAACAGCTCTGATCTAGTGTTGCAGCCTTCACTATAACAGGGTATTTGCAGCCACCCCTTGAATTGCTACAAGGACTGTGGACAATCTAAACAAAAAAAACAGTCGGTGGATACGCATGCCCTAGTAGTGTAACAAAACTTCTTTATTAGGCAAAGATAAAATTACACATAATGCACTCACATGCTCCCGGAATGACACCAAACTTATCACACAACTATGAGAACCCACTTTCAGAACCCACCTTCAGAACCCTTGTATGAATGCCACTAGATGTAATCCACCCAGCTGTCTGTGTGTTAGGAGGGAACAAGAACAACGTGGAGCAGGCCACAATAGCAGCTTATGTATGGCAGCCAAAGGGATTATGGAGGACTGATAATCATTCAGTAGAGCTGCATGCACCCAAAGGTGGCTGTGCGGGTTGTCATAGGTTTGAGGTAGATGACCACATCAGACGGCTCCGTGGGCCACATTTGGCAAGCGGGCCATGGGTTGAGCATCCATGCAACAAAGAGAAAAAGCGGCACATCCAGAGATGAAGAAAAATTTGTTGGTTTATTGTAGAGTCAAAGGTTTAAAAAAACATGACACATGAGGAATCCACACTGTTCAGCAGACGCGTTTCATACAAAGTGCTTAATCATTGACTTAATCATGGACCTCGGCAGGCACAGTCTTGTTGCCACTGTAGTATCAAGAGACCTTTAATTTGCAGACAGACTTGGAGCGGTGTACTCTCTACTTCCCTTTTCCCATGGGTTGAGCATGCCTAGGGGCTACAATGTCAAGATTTAAAGGGTAAATCCATCCAAAAGGATTAATCTCTTTAAAACCGGTGTCTGGTGAACAGAGTCACTGGTTATATCCCTTGTTTATCCAGCATCA
This sequence comes from Rana temporaria, assembly GCF_905171775.1. NCBI lineage: Eukaryota > Metazoa > Chordata > Amphibia > Anura > Ranidae > Rana > Rana temporaria. The sequence continues at coordinate 94,736,095 of NC_053489.1, read as the reverse complement.
AGACCTCACTGCCACACATCCTGGCTGTGTTTCTAAACACTTTGGACTATTGGTATTCCTGCCAGCCTCTTGATGCATTTCCAGAAAATAAAGTTAATTTAAAAACCCAACAAGGAGAGTGGGAATACATACCAATGGTGCAAAGAGTTGTGCTTTGCACACCTAGAAACTCAAATGCAGATATCTCTCCAATGAAGTCCCCAAGAGATATAAGAAAATGTGTGAAATAACAGATGCGATAGGGCTAAAGGATTTACAGATTAATAACGCATTAACAAAAATATTCCAAAGGCAATGTTTTAAAGCTCAACTATAGCAAAATATGTTTATTCTTGATTCCCAGTAATTGACTCCTTCCCACTGCATTGAAAACAAGAGATATGCTTGCCATCTGTACCATTTTTCTAAGGGGTACAGCTTCCCCTTTCTTCTTGTGCCAGTGACAACACAAGAGGTTAGGAACCTAATGACTGGATCTACAGAAAGCAAAAAACTTGACTGGATTTAAAAGACAAACTCAAGAATCACACTTTTTTATATCCTATATCCCAGTAACCCCCCCCTGTTATGATTTATGACTGGCATTCGCTTGCAAATGCCATTAAATACAATTTTCTTCTTGCAATAATGGTGCTTTCTGTCCTCACACTGCAGTGCTCTATGCTGTCAGTGTCCTCACACAGATTTGTATTACAGAGAATGGAAGAGGCAGTGGCTGACCAAGTCTGTTACATTATAGACTATAGTGGGCCCATCTCTGGTGCCCATTTGACAGCAACTGTGAAGCCAATATCTATTGTTTCCAATAAGCCACATTTATATCAACCTGTTATATTGGTAAGTAGTGTTGAGCAGAATACGCCATATTCGATTTCGCGATATATCACAAATATATAGCCGAATATTCGAGAAATATTCGCTAAATTCGAATATTCGTGATATTTTATCGAAATGAAATGTTTGCGAAATTTCGCGAATGCGAAAATAATTGCGAAATTTCGACAACTGCGGTAGGAGCACTCTGGCTCAGAATATTCGTGATATTTTATCGAAATTTCGCAAAATGCGAATGCGATATTTATTGCGGAATTTCGACAACTGCGGTAGGAGCCCTCTGATTGGCTCAGAATATTCGTGATATTTTATCGAAATTTCGCAAAATGCGAATGCGATATTTATTGCGGAATTTCGACAACTGCGGTAGGAGCCCTCTGATTGGCTCAGAATATTCGTGATATTTTATCGAAATTTCGCAAAATGCGAATGCGAAATTGATTGCGGAATTTCGACAACTGTGGTAGGAGAACTCTGATTGGCTCTGATGCAAAAGAAGGGCGGAGAAAATAATCGCGCAATATTCCTATTGCCGAATATTCGCATTGCGAATATTCGGCAATATAAAATGATCGCTTCAGCTACTCGGCCCAAGGTCTCTAATCATACCAGCAATGCTTTTAGACGTCGATGGAGATCACTAGGATGTGATCTGTTCTAAAAATAAAATTGAAAAAATCTGAATATTCGGAATAGCGAATATTGACCGCGAAATTCGAGATATTCGCGAATACTCGAATATGCCATATTGGTAACACTATTGGTAAGCACTGGGTGAAGATGGAACATGATGCACTACATCATACAGTAGCTTAATGGGCCGCAACATGCATTGGGGAAAAATAAAAAAAGTATTTTGGCTCCTGTTGGGGAAAAAAAGGAATTAAGAAAGAAAGGAAAGGGAAACAAAAGGAAGGAAAGAAAGAAGGAAAGGGAAAAAAAAGAAGCCCTGTTCTGTGTTTCAGGACCCTGTATCATTAGGTCCCTTTGTTCTTCACTTCACCATCAGACCCACAGATGTCAATGATGTCATGAATCTGCTACAGGCAGACACTATACAAAGAAGCACAATTTAATACCAATCGGGCAGATGACCTGGAGTGAAGTTGTATTTTCCACTTCAGGGGTCTATTTTATAAGTCTTTTCACATAAGTTTTACTCATGTTTCCAAGTGGATCCAATTAGAAAAATGTGTGAATCCTGCATGAATGTTGTGTGAACAAAAGCGATCATTTGACCCCTTAGTATTGCAACCCTTTCATTTCTCCTTAATAACAAACTGAGTGCACTGATGGGGTCCCTCAGGTTCATAGAAATGGTGTTTGTGTGTGTGTTGTGTACAGGTATAGGCAGAGGTGATGTAAATGTACTCAGTAAGTGGGCCGGTTATATATTGATGATATATAAGGGATGATATATAAAGAAGTTGAACTGTACTCCTGGACATACCTGACCTGTCTCCTCTTCCAAATCCTCATAAAGCTTAATACTGTAATAATGGATCTTCTTTAGGTTAATTCCAGGGTGGTAATATGTAGTTAAACCAGCCTGTGAAAATTTAAATTACAAAGTTTAAACACCTTAACATCTGCAAAAGAAATAAAAAAATGTTACAATACCCTGTGTGTGTTGAGGCCCAGTACGACCCTGGCTTAGTAGTAACCCCACTCAGCAGATCCCCGGCTCCTTATTACCCCTATTCAGCATTGGCACCCTTGTACCCTTGTACCTCTCAAAAGCTGCAGGTGCTGTAACCGTGTTTTATTATTGACTTCTGTGGAGGCTTTGAAGATGCTTTGAAGCACCAAGCAAGCAATATGGGTTATACTTTTTGAAGCAAAGCGAAGCAAACACAATGTGTAAACAGGACTGTAATGTAGCCATTTTATTTAGTACCCCTCTAGGGTCTAGGATTAAACAGCATTTTAATCCACTTCCTGTGTGCCCAGGCTGCTATGCAATGATGTTCCTGGGGGGGGGGCAGAGGGGGCCCTGACCCCCCCAACATTATGCTGTGCCCCACCATGTGCCCTCCGCGGGCCGCGGCTGGAGTAACACAGTCTCTCCTGAGAGGGAGAGCGTCCCCAGTCAGCTTCTGCGGGGGATTCCTCCCCCCTCCCTCTGCTTGCTGACACTGCATAATGCGAGCGCTCACACAACCACAGCCGCCCGATCTGCTTCTTCCCCTGCATCCTCATTGGCACGGAGAAGTACGAGTTGCAGGAAAGACTCCACGAGCACTGTGGGGGGGGGGGGAAGCCTTCATCTCAGTTACTGAAAAAACAGTCTCCTCACATACGAGCAGGGAGGAATACAGCTCCTCCTCCTCATTCCAGCCCTGCCCACACTATCCCGGTGTGCTGTTTCTGAAGAGAGGGGATGTGTGGGCAGGAAATATGCCTGAGATTCGAGCCTGGACCGTGGGTAAGTGTGTGCACTGCAGACTGCAGTACACTGTAATCACTGAACTGCATTATCTCCATCCCTTCTCTCCCTCATCTGTCTCCCTCCCCCTCTCCTGTTCTTTCAAGACATATAAGGTGCAAATTTCTTTCCTGCATCCACAGAATGCAGGAAAGAAACTTGCATGATTCCCCCATCAACACAGACAATGCTGACTGGGGAATATCCCTCCTGCCCAGAAATTGTATTCTCCCGACAAACAGTGATTATCACTAGTGGCTATACAGCAACCACTAGTGATAATCATAAGAGAATCTGCTCAGTAACGGTTCAAATCTCAGCCAGTACCTGCTGAACCAGCTGAGATTTAAACAGTCTATGGCTGGTCTTAGCTCTTAGGCACCCTATACATGGATCACTTTTTTTCATTCAACTATTAGGTTGAATGAAAAAAAAAAAATTATCCAATTCCCCCATCTACACATTATAGGTGGATGGGGGGGATTTCCTCCCAGTGTGGACCAGTGCTGGAACAACCAGAGTTGCTGTCCTGTCCCGGCTATTCAGAGCGCTGGTCTCCGTCTCCATGGCAGCAGCGGCGGCAGCACATTGGAACCCAGTGCTGGTTACTTTATGGGGCTGATGTACAGGAGGGCCAGCACAATTTGTTGTTAGAGATGGGCTGGGCATGTTCAAAATTCCACATGCCAGAGCTTGCCAGGAAGCCCACACTGCACAGCGCTAATCACAGGCAGTGAGACATTTACCGGTCCGCATCTCCACAGATCAGAAAATGTCTCACTGGCTGTGATTAGCACTGTGGAGTGTCGGCTTCCTGGCGGGATTGGGCATGTGGGATTTCAAACACACCCGAGCCCATCTCTATTGGTTGTAGACAGTTGAGCTCCCTGCATGTTGCTTAGCAGCAGTGGAGCCTTCTCTGACAAGCTGATTGTGACGCAATCCAGGTGATGCTCCTAGTCAAATCCTAGTGTTAAATATCAGTGATTTTATTGATCAAAGCCCACACTTTACAGGCATAGAGTCTACATGGCTGCTGAACATACGATTGATTATATATATATATATATATATATATATATATATATATATATATATGTGGTTGTACTCTTGATGCTAATAAATACTGTGTTTATTAGATCTGACTGGGAGCATCACCTGGATCACATCCTGATCAGCATGTCAACAGAGAAGGTTATACAGCATAACTGCTGCTAGGTGACCAGCTGGGGGCTCGGCTCTCTATAACCAATAGTGCCAGCCTTCCCTTGCATGCACCCATAATGTTACCAGCACTAGGTCCTAATAGACTGCCGCCACTGCCAAGGAGACAGATGCCAGACCAGCGCTGTCAATAGCAGGGACAGGACAGCTGAGGAACCCCACAGTGGCAGAACACCAGGGCCCGGTGGAAAGACAACCTTTGCAACCCTGATAGTTCTCCCACTGCTTTGGACCCTTATATTTTCTTGGTGTGCTGGTGACATATATCTCTTGTTTTCTGCCACCCTGGGGGGCCCCAGTATAGTAGGAAGGGAGCTCACTGCAGAACATGTGAAAGGGCCCGTTGTGGGATCGTAGTAAAGGGCTCCAGGAGATATATATATATATATATATATAATTGCATTTTATAGTTGGCCCCCATACTTTTGTCCCTGTTCCCCCATGTGCCCCCCCCTAAATATGAAAGCTGGAGACGACACTGCTGCCATAGACTCACCTCCTTCAAGTGTCAACAAGATGGCCTGGGCTTACAGAGAGTTATGCTCTGGAGCAGGGATCTCCAAACTACGGCCCTCCAGCTGTTGCAGAACTACACTTCCCATGAGGCATTGTAAAACTCTGACATATACAGACATGACTAGGCATGGTGGGAATTGTAGTTTCTGAACAACTGGAGGGCCATAGTTTGGAGACCCATGCTCTGGAGCATTCAGGACCTGCTCACCACTGAATCCAGATGAAAATAAGAAGGAGCTGTGAGGTTATGTGACCATATTAAACAATGACTATTCGTGACTCTTCGCACAACCAGCAATCAGCTGTGGTGATTTTGGCTACATGCACAAAATGTGTCCAGTCATAATCGCCTCAAGTAATCGCTGTCTGTGAGAACAGTTATGCCGCGTTCACACGACCGTTACTCATGTCATGCAAAAAAACGTTGTTTTTCTCGTCGTGATTCCTCTTAAGCCTGCCTTGCATATACACATTCATGAAAAAAAATTGCGGTGATGTACAACACGTACGACGGCACTATAAAGGGGAAGTTCCATTTGAATGGCGCCACCCTTTGGGCGGCTTTCGCTAATTTCGTATTACCACGTGTTCGTAAAAGTTTGGTGAGAGACGATTCGCGCTTTTCAATCTGTTACAGCATGACGAATGTGCTATCTCCATTACAAACGCTCGTTTTGCCAGAACGAGCGCTCCCGTCTTATAACTTGCTTCTGAGCATGCACATTTTTTTCCCCCTCGTTAAAGCGTACACACGACCGTTTTTCACAATGTGAAAAAATAGAGCAGGTTCTAAAAAATGCTCTGGAGCACACGACCATTTTTCACGACCAATTTCAAAAATGGCATTTTTCTCGTCATAAAAAACGGTCATAACAAGTAGACATGTGCAATTTGTTTAGTTTCTAATTCGTTTTTTAACGAAAATTCCGAATTTTCGTATTAACAAATTTTTTATTTCCGAAAATTTCGAATTTCCGTATTTTCGGATTTACGAAAATTCGAATTTCCGAATTTTTTAATTTCCGAAATTCCGAATTTTTTATTTCCGATTTTTTAATTTCCGAATTTTCGTATTTCCGAAATTCGGAAATACAAAATTTTTTCGTTTTTTAAATTTTAGAAATTCCGAATTTTCGTATTTCAGAATTTCGGAAATTCGGATTTTCAGAAATACAAAATTTTTTCATTTTTTTTTAATTTTCGAAATTCCGAATTTTGAAAATTTTGAATTTTGAATTTTTTATTTTCGAATTTTTCAATTTTGGACATTTCGAATTTTTCATTTTTTGAATTTTCGAATTTTCAAATTTTGAATATTCGAAAAAAAAATGTTTTCCAATTTTTCAATTTTCGAATATTCAAATTTCTAATTTTTCATTTTCGAATTTCAAAATTTCGAATTTTTCATTTTCGAATTTTCAAATTTCTAATTTTTCAATTTTCGATTGTTTTATTTTTCGAATTTTCGAATTGTTCAATTTTCGAAATTTCGAATTTTCCAAATTTCGAATTTTTGAATTTTAAATTTTCGAAATTTCGAATTTTTGAATTTTTTACTTTCGAATTTCGAAATTTTCAATTGCAGCTCCTATTTGGACACACCTGTCACTCCAGATGCAAGATATTGCTGATGTTTGCCATTGGAAATTGTAGGGCCTTCTAATTGCTTGTCTGAATGTAGCCAAATAGGTGGCGGTCCCCAGAACTCATAACTAGAAATCTCTCTTGTATTGTGTATCTGTATATATTGACTTACTGCATGCCAAGTGGATCCAGCTGTGAGCTCTGATTTCTCCAGGAGGACCACATCTTTCATGCCTGCTTTGGCCATGTGATATGCCAAGCTCACCCCCACACATCCACCGCCAATGATTACTGTCTCCGCAGTGTCCTTCCATCTCTTCCCCAAACTAGAAAATTGGTTTTCTGGACTGCTATAAACAGAATAGTTCAGTAAGTTGAAAGTCCAACAGACAGTTGATGTTTTGAACCAAAATCTAGAAATTGTGACATACATCTAGCTAGGTCAGAGGATGTAAACATAAACCATCAGACACACATTCCTGTGACTTTGATGTCAATATGGCCAAGGACTGTTAAATGATAACAGAAATCTACAACCAGTATAGACTATATTATACACAAAGCAAGGTCTATAAAGACGTGGATGAGCGAGTTTGGGGTGGATGAACTTGACCAGTGGCAGTGCGTCCATAAAGGGCGCAGGAGCGCCGCCCCCTCTCTCCTGTCACCCCTCTATCACCATAGATAGATGCATGAATTTATCTATGGTCGCCGCTGCCGCCCCCTATTCAGGTGTCCGGCCCCTTGTCGGACGCCGGGCATCTGAATTACATCGGCGAGGGTGTTTTTTGAAGCGCCTGATTAGAGCCATAGGCTTCCAAAATGGTTAACAGCAGGCGCAATGCTGTGCGTTCGCTGTTTACTTAGTGTTGTGTAGGGAAGCAAATAAATCACTTTCCTAACACTGACCCGCCTCTCAGCCAATCAGGTGCTTGGGTCTGGTTACCTGTCACCTGATTGGCTGAAGCGACAGGCGCTGTGATTGGACGCCAATCATGGTGTCCAATCATAGCAGAGGACGGGAGAAGACATTGAGGACTCGAAGTATGAAGGACAGCACCGTGACCCGAGACAGGTAAGTGCCGGGCGGGGAATGCACACTGGCAGCATTTGATGGGGCACAGTAGCGGCAAATGATGAGGCACAGTAGCGGCAATCGCTGGGCACACTGGCAGCAATTGATGGGGCACAGTAGCGGCAATTGATGGGGCACAGTAGCAGCAATTGATAGGACACAGTAGCGGAAATTGATGGGCACACTGGCATCAATTAATGGGGCACAGTGGCAGCAATTGATGAGTCACAGTAGCGCCAATTGATGGGCACACTGGCAACAATTAGAGGGGCACAGCAGCGGCAATTGATGGGCACAGTGACAGCAATTGATGGGCACACTGGCAGTAAATGATGGGTACAGTAGCTGCGTTTGATGGCACAGTGGTGGGAATTTATGGGTACAGTGGCTGCGTTTGATGGCACAGTGGCTGCGTTTGATGGGCACAGTGGCTGCGTTTGATGGGCACAGTGGCTGCGTTTGATGGGCACAGTGGCTGCGTTTGATGGGCACAGTGGCTGCAATTGATGGGCACAGTGGCTGCAATTGATGTTTTTATTTTTTTCAGTTTGTTTGCGTCCCCCCCCCTCCCCCAGAAATTTGGAGCACCAGTCACCACTGAACTTGACTGCACAGAGTACTGACCTTAAACACGATATAACACCTTTAAGATGAATTGGGACTGCGAGCCAGGCCTTGTCAGGGAGCCATGGTCAAACATTCCCATAGACACAATCCTAAACCTTGTGGACAGCCTTCCCAGAAGAGTTGAAGCTTGTATAGCTGCAAAGGGTGGGCCAACTCAATATTGAACTCTACAGACTAAGACTGGGGTGCCATTACATTTTTTTGTGTGTGTAAAGGCAAGTGTCCCAATATTTTTGGTAATATAGGGCCAAATCCACAAAGATCCGGCGTAACTTATTTTTTTCCATTTAAGTTACACTGCCTTAAAATTTCTACCTAAGTGCCCGATCCACAAAGCACTTACCTAGAAATTTTGGGCTGTGTAACTTAAATTCCGCCGACGCAAGGCGTTCCTATTTAAATGGGGGCGATTCCCATTTAAATTAGGCGCGCTCCCGCGCCGGCCGTACTGCGCATGCTCGTGACGTCATTTTCCCGACGTGCATAGCGCAAAATTACGTTATGCCGTGCTTTGTGGATTGCGACGGGTCAATAAAGTTGCGTCGGGAAAAAAAAAAGATACGGCGAAAAAAAACACTTTCAAAATTTAAAGAAAATCGCGTCGCTGGACAGAAAGGTCTGCTTTTACACGGTGTACTAACTTTACACCTTGTAAAAGCAGCCCTAATTTTGCGTATGCACACTAAAACTTACGGAGAAAAAACAAAGCTGAAAAGCTTCGTGGATCTCCGTAAATGCTAATTTGCATACCCGAGGCGGCATTTCGACACGAAATGCCCCCAGCGGCGGATGCGGTACTGCATCCTAAGATCCGGCAGTGTAAATCAATTACACATGCTGGATCTTCTCCCTAACTATGGAAAACTGATTCTGTGGATCAGTTCCATAGTTAGGACCAGGGATACGACGGAGTAACAGCAGTTACTCCGTCGTATCTCTTTTGAGGATTTGGCCCCTAGTTAGTAGGCAAGAAAAAAACATGTAAAATGCATGTTGCACACATTTTTTAGGCACTCCCACTGGAGTCTATTTGGGTCAACATTTTATCCTCTTCCCCATTGTACTTTTTCAAGTGAGGTGTGATCAGGAGCCATTAACCTCCCTGGCAATATGATTATTTCAGAAAAAAGGTACTGAAAGCGGTACCATTATTTGCAAGGAAATTTGGCGTTTTATACTGTAGGTCTGTAATTCTTAGGAATAACTCACTTAAATCTGACCAAACAAGAGTGTAGTAGGCATCCCGGGTATGACATTTTTAAAAAAACAAAATTATAAATTATAATATAATAAATAATTATAAATAAATATAACAAATAATAATATAATTCTAATAAAAATTATTCAATAATGTAATCAACTCAAAATCACTGAAATTTGCTCAGTTGCAGAATTGTCGCTGTCATTATTATTATTTTTTTATGACGAATTTCCCCACAAATCGCTATCGCACAATTCTGCAAGTGATTATACCGTATTTATCGCGGTATAACGCGCTCCCGCGTATACCGCGCACCCCTAAAGTTGCCCCCAATCCTGTGGAAAAAAAGTTTTTTTTGTACTTACAGTTTTGGTGTCTTGCGCGGCGTCCATCGGCGGCCTCATCGGGTCCGGCGTTCGTCTGCGGCTTCGGGTGTCCTCTTCGTCGGGTCCGGCGTCCTTCTGCGGCTTCGGGTGTCCTCTTCGTCGGGTCCGGCGTCCTTCTGCGGCTTCGGGTGTCCTCTTCGTTGGGTCCGGCGTCGTTCTGCGGCGTCCTCGCGTCCTCCCTGCTCGTTTCCCGAGCGCAGTACACTCGTGTATTGTCGACAATGCTCGGCAACTCTCGCGCTGACGTCCTGTACGTCCAGGACGTGAGCGCAGAAGGACCCGAGACTGCCCGACTATAACCGAGTGTACTGCGCTCGGTATATGTCGGCGCAGTATTCAAAACTCGGCGCGGGAAATCGGGTATCGGTGTATACCGCGCACCCACGATTTTGCCCTGATTTTCAGGGCAAAAAAGTGTGCGGTATACGCCGATAAATACGGTAATTTATTATCGCTGTTTTCTAGCTGATCTAAAACCATTTAGATTGCAGGGAGAAAGAACAGTTTTTATTATATAAAAGTACATGCAGGACACTGGTCAGACCACTAGGGACAAGGGGAGGGGGTGTATTTTTTACATACAGTACTGTAATCTATAAGATTACAGTATACTGTATGTATAGTGTTTGTTTACCTTTTTGAATTTGGCGCCGATCTCCGCCCCCGTGCGTCGTAACGTCGGAGATCGGCGGCACAGGAGGACACTGTGTGAATCGAGCGAGGTCCCGCTCGCTCACACAGCGCGGTGGCATTGCTGGATCCAGGAACAAGGTAAGCCAGCGCGCGCTGCAGGCTCTGCATAGCTACCCTGAGCATGACTCGGGGTTACCGATAATGGCACAAAAAATCCACCCCGAGTCACGCTCGGGAATACCGCCAGGAAGGTTAAAGTGGAGATCCGGCGGTAAAAAAAATAAAAAATTGTTAAAAGTCAGCAGCTACAAATACTTGCTGACTTTTAATAAGTACACTTACCTGTCCAGGATGCCCGCGATGTCAGCTGCCCGAGGCAGATCAGTCTCTCGGATCGGGTCCCGGGGCCGGCATCCTCACTAAGGGAAACAGGCAGTGAAGCCTTACGGCGCATGCACGAGTCACTGGGCTATTTGTGAATGGGAACACCGTCCTGTGTGTCGCAGAAGACAGCGCGCCTCCATTTCCTAGGGGGCAACACAGAACCTCATCGCGGAAGAGGAAGAGGCAGATAAGGACGATCTGCCCAGTAACAGCAATTTCTGGTAAGTATAAAAATGTTTAATTTTTTTTTGCCTTTTTAGCTATTTTTTATTCTTTTTGGGGGGGACCTCCACTTTAAATGTAATGGAAATCCTAGTGTCGCACATAGGTTTGCACAGCCTATTGCATTAGGGTGTGCACCTCAAAGTTTAAACATATTTGCGTGCGTGTGCATGTGTATATATACAGTATACTGACAGTGTTAGCAGAGCAGTGCACGGTGTCAGTAGGGCAGAAATTGGTGTCAGTAGGGCAGTGGACAGTGTCAGTAGTTTTTATTATTTTTTTACAATTTTTTAGGAGCCATGTTAAGGTGATTTGGTGAAATATCAGGGGTCTAAACAGGAGGAATCTGCACCACACAAGGTGATTAGGGTGTGCCCATGTACACCTGGCACACCCAGTGCGCACGCCTATGGTGTCGCATGTTGGGTCACGCTTCTGAAGAGGCTTCACATTGCTCAGTACTTGCACTAAAACTGATCATTAATTTCCTGCAGGAAGGTAGGTTAGAGCCTAAGTAAAAGCCACTGTCAGATTGAGGACCACCAGAACATTGTGCGGGAAAGGTATGTTCCATGTGCGTTTCCTGCACTGCACTCAAAACATGAACAATTACATTTTCATATTTGCTTAGTAAATATGTCAGTAAAGCATTTTTTTTTTATTTGAGAAATAAGTGCAATAAATACCTGTCAGAAATTCTCTGAGTTTATAACTTTCTGGTGCACTCTTATCAGTTAGCATTGTGCCCAGCTTTCTCTTTAGGCTGGGTTCACACCACCACCGCATCCAGCAGGGGTCCGGTGCGTCCTGGTTCACTATTTCAGATCCAATTTCTGCCTGAATTTTGGGCTGAATTCAGACCTGAAACAGACCAAAAGATGCACAGCGTTTTTGTGTAAAACGCACCGGACCTGCTGCGGAGATATGTAAATCAGCTCCTTAGAGAGCCGGAAATCTCTAAGGCCGACCAGCTGTTTGTCAGCTGTAAACGGAGCATGCGCAATGAACACTGCGCTCTCTCCCGACCCGATGCTTGGGGCTGGTTATACACGGCCCCTCTGCTCGCTCTATACAGCAAGGGCCAGTGGCTATACACGGCCCCTCCGCTCGCTCTATACAGCAAGGGCCAGTGGCTATACACGGCCCCTCCGCTCGATGGCCAGTGCTTTTGTCAAAGGGGCGGATGTCATATTGAGCAGTGTTTTTTGGGGCCATGGTTTTATCAATAAACTGGGGGCGTGTATAACCACTGGCCCTTGCTGTATAGAGCGAGCGGAGGGGGCTTGCATAAACAGCGAGCGGAGGGGGCGTGTATAACCAGCGAGCGGAGGGGGCTTGCATAACCAGCGAACGGAGGGGGCTTGCATAGCCAGCGAGCGGAGGGGGCGTGTATAACCAGCGAGCGGAGGGGGCGTGTATAACCAGCGAGCGGAGGGGGTGTGTATAACCAGCGAGCGGAGGGGGTGTGTATAACCAGCAAACGGAGGAGGCGTGTATAACCAGCGAGCGGAGGAGGCGTGTATACCCAGCGAGCGGAGGAGGCGTGTATACCCAGCGAGCGGAGGAGGCGTGTATACCCAGCGAGCGGAGGAGGCGTGTATAACCAGCGAGCGGAGGGGGCGTGTATAACCAGCGAGCGGAGGGGGCGTGTATAACCAGCGAGCGGAGGGGGCGTGTATAACCAGCGAGCGGAGGGGGTGTGTATAACCAGCGAGCGGAGGGGGCGTGTATAACCAGCGAGCGGAGGAGGCGTGTATAACCAGCGAGCGGAGGGGGCGTGTATAACCAGCGAGCGGAGGGGGCGTGTATAACCAGCCCCAAGCATCGGGTCGGGAGCGAGCGCAGTGTTCATTGCGCATGCTCCGTTTACAGCTGACAAACAGCTCTTCGGGCTCTGAGATTTCCGTAGCCTCTGAATGTGCAAGCGCGGCGCCTGCGCAGTCGACGTCTGTAAGGGAAACCATCTCGACAAGACACCGGCCCAAAACTCCTGCTATTGGTTATTTACATTCACAAGTGCTTTTTTTGCTACTACTTTTCCTTTATATTGGCTTTTAAAATGTACAAATGCAGCAATTTAGAAATTGGATGAAAGTTTTAGCACTGGGAAACATTTTTTGAAAGATAAAAGGTGAATTTTATATACAACTATATGGATCAGACCAAAATGAGGGACAAATGAGGAGGAAAGAGGGACAGATGGTCAGTCCCTCCAAATCAGGGACAGTTGGGGGACCAATCCAGAGACAAAGCAACCAACCCCAGCATTGAGATCATCAGGGAAGCCTAGAGATTGGAGTTGTTTTCCTATCACTTACCTGTCAGTGGTGGTGGATTTTCTGGATTCCTGCAAGCAGCAGGTGGCAGTGTGTAGCCTGTCCCTGGGGGCCAGTATGTGGCCCCTGTTGTGCAGTAGGTAGGTCAGGCTGCGCCTCATCATGCTGGACAGAGCTGACTCTGATGGATCATACACAGCCTACAGATCATGCAATCAGGACCCGCCTCCTCCACAGTCCGCCCCGACTCCTCTGCCTCCCCCGACTCCTCTGCCTCCTCCGACTCCTCTGCCTCCCCTGACTCCTCTGCTGCTGCAGAACTTTGTACAGCCCGAGCACACTCACATCATGTCTACTTATTCACTATACAGATCGGTAAACATTTTAACCAGCTCAGTTCTTGGCTTACACCCAGCAGGCTATGACTGTAGATTGGCATTGGACTGATGTATGTGAATTCTTTCCCCCCATGCTGCGATTATAGGGGTCACTTCTGATTGCTCCATCCCCCCTAATCATCATAAAAGGGGGGCACTGGGGGAGGCTGGGGTCAGTGTACAGATCTGCCAGGAACAGGTTAACATCTGCTAAAGGACATCCCTGTTTGCACAGCAGATAAGTGTCCGATGTGTGTATTTAGCGGTCCTTGGCAATGCTGAGCTGTATAAAATAACAGGAGAGGGCGTCAGAGGATCCCACCAATCAGAGGGAGAGAAATGGTTTGATTCTGGCACACCCTATACCCATTTCTATATAAGAGACACTCGCAGGCTGGGCAGAGCTTCTGAGACATCGCAAGCATGGCACCACCTGGAACTAAGAGGGTAAGTGACTTCTATAGACAGAGCACCACAAGTCTCAGCAAGCCCTATCCTCTGCCATGGCATGTTGGGGTTTGTAGTTCATCTGCAGTAGAGAACACAGTCACATTATCTTCTGCCATGGCATGTTGGGGTTTGTAGTTCATCTTCTGGGGAGGAGGACAAGTGACAATATCTTCTCAATGATGGGGTCTGTACAAAGTGACATCTTCTGCCATGACATGAAGTATGGGGTTCATCTACAGTAGGGAACACAGTGACATTATCTTCTACAATGGCATGTTGGGGTTTGTAGTTCATCTACAGCAGGGGAACACACTGACAATATCTTCTGCCATGACATGAAGTATGGGGTTCATCTACAGTAGGGAACACAGTGACAATATCTTCTGCCATGGCATTTTGGGGTGTGAAGTTTATCTTCGTATGGGAAGGATGTGGGACAATGATAATATCTCTTGCCATGACATGTTGGGGTTTGAAGTTCATCTTCTGGGGTAATGGAGGACAGAGTGACACTATCTCCTGCAATGACCTGTTAGAGTTTGTAGTACATCTTCTGGGGGACAGAGTGACAATATCTTCTGCCATGACATGTTGGGGTGTATAGTACATCTTCTGGAATGGACAGGGGGTACAGTGACAATATCTTCTGCCATGACATGTTGGGGTGTATAGTACATCTTCTGGAAGGGACAGGGGGTACAGTGACAATATCTTCTGCCATGACATGTTGGGGTGTATAGTACATCTTCTGGAAGGGACAGGGGGCACAGTGACAATATCTTCTGCCATGACATGTTGGGGTGTATAGTACATCATCATAAGAGGGGGGCACTGGGGGAGGCTGGGGTCAGTGTACAGATCTGCCAGGAACAGGTTAAAGGACATCCCTGTTTGCACAGCAGATAAGTGTCCGATGTGTGTATTTAGCGGTCCTTGGCAATGCTGAGCTGTATAAAATAACAGGAGAGGGCGTCAGAGGATCCCACCAATCAGAGGGAGAGAAATGGTTTGATTCTGGCACACAAGTCTCAGCAAGCCCTGTCCTCTGCCATGGCATGTTGGGGGTTGTAGGTCATCTGCAGTAGAGAACACAGTCACATTATCTTCTGCCATCTCCTGCAATGACCTGTTAGAGTTTGTAGTACATCTTCTGGGGGACAGAGTGACAATATCTTCTGCCATTACATGTTGGGGTGTATAGTACATCTTCTGGAAGGGAGAGGGGGCACAGTGACAATATCTTCTTCCATTACATGTTGGGGTTTGTAGTTCATCTTCTGGAAGGGACAGGGGGCACAGTGACAATATCTTCTGCCATGACATGTTGGGGTGTATAGTACATCTTCTGGAAGGGACAGGGGGCACAGTGACAATATCTTCTTCCATTACATGTTGGGGTGTATAGTACATCTTCTTGAAGGGACAGGGGGTACAGTGACAATATCTTCTGCCATGACATGTTGGGGTGTATAGTACATCTTCTGGAAGGGACAGGGGGCACAGTGACAATATCTTCTTCCATTACATGTTGGGGTGTATAGTACATCTTCTGGAAGGGACAGGGGGTACAGTGACAATATCTTCTGCCATGACATGTTGGGGTGCGAAGTTCATCTTCTTGGAGGAAGGAGTGATAATATCTCTTGCCATGACATGATGGGATTTATAGTTTATCTTCTGGGGTGAGGAAGAAGCACTGGGGGGGCAAAGTGACAATATCTTTTGTCATGATATATTGGGGTTTGAAGTTCATTTTCTGGGGGAATGGTGGTTACATGAAGTGACAATAGCTTCTGGCTTGACATGTTGGAGTTTGTAGTTCTTCTACAGAAGGGCACACATTGACAAAATCATCTGCCATGGCATGTTGGGGTTTGTAGTTCATACACAGCAGGGGCCAGGTAGACAACATTTTCTGTTGTGGCATTTTGGGATTGGAAGTTCATCTTATGGGGGTGGGGGGGCACAGTCATGACATATGGGGTTTGTAGTTTATCTTTTGGGGTGGGGAAGGGGGGACGACGACACAAAGTGATAACATCTTCTGCCATGGCATGTTGGGGTTTGTAGTTCATCTGCTTGGGGGGGCAAAGAGACAATGGGGGTGATTTACCAAAGCTGGAGAGTGCTAAATCTGGTGCAGCTCTGCATAGAAACCAATCAGTTTCCAGGTGTGTTGTCAAAGCTTGAGGCCGGGTTCACACCTATGCGAATTGAGTGCGGCTTAAACCGCATTCAATTCGCAGAACATTTCTAAATGCATTAATTTCAATAAGGCTGGTTCACATATGTGCGATGCATTGGTACTGCACATTGCGTTTGTGCGTTTTCTAGGCATTGCGGTGTGGCTCAGGTGCGAATTCAGGCCCATTATCTTCTATGGGTACGCAGCTGATTCGCAGATGTGTTCATTTTTCTTCAGGATTTCTCTCATTCACCTCAATACACTTCCCCCCTCCCCCTCCCCTCTCCCAGGTCTCCAAATTTGCAGCTAAAACGGAGATGATCTGCTGAACAGTTCTCTTATCTTTTTGCAGAGATAACAGAGCTGGAATTCGCACCGCACAAGTGTGAATTCGGCCTGATTGAACAAGCTGAAGTTAGAAGCTGATTGGTTACTATGCAGAGATGCACCAGATTTTGCACTCTCCAGCTTTAGTAAATCAACCCCGATATCTTCTAAATTTAAAGGGTAACTCCGCTTTCATTGGAAAAAAATAGCAAATAAAAAAAGTTAAAGCATATACAATTGGGACACAAGTCATATTGTAATTATTAAAAATGACCTTTACTTTTTGATCTGCAGAGCTGTAATTTTCTGTAAAGTGCAATGCAAAACAGATTGGGCCAGATTCTCGTAGATCGGCGTAAAACTCGGCGGGCGTAACGTATCTCATTTACATTACGCCGCCGCAAGTTTTACAGGCAAGTGCTTTATTCACAAAGAACTTGTCTGTAAAGTTGCGGCAGGGTAGCGTAAATCAACCGGTGCAAGCCCGCCTAATTCAAATTAGCCGGGTAGGGGGCGTGGAGCATTTAAATTAAGCGCGTTCCTGCGCCAAACGTACTGCGCATGCGCGGTCCGAAAAATATCCCAGGGTGCATTGCTCCAAATGATGTCGCAAGGACGTCATTGGTTTTGACGTGAACGTAAATGGCGTCCAGCCCCATTCACGGATGACTTACACAAACAACATACATTTACAAATTTCGACGGGGGAACGACGGCCATACTTAACATTGATTGCGCCTCATATACCCAGGGTCAACTTTACACCGGGACAAGCCTAACGTAAACATCGTAACTTTACTGCGTCGGCCGCGCATACGTTCGGGAATTTGCGTATCTAGCTAATTTGCATACTCAACGGGGGAAAAGATGGAGGCGACACCTAGCGGTCAAAAAAAAAAATTACATTTAAGATCCGACAGCGTAAGAGCCTTACGCCTGTCGGATCTAATGGATATCTATGCGTAACTGATTCTAAGAATCAGTCGCATAGATACGACGGCCCAGATTAGGACTTATGACGGCGTACATGGCGTTGCGCCGTCGTAAGCCCTTTGAGAATCTGGGCCATTGTGTACAGAACGCCCACCAGAAACATTATTTCCTGCTTGTGTGATTGGCTCACTGATTGTGTGATTGGCTTCACAGAAGTCTGCAATAAGATACAAGTGAGATTTTTGGCATCCCCTGCAACAAAAAATGTATTTTTGCTGAGATACTCCCAATAGGAAATCACATGTAAATGATTGCAGACCCAGCAATCTTCCTCATTTGAGCCCTGATTCTGCAGCAGCTGTTTGATAATTATGAAACCACTCCCATCAGACTCACTCAAAACAAATTTCTTAAGAATAACAAAAGGTAGGAATTTTCAACAAAGTTTGTTAAAATCCCTGCAATATACATAGATCACACTTTATATGTTGTAGTTTGTAGTTCATCTACAGCAGAGGACGAAGTGACAATAAGCATTGAAGAGTGATTTCCAAGGGCAGTCACAAATTCGCAAATATTAAAAAATCATATTCAATTGTTTTACAGCTATGGATTAATGTACTTAAAGTGATTGTAAAGTCTTTTTTTTTTTATAAATAACAAATATGTACATATACTTATCTCCTCTGTGCAGTTGGTTTTGTAAAGAGCAGCCCAGATCCTCCTCTTCTTGGGTCCCTCTTCTGTGGTCCTGGCCCCTCCCTCATATCGAGTGCCCCCACAGTCAGCAGCTTCCTATGGGGTCACTGGAGCCGAGTCACAGCTCTGTGTGTCCATTCAGACATGGAGCCCCGCCCCCTCACCTGATTGGCTCACGACTTTGATTGACAGCTGCGGGATACAATGGCACCGCTGCTTTGTCTCAGCCAATCAGGAGGAGTGTCACGGACGGCTTAGACACTTGTGGACATTGCTGGAGAAAGATGGGGCTCAGGTAAGTATTAGGGGTGCTGGGGAGGCTGCTACACACAAAAAAAGTTTTTTTTATCTTAAGGACCCCTTCACGTCGATATACGTCGGCAGAATGGCACAGCTGGGCACAATCACGTACCTGTACCTGTCTCTTTAAGCCCAGCCGTGGGGTCGCGAGCGCGCCGTCCGAAGCTCAGTGACCACGCCCGCGGGACCCGTGGACCCGATCGCCGCCAGTGTCCCGCGATCGGTCACCGGAGCTGAAGAACGGGGAGAGGTGTGTGTAAACAAACCTTCCCCATTCTTCATTGTGGCAGTGTCAGTGATTGTCTGTTCCCTGATATAGGGAAGGACGATCACTGATGTCACACGTCCAGTCCCGCTCCCCTACAGTTAGAAACACATATGAGGTCACACTTAACCCCTACAGTGCCCCCTAGTGGTTAACTCCTAAACTGCAATTGTCATTTTCACAGTAAACATGCATTTTTATAGCACTTTTTGCTGTGAAAATTACAATGGTCCCAAAAATGTGTCAAAATTGTCCGATGTGTCCGCCATAATGTCGCAGTCACAAAAAAAAATGCTGATCGCCGCCATTAGTAGTAAAAAAAAAAATATTAATAAAAATGCTATAAAACTATCCCCTATTTTGTAAACGCTATAAATTTTGCGCAAACCAATCGATAAACGCTTATTGCGATTTTTTTACCAAAAATAGGTAGAAGAATACGTATCGGCCTAAACTGAGGAAATAAAACGTTTTTTTTATATCTTTTTTTGGGGGTATTTATTATAGCAAAAAGTAAAAAAATATTGCATTTTTTTCAAAATTATTGCTCTATTTTTGTTTAAAGCGCAAAAAATAAAAACCGCAGAGGTGATCAAAGCTCTATTTGTGGGAAAAAAAAG
Source organism: Rana temporaria (assembly GCF_905171775.1). Taxonomy (NCBI): domain Eukaryota; kingdom Metazoa; phylum Chordata; class Amphibia; order Anura; family Ranidae; genus Rana; species Rana temporaria. The sequence continues at coordinate 94,716,549 of NC_053489.1, read as the reverse complement.
GACGCCAATTTTGTTTGGAAGCCACGTCGCAACACCGCGCAATTGTTAGTTAAAGCAATACATTCCCGAATCGCAAAAAGGGGCAAGGTCCTTAACCCGCATAATGGTCCGGGTCTTAAAGCGGAGGTTCACCCAAAAAACAAGTATATAACATTACATTCTGTATACCTCAAACATGTACAGTATGCTGTTTGTTTTTTTGGGGGTGTACATACGGTATTATCGCTATTTTTCACCTGGCTTCCGGGTACTAGCTCCCGCAGGAGTAGTCGTTCCTATGCAGTAGCGCAATGTCCTCTTGGACTTCGCCCAGATGATTGACATGCCTGACAAAAACTTCCCCCGGGGCGGATAAGGCGCGTCATGAGTTTCCGTAACTAACCGAACTGCGAGTCGGCTCTATACGGCGCCTGTGCAGTCAGCTCTACATGGCTCCTAGTCGGTGCGCAGGCGCCGTATAGCGCCGTATAGAGCTAACTCGCAGTTCGGCTAGTTTCGGAAACTCGTGACACACCTTATCCGCCGGGAGAAGTTTTTGTCAGGCACGTCAATCATCGGGGCGAAGTTCCAGAGGACATTGCGCCACTGCATAGGAATGCCTACTCCCGCGGGATCTAGTACCCGGAAGCCAGGTGAAAAATAGCGATAATACCGTATGTACACCCCCAAAAAACAAACAAACAGCATACTGTACATACAGAATGTTATATACTTGTTTTTGGGTAAACCTCCACTTTAAGGCCCCTTTCAGACGGACGGCTGTTTTGCTGCAGTTAAAAGCACTACAAATGTTTTCAAGGCTCCAGGCATTGCGATTAGCTGCATTTGCACATTGCGATTACATGCGTTTATGTGCGTTTAATTGCGGCCGCGTTTAGCTGCGGTATTCATTTCCATAACAACCCTTTTTATTTTGATGATGTGCTTCCTGTTGTTTTTTTTTTTTTTCCAACGCTGCTATCCACAGTTGACAAAAAAGACTGCGATTACCTGCGGTTATGTGCATATAGCTGCGCTACATCGCACCTGGACGCATTCAACTCTATTTTTTCTATTCGCACCAAACCGCATGTAACGAATTTGCACGCAAACGCTGTGTGTGAATGGGGCCATAGGAAAACATTGTGTGCTTTTAGCTGCGGTATAAAAATAGAAAATCCGCAGCTAAAAGCACCATTCTATCCGTCTGTCTGAAAGGGGCATTAGTGATTAATGCATAAAGATAAAAAACCTTCTGCCTTTACAACTCCTTTAAAGTGTTACTAAACCCACAACAGTAAAATCAGTCTGTATATGCAGTAAAGCATGCTTGTTATTCTCGCTGTGGAACCTAAGGGGTTAATCATCCGCATTGTGTAAAAAGGCTGTTTGGGCCTGTCTTCTCTGATCCTCCCCCTCTTCCACTGTCCTCTAATAATTTCCTGATAACATAGAGTCTAGAGTCACTCTGCACATGTTCAGTTTAGTGTGTATTGCTAGAGAGATTTTTTTTTTTTTTGGGAGGGTGCATGTGATCAGCACAGGGCCAATCAGCACTGTTCAGACAGAGAGTTTAGGGGTCATACAGCCTCCTACTACAAGCTTTAGGCCTGATGCACACTGTACGTTATAAAAAAAAAGACAGTAGCGTTAGCTGTAGAAAGCTGTAGCTGTAGAATGAGTCCTTAAATAAAAATCTTCCTCCGGTCATCTCCATCCGGTCTTCTTCTGTTGCTGCTGTCTTCTCCGCCGCTGCTGTCTTCTCTGGTGCTGACCCGGTCCTCCTCCGGTGCTGTCTCTCGTCCTTGTGTCAGCTCCACTCTGCCGGTTCTTATATAGCCATGGGGCGTGCCCACCTGTTGACATCATCATGAGACCCCGCTTCCTCGGGACATCAGCTAGTCAGTGTTTATCAGGGTTTTTGAGCCATAAGCTTTTGTGGGAGTACAGTTTTGCTAAAAAAAAAAAAGGCTAAAAAAAACTACAGCTAAAAAGAGATGAAAAATGCTACTGCAAAAATGCTGCAAAACTCATTCTACAGCTACAGTTTTCTACAGCTAACGCTACTGGCATCCTTATAACATCCAGTGTGCATGAGGCCTAAAAACTCACTAGTTCTGGGGGTTTTTTTCCAGACAGAAAACACCCCTGCTAAAAAACACTGATAACAGCCTATGTGTACATGGACACATAGGATAACATGCTGGGGAGTTTATTGGTTGTAGAAAAAAAAAACGTCTGAAGTCAAAAACAGCAGCTGTACAAACATCCAGTGTGCATGAGGCCTTAACCAGTGCTCAGCCAGACACTGATAGAAGTCACAAGACTGCTATATACTGCTGATGAGAAAAGATATTTAGCAGTTTATATTTACCATAATAATTGAATTCCCATGTTCTCTGTACTGTGGGAGACCAGACATAGTGAATGCAGGTCCTGGGTTTAGTAAAGTAATGAAAGTGTTGTTTCTATAATGGCACTGGTGTAGAATTGATGCCACTTGTGTAGATGTTCAGAATTGTGACACCGGGGATTTGGCAGTAAAATCGGGACTGAGATGTATTGTAGTGAGTCCCCCATGTGTTGTGACCCTGGCTGTTTCCTATTGAAATTCACTTATTTTAAATGTGTCAGTTTTCAGACCACGAAGGAGTATGTTTATCAATAAAGGCAACAATGTTGCAGTTACATATTTGATACAGCTAAAAGTGGAAGTCCATGCAAAATCTAAAATCCCTGCAGCTATAGACACACCAGGGATCTAATACTAACCTATCTATGCCTGTAAAGAATAAATTAGTTTACATACCTTTTTGGAAGCCGATCTGACCCGATCTTCAGAGGCGGAAGCTCTGTAGAGGACAAGGAGGACAACGGCTGTGAAATGAATGGGAAGTGACGTCACCCATACACTTAAGCCTCGTACACACGATCCGATTGTTAGCCAACCGAGCGTCTGATTTTTGTCCAAAGGGCGTTTGCCTCGATCCTGTCTTGCATACTAACAGTACACAATTGTCGGCCAACAAACCAATATGGGTTTTTCTCTGGCCGATGCCGATATTTAGACATCGGGGCGGCCAATGGCCGATATAGAATGCCGATTTTTGTGGCCGATATTTTAGGCCGATTTTTTTTTTCTTTTTTGGCAGATGCCATTGGATGGCACTAATTGACGCTGGCAGGTAGCACTGGATGACACTGATTGGCATGGGACACTGGCAGGTGGCACTGGTTGGCACTGACAGGTGGCACTGAGTGGCAGGTGGCACTGATTGGCAGCACTGGATGGCACTAATTGGCACTGGCAGGTGGCACTGGATGGCACTAATTGCCACTGATTGGCACTGGTAGGTGGCACTGGCAGGTGACACTGGATGGCACTAGTTGGCACTGGCAGGTGGCACTGGTTGGCATTGGGAGGTGGCACTGGCATTTTTTACAGCAGATAGTGTAACTGTGTGAAACAACGCTCTCTGCAGCGCCGCGTGTGTAAAACTGTATAGAGAGAGAGAGAGGAGCTGACAAATTCAGCGTGATATCGGAGGTGGACGGTATCCAGCCAATGATTTGGCTGTTTTAAGAAAGAATCGGGCCACATACACGTAGCGGCCCACCCAGATCCCATCCCATTAGCTGGTGTTGTATAGCTGGGTCCCGCCCACCCCGGACATCCAACCTCAATGTTGACAGCTCCTCTCTCTCTCTATACAGTTTCACACACCGCGGCACTGCTCTGCCAACTCCTCCCTTCTCCACACTCTGCTGGTAGAGATGCAGCCAGTGTTCGGGTATCGGACTAATTTGGATAATAATCGGCCGATGCCAATTTCTCCAAAATGGCCAAATATCGGCCGATATATCGGTCCACTTCTACAACAAATACAAACGTAGTGACTTACTACTAGGAATTTCAGTTCTTGCGCGCCACTCTTTGGGCCCCTTCTGCTAATTTCCTGTTTGGTGAACATTGATTCCAAGCATGCGTGTTTGTACTTTCGACTTTTGTGTGACTGACTTGTGTACTGACCAATGCAAAAATCAGACAACAGACCGTTGTCCTCCGAAAATTTAGTAGCCTACCATCCAACATGTGTTGGCTGAAAGTTGGACAACAAGTGTCAGAAGGAGCGTACTAACGGCCAGATATTACAACAACAGTCTGTCAACAGACAATCCCCTGCCAACAATCGTATTGTGTGTACGAGGCTTAAGAGACTGGTTTCTCTGGTATTGCAACGTAGGATTGTAATTCTATTTTTTTAACATAAAGGGTAATATATTGATCATATTCACCAACCAGTAGACTTAGTAGTTCATATGTCTTCCTCATTTATAGCTTTTTTTTACCCACCATATCCCCAATAAACTGATTCCTCCCTGGTTTGTCAGGAGAGGAAAGCTTATAGGAAGATAACCTGATAAACTATACTGTCTAATGACATTTGCTTACAGTAAAGCTGGAACAGGTGTTGTGGTGGCATTGCCCACACAAATAGCTGTCACTGCCCTAGGAAGCTGGCATGGCGTATGTGTTCCCTAGCTGGCAGTAGCTCTCTTCAGCAATCTCAATAAGGTGATCAATGTTGTGATATATATTCATCATTTATTTATATATTTGCATCATCATCAATAAATGACTCTATCACATTGCTACATATTCAGATGAGTACCAATATTCGGCTCATTCCTAATTCCCATAACTGTTCTCAGGGCCTTTTGGAGCGCCTGGATGCTGGAGAGGTTGTGATCGGAGATGGCGGCTTTGTGTTTGCCTTGGAGAAGAGAGGATATGTCAAAGCTGGGCCCTGGACACCAGAAGCTGCAGTAGAACATCCTGAGGCTGGTATGCATATTGTATATTTATCAATCTTTTTCACTGAACCTACAATATATCACATCACCAAAACTATAGTAACCAATCTGTTGCTAATCTACTTCTTTGCTATGGGTTACACTATTGTCCCCACTGCCTTTTCTCTCTGCACTGCTTTATTAATTGCATACATTTATCGGAATTGCATACAGACGAGCGGAACTTTTTCCGTCTGAAAAATTGAGAACCTGCTCTCAATCTTTTGTTGGTGGAAATTCCGACAGCAAAAGTCCAATGGAGCATACACACGGTTGGAATTTCCGACCAAAAGCTCATATCGGACTTTTCTTGTCAGAATTTCCGATCGTGCGTACAAGGCATTAGTCTTACTTGACGATTCAGCCTCAAGTTTTATTCAGACAAATGTTGTCTCATAGCAAGTAATTTTTCTGTGATATTGCCTTAGCTAACCCATAGTGCTCTGGGTTGTTAAAAACAAAAAAATTAAAAAAAACTCTCCTTTCATTAAAGAAAATAAATCAGTTTTTAAAATGTGATAAGAGGCCCAAAGCTCCACTTGCTCGCTCATACAGTAAGCAGAAAGTACAATAAATGGTGTTCTAAAAAAAATCATTAATCTTAGTGAAAATTAAATATTTCTGATACCGGGTCTACTAGAAAGATGTGTGAATCTTGATTGTAAATCTTAGGCACAAACATTTATAAATAGACCCCTGTGTATCATTAACAGTTGCCTTATTAATTAAAATGTTTGCTTTACCATTTTTTACACACTTTGGTGCATCTCGGTGCTGTTTGGGACAACAGTGGACCATGTCGGCATAATGTGTATTGAAACAGCCATTTGTATTTTGCATAGGCAGCCTGAAGACAGGGATAGAGCACTGTCACGGCGTAGTAGGAGGTCCCTGAACATGTACACACACTATGAAATGTACAGCTCCCCTCAATCAAGGAGAACTAAATAATGTATATTTTGCAGCACAGCAGTGTTGTATCCACAGACTGTGCTGCGACAATCATTCCATTAATTAATTAAAATCTCTTGTTCTTAAACAAGAAGGACGGAGTCAGTCGGTGTGTATAATGCACTTTACCAATATCTATCCAAATAAAACGTTTGTTTAGGGTGGACAGACCAATTAGCTTCTAGGTGCCAGATCCACGTAGCGCGGCGCTTTTTTACGCCCGGCGTATCTCAGATACACTACGCCGCCGTAACTTACAGCGTATTTCCGTGTTTTATGTCAATACGCCTTGACCCGACGTAAATTACGTTTTTTCTGAACGGCGCATGCGCCGTCCGTGGGGGTATCCCAGTGTGCATGCTCCAAATTAACCCGCAACAAGCCAATGCTTTCGACGTGAACGTCATTCTACGCAAAGCCCTATTCACGAACGTTTTACGCAAACAACGTACACAGCGGAAAATTTGACGCTGGCCCGACGTCCATACTTAACATTGGCTACGCCTCATATAGCAGGGGTAACGTTACGCCGAAAAAAGCCTTACGGAAACGACATAAAAAAATGCGCCGGCCGGACGTACGTTTGTGGATTGGCGTATCTAGCTAATTTGCATACTCGTCGTGGAAATCGACGGAAGCGCCACCTAGCAGCCAGCGTAAATACGCACCTTAGATCCGACGGCATACTAAGACGTACGCCAGTCGGATCTAGCCCAGCTTCAGGCGTATCTTGTTTTGTGGATAAAAAACTAAGATACGCCGGAGCAACCTAGAAGTTACGCGGCGTATCAATAGATACGCCAGCGTAACTGCTTCGTGGATCTGGCCCTAGGTGTTTTGATAATAAAATAATTATGTTTTTTGTAACTTGTCGCATGTTTTACCTGTATTAATTTCTGTTTCTTACACAGTGCGACAACTACATAGGGAGTTCCTCCGAGCTGGGGCGAATGTCATGCAGACCTTTACTTTCTATGCCAGTGATGACAAGCTGGAGAACAGGGGCAACTATGTAGCAGCGAAGATCTCAGTGAGTGTCTGTTCTTTGTGTTGCACTGTAATTCTAGATTTTCCTAGTATGGGACGGAAAATATTGATTATATGATGACAGGAGGCGAGTATCTTGCATTAATCTTTCCTTTTTAATGCTCATAGCAGAAAACATTTTTACATTTAAATGAACTGAAAAAACTACGTTTCCCATCAGTCCCAGCGTCCATCTAGCCCCCCCCCCTTAGGGGTCTGAGCCTATAACTAGGACTGTCCCACTGTAAATCCTCCTCTTTCTGTAAGCGAATGCCCAACTCCGGACCACTTTGAGGAAGAAACAACATCACAACTCTTCGACCAGCCGGTCAAACCTGCGACGACGTCAACATAGGCAAGCTGAAGGACAAAATGTAGTCAACAGGACTCCAACCGGGAAACTAACCACGACTTCGTTCCAACAGGGAACACAGGAATCGCTTCAACGACTGTACCAAGAATCTGGGATGATATTCAGTATCCTGAAAAGAGAAGATAAATAACCGTAATAGGGCGGGTAGGGAGGGAAGATACTCGCCTCCTGTCATCATATAATCAATATTTTCCGTCCCATACTAGGAAAATCTAGAATTATATATCAGACAGGAGGCTCATATCTTGCAAGTTCAAAGCTATACATGTGTGAACCTCCTGAAATACTCACATATTTATCATATATACAATATTTTTCAAGTAAAACCTTAAGTATGATAACCGGGATCCATAAACTAAGTGTTGAGAACAGATAATGAGACATGATCTTCCGGCCTAAAGTAAAAACGACGAAAGGTCACCTCTGAAGACCAATCAGCCGCCAATAAAAGATCTGATAGTGATCCCCCTGATGTAACCACCCTAGTGGCCATGGCACCTCTGGTGGAATGAGCTCCAAAAAGAGATATATCTATACCTGCTATCTTCATGACTGACTTTACCCATCTAGCTAGGGTTGCTGAAGATACCGGCCGATGTGGTTGCACAAAAGATATCAACAATTGAGAAGAATCTGGAGCACGAAGCGCCGAAGTGAGGGACTCGTACGTCTGTAGACAACGGACCACACAAAGACGCGGATACGCTGGAAAAAAGGGGTAAAAAACTGTATGTAGATTGGTTTTTGTCCTGCGAACCACCGAAAACTTAACCCCTTCCGGCGAGAATTGTCGTCTAGAGACGTCTAGGGCCCTGACATCGGATACTCGTTTAATAGAAATTAAACATAACAGGGTGGTGAGTTTTAGGGATAAGTCTTTCAGGGATAATTGATCATTATCCTCCCAAGAAGAAAACACTTGAAGTATTTTGGACACATCCCAAGTAGAATGGTATCGTGGACGAGGAGGGCGTTTGTATTTAACGCCGCGGAGTAAACGACACACAAGAGGGTGTCTGCCTATAGGAACTGCGTCTACCGGACAATGGTAAGCCGATATAGCTGACCTATAGACGTTCAGGGAACTGTAAGACCTCCCCAGCTCGTAAAATTCCGCGAGGAAATTTACGACCGAGGACACAGGGGCATGAATGGGATCAACCTGTCGTTGATCACACCAACGGACCCACAACCCCCAGGCAGATCGATATGCCGATCTAGTCCCTGGGGCCCAGGCCACGGCGAGAAGATCTCTAGCCGATTGCGAAAGGTCTGAACCTGTCTCTGACATCCCGAGACCAACCAGGCCAGGAGTGGCAGCCTGTTTTCCAACAGCAAAGGGTGTGGACCTTTGGACGGGTTCGTCAGTAGCTGAATTGAGTGTGGGAGAAGTCTGGGGTAGTCGATCGACATGCCCAGAACTAGCGGGAACCATGGTTGCGTTGGCCACCAGGGAGTGATCAACGCCACCGTCGCAGATTGAGTCATAATATGAAGGAGAAGTCTGGTTATCAGTGAGAAGGGGGGAAACGCATAGTTCACTCCCTTTGGCCATACTTGGAGGAATGCGTCCACCGCTGTTGCCTCTGGATCCGGCCTCCAACTGAAGAAGTGGATCAGTTGCCGATTGATCCTGGAAGCGAAAAGGTCTGTGTGGAACGGACCCCAAAGTTCCTGTATTGTTAAGAAGGTTGATCTTTCCAGCGTCCAATCGCTGGCGTCTGACAGATAACGGGAATTCCAATCTGCCACATAATTGGAAACCCCGGGAATATATTCTGCCACTGGCAGGATGTCCCTGGAAAGACAGAAATTCCAGAAGTCGGACGCGATGTCCGCCAGCATCTTGGATTTCGCGCCCCCTAGATGGTTGATGTATTGCACCGCCGCCACGTTGTCCATGCGTAAAAGAACGCAACATTTGGACCTCCGGGAGAGAAAACTCTTGACGGCAAAGAATGCCGCCAAGAGTTCCAGTGCATTGATGTGAAGGGATGACTCGTCGTTGGACCAAGTCCCCCCTGTGGAGGCTTGCCCGCAACGAGCACCCCAACCCTGTCTGCTCGCATCGGATTCCAGTATGACATCCGGTCGAGAACTGAAGATAGTTTTGCCATTCCATTCTATGGCGTGATGGAGCCACCATCGTAACTCCTTTTCTGATTCCGCACAAAGAGAGATCTTGTCCGAATAACCTAGACCCTGTCTCAGGTGTAAAGTTTTGAGGCGCTGAAGGGCCCGGTAATGTAGGGGAGCTGGAAAAATAGCCTGAATGGAGGCCGACAAAAGTCCGACAATGCGTGCCAGGGTTCTCAACGATATCTGGCCTTTGCGCAAAACTGACCTGATTTCTTTCCGAATCAGGGACAATTTTGACTGAGGCAAACGTAAGACTGCCTGTTTGGTGTCTATCGTGAAACCTAAGAACTCCATCTCCTGAGCTGGGGACAGTACGGACTTCTTGAGGTTGATGAGGAAGCCTAGATCCTCTAAAAGTGACACTGCCCATCGTTTGTGTAGGTCTGCCTGTGCTTTCGAATGGGCCATGATTAAGAGGTCGTCTAGATATATTATCAGACGCACTCCTCTGCATCGAAGGGCAGCTACCACAGGCTTCATTATCTTGGTGAAGCACCATGGAGCCGAGGAAAGGCCGAAGGGAAGACATGTAAACTGCCACATACGGCCCCACCATATGAATCTTAGAAAGGTTTGTGAAGACGGGTGCATGGGAATCGTCAGGTAAGCATCTTTCAAGTCTATCTTGACTAGCCAATCCCCCTGAGAGAGTAGGTCTCTTAATAGATGAATGCCTTCCATCTTGAAGTGACGATACGCCACAAATTGGTTTAATCCTTTTAAATTTATAATTGGGCGATGACCTCCGCCTTTCTTCTTCACTAAGAATAGGCTGCTGACAAACCCGGGTGATAAGGGGTCTACTTCCACTATGGCCTGCTTTGCTGCTAGGTCCTGAATCTCTTCGTCTATGAGATGAGTACATTGTTCTGAAAACTGAGCGGGGTGTGGGAGCCCCAGCATGATTGGTTGCGAGATGAAATCTATGTTGAAACCCGCTACTGTCGATAATATCCAAGCGTCTGCCGTAATCGTGTGCCAGACGTGGATAAAATGCTTCAGTCTGCCCCCTACTGGAATGTGAGAAGAAAACTGAGGAACACTTACCAGTGGAAGGGCGTGATCTGGGAAAACCTCTGCCCCCGCGTCCTCTCCATGGGCGTCCTCTGGGAGGAAAGAATGGCGCCGGTTGTGCCACTGGTAGGGCGTATTGCTCATGCATGGGCGTGTAAGGTTGAGCGGCTGCTCTAGGGTAGGCCCTGAAGTAATTGTTTCGACCGGCAGATCGGCCTCTCCCTCTGCCGGCCCTACCAAAAACCTTGGATCCAGAGCCCGCTTTCTTTAAAGAAGTCTGGGCCTTGTCAAGGCTATTAAACAGGCCAACAAACCTGTTAATATTTTTCATAAGGTCTTCTCCGAAGAGAAGACCTTCTGCAGAGGGGCCCGGTTCTGATTCTGCCAAATGGGAAAGTTGCGGGTCCAACTTCATTAATATTGACCTGCGACGTTCTACAGCGCAGGCCGTATTAGCCGAGCCTAGCAGGCAAATGGCCCTTTGTGCCCAACCTCGTAATTGCCCTAAGTCCACTGGACCCTCAGTGGAGGCTGCTTGTTCCGAGAGGTTTAGGATTTTCGTTAAGGGTCCTAACATGTCTAGGATACGATCCTGGATCGATTTAAACGATCGTTCAATGCCCTTTTTGGCTTGTTTGCCAGCTTTGGTTAGATATTTCAATAGCACTGGATCGATCTCTGGGGTAATAGCCACTTTCTTTGGAATAACGGGTCTCGGGCATTCTGCCCTTAGTTTATTCCTATTGACCCTATCCAGACCCTTCCGAGTCCAGTGTTCTACATACTGGGCTACCTGAGGAAGAGGTGTCCAGTCCCCCGATCTGGGGTGAGAAATGCCCTCTGGATTGAAAAAGGGTTCGCCTAGCGAGTCTAGAATTGTCTCAGATGGTAAATCTGAGTTAGCCCCAAATTCCGTGAACTCTTGTTCAGAGTCTCCCCTGTCGGAGTCATAATCTTCTGATGCGGCGATCAGAGATCCCTCAGAGGCATTATCATCTGAGTCCTCGTTAAAAGAGTCCGGTTTGGACCGGTGGGAAGACTTAAATTTTTTTCTTTGAAGACTCCTTAATTAGTAAGGGTCGTTCACCCTCTGGGTGATTGGGGCGGCAGGCCGTGGGGGGTCCTGCGTCAAGCATAAATTGTACTTCCCCTGCCGGGGAGTCAGAACAAGCGGTCAAATTTTTACGCTTGTAAGGGGCCTTGCCCTTTTTCACTACCTCCTGATGGGTAGTAGACGGATTGGGATGAGAGGCTAGGGCTGCTTGAATAGAGCAGTTGATAAGGTCCTGTATTTGAGCAGCAGTTAAAAGCTGCGGGACCTCAGGGGTTAAACCTGTAGAGGTATTAACTGTCACATTAATATCATCCGTCATGGTGAAATATTAGTAAGCACAGTTTACAATAAATGAGGGCTTGAGATTTTCCCTGCAGAGTTATCCCTGCAGAAGCACAGTTAACAATTAGTGAGCTTAAACTTTCCTGCAGAGTTTAACTACTAGGTAATCAATTAAGTGTTTCAGCAATATCTAATATGACTAAATATATATATTAATAGCAGACCACTCCTCGAGTGCTCCGCTCTGAGAGAAAAAGAAAGTGATAGGGAATGATATGCAGCGTTACCGCTCTCCTCACCGCCCAGCAGCAGACTGGCGTGCGGTGAGGAAACGGTGAATACAGTTTACAGCGCCGCCCGAGATCTCGCGAGATCTCGGCTGCGGGCTGTGATTGGTTGGACAGCGCTGAGGAGAGAGCGCGCTTGGAATCGCCCCCCTTCCTCTGCCCACAGCCCGGGAAACTCGGCTAGTGACAGGGAGGAAGAGGGGGGGGCGAGGAGGACAATGGAGGACAGAGCCTGCCTTTGTCCAGGGAAGAGAACACCGCAGAGGCAGCGGTTAGCTGAACCATGACGCCCTATGAGCAAGGGCAGGAATACCAGCAATCCTAACACAAAATTCCATATGATAATAAAAGAACTTCAATTAATTCAATAGAAATTAATAAAATAGAAATTAATAAAATAATAAATAGTAAGAAATAATAATAAAATAATAAAATAGAAGATAAATAAATCGAAAACAGATGCACCTAGAGTGCTCTATGTATAAGCTGCTAACAGCACATATATAAGAAATCAAATAAATACCAGATAAATATCAAATAAATATCAAAGTAATATACTTATCTCTGCCATGAGCAGAAAGAAAGAGGAGGATTTACAGTGGGACAGTCCTAGTTATAGGCTCAGACCCCTAAGGGGGGGGGGCTAGATGGACGCTGGGACTGATGGGAAACGTAGTTTTTTCAGTTCATTTAAATGTAAAAATGTTTTCTGCTATGAGCATTAAAAAGGAAAGATTAATGCAAGATATGAGCCTCCTGTCTGATATATAATTGTAAATTAATATGACTTGTTCCTTACATCTGTAAAGAAAAGGTTCTGCCCAGGGACCACGAAAAGTGGGTAGAATCCAGGGCTTTTTTTTTCAAACAATAGGTGATGGAACCAAAATCCCTCCCCTACACACACCATCCAAATCACATCAAATAGTGGGTGTGGTCATATTTCACAAACAGTAGGAGGGTCTTAAAGGGGCATTAGATTCCAGGATTGCATTACATACAGAGTGCAAAGCTGTGACTTGTAAACACAGAAACCTGACTTCTGTGTTTACAAGTGATTGTGGTGAGCAGGCACCAAAGGGTCTGAGCCAAAGGTGGTGGAACTGAGTTCCCCCAAGTTCCCTCTGAAAAAATGCCCTGGTAGAATCTATGTCCTGGGATTTGTGTAAAGAATGCAGCCAGATACAGGGTTCTATAAGCCGATCCTAAGATAGCAGCTGGGAGACATAAAAAAATCTTTGGTGAGTCTGATGTTGATGTACTAAAACTGGAGAGTGCAAAATATTGTGCAGCTGTGCATTGTAGCCAATCAGCTTCTAATTTCAGCTTGTTCAATTACGTGTTGACAAAAAATGAAAGCTGATTCAGCGGCACTAGATTTTGCTTTCTCCAGTTTTAGTAAATCAACCCCACTGAGCTGGAAAAGGAACACAAGGAGGTGCCAACTAAGCGCAGTATTAAAAAGCACACTGGCTTATGTTTTAATACTGCAGTTAGTTGGCACCCTCTAGTGTTCATTTTTCAGATTGATTGATTGAGTTTTCTTCACTGTGGAGCTGCTGCCTCTATCTGCTATGAAAGCCATGGACTATTATGGACTTTAAAGCATATGGACTTTTTTAACATGTATTGAGGTAGTACCCACCTCATCCAGTGCCATTTATATCTGTTGCATGAGTATGTGAGTTGGAGCTGTTAGGTTCATCATACATTTTACAATCTGACTGTACAATCTATGTACAGTTCCCTTTGGGTCTACTAAAACTATGTAATATGATAATGAGGACCTAAACTTCCCAGTCGATTAGTATCCAATCAGGCATGCCTTTGCACCATATAGTTGGTAGATCTAAAGTAGACTGTACAGTAAGATTATAACGTGTTGGGTAAGCATTAGTTGTGGCTGTATGGTGAGCTGTGGAGGCTGCTTAAACCATCAGGATGTAAAGAATGCCCATTGCAAGAAGTCGACCAAGTGATTCTGGGGAAGAGCCTGGGGGAAATCTGGTTTGTGCCCCCAGGTGCTGAGGACAAGATTTACATCATCTTTGTGTGAAACAGAAGATTGCTCAGACAAACACATGAAGTATCTACCATGCCACAATTCGCCCTGCTGAGCCCAACTGTATAATTTTTCCAAACTTTGAATGTATATTTGAAAGTACCTGACACTTCTGTTCTATTTGCAGGGCCAGAAGGTCAATGAAGCTGCCTGTGACATAGCACGCGATGTGGCAAATGAAGGTGATGCCCTGGTGGCAGGTGGGGTCAGCCAAACTCCATCGTATCTCAGCTGTAAGAGTCAATCTGAAGTCAAAACAATATTCCGAAAACAACTTGACGTCTTTGTTAAGAAAAATGTTGATTTTCTCATTGCTGAGGTGAGGAGAGCTTGTATCAAATATAATGATGTTTTCTCATTACCCAAATGATGATGATCTATCTATGTAGGGACAGATTCCACTACTGAGTTCTTCCACCTACATTAAAGTAAGGTATTGTACATAAACTGAAGCCATTCCTGTCTCAGTTATCTATGTATATCTATATATACTGTAGATCTATAGATATAGATATATATTGCAAAGATTTTAGCAAATTTATCCTAATTGCTTCACTTCTGTATGTACTGGTGTGGCACCTACTTTGAAAACTTTCAACAAGTTTACCAGAATGACCTGAGAGAGCGGATCTGCCTTTGTAATCGCATGATCAGCCCCAGTGCTGTATTAAAAAACAGTGCACCCCTGGCTTCCCTTGTAGGCCCCTTGCAGACAGACATCATCATTTTAGTATTAGGGGAGAAGTGTCCCATCATTGGTATCAGTGGGAGAAATGGTCTCCCATGTTTAGTATTAGAGGAGAAGTGTCCCATCATTGGTATCAGTGGGAAGAATAGTGCTCGTGTTTAGTATTAGGGGAGAAGTGTCCCATCATTGGTATCAGTGGGAGGAATAGTGTCCCATGTTTAGTATTAGGGGAGAAGTGTCCCATCATTGGTATCAGTGGGAGGAATAGTGTCCTGTGTTTAGTATTAGGGGAGAAGTGTACCATCAGTAGGAGGTATAGTGCCCTATGTTTAGTATTAGGACAGAAGTGTACCATCAGTGGGAGAAATAATGTATATTATCCAATCATGTGCAAGCTAAAATGCTGTTTTTTATATTCCTTGCTTGTCCCCCTCGGATCTACAGAGACTGCACTTCCAAGTGCACTTTCAGTGCAATTTCAAGTGCACTTTGCACTTGTAGTTTGCACTTGTAAATAACCCCCTTTGTGTTTTCTATAAATGTACTTACATTTTAATATATCCATCACTCTTTTAATTTTAGTACTTTGAGCATGTGGAAGAGGCAGTGTGGGCTGTGGAGGTGCTGAAAGAAGCAGGAAAGCCAGTGGCTGCTACATTATGTATCGGACTAGAAGGAGACATGAATGGGGTGTCTCCAGGAGAGTGTGCAGTCAGACTGGCAAAAGCTGGTAAGTTTGATGAGCAAAATTATAATTCTGAAACCACATGGTTCAGTTCAGCTTGGTCATGCATCCAATACTGTTATTGTATGGAGCCAAGCCCTGTTTGACACAATGGGCTTGATTTACCAATGACAAAAAGATGCTTCACTTTGAAAAGGAATTTTCCCTAGAGCTTGCTAAATGAGGATACTCTCTGCTGATATCCATCATCCAATCATGCGCAAGCAAAACATTTTTTTTTTAAATTTCCCTTGCATGTGATTGAGTAATTTGTGCGGGTAAATTTCACCATTCCACTGGCACTAATCTCTGAAAAAAACAAACCCTGGCAAAGTGCAACTTGTCTTGCAAAATTAACAGCCTGTTTGCCTTTAGTAAATCAACCAGAAGGAGTTTGACCTCTTCAGTGTTAGGCGATTAGTACTGCTGTTCATGGATCTGGCCAAACTCTGCCCACCAATGCGAGGACTGCTAGGCCAAGAATCAAGATAACGTCAAAGACATCTGATGTAGGAGATGTTTGTCAGTTTGTAATACACTACCATTTACATGTTTTAAACTTTTCAACTGTCAGAATGTTTATACTGAAATAATAAAACAGTATTGTATTTATGAAAATTTGCAAATCTTTGTTTTGGGAGATTTGCATTTTTTTCCACCAATACCAACAAGAAATTCAAGTTCGTTTATCCGTGCTATTTTGAAGATAAGTGATACAAATGATATGCTAAAATATATTTATTAACTAAAAATACAGTGCAAATTAATATCAGGTATATTTTGTGATAATACAAGTAAATGGATATACTTCTACACATCAAAGATAAATGATGATTCAGATAATTCACATTTTCTATTATTCAGGCTCTTATAAAAAATACCACATTTCAATACTGAATGGTAACTGGGTACATTTTAGACTTGTGAATAGCTTTTCATTAATCCATGGACTTGTGTAAACAATTTTGTGTTTACCTTAACACTATGTGATGTGATGCTTTCTCCTTACACTCTAGGATGCATAAACAAAATGTTACTGTGCACAGCTTAAAAATTTGATCAAGCTTTATGTTATATTTAGGATGAATCAATTTCTAAACATATATCATAATAAAACCATTGTACAAGCTTTGGATTTTAGCTTTTTAAAGACAGATAAAACTGTGTATGTCTCTTAATATTTGGAATATAATTATTTCATACTGCAGTTAAAAATAATACAACTCCAATTTTCTTTGCCACATACATATATATATATATATATATATATATATATATATATATATATATATTTAAATGGTTTTAGTAATGTATTTATATGCAAAAACAATTACATTACCAAAAAAGTATACATAAAAAAGATTAATACTTTACCAGGTCTTTAAGAATTCTGTCAGTTTGAGATGCAAAGTCCCAAAAATGACTTCTTTCAACATTGCTACATCTCTGCCTTTCAATATCTCTTCTTTCAAGAGATAACGAGGTATAGTCATAACAACAAAGTTCAGCATCCATCTTGAATAATAACCATTTTTACCTCTAGGGGCAGTATTGTATCTATGTCTAAAATAATTTACGACACCCTTTGACCTTTGGCTTAGTGAAACACCATTAATTGTCAAAAACTGTCAAGCATGTGTCAATTACCTCCAGACACCCTGGCGTTAACTTATAATATATGATTTGGGAAAGTTTATCCCACATCATTAGCTAAGGGTTTGTAAATTCCTTGAAACTCCAACCACCGCAATTTAACTTTGATCCTAACATCAACACAGCTAGGATCTCACATTTGCAACCCTTTTTATGATAATATAAATGTAGTAAACATGTTTATATAATGTTGACTAATACATTGTTAATATATAGGAAAGAAACATTATTATTTAAAATACACAATACGATAGCCTATTTATGAAAAAGCCCTCTTCTCTCGTTCATGCAAAGACAATTCCTGTGAGCTCAGTATCCTCTGTAGAATCTCCCCTTATCTTGTTTATTTTACTAAGTGTTCAAACCTTTGAATTTTATAAACTAGGAGATGTTCTGGGAAGATTATACAGATAAGATTTTCAGTCTCCTTGTAAGACAGAAAAGCCTCTTCTTTAGAAACAGTAAACCTAATTTCAACTTAAGACCCCTTTCACATTGAGGAGTTTTTCAGGCGGTACATCGCTAAAAATAGCGCTGCTATCCCGCCTGAAAAACTCCATCACTGCAGACTGAATGTGAAAGCTTGAGGGCTTTCACACTGAGGTGATGCGCTGGCGGGAGAAAAAAAAATCTCCTGTCAGCAGCATCTTTGGAGCGGTGAGAGGAGCGGCATGTATACCGTTCCTTCACCGCTCCTTCCCATTGAAAACAATGGGAAAACCGTGGCAATACCGCCCGCAATGCGCCTCTGTAGAGGCGCATTGCGGGCGGTATTAACCCTTTATCGGCCGCTAGCGGGGGTTAATACCGCACCGATAGCGGCTGATTCCCGCGGCAATCCCGGCGGTATAGCGCCGCTATTTTTAGCGGCGTTATACAGCCACCGCGGCTCCCATCCCAGTCTGAAAGGGGCCTTAGAGAAAAAAATAGCTTTGGTTTTGTTCATAACATCCATGTAAAATATACAAGTAATATAAAGGCCTAATATATATTCTTTTAACCCCAAATGTTCTGACACAACCAACTATCCTGAATCATGAAACCCATGCTCTGAGAAGGCAATAAAACCAGCAAACTATAGTTCCTTTTTATTTCTTCAGTTTTCTAATAGTGCTTGATTCCTGTAATTGTTGCTCTTCAAGCGAGCCTGGTGTTCAGTTTGTAACATGTCCTTGCAGCTATTTTTTATTAATGTTGTATAATGTATTAAAAGCTAATGAAAACTAATTTTACATGTCTGTTCTTGCCATTGCCCTATCTCTGTCCTTCTGGCCACTCATATTTGTCTTTGTTTTTACTCGTAGGTGCCTCTGTTGTTGGGGTTAATTGCCATTTTGACCCAATGACCTGTGTTGAAACGGTGAAGCTCATGAAAGAAGGCTTGGCTGCTGCCAATGTGAAAGCACATCTGATGACGCAACCACTTGCATATCACACACCTGACTGTGGCAAACAAGGTTTTATTGACCTGCCAGAGTTCCCCTTTGGTACGTTCACAAATACTGCAGAAATCAGTGCTTTTCTGGAAAAAAATGATTGCTGATACATACTTTTCTGATAGTTTACCTTGAACCCAAGCTACATCTTGGCAGCTTCTCCATGTACTTTGATTTGTCAACCATCCTCCCAACAAAGAGATCCAGTGTCTGTACATCTTGATACAGACAAAACATGTACTAGACCAGTGAAAAATACTGTTACTGAATGAGGTGCAGCAGGGGATGGACTTCTCTCACCAAGGTGCAACTCTAGAGCGATAGGTCTTTTTCAGAGCCATTGCAGGTGTTAGATGTTGTGCTTTAGCTATTGCTACAGCGTAGCAATGGGGAAAATTAAAAAAAGCTGGATTGTGTATAATAGGCCACTATCCAGTGTAATATTGCAGAATGGAACAAAGTCAGGAAAGGCAGAATCTTAAGGCCAGGGGCAGGCAAATATGGTCAGGAGACCAGCTGAAGGTCAGGGCAGGCAAAACCTGAGATTAGTCCAAATCTTAACTGAAGGCAACTATAAGAACCAGTATCCAAAGTCAGAGTAGACTTATTTAAAGAACAAGTCAAGTTATATCTATAACATCTTACAAACACAGCCTAGCAAAAACCAAAACATTTGGTCAGGGACTAAGTGATTTGTTCCTAATTTAAACATTTAAACAAGGCTTGGATCACACTAGCCAACTGCAAATCTGTGCAATTTTCAGTGTTACTTTTATACGACTTTGATACGATTTTTGTACTCTCTGGCACTGAAGTCGTATCAAAATCACATTAAAGTAGTGCAGGAACCTTTTCTGTAGTTGCAGAAACCTCAGTAGTGTCAATTGAAACAGCTCTCATAGAGATACATGGCATTTCACATGTTCTGTGACTCTGGATCTCACAAGTCGGAGCCTAAGAGTGTGAACCGAGCCTAAGATCAGGTGTGCCACATACGGTGTGCCACCTCAGGTGTGCATATTTTGGCTTTTAATTAGAGAAAGAACCTAATTTTACCTATGTGCCACTACAGCATTACTACACTGCGGTGGTGCACATCTGCAGGCTGATCATAATGAAACTTGCAGTGCCGCTCTAAGCTGAGACAGGGATCTCCCCACCGGTTGCAGTGATGGGAGCTGGCGCCCGTGCACCATTCAGAGGTGTTAAGCGTAAGAGAAGAAAGGGTGCCGCTCACCAACCCAGTACATTAGTATGTAGATGAATGTGGCCTCAGCCAGCGTTGCTCCAGCCATGCCCCCTGACATGTTTCACCCGGCTGTCATCAGGGGGACATGGCTGGAGCAATGCTGGCTGAGACCACATTTATCAACATACTAATGCACTGGGTTGGTGAGTGAGATCTGCAGGCTCATTACAGATACCAAGCATAGAGACACAGGAGACATGAATCTGCCTAAAATGTTTATATTTATGTATTTAATGTAAACATTTCCTTGCAGTTCTAGCATAGACTGCATGCTTATTCCCTAACCACCTTTTTTGGTCTGTTTTAGCTTTGGAACCAAGAATTGTGACAAGATGGGACATACACAAGTATGCTCGGGCAGCTTATAATCTTGGAGTGAGATACATCGGCGGCTGCTGTGGATTTGAACCTTATCACACTAGAGCAATAGCAGAGGAGCTGGCACCAGAAAGAGGCTTCTTACCCCAGGGTTCAGAGAAGCATGGCAGCTGGGGAAGTGGTCTTGAAATGCATACCAAACCCTGGGTCCGAGCAAGGTGAGAACAACACATTTGGCTTTGTATCTGCAGATTCAAAAGTAGAGCTAGCAGTGATTAGGGGTTCATCTGACGGGGCCCTTTTATTTTCCCCCTTCTCTTTTGGTTGATATTTGAATCCTGTATTTAAAAGAATGAAAACAAGCACTTGGTAGGCGCAAAACAGTATTTGTTATCAATATAACTTGAGTTCATAGTAATTTATGTTCCTTTTTTGTATTATTTTCCTTTTTTTTTTTTTTTTTATGCAATTTTTTAGATTCTGAGACTATACTTTAACATGTTTTTTTTTTTTGGTTGGTACATCAATGGATGTCTTATTATTATTATTTAAAACATTTTTTGTGCATGTTCAACCATAAAGGTGTTCATATTTTCTCTTTTTTATTAGAGTCTCATTTTACCTATGTATAGAACACTATCTCACCTGTCTTACACTTAATCATGGGGGGGGGGGGGGGGGTATAGTAAATGTTAGGATGAATTCAGACCACAAAATGTACAGTTTGTGATTTTTTTTTCTGCCTTGAGCTATTAAGTTATTGAGTAATTTATCAGCAACTTCTTTGGGTGCACAGGCGTGGACCTAGTCCTGAGAAAAAACAAAAAACTGCGCTAATTACAAATGAACAATAAAAAATTGCTCAGAAGTAAACTGAATAAAATTGCTAAATAGGGAAGGCAGCAGCTTGCGTGCGATACACAGAAATGGAAATAGAAAAAGAGGTAAAAGCTGCGCCCCATAACCAAAAATAAAAGCCCACTGGAACTCAAATGTATAGGTAAAGTCCTGATGTGCACTGTTATGTGTGCACACAAATAATCAATCCTGAAGATTTAAATCCTCCAAAGCTTCAACACCACTGTGGCATCAAATATGTTTCCACACTGAAGTGAAGACCCACCACCGAGTGTTAAAGCCGCTTACCAGAAGGGCAAGCTCGATTAGCAATCGGCTATAGGCCAGCTGCGGCCTTTTGAAACTGTAGAGGACTCACAGGGTTAAAAGTTTCCGGAGATAGCTTCCAGCGCATTCATGGGAAAAAAAGCAGATGATAAAATTGTAAGACATAGAAACGAATGCTGGCCGGCAACAAGCAGAGCCCTTTCCTCTCTGGCGTGGTGACGTCACTGCATGTCCACCCAGACGCGTTTCAGTGAGTGAGTGAGAAACTTATATAGCGCAACACGTGCGAACTGAATCGCCTCTGGGTGCTTAGTATCCATTTTCTGAGTGAAAATTTTGCCCTCAGAAGAGATAGGTTTTGATTTTTCCTCTGAAGGCCAAGTGGTTCACCTCCAATCGGATGTTGGTTGGTAGAGCGTTCCATAATCTGGGTCCTAGGACTGCAAATCTCCGTTCTCCTTTGGACTTGTACCTGGCTTTGGGTATCTGGAGTAGATTTTGGTTGGTGGATCGCAGAACGCGATTGGGGTTGTGAGCTTTTCGTTTTTCGCATAGATATTGGGGGGCATTTCCTTGAACACACTTATGCGTTAGACAGAGTGCTTTGAAGGTGATTCTGTCTTTTACTGGCAACCAATGAAGCGATCTCAGTGAGAGTAAGATCGATTCCCATGGTTTTTTCCCCGTCACCAATCGAGCGGCCGTATTTTGAATGACTTGCAGACGAGAGATTTGGTATTTGGGGAGTCCGAGATAGAGGGCATTTGAAGCTCAATGCAATGCCAAGCTTCAGTTTTCAAAGCGAGAGAAAATCTTTTATTGTATTAAGAGAGGTATGGACTGCAGAGAGAAAAATATCATGTTACCCCTGTATAACTCATTAGTAAGACCTGGAATATGTAGTTCACTTTTGGGCACCAGTTCTCAAAAAGGAAACTGAAGAAAGTGCAGAGAAGGGCAACCAAACTGATAAGAGGTATTGAGGAGCTCAGCTTTGAGGAAAGATTAGAGGAACTGAATTTATTAACTCTTGAGAAGAGGGAATAAGAGGGGGGAGGGGGGGTATCATCAACATGTACAAATATATAAGTAGTCCATGTAGTGAACTCGGGGGTTGAGTTATTCACTTTAAGGTCATCACAGGGGGCACTCTTTACGTCTAGAGGAAAAGAGAGTTAATCTCCAAATACGGAAAGGTTTCTTCACAGTAAGAGCTGTGAAAATGTGAAATAGACTCCCTCAAGAGCTGCTTCTGTCCAGCTCAGTAGATTGCTTTAAAAAAGGCCTGGATTCTTTCCTAAATGTACATAATATAACTGGATACTAACCTTTATAGGTAAAGTTGATCATGGGAATATCCGATTGGGATCAGGAAGGAATTGTTTATCCTGCTGGAGCGAATTGGATAATGATATGGTGTTTTTTTGCCTTCCTCTGGATATACTGTGGGTATAGGATTGTGTAAATAGAATTGTATGATCCCCCCGCCCCTTTATGTCTTTTTTTCAACTAGACTAACTATGGTCCTTTGTCCACTATTATCCACATAAGTCTGCAATATCAGCTTTGGGTGGAAGTAGCCTTTTAATCTGACCTGTATTAAATTATTTCTTTTGTGTGGCAGGGCCAGGAGAGATTTTTGGGAAAAGTTGCCTCCAGCTTCTGGAAGACCTTATTGCCCGTCAATGTCAAGGCCTGATGCCTGGGGAGTGACCAAAGGAGATACAGAGCTGATGCAGCAGAAAGAAGCAACCACGGAAGAACAGCTGAAAATGCTATTCACAAAACAATCCTTCAAATCCAAGTAAAGGGTCTCCTCATAACCTTCATAAACAGAAACAGAATACTACAAAATGCCACGATTCCTGTGTCCAGCAGTACATCATGATTCCATCTGATTGCTTACCATAATAATTTCCAGAATTGCTATAATAAATGATTTTTTAAAGAATTTGTTGGCCATTTTTCTTGGTTTATACCTGACAGAAGAGTGATGAGTCATATGTATATAGATATATCTATATACATACACATAAACACTCCCTACCCCCATCTCTTTAGATTCCCATTTGCCAATTAATGTTTTTCAGTTATTCGCTGTAAGCAGGCAGGCTTTTTTTTTCCAGTAAAATCCACCTACCCGCCTGCTCTCAGCAGACGCCAGCATGTAAACTGAGCTGTGCTTGCGCAGCTCAGCTTACGGTGGCAACTTAATCCTTGTGTGCCAGGGTGGTTTTATCCTGCGAATGCTCAGGAGTGACATCATCTCACTCCCACCAATGAAGAAAAAGACCGGCACACAAAAGAAGATACCAGTGCCAACAAGGGAAAGGGAATGTTGGAGTAAAAGGTAAGTATAACTACCTTTAGTTCCACTTTAAAATATACAGTATTAGCTAGATTCAGTAAGAGTTAGGTCGGCGTATCAGTAGATACGCCGACCTAACTCAGAATCTGCGCCGACCTATGTTTAAGTGTATTCTCAAACAGAGATACGCTTAAGTATATCTAAGATACGACGGCTTGCGCCGTCCTATCTTAGGTTGCAATATTTCGGCTGGCCGCTAGGTAGCGCTTCCATTGCGGTCGGCGTAGAATATGTAAATCAGTAGATACGCCTATTCACGAACGTACGCCCGGCCGCCACAGTACATTTACGCTGTTTACATAACGCATTACAGGCCTAAAGTTATTCCATCAAATAGATGGAATAGTAATGTTAAGTATGGCCACCGTTCCCACGTCGAAATTCAAAATTTTTACGTTGTTTGCGTAAGTCGTCCGTGAATAGGGATTTATGTCCACGTCTAAATCAATAGGCCCGTGCGGCGGACGTAGCCGCAATGCACACTGGGAAATGTTGGCGCCCGGCGCATGCACAGTTTAGAAAAAACGTTAATCACGTTGGGTCAAAGCATATTAACATAAAACACGCCCCCTCAGCCGAATCTGAATTAGGCGCGCTTGCGCCCGCCGCATTTACGCTACGCTGCCGTAAGTTAGGAGGCAAGTACTTTGAGAATACAGTACTTGCCTCTCTGACTTAAGGCGGTGTAGCGTAAATACGCTAAGCTACGCCACCTTAAAGTTAAGGCAATGTATGTGAATCTAGCTATATGTGTGTTAATAAAGAGATTGCATTCTTAGATGCAGTAACCTAGAGCAATCAGTTAGAAATCCCTCTACTGAAGTAAGACCAGTGGCGGCCGGTGGTATTTTTTTTGGAGGGGCAGCAATTAGAAACACTACCCATAGCAATAGTCAGCTCAGATATACAGTATTAAGGCATGTGAACCACTAAGACTAATAATGAGATCTAGCTACCAGGTAAAGATGTGGACCTAGGGGGCGTGGCCAAGACCGGCATGTGAGAAGACGTGTTTCTCACAGCTCCTCCGTAGCACCTGGCATTGATCCTCTCCCGGCAGCGATCCGACGGATTTGAACGGCTGTTCAGCTGGCTACTCACCCGGTCACCCTCCCGGTCCACCCGCCGGCTCTCTGCACCCGCGGAATGGCCAAAAAAAAGGATGATTGGCCGGCGCTCGAGATTCAAGATGGCGCCGCCGCGGCCCAGGCTCTCCGCACTCCACGAGGCGCTGACAGGCCCAGGGGGGAGACTAGCAAAAAAACAGCAAAGGCACAGGGTAAGGATTACCCGAGAGACATGACTTTCTTTACACAAAAGCTGGGGGGTCCCTCGGAGCAGGAAGGAAGAGGGGAAGCTGATCGGGCCCAGGACTCGGGGCAGGCCTTACAGGGACAGGCAGATGGAGGGGCCTGGAGATGTGTAGAACGGGGGAATGCAGTGGAACAACCACTTTCCATACCCACAGATACGGATGCTGAGACGGGGGATACAGAGCAACCGACCCTGGCTGAAATATTGAGAGCGGTTCATGTATGCACTGCTTCTGTAAATACACTCAAGGAACAGTTTGGGGGTCTCAGAGAGGATGTGTCTCTGTTGCGGCAGGACATGCAAAAGATACGGGAGCGAACGACGGCTGTGGAGAGCAGGGTGAGTGAAGTGGAAGATAGGCTGCCCCCAGTTGCTCGAGAGGCCCATGCAGCTATGCAGCTGGCCAGAGACACTAACAACAGGGCTGACGACATTGAGAATCGTTTACGCCGCAACAATGTGCGCATAGTGGGGCTGCCGGAGAAGACGGAAGGCCGGGACCCCACCACCTTTGTCGAAGGCTGGCTGATAGAAGTATTTGGAAAAGAGGCCTTCTCTCCGTTTTTCACAGTTGAAAGAGCACACCGCACACCGGGTCGCCCACCACAGCCTGCGGCCCCCCCTAGGCCTATTCTGGCCAGAATGCTTCACTATAGGGACAGGGAAGCGGTGCTGAGACATGCTAGAGAGAAGGCCAATGTCCAGGTTAATGGGGTCCGGGTGTCCTTCTACCCGGACTTCTCTGCTGAGGTGCAACGCCGCCGGGCAAAATTTTTGGATGTGAAAAGGCGCCTTCGCGCACTACAACTGCCATATGCCATGCTCTACCCTGCCAAGCTGAGAGTTACCGCTAATCGACAAGCCCAATTCTTTGAATCAGCCCAGGACGCGGCAATGTGGCTCGATCGCAACGAGCAGGCCCTGAGACACCGCGAGAGAGAGGAGGAAGGAGACTGACCCTACAGAAGCTGGAGCAGGTTATTATGTTTTAAGTTCTAGTCTTGTTTTTCGGTGCAATGCGTGCACTCTTTGAAACGGAGGGTTTGATTCTGGTCCCCTCTTCCCCCTTCCCCGGACTGCGGAAGATGATCTGCGGTTATTACTCATTGACCTTTGCACAAAGGACCCCTTTCAATTTTGTTTCACTTCCTTTACCTGAGTGACTAAAGTTTTTTTTTACTATGTTCTGCTGGGAGACGTTATATTAGGATGTGAACTCTGAGTCATCTTGTAAAGTTGCAAGGAAAATGCGGTTACTCCACAATCTACGTGGAGCAAAAGTGCCTTATTATGGTTTGCTCCCTGTTGGAGCCAAGGGGCCAGCTCTGTTGGCGGCCTGGACTTGTTTTTTTTCTTTTCTCACACTGCAGTGCTGTTTTTGGAGCACAGGCCATGAATACGGGTTCGTTCTGTTGACGGCCCAGGCCTGTTATTATTTTTTGCACCTTTACCACCTACATCGAGAACTTTGCGAACGAATGGCTACACCGAGATACCATGTCCGTTCTGTCCTGACCACACCCGGGACCCTAGGTACCAACTGGAGGCTGATGTTTTTATTTATATTGCCTTTACTCTTTCATTTATGCATGATATATCCCAATGGCTGAGCTACCGGTGGTATCGTGGAATGTGAGGGGCCTAGGCTCCCCACTGAAGCGTATAATGGTATCCACTTGTCTGAAAAAGTATCATCCTATGATTTAATGTATGCAGGAAACGCACTTAACCACTGAAACGCAATGCTGTCTTAAATATGCCTGGGTGGGTAAGGCCTACCATTCCACTCACACCTCGTACTCTAGAGGTGTGAGCGTAATGATACACGCTGCTATTGATTTTCAGGAAATGGATGTGTGTATTGATACGGAGGGGCGGTTTATTTTTCTACATTGCCGGGTGGGAAAACTGAACTGTATATTGGCATGTGTTTATATACCCCCGCCGTTCACGGTGGCGGTGCTCCGGTCGCTGCTAGCCTATTTGGAGGGCAGGCCGGACCTCCCGCTGCTGATAGTGGGGGACTTTAATTGCTGGCTGAGTCCCTCGGTGGACCGACACCCCGCATTCGGGGTTTCGTCCCCTCTGAGGGACTCTCCATTGCTAAGATTGCTCACCGAGGTAGGATGGATAGATGTATGGAGGTCTAGGAACCCAATGGAGAGGCAGTTTTCCTGCTTTTCCAAGACCCACGGGACATTGTCTAGGATAGACCTGGTAGTGTGCAACCCCGCCATGCTCCCATCCATCTCGGATGTGACGTACAAGCCCCGTAGTGTCTCAGATCATTCACATTTGGTGACTAGCTTAATTGCTTCCCCACCCTCTACACTTACCAGATCCCCATGGAAATTTAACGCCTTTTGGCTGGAACTTTTCCTGTTGCACGAGGAGGTGGAGCGGAGCATGCGGGAGTTTTTGGATAGAGGGAGCTTTGCTGAATCCCCGTCGGAACAGTGGGATGCCTTTAAAGCCTATGTGAGGGGGTTACTTATCCGGGAAATTACCAGGGTGAAGAGGGATTCTTCGGGGCTCATAGAGGACCTTGAAAAACAGGTAACGGCCCTGGAGGAGGCCTTCGTGCAAACCCCAACGGAGGCTGTTAAGGAGGCATGGCAGTCGGCTCAATCAGCATATGAGCGGCTGCTGTCCTCTAAGGCAGAAAAAAAGTTATCTTTCTCTAGGCTGGCTTTCTTTGAGGAGGGTGAAAGTACAGGGCGTATGCTTGCCAGGATAGCCAACTCCCAGCAGAGGTCTCCCAGTATTGGGGCAATCAGAAATAGAGAGGGCAAGATAGTGAATTCCCCGGACGCGGTCTTGGCAGAACTGGCTAGATTTTATGAGACATTGTACCTCCCGAAGGAGCTATTTACCCGGACAGAGCTGTTGACCTACATGCAGGACATTGACTTCCCCCGACTGAGTCAGGTGCAGCGGAGGACCTTGGACGCCCCTTTCACATTAGAAGAGCTGCAAACAGCGCTAGCCGCGTTTCCTAAATGTAAGGCGCCGGGGGCAGACGGACTGCCCATTGAAGTGTACAAACAATACGCGGGTATACTCCTACCAAAACTCCTGGCGGTGTTTAATGCGGCCAGGGAACGACAGACTTTGCCCACTTCCATGACTACTGCTAACATTGTACTGATATTAAAGCCTGGCAAGGATCCGTTGGATCCGGGCTCCTACAGGCCGATATCGCTGCTCCAGAGCGACATTAAGCTGCTGGCTAAAATGCTAGCGATCAGGCTGAACGGGGTCATTACTAGCTTGGTCCATCCGGACCAAGCAGGATTTATGCCTGACAAGTCGACGGCTGTCAACTTGCGTAGGCTATACCTTAATATGCAATCCTCAGCAGACAATGTGGGACAAAGGGCCTTGCTCTCACTGGACGCTATGAAGGCTTTCGATAGCGTTGAGTGGGAGTATTTATGGGAGGTTCTCGAGAGGTTTGGTTTCGGGGAATCCTTTGTTTCCTGGGTCCGGCTATTATACTATGACCCAAAGGCGGCCATTCGGTCCTCAGGGGCGGTTTCACACACTTTCACTTTGGGGAGAGGCACGCGACAGGGATGCCCACTGTCGCCTCTGCTATTCGCCTTGGCGATAGAACCTCTTGCAATTAAAATCAGAGCCAGCTCGGAGGTAGTGGGGTTCAGATACGGGGGCAGGCAGGAGAAAATAATGCTGTATGCAGATGATACCATGATCTTGTTAGGGGATGTGGAGAGCTCACTGACGGTGGCCATGACTGTAATACGGGAGTTTGGTAGGTTCTCGGGACTACAGATAAACTGGACTAAGTCCTCACTGATGCTTATTGACGAAGGGGGGGCTCCCCCAACGTCGTCTATGGTGCCCCTGACTGCCTCATTTAGATATCTGGGAATCCAGGTGACACCCAAGATATGCGAGTATGGTAGATTGAATGTATCCCCGCTGCTGCAAAAATTTCGTGACCGTATTAAAACATGGAATTCCCTGTCCCTATCAGTGGCTGGTAGGGTGAACTTGATCAAAATGATCCTAATGCCCCAGTTGCTTTATGTACTTCATAATGCCCCCACAGTAGTGACCCTGAAGATATTTAGGATTGTTAACTCCCTGTTCCGCTCACTCATTTGGAAAAATCGTACCCCCAGGATAAAGTTAGAACATCTCCAGTGCCCGAAGGACGAGGGGGGGCTCGCCCTCCCTAATCCCTGGTTATACTATATAGCAGCTCAGCTGCAACAGCTGGTAGGGGTTGTTAGCACTGGGGAGAGGAGGGAGGGGGAGGGAGGGGGCTCCTCGGAGATGGTGATGCTCCATACAGTTGGGAGGGAGTCGGTGGCTCCTGCCCTTGAGGCGCTCGCCTTCGGGAAGCCGAACAAGCAATACCCCACTTATAACCTTATGCAAAAAGTATGGAACAAAGCTAGATACCTGCAGGGAGTGACAGGATACACGGACTATAGCCCCATCTGGTCAAATGACTCATACCCTGAATTGGCCAAGTTACAACATGGGGCACTCTGGAGGAGATATGGGATAGTTCATCTGAAACAGATATTTCGCAACGGGAAACTCCTCCCGTTTGAAGATCTGCGGGATCTTTTCAAGTTACCACAATCCATGCAGTTCTACTATATGCAACTTAGTCATGCGGTAAAGGCCCAGGGTGACGCCTCGGACTGGCTTCCTTCTCCTACCCCTTTGTTTAATCTGATTGCAGGGGCAGCCTCTACCAAGGGGTTCATATCGCAGTGTTACAATATGCTGTTACACAGCTTCATGTCCAAGCATCCGCTGAGAGTGAAGGCCAAGTGGGAGGGCGATGTGGGCCCAATGGACGGCGAACAGTGGGATGAAGCCTTACAGGCAGTACCACTTTGTTCCTTGAATGTGTCCCAGAAGGTGTCGCAATTATACCTATTACTGAGGGTGTATTACACCCCCCATAGGCTTTTTGCTATGGGGCTAAGGCCCACCCCGCTATGCACTAGGTGTAAGAGAGATCATGGCGACCTGATCCACCTACTATGGAGATGCCCGAAGCTCCACCCCTATTGGGCGGGAATAGTGGACACCATTAATAGGGTGTTCCAAGTCTTGCTCCCTACTGACCCTAAACGATGCTTACTCCTTATATTAGATGAGCTGGAGTGGGAGGAAGGTACCAAGATGGCGGTTGCTAGATCCCTATTCCAAGCTCGCAAACTCATAATGTCTCATTGGATAGCGGAGGAACCTCCCAGCCTGAAGGAGTGGATCAATGTAATGGGGGAGATGCTCCGAAAGGAAAAGGTGATATACCAACACAGAGGGTGCTCCCAGAAATTTGAGAAGTTGTGGGGCAGGTGGCTGGATGTACCGGGCTTGGCCCCGGTGGACCTGGTCACGGGCAGGTTACTCGGCCTGAGCAATCCAACCTGATCTGCGAAATGTAAATGAGATAGGGCGGAGGGATGTGGAAAACCACTTTTCTTGTTCTTTTTCCTTTTTTTCTTTTTAATTCATCGTGTAGGGGGGTTGGGATGGGGTCGGGGACGGATCGGATTTTGACATGTATGTGGATGGTGGAGTGATACGATGTACCATTGGTGAAAATTGTAACGGAATGTAGCCTAATGCCTTATACCTGAATGCAATCTCGATGTATGTAATTTTATATGTGTGCTTCAATAAACTCGTTTTCTGGATAAAAAAAAAAGATGTGGACCTAGGCATGCTGGCTATAGCCCACCCAAAGCTCTACAAAGTCTCCAGGCTCCAGGAGCCACACAGGACAGAATTTCTCTCTGTAGTCTTTCTTTATTGTAGGGTTTCTCAACCAGGGTTCCATGAAACCCTAAGGTTCTTCCAGAAATTGCTATGAATGCCTGATAAGTTCCAATTGACACCATTGATCTTTTAAGCTATTTGTAAGGGGGTCATTTTTCCCAATGACCACAAGTGCTTTTCACTGACCATCGCACTAATGTATCATGAGTTGTAGATATAGTCATTTTTATTAGGGGTTCCTGAAAGATGAAAGTTATTTCCAGGGTTCCTCTGTATTGAAAAGGTTGTAAAAGGCCACTCTATGGGGTTTCTTATAGACTGTACTATGCTGCCACCTATGGACCCATTTTAGCATTACTTGTATTGGATCCAGTTAAATAACAGCTGGATTACTTGTTTCACATTGTTATGTGCTATATGCATAATAATGGCTTTTCCAACCCGTTTGTTTTGTTATCCCTACTCTGCATTCATTTAGTAAACTCCAAGTTAAATGTATGCTCTATCCAATTATTTGGTCGATCACACATCCTATTACAAGGCTTACACAAGCAGCAGATTTCAAAGGCAAATAACAGTTATACCATAATTGTAATCAATATTGTAATCAAATTTGGGGAAGCAGTTTACAAAAATTCCACAAACACTCCTTGGTTAAAGAGGAAGTAAACACTGCCTCTTTTTTTTTTTTTTTTGGTGACCTGCCAAGTAAAGGCATAATGTGCTAGTATGAATCACATACTAGTACATTATGTGAAACTTTCCTGCAAAGGAAGCCCTCGTTGTCCCCGCTGGAGGCCGAATCCATCTTCGCCCGTCTTCCTTTCCGGGTCTGCGGACTCCGACTCTGTGACTGGCTGGAGCCGCGTGATGTCCCTCCCGTGCGTGCACGCAGGAGCTGCCAGTCACAGCACAGGGGGGCATTCCTTCAGAGCACATACGCCTATGATGTCATTGGATGCGTGTACAATAATACAAATAAATACAAGGGTGAAAGTTTAGGAGATATTTACAGTACCTTAGGTAAGCTTTATTATAGGCTTACCTATAGGTACAGTACATACGATCAAGGGAAGTTTACGTCCTCTTCACCAGCTTCAAGAGTAACTCCACTTTTGTTGGGAAAAAGAAACAATCCCCTGTACATTGCAAGGATTTTAATTAACTTTTTTGCAGATTCCTACCTGTTTCTGCTCTGAAGAAAAAGCTGTTTGTTCTTCTTTGTTTTCTGGATACTGATTATGAATGGGAGAGACTTTCATTATTGACCAGTCGATGCACTTGCAGGGTTCTAGCGAGGAAAGTTGCAGTGTCTGCATCCCCTTAGAAGTTATTAACCCTTTAGGAGCATCTCACCAAAAATGAAATATTTGCTGCAGAGGATGTCTAAAATCTGACTTGTATCTTAGTGCAGACTTCTTGAAATATCAGTGAGCCAATCACACAAATTAAGGAAATTATGTTACCGGGGGGGACTTACCTTAAACCATCCGTGTACTGAACGGCCCCAGGTAGCCATATTGCATTGCATTTTACAGAAAATTACAGCACTTCAGATTAAAAAGGAAAGGTCATTTTTAATAACATTCAATTACAGTATGACTTGTGTCATGATTGTATCTGCCATAATTAAAATGCCCAGCAAGGCACTGCTAAACAAGAACACTGGGACAGATTATGAGACAGATTTACTATAAGGTTGCCGCTCAAAGCAGAGGTCCAGCTGTAATTTTTTTTTTTAAGTCAGCAGCTACAAACCACTGTAGCTGCTGACTTTTAATAAGCACACTTACCTGTCCCGGGTGCCTGCGATGTCGGCCACCCGAGGCTGATCCATCCATTGGATCGGGTCTCGGCGCCGCCATTTGAAGTAAAGGAAACAGGCAGTGGAGCCTTGTGGTTTCACTGCCCGTTTCCTACTGCGCATTCAGAGTCGCGCAGGGCTTTGTGAATGGCCAGCTGTTTTCTGCGGGACACAAATGTCCCAGAAGACAACGCGAGGAGGAGAAGAATGAAGACTACCGTGGAATAGGAAGTGGCAGATTAGGATGATCTGCCTAGTTAGAGCCATTTCTGGTAAGTATAAAAAGGGTTTAGGGTGGACCTACGCTTTAATGATAAATTTCTCCTCCCTGCTGCCTAAAATGGATAAAACCTGTTCCTGACCACTTCTTAATTGTGCGTCTGTTAGAAGTAAAAATCTGCTGCAGATCTTTGCACATCTATGTCACTTGACAGCCCTGGATTATAGGTGCAAGGATCGCAAATACTCTATTAAAAGAGAAGCAGCTTGACTTGCGGTAGATGTTTGTCTAATTTTATTGCTAATTTGTTTGATGTTCCACTGTGGGCCCTGACCAATGTAGCTGGAGAGCAGAAAGTAATGAGTGAGGTGGAGGATTGCAAAAATGACCACTCCGGTGAAGCGCTCACTGAAAGTTGCCCTGACATGAGAGCGGCAGCCTTCTAGTTTGTGCAGTTTTCTTCTCCTTGTGCTCTATGTAAGTGTCCAACAGTTTACCCTGAGCACTGTGAAGAGACTGGTCTCAATGTGTGCTGTGCGCTGTCAGTGTGCGCTGTGCTATGGTGTCAATGGCTGTGCAGTTGTGTGGATCTCAGCGCTGGATTGTACTCCCTCCCGCTGTGCTGCAGCTCCTCTCCTCTCTGCCAGCCTGAATAAAAGGGGGAAGTGGGGACATGCAAGCGTGGAACTGCACACACAGGCTCCTGATGATGAGATGAATGGGAGAGAGAGAGAGGATGGATGGAAGTTGCAGAGGAGACAGCAAGAGAATGGGGAAGAGACCCAGTTCTAGTGCCCTGTCCCTCTGGTCTGCCCCCAGTGCCCTGTCCCTCTGGTCTGCCCCCTGTGCCCTGTCCCTCTGGTCTGCCCCCAGTGCCCTGTCCCTCTGGTCTGCCCCCAGTGCCCTGTTCCATTTTGTTAAAGTTGTTGTTGGTAATATTTAATTTTGTAACTTGATTCTGCATAAAACTTTGTCATTCCATGAGATAATCTATGAGGGCGTGTTTACGGGCGCAATTAGGCGCAGGGCAGTGTATGAATTAAGTGGGGCAACTGGTGGCGAGTAACTCTTGAGGCCTGGCTAGTAGCTCAGGACTTGAAATTTTGAGCCCTGACTTCAGAATTGTTCATATTTTTAGGAAATGCATTTCATGCTTTTTTTTTTCCTAGGTATTTTTATTTTTTTTATCAATAAACCACTGGTAATAGGTGTAGAGGCAGGGATCATTTTTAGGACCCATGCAGAGTTATTGTGTGAACTGTTGTATTGCTTGCAATGTTAGTACACACTGCCACCATGTGGAAAATATCTGTACTGCAGTGATCAAAACAATAATAGATAAGCTGAGAACGTCATAAACATGGAAGGCTACAATCAGCCCCCTGTGTTTGGTTTAATTTATTGCAGAAGAAATTAAAGAAAAAATAGAAAATTGACAGCAGAAAAAAGACCAAATAGTCTATTGAGTTTGTCCAGTTTTTTTATTTTTTATTAAAGTGTTATTAACCACTTAAGCCCCGGACCAAAATGCCGCTATAAACAAAAATAGAGCGACAGTTTTGAAAAAAATGCAATATTTTTTACTTTTTTCTATAATAAATATCCCCCAAAAATATAAAAAAAACATTTTTTTCCTCAGTTTAGGCCGATCCGTATTCTTCTACATATTTTTGGTAAAAAAAAATCGCAATAAGCGTTTATCCGTTGTTTTGCGCAAAATGTATAGCGTTTACAAAATAGGGGATAGTTTTATTGCATTTTTATTAATTTTTTTTTTTTACTACTAATGGCGGCGATCAGCGATTTTTTTCGTGACTGCGACATTATGGCAGACACTTCGGACAATTTTTACACATTTTTGGGACCATTGTCATTTTCACAGCAAAAAATGCATTTAAAAAGCATTGTTTATTGTGAAAATGACAGTTGCAGTTTGGGAGTTAACCACAGGGGGCGCTGAAGGAGTTATGTTTCACCTAGTGTGTTTACAACTGTAGGGGGGTGTGGCTGTAGGTCTGACATCATCGATTGTGTCTCCCTATAAAAGGGATGACACATTCGATGCAGCCACCACAGTGAAGCACAGGGAAGCCGTGTTTACATACGGCACTCCCCGTTCTTCAGCTCCGGGGAGCGATCGCGAGGGGGTGGCTAGAAACGAATAGCCGCCCCCTCATCCCGGATCGCTCCCAGACAATTTCCGATCGCCGCATGTATCAGGGGGGGGGGCCCGATCGGACCCCCGACCCACGTCTAGGCAGGGACATACGGGTACACCCATCTTCCTGTACGTGCTATTCTGTGGACGTATATGTACATGCGGTGGTTGTTAAGTGGTTAAACCCACAACAGTAAAATCAGTCTATATATGTGGTAAAGCATGCTTGTTATACTCACTCTGGAACCTAAGGGGTTAATCCACTGCATTGTAGAAACAAGGGCTGTTTGATCCTGTATAGAAAAAATTATAAAACACTGCGCTAAACCAAAGACTGTGGAAATGCTGCTGGTACCAAAAAATATAGATACATATATTTGGAAAATTATGGTGAAAGGTAAGGTACAGTGCAGAGCCAATACATGTGATAATTAAGGTACTGCTACCAAAAAGCAAAATAAAATGAATAAAATAGTGTTATTCAAACACTATAAATGAACCACTACCTGCCGCAATGGGCTGTGATACATATAAATATAACAAAACTGAATATTAAAGTACTGCTACCAAATATAAACAAATAAACAGTGTGATGCAAACTGCTGCGTGCCGTGAATGACTGGGATTCATATAAATATGACAAAATCAAGATAAACCGTGACTATCTGATATTGACCAACCATGAAAAAGAAAAAAAAATATATAAAATGAAAAAAATAAAAAAAATAAAAAAGAAAAAAAATGTTTTATTAACTCAAATGAAGATATTAGTGAAAGTCCATAAAATAGTCCCAAGTATATAGAAACATTAGTGAAGAGTGAACTTCACAAGTCTTCTTATAGTGGGTAATATATTATATGGAAATGGCACCACCTTCCACCAAGTGTACACCCAAGTGTCAGAAATGTAGTCTCCTTACCAGATGTGCTGACCACAATACGGCGGTCAGGCTAAGCACAGGGTATTTAAAGTCACCCAAACGACTATGTGCTGAAGCTGGCTCAGGTCAGATTAAATCAATCAATGCTGATGGATGTCTCAAATACAAAAGAGAGAAAGGGGCCCATAGTGCAGATTTGCAATGCAATTTTTAATGTAAAAAGAATATAATGCACTTACAGGAATTCAATGAAAAACAAGCCCAATATAATGCACCATGTGCGGTATGTTAACAGGATCTCGGCGTCCTCTTTGATTCCTTTTCCTAGGTCAGTTCGTATGGAAGGGCGTGATGACGTCAGGACGCAGGCCACACCTACGCGTTTTGTCATACTCCCATGTTAAACGACAGTGAGGCACGGGCACAGTGAGGCATGGGCACAGCGAGGCATGCAGATGGACACCCTAGGCTTATACGCGAGTCAGTACGTTTTCCCAGTTTTTTGTGGCTCGGTTTATACTCGAGTACTATATATAGTGCTGTTCAGACAGGGTATCTTTCCCTGCACTACCGACTTGCATAAACCTAGGAGCCAAAGACCCAAGATGGCTGTCAGATATCACATGGGTCAACTTCCAACCGGATCACTTCCTCTGTGACCCAGAAAACCATAAAGGAACCAGGTTCCTTCTCCAGATGCAGAGCCGCTACAGTTGGGCACCAAGTGCAGTGGAGAAACTAAACTGGACCTGCCTCCTTTCTCCAGTGTTCCTCTATCCTGATCCCATCACATGTGTGGTTTGGCAGTGCTCACTTAAGTGAGCATCACACTGTTTATTTGTTTATATTTGGTAGCAGTACTTTAATATTCAGTTGTGTTATATTTATATGTATCACAGCCCATTGCGGCAGGTAGTGGTTCATTTATAGTGTTTGAATAACACTATTTTATTCATTTTATTTTGCTTTTTGGTAGCAATACCTTAATTATCACATGTATTGGCTCAAACCACACATGTGATGGGATCAGGATAGAGGAACACTGGAGAAAGGAGGTAGGTCCAGTTTAGTTTTTCCACTGCATTTGGTGCCCAACTGCAGCGGCTCTGCATCTGGAGAAGGAACCTGGTTACTCTATGGTTTTCTGGATGTCCATCTGCATGCCTCGCTGTGCCCATGCCTCACTGTGCCCGTGCCTCACTGTCGTTTAACATGGAAGTATGACGAAACGCGTAGGTGTGGCCTGCGTCCTGACATCATCACGCCCTTCCATACGAACTGACCTAGGAAAAGGAATCAAAGAGGACGCCAAGATCCTGTTTACATACCGCACATGGTGCATTATATTGGGCTTGTTTTTCATCGAATTCCTGTAAGTGCATTATATTCTTTTTACATTAAAAATTGCATTGCAAATCTGCACTATGGGCCCCTTTCTCTCTTTTGTATTTGAGACATCCATCAGCATTGATTGATTTCATCTGACCTGAGCCAGCTTCAGCATATAGTCGTTTGGGTGACTTTAAATACCCTGGGCCATATTCTCAAATAATCTCCGCCTGCTTCGCTTAGGGCACTTACACTCCGCTGTCCCAACTTACTGGAGCAGGTGTTGTATTCCCCAACCACTTGCTCCATAAGTTGGGACAGCGGAGTGTAAGTGTCCCGGCGTAGCCTGGCGGATCTCCAAGGGGGGCGGCTTCTATTCAAATGAAGCGCGCCCCCGATGCAAAAGAACTGGGCATGCGCCGGGCTGCAAAAAGCCCAGTGCGCATGCTCCAGTTCTCGGCGGAAAACGTCAATGACGCCGACGTGTGCGTCATTGACGTAAAGTCGTATTCAAGAACGACTTACGTAAACGACGTATCCGACGAAAAAACACGACGGGGACCCGACGCCATCCGTAACATGGCCTACGCGAGACTTGCGGAAACTTACCCCTCATATAGCAGGGGTAAGTTTCCGCTTACGCAAACGACGTTAGCGACGGTTACGCGACGCGAACTCGTTCGGGAATCGGCGTAGAAGGATCATTTGCATATGCAAATGACTCCTTCACGTAAATGCCATCTAGCGGCGGCCGGCGTCATTGCATTTAAGATCCGCCAGTGTAAGTGACTTACAGATGGCGGATCTTAAGTGTATCTATGCAAAAATGATTCTGAGAATCAGGAGCATAGATACACTGGCCAAAAAAGGGAGTTACGATGGAATATCCTGAGATACTCCATCGTAACTTCTCTGAGAATATGGCCCTCTGTGCTTAGCCTGAACGCCGTATTGTGGTCAGCACGTCTGGTAAGGAGACTACATTTCTGACACTCGGGTGTACACTTGGTGGAAGGTGGTGCCATTTCCATATAATATATTACCCACTATAAGAAGACTTTTGGAGTTCACTCTTCACTAATGTTTCTATATACTTGGGACTATTTTATGGACTTTCACTAATATCTTCATTTGAGTTAATGATAATTTTTTTATTTTAAATTTTTTTCATTTTATAATTTTATTTTTATTTTTCACGGTTGGTCAATATCAGATGGTCACGGTTTATCTTGATTTTGTCATATTTATATGAATCACAGTCATTCACGGCACACAGCAGTTTGCATCACACTGTTTATTTGTTTATATTTGGTAGCAGTACTTTAAAATTCAGTTTTGATCCTGTATGCACAGATCCTCCTCTTTTTCCACTGACTCCAAAACATGTTTGGATAAGACAGAGTTACTGGAGTCAGGCTGCATATGCTCAGTTTGGTGTGTATTGCTAGAGAGTTTTTTTCTTTTATCTTGGGTGAGTGCCTGTGATCCACACAGGGCCAATCAGCACTGTCCAGACAAAGGGTTATGGGTCCTGGATCCTGATAGGACAGCTAGTGCAGTATGAAAACTCCTCCTACAAGCTTTAGCCAGGCACTGATAGAAGTCACAAGACTGCTATATACTGCTGATATGAAAAGGTATTTAGCAGTTTATATTCACTAAAATGATTACCTTTTCACGTTCTGTGTACTGTGTAAGACCAGATCGAGTGAATGAAGGGTCTTGGGTTTATTAAAACTTAAAAAGGAAGTATAACCAGACTTTATGCTACTCAGATTAAGTTCTCCCTGTTTTTATTAGTACCTGCCTTTACATGCTATACATTTACATGCGTTTAGATTAACTAATCTGCTTCTGCACACCCAGACTTCTATTTTCTGTAAACACAACTATTCTCAATGTACTTAAACAAAGATAAACAAACAACATGACTTATACCATTTCAAATCATTCCATGCATTCACATGCATTCAAAAATGCCCTATGAACACAAATGTAAAATGTATGAATGTTGCTACCAATGTAAATGAGGCTTAAGGCCCCATTCACACCTAGGCGTTTTTACGCCTGAAACGCACTGCTCACGAACGCGGGAGGGCAGATTTAACATTGTTTCCTATGGTGCCTGTTCACACCTGAACGCCTGAACGCCTGAACGCCTGTCGCGCGAAGCTCAAACTAGTCCCGGACCTTTTTTTGTCGCGCGAAGCGCGCGACATAGGCGTTTCCGCGCGTTTTTTTTTACCATAGAAAGTAATGGGAAACGCGCGAATTGAGCGTATCGCGCGACAGCAAGCGTTTTTATGCGCGTTTTTACGCGCGTTTTGACGCCCATACAGCTCCAAAACAAAACAGGAAATGACATTTTTTTTTACAGGAACTTGTGAAATCACCATTTTACTTTACTTACAATAAAGAAAAGTCACATTTTTCTCAATGGAGGCCGAATTTGATCGAACCCTTTCGATGCTGGAGCCTGAAAATTTCATCAGGATGGTGAAGGAGCACCCCTGTCTTTATGACAGCAGGGCACCGGGCTACAAAATGAGGACCACCCGTTGGGACGCTTGGTGTTCTATTGGGAGCCAAATCTATGAGAACTGGGCACGGATAAATAAGTCCCATGATAGCAAAGGTAAACTCTATCAAAAAACATAACAGAAATACAAAATGCCACTAATGAAATAATGGAATGATTGTTTGTCGTTACAGTAGGCATTTATTACCGTACCAATATGCTGTTAAGTTTAAAAATGTGTCTTTACAAATATGACTATTGTGCGGTCATGCGACATGGCTTATAAACATAAATTGCGTTCTCTTCTTCCCACAAATAGAGCTTATTAATGGTGATATTTGATCCCCTCTGTGATTTTTAATAATCCAAAAATTTAGTGACATTTTTAAAAAAAAATATTATTTTACACATCTTTAATCTAAAAAAATTAAAAAATTCAATCGACCTAGCGACTACAGCGTCAGGTGGGGACGGGGGCTACACAGGACCTACACTCTGCCTGCAGTGATCAGTAAATATATGTTCACTGCATTCATTGATACTGTGACAAGGGGATGGGGGAGTGGATTGGAGATCCAAAAGGGGATTGTGCCTACGTGTACTGGTGTCAGTGTCATCACTTCCCTCTTCCTGTGTTTACACAGGAGGAGAAAGTGACACGCAGGGGGACACATATAGAGCCACTTAACCCCCGGATGTACCCTGGGGGTCCTGATCGGACCCCCAACCCACGTCTAGGCGGTCACTTACAGGCCCTTTATTAGACCACAGAATAAATACATAAACTAAGTTTACAATAGATAGAATGTCACTAATATAAAATGGCACACAATATCATAGGGCTATTGAACCCAATGATAAAACTGTATCAAAATAAAATTAGAATGAGACTTCTTAAAACATGAATCATTTTTTATTTTTTTTCCACAAAACAGCATAGTAAAGAATATATTTCACAAAATAAGCGTGTCAAAAGCTGAAAAGTTCAATAAATTAAATGGAATTGAGCTGCCAAGGGACCTGCCCTTCAGGAGAGACAAAGTATGCCGCATACTGTTCACGGACATGTGTCCCCTGTGTGTTCCCACGTACACCAGTCCAATGAGCTCTTTCCAGAGTCTCATGGACTGGCTCCTCGTAATCTAGACCATCGCGCTGCCTGACAAAATTGTGCAAGGCACACGCCGCTTCTACAGCACTAATGGCATTTTGCATGTTGAGCACAATCGGTGTGTGGAGAACCCTCCACTTGTTCGCCAAAATTCCAAAAGCACACTCAACTACGCGGCGTGCTCTGCTAAGCCGGTAGTTGAATATGCGTTTGTCTTCGTTCAGATTATGTCCTGAATAAGGCCGAAGTAGGTGTGTGTTCAGAGCAAAAGCCTCATCACCCACAAAGACACTTGGTAGGGGAGGGCCGTTTGTGCCCGGGAGTGGACTATTTTGTGGAAGGTCCAGACCATCTGTTCGAAGTAATTGCCCAAAAGAGGAGTTCCCAAAAATCGCAGAGTCTGCACTACTTCCATAGGAACCAATGTCAATGTAGGTAAAGCAATAATTGGCATCAGCCACAGCCATTAAGACGAATGAAAAGTATTTCTTATAATTGAAATACTGGCTCCCACTAGCCATGGGCTTAACAATTCTGATGTGTTTCCCATCGATCGCTCCCAGACAATTCGGAAAGTTACAGCGTTCCCAGAATACTTGGGAAATTTTTTCCCAGTCCTCTGCTGCCGGTTTTTTAAACACAATGGGTTTCAGGACTTCCCAAATGGCACTGCAGGTGTCCCGAATTATATAACTGGCAGTAGATCTTCCAATACGAAACGAGTAATGCAGACTTGCAATCGATTGTCCAGTTGATAGATACCTACAAAGAAAATAATATATATTATTTTATTTTATTTTTTACAGTGAAAATTCTAAAACTCAGATGGAAGAGTATAAGGGACGCCTACGCTCGCCAGCTGAAGGCACAGCGGGAGCAGCGCCGAAGTGGGAGTGGAGCATGTTCGGTGAGAGAATACGTTCATGCAAAGGAATTGGAGTTTCTGAGACCGGTGCTGGATTTGGGGAGGTAAACCATTATCTGTACTTTGCTCGGTAAACCAAATGTTTTAAAATTATTTTTGAATACATGATTTCTTTTTTCAGTACTGAAAGCTGCTGGGACGAGGCTGCCACAGCTGTAGTAGACAGAGAGAGCGTGGCAGAGAGAGGGGACAGAGAGAGCGTGGCAGAGAGAGGGGACAGAGAGAGCGTGGCATCGGGGGATCAAGCGATGGCTACTCTGGAGCCGGAACCGCAGCACTCCGAGGCATCAAATGCTAATGCAACAAGACCACTTGCAGAGCAGCCCCCAGTTAACATTGCGCATATTGGACCTCCGCGTGCTCTGCGTAGGAGGGCTCCTGCTCCGGATCCAGCCCTGGATCGTATGTTGGACATTATGACCAACATGTCTGACCGGATGAGCAATAGATCGTATGGGCAAAATGTAGCAAAATGTCTGGGGGAACTAATCGACAAAGTTCCCCCAAATCTGCAAGCGGTGGTGCTGTCCTGTACGGCTAGATACATCTCGACATTTATACCCCCGACAGAAGCTGACGATTTATCCGAACCACCACCACCCTATGGCCCATATGCCAATAAACGGACCGAGCATGTCCCAACACCACCCACGACCCATTTCTCCCCACCACCCGTTACCCTTTGGACAGGACCACAGCTTTCCGACCAACCTCCTCGACCAACACCACCACCGACTTCTGCGCACCATCCTTTCACCACCACTCTATCTCATTTACCTCCTGTGCCAACACCTTCCACTCACACTTCTCTGAATCCTTTTCCTTATACACAACCTTCTTCTTACCACCCTCATTCTCCTTTTCCTCATCTCTCAACACCACCTGTCACATACAGTACTCTGCCTCCTACAACACTTTCTTCTTACCACCCACCACCTTCTACTTACCCTGCGTTAACGACTACACCTACATCACATTACCCACATCGACCGAGACAATCGACTTTCAGGAATGCCCCAACACGAACACCACCACCACCACAAGCAACACCACCTTCCAATTGGTCAGGGGAAGACAGCACCACCTCCACTTGGCCCCCTTTTGCCCACGCACTGTCGGTCGCCATGTCACCGCACGGGGAAGAGGACTCCTCCCCAAATTTACAGCAATTGTAAATAAGGATTATGTATAAAACATTTTTGTATATTTTGTGTATTTGTGCACTTTGTGTATATTTTCCTAATAAAAAAAAAAAGACCCAATGTTTTGGTTGATTAAAATATTAAAATAATTTTGTTCCTACAGAATTTTTGTTTGGTTTTTATTACACATATATATATATATATATATATATATATATATATATATATATAATAGAGTGTATTACATTCAAAGCGCTAAATAAAAATTACCTCAGTGTTATGATAAGTCGCTCCACAGGGGGGATACAGTTGCGGAAGTAGGTGTCCATCCTCTGCAATCTGTTGATCAACAATTCCAGCAACTCATCAAAGCTGTAAAGGAAAATGAAATTTAAAATTGGCAATGGATTGGTACTAGGGTTGCCACCTTTCCGGGATTCGCCAGAACAGTTCGGGTTTGGAATCATGTGTCTGGGTTTCAGACTGCCTGACACTCTGACAGATTTTTCTGACCAGAATATGGATTTCCGGCAGGGTTAATGGCTGCAGGGGATGAAAACTTACAACCCAGCAGCCACAGATATACCAGGATGAGATGTGCTATCTGCCAAGGGGTGAGTGAGCTCACCCTCCATCGCTGTCTAACAGAAGCACCCACCCCCTTTCTCTATCCTGCCTCTTGGTGAGTACACTAGGAAAAATCAGAGTTCTCACATTGGAGTCCTCTCCGTACATCAGAGATCTCGGTTTCCCCCTTAGATCATGGTTCACAGAGCATCCCTTATGTCTGAGTATCTTGAGGTCTCGCTTCAATCAGATTATGTTGGTTAACCCATACAGTGAAAGGGAAATCTGGGAGTTGAGATGCAAAAGGGTGACTGTGATGTAAAGGGGGACTCTGTGCACTGTAATGTAAAGGGGGATTCTGTGCACTGTAATGTAAAGGGGGACTCTGTGCACTGTAATGTAAAGGGGGACTCTGTGCACTGTAATGTAAAGGGGGACTCTGTGCACTGTAATGTAAAGGGGGAACTTTGTGGACTCTAATGTAAAGGGGGAACTCTGTGGACTCTAATGTAAAGGGGGAACTCTGTGGACTGCAATGGAAAGGGGACTATTTTTATTATATTCATATGATTAGAAATGTAAAATACTAACAAAATATATGTATAGTTCATAGTATTAAAAAAAATAGTTGTGCACCGCAGAAGTGTACATGTTTGACTTGAAGAAAAGGTGGCAACCCAAATGGTACAATGTAAAAAATAAATGATTCCAGATCATTTTTTACTAACCTTTTTATGGACATTCTGGTGTAGTCCAGAAATTTGTCTTCATGGTCACGGAGGTCTTGGTACATCACCCAAAATTGCCCTCTTTCTTCCCGATCAGCAATGACGGGGTGTATCCAAAATCTGCGTTGCCTCTTCCTTTTTCTCTGCCTCTCGTTTACAAGATATTGGCTAGCAGTGGCTGCTGCCATGAACAAAGCCATCTCGTCATCACTCATTTTCACAATGGAGTCAGAAGCACAAGGATGACCCGGAAGAGGAATTATCACCCAGGAAGAGGAAAAAAAAACCTTTCACATAGCAACAAATGATGACAGAGGTGATCTATTTTACTATTGGTCAAAAAAAAAAAAAAAAAACGCTGGACGTCGCTCTGCTCAAACGCGCGCAAACGCGCAC
The DNA here is from genome assembly GCF_905171775.1 of Rana temporaria. Taxonomy (NCBI): domain Eukaryota; kingdom Metazoa; phylum Chordata; class Amphibia; order Anura; family Ranidae; genus Rana; species Rana temporaria. The sequence goes on along the minus strand of NC_053489.1, from coordinate 94,672,108 downwards.
AAACGCGCGCAAACGCGCACCAAAACGCGCGGAAAAAACGCGCGTAAAAACGCCTGGTAACGCCAACGCCTAGGTGTGAATGCAGCCTAAGAGTTCAGATAGTGACATAATTGACTGTTTACAAAGCAAAAGAGACAAGCAATAAACAACTAATTGCAAGAAATTCTTGCCAAAAAACGTGGATTGCATCTCTGTGTAGTTTAGATTTACTACAGTGAGTACTGTTAAAATGACCTTTTGTTATTTGCCCCCTTTGGCCTGTTACATATGCCATTCTATCTGTTTAAGAAGTGCAAGAAATCCCTGTTGATTGTGCTAGAAATCCAGTGAGCTCGAAACACTATGGCCCAGATTCTCAAAGGGCTTACGACGGCGCAACGCCATGTATGCCGTCGTAAGTCCTAATCTGGGCCGTCGTATCTATGCGACTGATTCTTAGAATCAGTTACGCATAGATATCAATTCGATCAGACAGGCGTAAGGCTCTTACGCCGTCAGAACTTAAATGCAATTTTTTTTTTGTCCGCTAGGTGTCGCCTCCGTCATTTTCCCTGTCGAGTATGCAAATTAGCTAGATACGCGAATTCCCGAATGTACGCGCGGCCGACGCAGTAAAGTTACGATGTTTACGTTAGGCTTGTCCCGGCGTAAAGTTGCCCCTGGGTATATGAGGCGCAATCAATGTTAAGTATGGCCGTCGTTCCCGCGTCGAAATTTAAAAATTTACGTTGTTTGCATAAGTCGTCCGTGAATGGGGCTGGACGCCATTTACGTTCACGTCGAAACCAATGACGTCCTTGCGACGTCATTTGGAGCAATGCACCCTGGGATATTTTACGGACGGCACATGCGCAGTACGTTCGGGAACGCGCTTAATTTAAATGCTACACGCCCCCTACCCGCCTAATTTGAATTAGGCGGGCTTGCGCCTGGTGACTTACGCTATGCCGCCGCAACTTTACACGCAAGTGCTTTGTGAATAAAGCACTTGCATGAAAAACTTGCGGCGGCGTAACGTAAATGAGATACGTTACGCCCGCCCAAATTTACTCCATTCTACGAGAATCTGAGCCTAGCACAAAAACTAAAAACTGCAGAGGTGATCAAATACCACCAAAAGAAAGCTCTATTTGTGGGGAAAAAGGGGACGCCAATTTTGTTTGGGAGACACGTCGCACGACCGCGCAATTGTCTGTTAAAGCGACGCAGTGCCGAATCGCAAAACCTGGCCGGGTCCTTTAGCTGCATTTTGGTCCGGGTCTTAAGTGGTTAAAGTGTAAGTTGTATTGCTTAAGGCCCTCTTCTTTAAAGGCTAAGTTCACCTGTGTTCACTTTTTTTTCTAAATTCCAGCTCCCCTACTGTATGTACCAATATAGAATTAATGTACTTATTTTGCAAAAGTAAAACCACTTTCCATTAATTCTACACAGGCATGCCTCACTCTCTTCATAGCTGTTTAAACACACTACTCAATTACTTCTGCCTTACTTCCTGGACAGACTTTAGGTCATGACACAGGAAGGAGTTGACCAGCTGAGGGTAGATGATGTGTGTGCTATCTGGTCAACTTCTTCCTGTGTCATGACCTAAAGTCTGTCCAGGAAGTAAGGCAGAAGTAATTAAGCAGTGTGTATGTGTAGAATTAAAAGAAAGTTGTTTTATTTTTGCAAAAGAAGTACATTAATGCTATATTGGTATATAAGGGAGCTGTATTTAGAAAAAAGGTGAACAAATGTGTCTTTAATCATAAAAATAAAGTACCAGTATCCTATGCAGATGCAGTGTCCAGTGCTTGCTCCACACTGAACCTGGATTTATGCTTAAAGCGGTTGTAAACCCGCATATAAAAAAAAATTTCTTTAACCCTGCAAGGCAAAAGCCATAATGAGCTAGTATGCACCGCATATTAGCTCATTATGAAATACTTACCTCGGAACGAGGTAGGGAACTTACCTGGTCCACACCGAGCGTGTCTTCCGGGTATCGGCGCTCCAGTGCTGTGATTGGCTGGAGCGGCGATGACGTCACTCCCGTGCGAGATTTCAATCCGGCATGGGTCGGCGGGGCCGGCCCTTCAGCCGAGGATCCCCCCTGCACATGCGCCGCTGCAATCAGCGGCGCATTGCGAGGGCAATATCTCCTAAACCGTACAGGTTTAGGAGATATTCTTTATACCTACAGGTAAGCTTTATTATAGGCTTACCTGTAGGAAAAAAGTAAAAAATGTGGGTTTACAACCACTTTAATTTACAAAATTCAGAAAGGAGTGTCCTATGGAGTGGTCAAACCTGACCGTAGGAAAGAGCATTCACACGGCTTTGGCAGATACAGATTCTCCTTCTGTTGTTTTTTTTTTTAATACATTATTTTCAATTTTCATAGAAGAAACTTCCTGTCTAACAAAGGAGAAAATGCAGGCGTGGTGTTAGATTTTAGCCATGAACTCAAAGAACTTTTTGGCTGTATAGTATGACAAATTTTTCTAGAGGGTGGAGATGCTGACAATATGATTTTACTGAGCTGGACAGACGCCATTTTATTTAAGAGACTAACACACAACACATCTTTAATAGAAAAAAGTTCCCAGATACAGCAAAAAACATCCTTTGGAACAATACTAATTGTTTTGTTTATTGTGTAAAGGTTTTGTGTTCTTATTAAAAAAAAATCCAGCTTTATTTAACACCAGCAATACGTTACAGTATACAACTGCTATACAAGCCATTTTGTGATTTTATTTTATTAAAAATAAATGTCCCTTTTCAAACAGCCTGCTGTGAGTTTTTGTAACTAAAGAAAAAAAATGTTTGAAATTTTTGACATCGCTGGATTGAGATGTTTTTTTACCTTAAAGTGATTGTAAAGGTAATTAAAAAAAAAAAAAAAAAAACATCTCTATACTTTACGTACCTGCTTTGTGCAATGGAAATGCACAGAGTGGTCCCAAACCTTCTCTTCCCTGGTCCCACACCAGAGCTCCTGGCCCCTCTTCTCTGTCCAGTCACTCATGCGTGCTCATTTCTGACTCCTGCTGCTGCATCCATTGACACAGACAACAGGATTTGGCCCTGCTCCCCTGCTCCATCGTCACTGGCTTTGATTGACAGCCCCTGTTGCCCCAGCAAAACCAACGAGATCAGAGAGTGAGGGGAGAAAAGAGCTGTAGACCGGCACAGCTGCATTAACGTAAAGAATGTTTAGGCTTTTTAACCACTTTAATGCATAGAATGCATGAAGGTAAAACAAAAAAGCCTTCTGCCTTTAGAACCACTTTAACTGTCAAGCCCTGTACACACGGCAGGGATTCTTGTCAGGAAAAAAATGTAGTTTTTCCTGACGAGATTCCTGGCTAGATTTTCTTGCCGGCCGAGTGTACACACGTACAATTAAAAAGAACCGCCGTTCTTTTGAATGGCACAAACGCGCTGACGTCATCGACTACAACGAGCATGCTCTTGCAGCGGTGGACTGACCTTTGAGGCACTCGGGCACTGCCCGAGGGCCCCATGCCACTAGGGAGCCCCATCAGGGTTGCCAGGCTCAGTAAAACCAGGGACAGTATGTAAAAATCTGTGTTTTTTTTACATCTGTCCCTGATATGTCCAAAACCGACATGCTTTTGATGTGAAAATCTCAAGATTTTAGCTGCACCGCCTCTGTACTGCCTCCTGGCGTGGTGGCCATCTGTAAGCCCGAGGGCCCCATAATCTTCTATTGCCTGGGGGCCCCATGAGTTGTCAGTCCGCCCCTGTGCTCTCGTCACATTCAATGCCATCGCCGCCATCTTGCTTCACCCTACCTATGCCTTGGAAGCTACCGCGCATGCGTCAAAGTAATTCCGGGCATGCGCGGGTTTCCATGGAGGCAGGTAAGTATACACACGCTCGGTTTTCTCGGCAGGAAAAGAATCCCGACGAGAAAATAGAGAGGAGGTTCTCTATTTTTCTCGTCTAGATTCTGGGCAGTTTTCTCGATGAGAAACCTGAAAGCCTCGTGCACACGCAAAAAAGCTCTGTCAGCAGTTTTCTTGCTGTTTCTGACCGAGAAAACCGTGCGTGTGTACGAGGCTTTACAGTCATGAAAAATAAGCATCATTTAAGATGCAAATGTAACCTGAACTAATTTAGAGCCTACCGATACCATAACAAATATTATGAAGAGTCTTGTATTTCAGTTTTTTAAGATCTCACACATATGGCTTTCAAGGTTGGGTACATGGTGGATACTACTGAAGTCTTAGTAATTTCAATGCCCAAATTATGAGCTTCATCTGGATGACTAAACTGAATTTAAATATCAGAAATATAAAACAGTTCATTCTCCCCTTTGATATTCAGGGTAATGTGTCTGTTGTGTTGTAATTCTTGTTTTGGAGCAGATAAACATGGCCGTATTTTGACTAAATTTCTGTAAGACCATTCATTGGCAGTGCATAGTGATTGCATAAAAGACAATATTAAAAAAACTCTCCAAAAACAGTCCACAATAATACTGTAGCAGCGCTTCAATCAAACTACAGTTTCCTCTGTCAAATTTGTTTATTGAGTTTTAACAAATTACAGAAAATCACATAAATAGGTTCAAAAGCAATGCTTTGAAATTAACAAAACAGCATATTATAAATGACAATTGCTCCTAATCAAACCACAGTTTGACAGACTTCCGTATAATGTTCATACAGGAAACAACAGTGGTGCACTATTTAATTCTTGCTCACAGACATGAATTGCCATTTCCTGAGCGCTGAGCGGTGCTTTTTTTTATAGGTAGGGCGGTTAAAGCATCTTAGTGCATAGTGATTACTTCATGTGTTGAACTCATTAGAAGGTTCTCTGATCAAAGATAAATATACTGGCCCAGATTCACGTAGAATCGTGGCGGCGTAACGTATCGTAGATACGTTACACCGCCGCAAGTTTTCATCGCAAGTGCCTGATTCTCAAAGCACTTGCATGAAAACTTACGCTGGCGGCCTCCGGCGTAAGCCCGCGTAATTCAAAGGGGCGTGTGCCATTTAAATTAGGCGTGCTCCCGCGCCGGACCTACTGCGCATGCTCCGTTTTGAAATTCCCGCCGTGCTTTGCGCGAAGTGACGTCATTTTATCGAACGGCGACGGGACTTTCGTATTCCAGGACGTCTTACGCAAGAACAAAAAATTTTCAAATTTCGACGCGGGAACGACGGCCATACTTTATACAGCACATACGTGGGCTGTGTAAAGTTAGGGCAGCAAAAACGACGACTAACTTTGCGACGGGAAACTAGACTAGCAGCGACATAGCGAACGCGAAAAACCCTTGTGGATCGCCGTAACTACTAATTTGCATACCCGAAGCTGGTTTACGACGCAAACTCCCCCCAGCGGCGGCCGAGGTATTGCATCCTAAGATCCGACAGTGTAATTCAATTACACCTGTCGGATCTTAGGGCTAACTATGCGTACCTGATTCTATGAATCAGTCGCATAGTTAGGAAGACCCCTAAAACAGAGATACGACGGCGTATCAGGAGATACGCCGTCGTATCTCTTTTGTGAATCTGGGCCACTGTAACTTAGATGTCTGGTGCCAACATACAATGTTTGTTCTTACAAGCATGCTTTTTGGCATTTGCTCACTACGTATTGGTCTATCAGGACTTCTGTAACTTTTTATGAGGGTTCCTTTCCATGTTAATTGAAACATCTTAAAATAACTTATTGCTGTTTATAAAGTACTCGCTAATTATAAGGTTGTGCTGCTAGCCCGGTGCCCAACCCTTTTATTCTCTCATTATAGGCTTAAGCCGGCCATACACAGTTCGAATTTCGAAAGAATTTTTTTTCGAAAATCGTATCAAAGAATTTTCGTACAAATTTCGCACCGTTAGTGGGCTGTAGCAACAGCTGATTTTTGCGCGGCAATCAAATTTGAGGAATCGGACATGTTGGAAATTTTTTGAAAAGCAAACAGTTTTCTAATCAATGATGGGAGAATCGTGCGAAAAATGTAATAGAAAAAAAAAATGTGCACGTGCAAGAAAAGAAAATTTCCGGAGAGAAATGAATATTCCCAGCCACGGAAATTATTTTCTGTAGCAAAATGAAGGCTTGGTCGGCCGAATTTTGAAAATCAATGGTGGCATCATCGGATCACAAAAAAAAACAAAAACAAAAAACTTTCTGATTTTGAAAAGAAAATTTGTTCGAAATTCGACCGTGTATGGCCTTAGGGATGGGCTTGGTAAAGTGAGAGAATAAGTCACTTAACACATCTAAAACTCTTTGTTTTAAATGCAAAGTGTTGAAACAGTGTAGTGTTTTTTGTTGTTTTTGTTCACTGGGAATTTTTTCGTATTGTGTTTATTCTGTGAACTGCTCTCTCCATGTGCACCCTACTTTAAAAAGCTTGTTATAAATTGATTGGAGTGGTTATAATTTTTGTTGTGCTTTGCTGTATTTTGTGCAAAGACACACTGGAGGTCTTTAGCTGCCATTATACTTTGCTGGGCTTCTGGTGTGTCTTTGCACCTTTAACTGCTTCAGCCCCAGACCATTTTGGTGGTCAAAGACCGAGCCTCTTTTTGCGATTCAGCACTGCGTCGCTTTAACTGACAATTGCGCGGTCGTGCGACGTGGCTCCCAAACAAATTGACATCCCTTTTTCCCACAAATAGAGCTTTCTTTTGGTCCGTTCTGCCCCCTTGCTGTGAGTGACAGGTTATTTACATATCTCATGCACTAGCCTGGAGACGGGCATTATTTTTTAATTCCCACCCCCACTCCTTTTCTGAAGTCATGTGGTTACTTTTCTGGATTTTGACTGGATGTTAGTGATCATAGCAGAATTCAGTGTAAGAAATACACAGGAAAAATTAATGTTGACAAGGGGAGTGTAGAGGTAGGCGGGGAGTCTACTGACATCACGACTCCACCCACTGAGCTCCAGACAACAGATCCACCCACAGAATCTGCAGTTTTTCAGTTCTTATAACAGACAGAGGGGAGACATTTGACAGGTAAGGATACATGCAGGAGGCATGTATATCCTTATAGATCAGCACTATGGCAGTAGATTAGAAAGGATGAGAGTGGGTTTACATCCACTTTAAGACAGAATCTGCGACAATGTGGAGACCCTCCGACAGTTGTCCAAGAAGCCTGGTTTGCAGCTTCTCACCAGCAGAAACCGTGGCGTGATACTGGAATTCAGAATCAGTCTATCTACTAGTAGCTTCTTATCTGCCATGCATCTAGACCACCAACTACCTAATAAGCCATCCAATGCCTAAACTGGCTCTAGCCTGTGCTGGTTATTGAGCCCTGAGCTAAAACTAGCTAAGGAATATCAGAGCAGAAACGACAGGGTTAACTAAATTATCAGGAGCTGTATATGAACCCTTTTGCAATAAACAGGTTCAGCTACTATGATATAGCAAGATGACCCCTGTGCACTCACACGCACACTGTGCCACAGAACAAACTCTCTCGTATAGTGCATGGGAGGTTACAACATAGGGGACATACAGTATATACAGTACAGTAATGTGCAAAAGTTTTAGGCAGGTGTAAAAAAATTGAATAAATGAACAGAAGAGAAATCCAAATCAAATCAATATTTGGTGTGATCACCCTTTACCTTTAAAACAGCATCAATTCTTCTAGGTACACTTGCACACAGTTTTTGAAGGAACTCAAAAGGTAGGTTGTTCCAAACATCTTCGAGTATTAACCACCAATCTTTTGTGGATTAGGGATGAGCTTTATGTTCGAGTGGAACATGAGTTTGATTCGAACATTGGCTGTTCGCCGAACAGCGAACAATTTGGGGTGTTCGCAGTAAATTCGAAAAGCCGCAGAACACCCTTTAAAAGTCTATGGGAGAAATAAAAAAAAGTGTCAAAATGTTAAAAAAAAACACACACACATCAAGTTGGGACAAGTCCTTTAATAAAAAAAAACTCCAGTGCCGTAATCCTTCTACGATCCCGGTCCCGGACCCGCTGCTACGAACGATACCGCCTCCACCGGAGGCTCCCAGCCGAATGACGCACAAGCTCTTTGACAGCTCTTTTATAACCAAGGGTGGGTTACCTGTGATGCATCAGAGGGGGCGGGGTCACACATCACAGGAAACCCGCCCTCAGTTATAAAAGAGCTGTCAAAGAGTTTGCGCATAATTCGGCCGGAGCCTCCAGTGGAGACGGTATCGTTCGTAGCGGCGGGACCGGGATCGTAGAAGGATTACGGTGCTGGAGTTTTATTTTATTTTTTTATTAAAGGACTTGACACAATTTGGTGTGTGTGTTTTTTTTCAATTTCGACACCTTTCGACAAATGTAGGGGTACAATGTACCCCGTTACCAATTCACATGGGTGTGGCGGGATCTGGGGGTCCCCCTTGTTAAAGGGGGCTTCTAGATTCCGATAAGCCCCCCAGTCCGCAGTCCCCCCCTCTTTTCCTGCAGCCTGCCAGGTTGCGTGCTCGGATAAGGGTCTGGTATGGATTTTTGGGGGGAACCCCACGCCATTTATTTTTATTTTGGTGCGGAGTTCCCTTAAAATCCATACCGTATGTATTTTTGGGGGGAACCCCACGCCAATTTTTTTTTATTAGGTGCAGGGTTCCCCTTAAAGCGAAGCTCCACCCTAAAGTGGAACTTCGGCTCATCGGAACCCCCCCTCCGGTGCCACAATTGGCACCTTTCAGGGAGAGGGGGGTGCAGATACCTGTCCAAGACAGGTATTTGCACCCACTTCTGGGGAGAGACTCTGCGGGAAACTGCAGGTAGTTTGTCAGTTCCCGTTCCCCCTGTTGTGTTCTGGGAAACACTTGGCTCCCAGGACACAGCAGGGACCAGTGAGCACAGCGCGACCGTGCATGCGCACTAGGGAACTGGACAGTGAAGCTGCAACGCTTCACTTCCTGGTTCCCTCACCAATGATGGCGGTGGGGGCAGCTGAGAGACGAGCGATTGCTTCCCCGAGCAGTAGATGGGTGTACCTTGGTCCCACTGGTTTCCGCCAATTCTGAGCTAATGACACTGTTGGACATCTTCCAATGTCAAAGTGAAGTAGTAAGCATGGTGAGTCTTTCATCTGCTGCATTAAGTTTCCTTGGCCGACAACAGTGTCTATGGGTCCTCAACGTTGCATGTTTCTTTGTGCTTCATTAAAATAACTTGAGCAGCACATCTTGAAACCCCAGTCTGCTTTGAAAACTTTGCCTTGGGGAGACCTTGCTGATGCAGTATAATTACCTTGTGTCTTGTAGCTGTGCTCAGCCTTGCCATGGTGTATGACCTGTGACATGAAACTTCCTTCCACAACCTCAATTTAGTAGCAGAGTTTAACTGTTCCTCACCCAGGTTTAAGCCTCCTACACATCTGTTTCTGTTTCAGTTAATGACTGTGTTTCAACCTAAAATTGATTTTTAGCATCCTTTTTTATATATTGGTTAATCATACACCTGACTCCAATCCTACAAAATCCCTGACTTTGTGCAAGTGTAATAATTGATGCTGGTTAGAAGCCAAAGGGACGTTACACCAAATATTGATTTGATTTTGTACAGTGATAAAAATAAACAATTAAAATATATATTTTTAAAAGCATTCTTATTTTACAGCATTTCTTCACACCTGCCTAAAATGTTCTCATAGTACTGTACATACACCTAGAACCTGTGGGCAACAATATTAAACCATTAAACATAGAAACACTTGCCTAATACTTCCTGCTTCTGGCCTGGATTAGGCCCTGTTCACACTTGGCGATTTGGAAATGGCACGATTCTGCCGCCAATTTCAAATCATGGTAAAATGCACAATGTGCTTTATGGTGCCATTTGTTCTTAATGGCACAACAAAACGTGGTGTGATTTTGCCGGAGCAGAGGGAGACCATCAAAATGAATGCTGTTGCTCCAAAAAATGTGCAAAAAACACAACACAGCAATATTTCTCAGGTGTGAACAGGGCCTTAGTGGCATCTGCTTCCTAGTAGGACATGTGGTTTCTGACCCTCTCTCCCTACTTTCCTCCTCTCTCTGGGATTTCAAATCCAGACCCACAGAGACAGGAAGTAATGCACATAAATACGTCTGTGACATTAGTTGCAGAGCAACTTACAAATACAGACAGTAGAGGGCAGCAGATCTGTATTTTTTTATTTCCTTAATATGCAGGATGATGGGATTAGTAGTTCTGACAATAAAATAAAAATGTTTTATTCTTCTGGGTTATTGCATTTCCAGGCAAGATAACAAGTCTTTTTTGTTTTTGCTGAAAATTTTCTTAGTCTGGAAAAAGAAAACTAACGCAACCACCACATCTAAGAACCGGTACTGGAATATATTACATTTTTTTATTGCCTTTGTTATGCTTTAATAAAAACCAAGCTCAGGATAAGTTGGTGACATTCTTTCTGTAACATAAATGTGTATTGTTGTATAGCAGGTGCAACCCGTAGTTGAAGGAAACAAAATTGCATAATGTAAGCCTGCCTTAGCCAGATGTCACCACAAGTGACCCTATGGGAAGTTTTCCCCCCTTTTCCTGTTGTAGTTGTAGCGCTACCCCCGAAGGAGCCGCTGGTAATTGATTGGGCCTGTACTCTGCTTTGACACCCCCCAATAATTTGGTCTCACTCCCCTTGACACAGCTGTGGTGCAGTGCTGGTGTAAAGCTCAATAATAAAGGACAGGTAAATAGACACAGATCATATACACTTTACCTGTGTTGTCACCCCGGCATACACTGTTACACCTGCTTGGAGAATAAACAAGCCTCATAACAGATTATGTTAAAGCAAAAGGTAACTTTACTAGAACAGGTTTTAACGTTAACATGGAATCACAATTGGTAGACAACAATGAGACAAGAGGCTATAAGTGGCAATCGCCCGAGAGCCTCCTGTATTGCTTCAGCAGGAGTGTCTCCAAGTGGGACTAATGCTCAGGCAACAACCTCAGCACTGGGCGCCTTCCCACTTCCAGCACACCATGTAGACACTATGAAACCCACTATGCAGCACACAGTATTTGGCAAGAATGATATAACACAGTATAATTAACTCAATTAACCCCCCCTTACAGTCTCTAGTAAGTGGAAACAGCACTGCAAGGCCTTGCGATAAGAATATAGTATAGTCTCTGGTCTTCTTTCTTCTGCTAGCTATAGTGAAACAAATATTGTAATCCAAAGGGCTTTCTGATCAATAAGCAATGTAGAACAACATAGAACTGTAGTTTAAATTGTGAAAAGTATCTGCGCACTCCTTCCCAGAAGCGCACCTTCAGCAGTAGTCACCAAACAATCAATTCAGGCTTGAGGCCTATGCACATATGACTCTATTGAAATGAACTGTTCCGTGGAACTACCGGTCACAGCAATACTATGCACTCAGTCTAAGTGTGTGAAAAGCAGTACAAAGTTCTGGGCATCAGCCCTCTCACCACACGATGTCCAGGCAGATGGATGCCTCCGCTCCACAGGATCTCAGTCTGTTTTCTGCGACCACACTGTCACGCTGTTCTGCTTCACAGATGGCCAGGAGTTCTCGGTTACCTCCTTCAAGAGTCGCTGGTTTGATCACACTGCTGCGTTGTTCTCTTTCACAGATGACCGGCAGTTCTCAGAACACACACACACAGAGCTCTGCTGCAGGCCATGCGTCCCAGGGACAAGAGACCAAAGATGGCCGCTACAGGGCTTTTTTTATCTCCTTCCCAGCATGCACTTCAGCCCCAAGTGTTCATGGATAAGTGATTTGCATAATACCTCACCAAGTTCTTGAAAACAAAATGAATGAAGTCCATTTCACATTTTAACCACTAGATGGTGCCAAATACCAATTTATAGAATTTATAGCATTAGTCATGAAACAATACTGCACAAAATTAACACAAGATTAAAAGGCAAAAATGCCCCCGCTACATAGTGATAACTCAACATTCTGGATTTTTCTTTCACTTTTTTCCCCAGGACACACAAAGTGCACCCTTCTCTCTAGCTGGGACACAGACATCAATCACAACCTGCCAGGTGTTCTAACCCATTGTCTCCATATCCAAATAAATAGATACACTTAAATTTTGCTCTTCAACAATTTGCACTAATGTTCACTTTATAAAGGTTTCCTTTACCTGATCTATTCATTCATTCTGAGCTTATCTCAGCGGTCACCCACTGTGTTCTTGCTGTGTACCTACAATATTGACATTATTTTGTGTTTGGAGTCCCCAGATCATCAGAAAGGCAATAGATTTATCTGTGAATGACCTTTTTGGAATTACTGAACAATAGCCAACTAACAGCTGTGGTCTCAAATGACAGAGACACTGACATGTGACACTTTATTTTTGTCTGCTGGTAAGCCCCCAGTACTGAAGGTTAAAGACAAAAGAATTAAAGTGGAACTCCAGGAATAGCTGCACTATTAAAAATATATTGTACAACAAGGTGTAGGCTATCACTTTGGCTATATTCCTGCGACTCTGCGTTGAGAGATGCACTCTGCTACACAGGAGTAGGTATGAGCTTCGATTTTCGAGTCGAACATCGGCTGTTCGATCGTTCATTGAACTTTATGGGCCATTCGCGCCAAATTAGAGCGGCGCGTCACGCCCCATAATGCACTGCATCATCGCAGTGCATTTCTGGCTGGTGATTGGCCAAGCATGCACTATGACCCGCTAGCTTTGGCCAATCATAGCGCCGTCAGCACAGAGAGCCATAATTGGCCAAAGGCAGGGTGCCTTTGGCCAATCATGGCTCAGGGATTAGGTACACGCCCCACACTATATAAGGCCGCCTGCGCGTCAGCCTTGTGTAGTGTGTTGCAACGTGCAGAGAGAGAGATTGTCATTTTATTTTAGTTAGCTTGATTGAGCAGGCAGTAGATTCAGTTAGATCAGTATATTTAGTATATATGTAGCGCTACCCCCGCAGGAGCCGCTGATTTGTTATTGGGATCGGCACATTCAGTTACCTTAGTGTGGCGTATTGGTGCAGTTATAGTACAAAGCAATGAGCGAAGGTCCAGACAGTGAATAAAGGGTTTTCCAATGCTTTATTCCAGGCCAAACACGGCCAACATCAACATTAAATGGGAAGAGCAGGTTGATGAAGAAAAAGGAGAACCTTGCAGTGTCAGGCCCGGATATTAATTGAGCAGTCTTTGCTCAATGAAGTACCAAATTATTATTCGTCGCCACTCCAGTTGGAGTGCCCCCGGACAGACCCCTCTCACAAGCCTGGCAGCCGAAGTGTCACTTAGGATTTGCTGGGAGGAACAGATCTCTCTCACAGACCTGGCTCTAGGGCCTCTGCCACAGGCCAATTACTTTAGGTGAGCTAGATGGATAAATGGAGCGAATCCTCCCAGTAGGTTTTAGCTTAGGTCACCAGATGACAGCAAAACCTACCTGTCACCAGATCCCCGATTGGTTCGTTCAAGTCCTGTTGGACAACCTGCCTCCGGGTTCCCCTCAAGCCGACCCCCCAATCGAACGGCACCCAGCCTGGGATCCTCTCAATAGAACTGGGGACCCAGTAAGTCACTGGAGTCCCTTTTTTACCTCCGGATGAGGGTTTGTGTAGACTGCAATTCTGGCCTGGTGTGCCGCGCTGGCGGGGTCCATGGATGCGCGCACCCTGAAGGTGGATGCCGCACCTGGAACCGGGACCCCGCAAAACTTGCCTAGCACATGACACCTGTCACAGATATACCCTCCCCCAGCATGCCCCGCAAGGGAGAAACTCCTCTAATTGGCTGCTGGGGAAAGTTGCTCTGCCAGAACCCCTCTGGTGCCAACTGCTGGCCAGGGATGGTGTTGCATCCCTGGAGCACAGACTGACCCAGTGGACGTTTCTGGAGTGACAGAAGTCCCAATTTTAGCAAATTGTGAATGGGAGCAAAGTAACTCTCCCATTCCCCACTAACTTTAGCGTAGTGCCCATACTGAAAGTAAGAGGGCGCTACATATATATGCATTCCAGGCTTTGTATATGTATATATATATATATATATATATATATATACACAGTATTTTCCGGTGTATAAGGCGACCGGGATTATAAGACGACTCCCTAATTTTACAGTTTTTTAGGATTTTTTGCCTGTACTCACCGTATAAGACGCCCCACTACCGAGGCTTCCGACGCTTGATATTTCTTCCTTCTGGAGCCATATTCTTTTCCCTTCTTGCTGGAGCTGGAGCCAATCACGGCAAGCGATGTATTATATTAATTAATACAAAGCCTGCTTGGATTGGCAGAGGCTGTAACATCATCAGCCCACGCCTCTCTGACTCTCAAAGCCAATCCGAGTAGGCTACTGTATGTAGTCTGCTCGGATTGGCAGAGGATGTTACTCAAATCCAAGCAGGCTCTGTATTCATTTGAATACATCGCTCACTGTGATTGGTTAAGTGGTATATACTGTATGAAGCCAAAGCTACATACAGTATTACCGCACATCCAGCAGGTACCCGAGCAGCTGACCCGGCGTATAAGACGACCCCTGCTTTTTGGACATTTTTTTTAAGTGTAAAAGGTAGTCTTATACGCCAGCAAATACAGTATATATATATATATATATATATATATATATATATATATATATATATATATATATATTTATATATATATATATACGGTATACAGTTTAGCTAGATGTCACTGCAGAGCGTTCCTAGTATACTGTTCCTAATATACTACAGGCAGGCAGTTGATTCAGTTAGCTCCAGTATATTCAGTCAGTATACTGTATCCTGTGCAGTTAGATCAGTGCAGAGCGTCCCTATTCTCTTCCTAATATACTACAGGCAGGCAGTTGATTCAGGTAGCTGCAGTAAATTTAGTCAGTAAACTGTATCCTGGGCACAGTGTGCAGCTAAACCTCACTGCAGAGCGTTCCTGTGGTTCTCTTACTAATATAATACAGGCAGGCAGTTGATTTAGGTAGCTGCAGTATATTCAGTCAGTATAATGTATCCTGTGCACAGTGTGCAGCTAAACCTCACTGCAGAGTGTTCCTGTTGTTCTCTTCCTAATATACTACAGACAGGCAGTTGATTCAGGTAGCTGCAGTATATTCAGTCAGTAAACCGTATCCTGGGCACAGTGTGCAGCTAAACCTCACTGTAGAGTGTTCCTGTTATTCTCTTCCTAATATACTACAGGCAGGCAGTTGATTCAGGTAGCTGCAGTATATTCAGTCAGTATACTGTATCCTGTGCACAGTGTGCAGCTAAACCTCACTGCAGAGCGTTCCTGTTATTCTCTTTTTAATATACTACAGGCAAGCAGTTGATTCAGGTAGCTTCAATATATCCAGTCAGATAACTTTATCCTGGGCACAGTGTGCAGCTAAACCTCACTGCAGAGCGTTACTGTTGTTCTCTTCCTAATATACTACAGGCAGGCAGTTGATTCTGGTAGCTGCAGTATACTCAGTCAGTAAACTGTATCCTGGACATAGTGTGCAGCTAAACCTCACTGCAGAGCGTTCCTGTTGTTCTCTTCCTAATATACTACAGGCAGTCAGTTGATTCAGTTAGCTGCAGTATATTTAGTATATATATACATCGCAGCTTTGTGCAGCCACATCTCACTGCAGGCTGTTCCTGGTGTACCTATTCAAATACATCAAATACAGTATGTCTGGAAGGCCAACAAGGAGAGGCAGACACTCACAGGCCTCTAAAAGAGGGCAAGCAGGCTTTGTGTCTAGAGTCAACAGTGCTGGTCATGGACACGGTGCATCCTCAGCACATGGCCGTGGGACACGCTTGTCCTTTTTTTTTCCGGCAGCTGGTCTTGTTGAGCCACAACATGCAGAAATTTATTGTAAAATGCACAATAGCAGCTAAAAAAACTCTTTATATAGAGTTGCAGACAATTTCCTTGCAAGGATGTATAAAAAAGAAGCTCTGTTCGTGTCAGTACACGGGTTGTCGTTTCGCTCATGCGCAGTGCAAAAAAAACGTGACACCCTATTGCAGTTTCATCATAAACTGAGATCATCAGGGGCACCTGACGATGCGCCTGACTTTTTTTTTCTTTACACTGCGCATGTGCGAAACGGCAACCCGTGTACTGACACGAACGGAGCTTCTTTTCTATACATCCTTGCAAGGAAATTGTCTGCAACTTTTTATAGAGAGTTTTTTTAGCTGCTATTGTGCATTTTACAATAAATATTTATAATGTCTGCACTATTGGAAGCCTTCTCTCTTTTTTCCTATAAGATTTGGCTTCACTAAATTTTCAAAATCTGGGTCACCATTGCTTCTCTTGTGCTGGAACACCTGCCACTGGAGCACCTGAGTGATTGCACTGACCATGGCTACAGAGTCTAGCTGAGAAGGGTGGTCACAGGCTAGCTGGTAAGCCTCCCCTTACATTCACTGGTGGTAGGTCTTCACATATTTTGGAATAACATTGGAGTAACACAGGATTACATCTTCCTTGCGGGAATATTTCCCATATGAACTTGATTCACCTTTATTGGACACTATCTTTATTATAATTATTTTTGAATCATTTTGGCAACATGTGACTTTTTTCAGCGCTACACATTTTTTATCCACATTTGTTTTTTTGCTTTGTAGCTAGCTTTTGTGTTTAGCAGCAGAACCTTTCACTAGTTTATATTAATTCATTTTCCTTTATTCACGTAGAGCGAATTTTTTCTTCCTTTTACCCATTCACATCTCCAACGAGACAGGATGCCCTCCAGGGGCCAGCTTAAGGGCAGCCAACCGACTGCATCACAACGCAGTGCTCTGCATGTGCAGGGCGCTGCTGACTCTGCACGTTTTTCAAAAAGTTCTTTGGTGTGGGACTTTTTTGAGACGTGTGCAACAGATCACACTGTTGCTATTTGCAAAATATGTCTGAAGCGTATCAAGCGTGGTCAAAACACCAGCCGCTTGGGAACCACATGCTTGACCAGACATTTGTCGAACTCCCATGCAGTCCGTTGGCAAGCGTACTTAAAAGACCCACACCAAAGAAAAAGGCGGACCTCTCCTTGCTCCTCATCAGCTGGGATCTCCAACCCTACTATGCCTTAATTTCTCTCAGAAACCTGCACTGAGAGGAATGAAGGTGTAGAATTAGGTGTGGCAAGTACTTGTGGGCAATCTGCTATCGCAACACCAATGTCCGATTGTAGCAGGCAAATTTCCCTAACCCAGTTGCTAAACCGGCAAAATAAATTCGCTCCCAGCCATCCACATGCCCAGCGGTTGGATTCTAGCTTGGCTAAATTGCTAGCACTCCAACTGCTGCCTTTTCAGCTGGTAGACTCCGCCCCCTTTCATGAATTTGTGGAATGTGTGGTACCTCAGTGGCAGGTTTCCAAACGCCACTTTTTTTTCACGGAAGGCGATTCCGTCTCTCTACCGGGATGTGGAAGGCAATGTCTTGGCCTTGCTGGACAGGGCGGTCAGCGGTAAGGTGCATATTACCGCTGACTCATGGTTCAGCAGGCATGGACAGGGACGTTACCTATCTTTCACGGCGCACAAGGTGACTCTGCTGGCAGCTGGGAAGGATGCAGGACAGAGTGCTGTATTGTTGGAGCTTGTTCCGCCACCACGCCTCCAAAATGCTACTAGTGATGATTCTGCCACACCTCTCTCCTCCGCCCCCTCCTCTTCTTCTTCCTCCATGGCCTCTTCCACTGCTGATTTGTCCTCGGAAACCAGCGGTGCTCAGTAGGCATTCAAGGGGCTACGCAAGCACTCAGGCAAAAAGATGCCATGCGGTGCTTGAGCTGGTGTGCTTAGGGGACAGGAGCCACACTGGGGCAGTGATTCTGGAGGCACCCAACCTCCTCTACGCCCTCTGACAGGCACACCTGACCCATGTGCCCTGTCTCACGTCCTTAACTTGGTGGTGCAGCGGTTCTTGTACAGGTAACCAAGCTTACAAGATCTCCTAAGGCAGGCCAGGAAAGTCTGTGTGCATTTCCACCGGTCATATAATGCCAGTTCTCGGCTGGCTGACCTCCAAAAAGAATACAACCTGCCCAAGAACCGCCTAATCTGTGACATGCCCACCAGAAATAACTCACCGTTGGCCATGCTTCAGCAGCTGCACAAGCAGCAGAGAGCCATCAATGAGTACCTGTGCGAATATGGCACCAGAACAGGGTGTCACGTACCTTACCAGAGGCCGAAGTTCTGAGAGGGCTTCCCTTGCGACTAAGTGCAGAGCGTCCCCTGGAGGTGACACAGGGAGTGCTATGCCCAGAGATGCAGGAGTTTCCAGCTGCGACTTGCTGAGTTGATGCTGGAGATCAGCTGGAGACCAGGATAAGCAGTCAGGCAGGGGTACCTCGGAAGTACCAGATGAGACTGTGTAACAGGGAAAACCAAGGGCGGAGTCAGGAGCCAGGCTGGAGGTCATACACTGGTAGCAAGCAGAAGAGAAGTTACTGGGACAGGTCAGAGGACAAGCCAGGGTCATACACTGGATCAGGCAGACAGGAACAAGGCACGGGAACAAGCCAGGAATCAAGTCGGGGGTCATACACTGAGAAGACTGGTCAGACAAGCCGGGTTGACAACAGTAGTTCTTAGGTAGCTGGAACAGGAACTCAGGAAACACACCAGAGGGCTGAAGTTGGTAACTGCTGCAGCAGGCTTTAAATAGGGCACTGACGCCAAGAGTCACACCCAAATTGCGTGCGTAATGGTGCACGCAATGAAGAATGCAGAGTTCTTGCTGCTGTTGCCCGTGTGCGCACGCGCTCTGCGCTCATTGGTCCGTGACCCAGTCTTTCTATGGATGGTTCCCTGACACAGGGTCAGGGGAGCTTGGCTTTTTTTCACCACGCCAGTGGCTCATGATCAAGGATGCATGCACTGTCATGTCACCATTTGAGGAGGCCACGAGGATGGACAGCAGTGAGTGTGCATGCATCAGTGATACTGTCCCCCTTATGTTCCTGTTGGAGCATACGCTGCGTCGAATAATGGACAGGGCACTTGAGGCAGAACAGAGGGAGGAAGAGGAGGACTTAATTACCTCTCAAGGCCCCATTTATCCAGACAGCGTTCCTGCGGGCCCACCGATCACACAGGAAGAGGAGGAGGATTGTGTCAGCATGGAGGTGGAACCTAGCACTCAGCATCAGCAGTAGTCCTCAAGGGTTTGTTTACAGTCCCCAGAAACCCATGGACTTGTACGTGGCTGGGGGGAGGTGGCTGTGGATTATGTCGTCCTTAGTGACCCAGAGGACACCGGACCGAATGCCTCAGCAAACCTACGCTACATGGCATCCCTGATCCTGCAAAGTCTGCGAAAGATCCTCAGATTTGTGGTATCATTACTGGCTGGCAACCCTCCTTGATCCATGTTACAAGAGTAAGGTTGCGGACCTTATCCAGCCGTCGCAGAGGATGAAACATCTTGCAGAAAGGTTTGTGAAACGCATTTCCAGAGTCTGGGAGGTTACAAATTCCTGGTCCTAGACAACGTGTTGCTGAGGCTTCGGTCAGTCACAGAAGGAGCAGTGGAGAAAGTGGCTGTCTGACTGATGCGTTCAGATAATTTTTTAGTCCGCAGCCCCAAGGTCTGATCGGTTTCAGCAACCATCGCCAGCGTCTGATTTACATGGTGCAGGAATACCTAGGGGCAAGTTCAGACTTGGAGACCTTTCCAACCGACAATCCTCCGAGTTACTGGGTCTTGAGGATGGATCACTGGTCAGAGCTTGCACAGTATGCAATTGAGCTACTGGCCTGTCCTGCATCCAGCGTTCTTTCAGAACGCACATTCAGTGCTGCTGGAGGCTTTGTAACCGATCACAGGGTGCACCTGTCCACCGACTCGGTCGATCGGCTCACCTTCATAAAAATTAATCAGTCTTGGATCACCATCTACCAAGCACCTGATGCTGATGTAACTATCCTCTTCCTCCTCAATGTTCATGTTGATAGCTTGTAAGAAAATGTTTGGTTCTGGGCACCACCACCAGTGGCTAAGGCCCAATTTGTCTGCCCCTGTTTAACAGGGGCGTTTTATTAAAATTGTTGCTGTAATACTTTGCAGCAGGGCTTGTTCCTGCGCTCCAACTAGAGTATCTGTGAGGGGTTGCAGTGTTGTGGCACCAGCACCAGTGCTAAGGCACAATTTTACTGCCCCTGTTTAACAGGGGCGTGTAATTACAATTTTTGCTGTAATACTTTGCAGCAGGGCTCATTCCTGCGCTCCAACTAGAGTATCTGTGAGGGGTTGCAGTGTTGTGGCACCAGCACTAAGGCACAAATTTTCTGCCCATGTTTAACAGGGGCGTGTAATTACAATTTTTACTCTAATATTAACCAGCAGGGCTAGTTCCTGCGCTCCAACTAGAGTATCTGTAAGGGCTTACAGTGTTGTGGCAAAACCACCACCAAAGGCCCAATTTTTCTGACCCTGTTCAACAGGGGCATGTAATTAGAATTCTTGATCAAATATTTCACAGCAGGGCCCATTCCAGCGCTCACCGAGAGTAACTGTGAGGGCTTACAGTGTTGTGGCAACACCACCACACCATCACCAAAGGCCCAATTTTTCTGACCCTGTTCAACAGGGGCATGTAATTACAATTTTTGATCTAATATTTCACAGCAGGGCCCGTTCCAGCGCCCACCAAGAGTAACTGTGTGGGCTTACAGTGTTCTAGTATCACCAACACCTAAGGCTCAAATTTCTGCAGAGTATATAGGGCAGGCCCCTACTTTCAAACATCCGACTTACAAACGACTCCTACTTACAAATGGAGGGTGACAACAGGAAGTCAGAGAAAATCTACCCCTAGGAAGGGAAATTCTCTACTGTAAGAGTTAATATGGGGAAAAGGTCTCTCCTCTCCACTAATGCTTTATCACCAATCCTTGTTTCCCTAAAAAAAAAAAAAATAGAATTGTCATTGGGACAGAAAGTGAGGTTAAATCTTATAAACAGGGGCACAGACAGCAAAGGGTGATAACCCTTCCCTATGTTTTCCAAAAAGCTTAAAAATAGATTTATTGGCTGGAGCTACACTTAAAAAATGTACCAGTTCCAAGTTACAAATAGATTCTAGTTAAGAACAAATCTACAGTCCCTCTCTTGTTTGCACCGCCTGTATACTGCTGTTCAGAATATATAGGGCCTGGGGGCCCCACGCCTTTTCTTTTTTTAATTTGAGTGCGGGGTTCCCCTTAATATCCATACAAGACCCAAAGGGCCTGGTAATGGGCTGGGGGGGGGGGTACCCATGCCGTTTTTCTCAATGATTTTCATCCATATTGCTGGGACCAGACGTTACATTACAGCCGCAGTTTTAAATGACTTTTATTCCTTTAGAAATCTCATTTTGTGCAGGGACAGTTCTAAACACGGGAAACACGTGCCACTTTACAGGCATACTATACACACCCAGCAGGTACAATATTTAAAGGAATATTTCACATTTATTTTTTCACTTTAAGCATCATTAAAATTGCTGTTCCCGAAAAAAATTAAATTTTTTAAAAAAAATGTTACATTGATACATGTGCCCTGGGGCAGGACCCAGGTCCCCAAACCATTTTTAGGACAATAACTTGCACATTATCCTTTAAAATTTGCACTTTTGATTTCTCCTGTTCGAGTACCATAGACTTTAACGGTGTTCGAAAGTTCACGCAAACTTTCGGTCCGTTCGCATGTTCTGGATGCGAACCGGGGGGGTGTTCGGCTCATCCCTACACAGGTGCTGCTTTGTCTGTCTCTCCCCTCTACTGTCCATTCATAGGATAGTTTTTATTTTATGAATGGGTTCATAGGATACAAAGCCTTCTGTGGGGCAAGAGGACAGAAGGGGTGGGTAGAGTGGCTGCCATAGACACGCGCAAAGGGTGCCTCTGAAATACGCTAGAAATGTCTTTAGCATGTAATGTAAATATAAACAGATCTATGTACTGTATGTTCCTTGCTCATTGAATATCATAATGACAACCTTTCTAACACATGGAATGATAACATTTACTTTGCAGTGACGCAGAACGCTGAGCCTGTGTCACAGATCTCACAACAGACCCATCAAGGGCGTAAGTCATATGTTAAAGGAACTCATTATGACGACACTGGGGAATTCCAAACAATTCCAGGCCTGTAATCCTGTAAGACAACAGCTGTGTGTCTGTGTCCTTTCCACAGAGCTGACCCTGATGTCCAGCATTGCACAGTGCTGTCTATGTACTGCCAGCAACAATCGCCAGATCAACTTTCATCTACTAGTGATAACAGAGACGCTTCTAGAGTTTCAAAAGGATCCCCCGCACACTTTGTTCTTCCCCAGTTTACATCTTTCAGGGAAGATTTTCTCATGAGCGTTACAAAAATGTGGTCATATTTCTGAAAAACAAAAAACAAAGAGCTTATCCTGACCACTGCTAAAGACTCTCACAGGCCCTCAGGTTCTGTCTACTCACTTCACACATTTAAGTTACACAGAGCAAGATCGAATTTCTCCAAAAAACATCCATACACACACACTGCTTAATGGCCTTGTAACCTATTTTTCATTAATTCTTACTGTGTTTTTTTTTTTTTTTTTTACAAGCTTGTATCCAGGGCTGTCTTTAATGTTGATTGGACCCTAGGCAAAAATTTCCATCAGTTTACTGTATTAGTTTACTGTATTACAGCATATCATTACTACTTACTGACTGGATGCTAGAGGTTACAGCACACATTACGGGTCACGGATTAGTTGCTAGAGGCTACAGCACATGATTTCTTCTTGTTAATTAGTTGCTAGAGGGTACAGCACATGATTTCTTCTTGTTAATTAGTTGCTAAAGGCTACTGCAGATGATTTCTTCTTGTTAATTAGTTGCTAGAGGCTACAGCACATGATTTCTTCTAGTTGATTGGTTTCTAGAGATTACTGCACAGTAATACTGCTCACACATCCTACAGCCTTGGGCACATCACTTACCAAAAATGTGTCCCAAAGTGTGTCCCATGTTATGTAGGTAGCTTCACTGCAGGGATGACGGTCCTTTTCCTGACTTGGAACTTCCATTGCTGCAACGGTTAACAACTTTGGGTCTTCAGGCAGAACAGCAGTACAGACGGTCTGATGGGCACATGCCCCACCTTCCTCCTCCATTGAGAAAAGTTCTTTCATTGATGAACTTCTTGTAACATGATCTGTAATAGGGGAGAGTCTGATCATTCACAGGATTCTCACCTCCATTCACAGATCCTATTACAAGCCGTCTCAGTGTTTTGTTTACACTCTGAATTATTCAGGCACTGCTACACCATTAGGTTTGTAGAAAATTATATTTATTTGCAGACTGCTTTTGATATACATGTTGCTATAAAAATTATTATGTTATTTTTTTTTTCGCTTTCTGATAGACCTTTTTGTTTTTTTCCCTCTATCTATGCTTTTTCATAGTGTTGTTAGTAAAATTGTTTTAACAACTACAATTTTTTTGTTAATGTTTTAGTAATGGCAGGTTTTTGCCTGTTTGCAAAATTGTTTTTAAAGATAGTAAGAATTATTGAAATTATGATGAAGGGGAATCTCTATCCTCCAAATGTGTTCCTGTGACCTGTTTATGTTTTGGTCTGTTGATGCTATGGCCAGGACTAAACATGTGCATCGGGAGAGACTTTCTGACAGGGAGGGCATGCCAGCAGGCAAGATGGCTCCTCTAGGCAGATTTCTGTACGCAGTCGTAGGCTAGCATACAGTCTTACACATCCACTTAGAAAAGAAATGGCGCACATGCTCATGCACACATCATCAGGGCCACCATCAGGGGGGTACAGGCATTACACCTGTAAGGTAGGATGACCAGACATCCCCGATTTCTGAGGACACTGTCCCCGGACCAAGTCCGTCCCCAGTTTTATCCCCAGATTGGAGTTGAACAAGGGCTGGGGCAATTTCAAGGACAGTCAGTGCAGAATTAATAAAAATAATTCTGAATTACACACCCCTGCTCCGCCGCTCCTACTAGCTTAGGGGGGTGTATTTTATGGTTGGAGCGGAGTGAATATTTCTTCAGTTTCAGGTGCATGCCCATTCAGCTCCGCTTGCATGTTCTTCTGCCTTGGCTCAAGTCCTGGCCAGTCACCTGTCTGCTTATCTCCTTGCCTTCCCTAGCGGAGTGATCTTCCTCCGCTCCCCACCCAGTAGTAGCCGGGGGGCCCAGAGAGTAAGACTTGACAGGCTGTGAGGCGGGCGACGGCAGCGACGGGCAGAGAGTTGCTGATTGCCGCCATTACTAGTAAAAAAAAATATGTCCCCGGATTTACATATTGTTACCTATTGCTTTCGTTGTTTGCATAGTGTTCCTGACTGTTTTCTTTAAACTGTTTCAACCAAGTCCTGGGTACTTACACAGGTCCTGGTTGACTAATGTTAACCTGAAGTTTACTTTTCTTCAAGTAAACTACAAGAAGAACTGTGTTGTGTATTCCTGCTGAGTTGTTCCATTAATCACATTGCTAGGTGTGCCAGAGGGGCTGGGACAGTTCATTGGGGTTGAAAGGCAGAGTAACGGACTAAACAAAAGCAGCTCCCTCAGGGGTTTATAATAATACAGGGGGTGTAATGGCGCTTGCAATAAATAAAGATAAAAATATACTAATAACCATGTAAAGTCTGATCTTCCAAATAATCCAGATAGCAAGTGAAAAAAATCACATAAGCTGTGTATCCAAAATAGTGTTCCACTCCAGATAAGGATCAAAGGTAACCACCCAACATCAATAAATAAATGTGGGGGGTGAAAAGAGTGAAATATTAATAAAATTACCTATAATCAGGTAATCAATAGGTGCCAATTAAAAGCAATCAAAAATAAACCTAGTGAAGTCGATAAAACTCGATAATATGATAACGTGAAATCTGTCAATTAAATGAATAACACTAACCGTGCAAAATAGCCAAAGGTAAAAAAATTATATAAAAATATAATATAGTGAATAAAATCCAATAATGTGAGCCAAAAAAATCTATCAAGATCAAGATCAACCCTCAGGGGTTTGCTACAGATATTTTTTAGAGAGAACATTTCTGCGAATTATCATCCACAGTTTCTTAATGGGAAAGTAAAAGAACCCTCAGTGGAAAAATAATTCCTTTCCTATAGAAGATCATATCGAGGCCACACTAATATATTTACCATTGTTAAACAACATTATTAATTGTAAGGATCAAAAAACTGTGAATAGTATATTATGATGCATACAAAACCACAAACATCTAAGTGTACTTTGGCCAACCGCAGAATAATTGACTAAAGATATAGCGCTCTTTATGCGCTTATTTTTATAGATGTAATTGTAGCGCCCCCTTACTTTCAGTATGGGCACTACGCTAAAGTTAGTGGGGAATGGGAGAGTTACCTTGCTCCCATTCACTATTTGTTCAAATTGTGGGACTTCTGTCATTCCAGAAATGTCCACTGGGTCAGTCTGTGGTCCAGGGATGCAATATCATCCCTGGCCAGCAGTTGGCGCCAGAGGGGTTCTGGCAGAGTAAGTTTCTCCAGCAGCCAATCAGAGGAGTTTTTCCCTCAGGGGGCGTGCTGGAGAGGAGTATATCTGTGACAGGTGTCATGTGTTCTAAAATCTTCGCGGGGTCCCGGTTCCAGGTGTGGCATCCACCTTCAGGGTGCGCACATCCATGGACCCCGCCGGCGTGGCCCGCCTGGCCATGATTGCAGACTACTTGGAACCTCGTCCGGAGGTACCAGGGGACCCCAGCGACTTGCTGGGTACCCGATTCCACTGAAAGGATCCCAGGCTGGGTGCCGTTCGATTGGGGAGAGTCGGTTTGAGGCAGGTCGTCCAACAGAGCCTGAACAAACCAATTGGGGATCCGGTGACCGAGCACTGACAGGTATGTTTGCTGTCATCTGGTGACCAATGCAGAAATCTGCTGGGAGGATTCGCTCCATTTATCTATCTAGCTCAGTTACTGTAATTGGCCTGTGGCAGAGGTCCGAGCTGGGCCTGTGAGAGTGGCCCGTCTCTCCCAGAAATCCTAAGTGACATCTCGGCTGCCAGGCCTTTAAAAAAAGGGTCTGTCCGGGGGCACTTTACCCACTCAGTTGGAGTGGCGACGAGTTACAAATTGGTACTATGCAGAGCGGTACTGTCTGCTCTATCTAATATCCAGGCCTGATACCGCAAGGTTCTTCCTCTCTCTCTATTCATCAACTTTGTCCTTCCCAATTGATATTGATGTTGGCTGTGTTGGCCTGGAAAATAAAGCATTAGAAAAACCCTTTATTCACTGTCTGGACCTTCACTCACTGTTTGTCTCTACAATTGCACCCTTAGACAACGCCAGGGTAACTTAAATAGGCCGATCCCAAATCAAACAGCGACTCCTTGGGGGGTAGTGCTACATAATGTCTGGAAGAAAGGATGACACAACATAAATTGTAAAAGGAAAAGCACATATACATTACTCATAAACAGGTCACACAGCCTGATCACTACTATGTATCCTCAATGGAACTCTGCTAGCAGTGCACTGCTATTATGCTAGGTCTAGTTAAAGGCTCTCATATTACAAACTGTATGTTTCTGGCTGTACCATATGTGAAGAGCTTCACTCATTATTTATGACAATTGTCTTGTTCTTGGAAATGTCTGTGCTACTCAATGGGAATTAGGACCCTCTGGGAATCATCTTACCATCACCTGGACTTCATATCGACAGGCCATATGTCTTTAAAGAAAAACGAAATAAAAGCCTCCCGTTAGCAGGTTTTGAAGCTGCATCCCTCCCTGGTAATGTCTTCCCTGAAAAATTATTATTTAATTTTTTTTAACAGAGTTTCAGTATCATTACTCTCCCTTTAAATTGTTACATTCCTTACTTAAGAAACTGCTTGAATTATGGAACTTTACTTTTTAGATTGGAGTTTCAGTCAAACAGCTCTGGGATTTACATAACGCTGCCAGGTTGGTGACCTGACCCTTCTATGCTGCAGTTAGGCGATATGTTTAAAGTGGTTCCAAAGGCAGAAGGATTTTTACCTTAAAGCGGAGTTCCACCGTAAAAATGAACTTTCTATTAATAGCTTGCCTTTAATGTAAAAAATAAAATAAAATGTTAATCGCTTCTATCTAGCTGTTACTAGGCAGATTTCGTAATCTGCCTAGTTTCTGGACCTAGGTGGTCCAACTTCCTGTCCTAATGCCGCGTACACACGATCATTTTTCGGCATGAAAAAAACATTGTTTTTTAAAAACGTCATTTAAAATGATCGTGTGAGGGCTACACATCATTTTTCAGGTTCTGCAAAACGTAAAAAAAAAAAAAAATTCGAGCATGCTGCATTTTTAAATGTCGTTTTTCGGGTTGTAAAAAATGATCGTGTGTGGGCTAAAACGACGTAAAAAACCTGCGCATGATCAGAAGCAAGTTATGAGATGGGAGCGCTCGTTCTGGTAAAACTACCGCTCATAATGGAGTAAGCACATTCATCACGCTGTAACAGACAGAAAGGCGCAAATCGTCTTTTACTAACACGGAATCAGCTAAAGCAGCCCAAAAGCAAATGGAACTTCCCCTTTATAGTGCCGTCTTACGTGTTGTACGTCACCGCGCTTTGCTAGATCATTTTTTAAAAACGATGGTGTGTAGGCAACGTCGTTTTAATGATAAAGTTGGGAAAACTTCATTTTTTGGACATGCTGAAAAACAACGTTTTTTTTTCATGCTGAAAAATGATCATGTGTACGCGGCATCAGACACTCATTTCCCAGGAGTCTCTGGGCATTACTGTGCCTAAAAATTGCCCAGCATGTACCTCTCCCTGAAAACCAGGAAGAAAAAGGAACTGGGCTTTACATGCCCACACATATGATGGATACAGCCACAACGTGAGCTGGAGGATATAAGGCAAGTGTTTGCAATATAAATAAACAAAAAGCCGCGCCAAGTAGATATAAAACAAACCTCTCCTATAAAGAGAGAGGTTACCAAAAAAAGGTCCAAAAAAAGAGTCCTTGTATTGATAAGCAGAAGCTCCCAGTAAAGTATTCAACAAATGTAGTTCCTTAGGGGTTGCTCGTGTTAGAATAATGGATCTTTCAATCACCCGGTGACATATCATACAAATCGTGAGATCCCTCCACCGAGAATAATAAGCCTCTTACCAGATGGCAAATAACTAGAGCAATTGGCTATAGCCCAGCCACGGCCTTTGGATTTCCCAGAAGTCACAGGACAAGGCTGACAGCGTCACGACCTTAGCTAAAACGATCGCTCCAATGCAGGGAGTATATAGAAGAAAAGACGCATATAGCGTAATACCGCTGGGTAACAGATTTTATTTAAAAAAGTAATGTACTTACAGCAATTCGAAGTAAAAACAGCGTGTGTTTAAAATATAAATGCCGGCCGGCATGCAGGAGCCCTCCTCCCGAGCGTGGTGACGTCACTGGCGACGTCACCACGCTCGGGAGGAGGGCTCCTGCATGCCGGCCGGCATTTATATTTTAAACACACGCTGTTTTTACTTCGAATTGCTGTAAGTACATTACTTTTTTAAATAAAATCTGTTACCCAGCGGTATTACGCTATATGCGTCTTTTCTTCTATATACTCCCTGCATTGGAGCGATCGTTTTAGCTAAGGTCGTGACGCTGTCAGCCTTGTCCTGTGACTTCTGGGAAATCCAAAGGCTGTGGCTGGGCTATAGCCAATTGCTCTAGTTATTTGCCATCTGGTAAGAGGCTTATTATTCTCGGTGGAGGGATCTCACGATTTGTATGATATGTCACCGGGTGATTGAAAGATCCATTATTCTAACACGAGCAACCCCTAAGGAACTACATTTGTTGAATACTTTACTGGGAGCTTCTGCTTATCAATACAAGGACTCTTTTTTTGGACCTTTTTTTGGTAACCTCTCTCTTTATAGGAGAGGTTTGTTTTATATCTACTTGGCGCGGCTTTTTGTTTATTTATGTTGATTGTGTATCTCGCACGATAGCTGCTGCCTTGAAATCACTGTGTTGTAGCGCAGTTTTTGTGTTTTTTTTAAGTGTTTGCAATGATTTCTGGAACGATTGGGGAGCTATCAATATGTTTTAGGGACTATTTAATGTGATTAATTTTAGCTTGCAAAAAAATAAAAAAAATTATGCCCGAAACCCCGCTTTAATGCCTTAAGAAAAAAATCTTTTGCAAGTGGCTCCCCCCACCCAGCCCTCCCAGATACTTACCTGAGCCTAATCTTAATCCAGCTATGTGCAGGAGAGCAGAGGCTCTCTTGTTTCTCTCTTTCCTCATTGGCTTGGACATAGCAGTTGGAGCTATTGGCTCATGCTGTTGTCAATCACAGCCAGTGAGGAGGAAGCGGTGGGTGGGGTAGAGCCACCCTGTGTGTCTTATAGACACACAGGGTGGCTCGGGAGTGAGCATGCTTGCTATTGGGGGCACTCGGCAGGGGAGAGTTGTCATTAGCGCCAGCTGGGGACCCAAGAAGAGAAGGAATGGGGTTGCTCTGTGCAAAACCATTGCACAGAGCAGGAAACTATAACTTTTTTGTTAATTTGAAAAAATAAAAATCAGAATCACTTTATTCACATCCCTGCCCCCTAGTCTGTGACTGGAAAGTGCAGTAACAGCAGTAGATCATCTCGTTGCTCTCTCCTTCTGTCAGCTTCCTTACCGTTTGTATTGTAAAAATAGACAAAGGCATACAGTATGAGCTTGGAAGCACTGCATGTAGTTATATTGAATTAAACCAGAATACTGGTTTACAGAAGCTATTAAAGACAAATTAAATGCCATGAGCAGAAATGTGTGATAATCAAACATAATTTCCTGAGACATAGGACAGGACATGAGATGCTGTCATTAGAGTAGCCACAAATGCACGGTGTTGAACTCAAGAACAAGTTCAAAGATATAGGCCACAAAACAGTTGTCGGACGGGTAATTTGGAGTGATAGAGGGTCAAAGATAAAAGGTTCTACAAACATATCTTTGAGTGGAGAAATTAGATTGAAAGGAGACCAGAAAACAAGAGAATTAGAAAGAGGACTAGATGGGAAGGAAAAGGGGGGGGGGGAAGGTGGGTCCTCAGAAGTTGCCATTTTAGTTATGAAAGGCTATAGCTGGAAAAGAGTAATGCCGCGTACACACAACCGTTTTTCATGACGAGAAAAATGCAATGTGTAGGTTCCAGAGCATTTGTCTCAATGAGAAAAATGGGCATTAAAAATTTAGAAATTGCTCTATTTTTTCTCATTGTTTTTCACGTCGTTGTTTTTCTCGTCGTGAAAAACAGACGTGTGTAGGCTTTAACGACGAGGGAAAAAACGCGCATGCTCAGAAGCAAGTTATGAGAAGGGAAATTTGCATAATCAGCCCAAAGGGTGGCGCCATTCGAATGGAAATTCCCCTTTATAGTGCCGTCGTATGTGTTATACGTCACCGCGCTTTGCTCGAGCATTTTTTATCACGATCATGTGTATGCAAGGCAGGCATGAGAGGAATCACGTCGAGAAAAACATCGTTTTTTTCCATGACATGAAAAACGGTCGTGTGTAAGCGGCATAAGGATTCGTTCACAGAGGAGTCACAGAGATGTAGAATGCATGGGGTCTGCTGTGAGGTGAGTAATTAAGCAATGGGTGCCAAATTGAGAGAAATGTATCGTAAGAATCTTATAATATGGCAGATAATTCTTCATTAATAAATGCCCTATATACTACTCTTGAGGAAATTGAGAGATGGGGATTTCCATGTGTGTTTTAGGCTGGGTTCACACCACACTTATGCGAATTGGATGTGGTTTTTCTCTGCATCCAATTCGCATGACAAGAGATTGTGACCGTCTCTCAATGGAGTCGGTTCACACATCTCCGTGTCGGCTGCGGAGCCGATTGCACAGGAGTCCTGTACATCTTTGGCTCAGATTCACGTCAGAATTCAGGCAAAAATGTGGGCCTGATTCATCCCTGAAATGGAGAACAGGGACGCACCGGACCCCTGCTGTGAGCCGCATCCATTTTAAGTGTGAACCCAGCCTGATGGTTTGTTTGGTATCTATGAATATGTGTGTTATATGTGTATGGCTATAAAGAGGGATGTTGTCAGTAGGTTCATGCAGAAGGGCCTCCCAAGGATTCTTTTGGAGATTGATCATCAAAATTGAATTAATCATCATTTCAACACTTACCTATAGATGGCAAACCTTTGGGCAAGTCCACATATGCACTATCACTTTGACAAGTCTTGTCAGAGTAAAGTACAACCATGACACACAGTTTTTCGGCACTTGCATGTTTTTATTTTTATTTATTTTTATTCTTTTTATTGGCAGATACATGAAAACAAATTGGTACAACAACCAACACGCTCAACATGAGTGAAAATAATTATAAGGTTTGGTACACAGACACATGAAAACTACATAATCGCATTGTCCAGTCCCAATTAAGAACAGTTAGGGCTCTTTCACACATGCGGACCGTATGTCAGTTTTTTCATCCATCCGTGTACGGATGAAAAAGGGACATACGCTCCCTCCCTGTGCTTAGGAACCGATTCTACCCACATGTCTACCACTCTGCATTTGCCAAGGCCAAGTTGAGAGGAGTGTCGATCCTCATATCGGCAAGAGTACCGTGGACGTGCACAGACACAAAGACAGGCGCTCAGGGACGTTTTTTGTTCCTGAAGGGTCGGGTTGGTGTGGCGAAGATAACCTTTGGGAATCTTTACGCTCCGAATGTCCACCAAGACATATTTATTAAACGTCACATAGAGCGACTTGCAGAGTACAGGGAGGGACAGTTGATAGTTGGAGGAGATCTTAATGTACCGTTGACACCGTCGGAGGACACCTCCTCCGGCAACTTGTCCATTTCAAGAGACACGCGCAAGCGCGTCGGAGCGGCCCTACACTCCGCCCAATTAATCGACGCATGGCGTCTACTCCACCCAGGGGAAAGGGACTACACTTTTCACTCGAGGCCTCACCAGACATACTCCCACATTGACTATTTCCTGATCCCCCATGAACATCTACAGGCGATCAGTGAAGTCACCATAGGGTCAATAACGTGGTCAGACCACGCCCCGATCGGCCTTCGTTACGCCATCTCAGACATTTATGCGGCACAGAGGCCGCCATGGAGGTTGAATGAGGGTCTCCTTCAAGACCCTGAGATCCTGGCAGATGTGGTTAGAGAAATTGGACTCTACTTTGAGTCCAACAATACGCCCGGCTGCGACGCGGGGGTGGTCTGGGAGGCGCACAAAGCGGTGATTAGGGGCGTCCTTACCAAGCACGGTGCACGCCTAAAGCGGCAACGGACGGCCCAACTGAACTTGCTACTGCAAGAACTGCAGGACCTGGAGTCAAAACATAAACAGACACCCACCAGGCAACTGGGAGCGGAGCTGGATAGCGTCCGCACGAAAATCACGGATCTGCTGAGCGTCAAGGCTAAGGCGGCTCTGCAGATTTGCAGGAAGAAAATATACAAGTCCGGGATAAGTGTGGCAGACTCCTGGCCCAAACGTTACGGTCACAAAAGCAATTATCTTACATTCTGCACATTACGTCCGCCGGAGGGAAGAGAGTTACTCTACCCCGTCACATCACGGAAGAGTTTAGTAAAAAGGGGGGGGAACGGTCAGGGAAAGGAATGAACGCAATTAATCCACTATTATATATAGGAGATAATATGTATTCCCTATATTGATCGTGTACCCAAGTGGGTTGTGTTGCTGTAATCTGAACTGTTATCACAAAAATGTCAGGTGGGAAAAAGAAAAAAGAAAAAAGGAAAAAGAAAAAGGGGGAAGAAGGAGGGAGAGGGGGAGGGGGAGGGAGGAAGGGATTGGATTTAGAGAGGAAGAAAAGGAAAAGGTAGAAAATCAGCCAGTTGGCTTAAAGGGGATTACTTTTAGCAACACTGTTATGATCAGTAGGAGGAGACAATGATACGTTTAAATTATTTATTAGTATCAAAATTGTTTAAGGCATTAAAAGTTACAAGTATTATGAAAGTACTTAATATCAATGGTGGCCAAAAAAATTGTTCATGGCTACCTTCAAAAGAAAAAATACAAGAAACATGCGCAATAAATAAGGACAGGACATAGACAAACATTTAACAACTAACGTGATCCGGACACGTTCTGTTCAGACCGATCATGTATCGACACTCTGAAAAAATATTATAATGAATTGGATGCAAAAGTATAATAACAATAAAGTACATACGGACAAATATAGTCCCTAGACTGTTTGCATCTAACCAATGGGGTGTCGATATAAGATGAAGGGGCTGAACATGGGCTAGGAGGGGGAGGGAAGAGGAGGGGATGGTTATTCCTGGATTGTTAGTAAATGGACTATATATTAGTAGTAGATAGACTTGAATACCTATTAGTGGTTAGTCCTGAGGTTGTTCAAGAATCACAGTAGAATCCCGGTGTTTTAAGGAATAGACAACAAATGTTGATCTCTGATCGTTTAATTGTTCAAGATGGCACGGATGGCTTACTTTGTATGAGTAAGTGTTTCGCTGTTGCTTTAAGGCAAAGTATGGCTGTACATTATATTGTAACAGACTATATCAGGGTGTACCAGCAATGAGTGTAAACATGTTTCAGACAGTGTATGTTCTGAAACTAAACACCATATCCAGTGTAAGAAGCCAGTATGGATTGGATTATACAGCAAGTCATCCCAAATAGGGGAAGGTCAATACTTTACCAGACCGTAGTGGGTAGAGTGTATGGAACGAGTCCGTCTTAGTGCTGCTGTTTGTAGTGTAGACCGCACAGCTGAGATGGCTCTTTTCAACTTCCCCTGTTGTGGTCGGTACAGTGCTGTAGTTTGTTGGTCAGCTGGGAAGTATTTGTCTTCGTACCCCTTGCGGTGATATTTCCCTTTTTACTGCCGATTCATATACACAAATGCTGCCTGTGTTGCAGCTTGTGGCTTGTGTTGTGATCAGCGCAATCAGCGTGATCCATCCGTGTCAGGGCGATAGACGCCTCCGATCCTCCGATCCTCCGTCCTCCGACTCCAAGCTTCCGGGGTCAGGCGATCACGCTACTAGGTGACGTCAACGCGTTTCGCCAGGCGCATTGGCGTAGCTTCGTCTTGGACGTGTTGGGCTTAGACAGCGGTATGATATTTTATACTAAAGGCTGTCCGTGCCTGTCACCAATTAGGAAAGAAACGAAAGTGTTGTTGTCCTGTTGCGGACATAGTAGACATGGTTCAAGTATAGTTCAAATAACTTGTTTTTGTTAGAACATTACTGTGCCATATGGACGTATAGTTATTTTTCTTGTTAACTCGTACAAGAAACAACTCATTATTGATTTTCATAAATATAGAGGCTATCGTCCATATGTATACTTATAGTTCTGAAGGAATCCACTTTTCAATATTTTTCACATCTTCTGGATGATGGGGAGATTAAAAAAGAAGGGGAGGGATTGGGAAGGATACATATAAGGACAAACTAAGTAGGTGACAAAGGAAATAAATAAATAAAAATAAAAATAAAAATATAGGAAATTACAAGAATTAGAAAGGGGGGTAAATCATCCATTGGATGTGAAATTATATATGGCTTGGTTGTAATTTTTATTCTACAATAAAGTCAAAGATAAGTATAAATTCGGCAAGATGCCTGTAATTGGGCTTATATGTAGAAATGGGGAAGAGGAAAGGGAAGGGAGGGAGGGAAGGGGAAGGGAAATGGTAGATGAGAGAGTCAGGAGTCCATTAGTATTTTGATAATTTAGGAAGGGGGGGGGTGGGAGTGTATTGAAGCATAAGTGTAAGAGAGTATTTCTAATGGCTAGGATATTGTAAGACCAATGTAGCTGGTCATACAGGGTACCTGTCAGGGTCTATAAATCAGGGGTCCAAAAAGACCTGCAGGTTGAGTTCCGTGTTTAAGCCCACGGGTGTCAAGGATTTCAAATGGTATACCCACCATTTTTCTTTCTGCAGTAAGACTCTATCAAAGTCACCGCGACGTTTTGGAAGTTTAAGGGCATAGATGCCTTTGACCGTCAGGCCTTCCGAGCATCTATTGTGGCATAATGCGAAGTGCTTAGCGAGGGGTTTTTCAGGTTCTTTGACTTTTTCATTTATCTCTCTGAGATGTTCGCCCAGGCGTATTTTTAGGGCTCGTTTAGTTTTCCCCACATAGATTTTGGGACACGGACATGTAATAATATAGATGACTCGGGTTGTGGAGCAGTTTATTAGACTCCTTATTTCATAGGATCCCTCACCATGAGCATCAGCGAAACTTGAAGTTCTTTCAACATAAGGGCAAACCTGGCATTTGTTACAAGGAAACATGCCTAGTGTCCTTGGATAATGTGATAACCAAGTAGTTTCCGGTTCCTTTGTGAATTCTGAACGTATCAAGGCATCGCCGATACTCCTGGATCTGCGGGCGACTAATTTTGGGGATTCACCAACAATGTCCGTCAGGGTGGGTGCATTTCGTAAAATGCCCCAGTGTTTTTCTAAAACTTTACGGACATTGTCCCATTGGGAACCGTAGGTGGTGATAATTCTAATGGGTTCTACCTTCACTGGTGAGAGATTGTCAATAGTTCTTTTCTTTGTAAGGAGGTCCATACGGTCCCGTATTGCCGCCCTTTTCCTAGCTTTTTTAATTTGTCCGTGGGTGTACCCACGTTCTCGAAAGCGAGAGTATAACTCTTGGCTTTCTCGTCTGTAATCCTCTGGATTGGAACAGTTCCTCTTTATACGGAGGAACTGGCCCACCGGGATCCCATTTTTGAGCCAGTTCGGATGGTGGCTAGTCGCATACAGTAAGGTGTTCGCTGCTGTATCTTTACGATATGTACACGTATGTAGTTTTTTATTTTTCAGGGTTATTTGTAGATCCAAAAAAGACAGTTTTTCTGCATGGTAGGTGAATGTTAAGTGGATATTACGTTTGTTGATGTTCAAGTCCTGTAGGAACAGATTTAGAAGTTCAGGGGGTCCCTGCCAAATCATTAGTACGTCATCGATGTACCGCCACCACGTACGTACGTGGCGGCGGTACATCGGGGACGTATACACCTCTTTCTCCTCCCAAAGGCCCAAATGGAGACATGCATATGCGGGTGCCCAGGCTGCTCCCATTGAGGTCCCCCTTATTTGATGGTAATAGGAGTTTAAAAATTGGAAATAGTTGTTATTCAATGCTAGGTGTAATAACTCTATGATAAATTCGTTTTGTGGACCTGAGGCCGGATATGTAGATTCGAGGAAGGTCTCAACTGCCTCGATACCGACCTCATGCGGGATAGAGGTATATAGGGACTCTACATCGATGCCCACTAGCAAGATGTCATCTGTTTCCTGTGGTATATCAAGGTCATTTAATTTGGCCAGGACATGTTGTGTGTCCTGGACAAATGACTTTAATTCAGTCACCAATTCCTTGAGGAGTAAGTCCAAATATTTTCCAACTCTCTCAAGTGGTCCATGACAGGCAGACACGATTGGTCTGCCTGGAGGGTCTATCAGACTTTTGTGGACTTTTGGTATTATATAGAATGTTGGTGTATTATAGTCTGTCACCACCAAGTAGTTGTGTTCTTTCATAGTGAGGAGCCCCTCATCTCTCGCTAGTTTCAATTTATAATTTAGAGTGTCAACAAGTCTGGGTAGGGGGTTGTGATCTAATTTGCTGTAAGTTGAGGCGTCATTTAGTAGACGCTTGGCCTCACGCTCGTATTGGTCCTGTTTTAAGAGGACAACGTTACCCCCCTTGTCACTATTCTTTATTATTATTTTGTTGTTGCTCTGCAATTCTTTTAGGGCCATGCGTTCATTATTTGAAAGGTTGTCTTTAATTTTATGCGACCAGTCAATTTTTTCTAGATCCGTTTGTACCATGTCCAAAAATAGGTGTAACCACCTATTTTTTGAGATGGGGGGCATTTTAAGAGATTTTATTTGAAGATTAGCCCGTCGTACTGTAATAAGTGGTTCAGTATTTGGGGTCAGATTTTCGTCTAGAAGTGAATTCAAGATGTCCAGAATTCGTTGGTCTTCTGAATTTATCGGTTCAATGGTTTTG
Organism: Rana temporaria; assembly: GCF_905171775.1. Taxonomy (NCBI): domain Eukaryota; kingdom Metazoa; phylum Chordata; class Amphibia; order Anura; family Ranidae; genus Rana; species Rana temporaria. Next base: position 94,635,023 of record NC_053489.1, on the reverse strand, counting down.
ATCGTCTGGTCAGTTTTCGAGTATAGAGATCGAAAAAACACTTTTCGTAAGAAAAGGGCTATGTCCTTGAAAACGGTAAATTCATCCATATTGGAGACCGGTGAGAAGGACATGCCCTTCTGGAGTAGGCTCAGGTGGTCGTTAGTCAAATTAAAGTCTGTAAAGTTAATAACTTTCAGGTCCCCAGAATTATCAACTGCTTTTTGAGGGGAGGCAAAGTTTAATTTTTCTTTTGGCTCCTGGTGTAACTGCGTTCCTGCGTTGATTTTTGGGGGCGTGATTTTCTGGAAGAGGTTTTTGGGGAGGGGTTCGGGACAATCTCCTGATCCTCTCCCTCCTGGTCTAAAAAAATTACCGATTTTTTTGAATCGTCATCAAGGTCACCGTGTGATTTGTTGCCTTGATTGAGGACGTGAAGTTCTTCCTCGTGACTTACTTCTACCACGAGGGATGGTAAGATCAAATATTTCGTTTTTTTCTAAATCTATTAGGTCACGTTTATACTTCCCTTGTTTGGTAATTTTTAGATTCAGTTGGGCTTTATCAATGTCCTTTTTTAATTGTGTGTTTTGCTTTTCAAACTCCTCTTGGTCTTTTAGTGTCTCGAGTCCTTGGGCACTTGCTGTTATATCCTGCTGTATTGTCTCTAACTGTAATTTTTCCTCCTCTACTATTAGGCCCATAACTTTAAGGCCATGCTCAATACAGAGTTCCTTCCACTTGGGGAGAAATGTCTCTGTATGCAGATGTTCGGCTGGGATCACCCTCTCTCTTAAACCTCTCGGGATTATCCGTTGGGAGATATATGTTTCAAGTGATGTTACGTCCCACTTCCGATTTAAATGTTTAAGTAGTAATTTTTTGTGATCTTTGAATTTGTTTTTTATTTCCTCGTTTTGATCGAGGGTTTGTGGTGTATTACTATCAAATGCGGTTAGTATCTCCTGATCTATCTCATCACCAAGTACAAAAGCCATACCCGGTCTGGGGAAAAAGTGGAAAAGATTTGTTTTTAATGCCTTTTTGTTTAGTTTGTGGATTTGCTAGAAAAGACCATAATGGTCACAAGACATAAGTATGTAAAAAGGGGGGGGAACGGTCAGGGAAAGGAATGAACGCAATTAATCCACTATTATATATAGGAGATAATATGTATTCCCTATATTGATCGTGTACCCAAGTGGGTTGTGTTGCTGTAATCTGAACTGTTATCACAAAAATGTCAGGTGGGAAAAAAAAAAAAGAAAAAAGGAAAAAGAAAAAGGGGGAAGAAGGAGGGAGAGGGGGAGGGGGGAGGGAGGAAGGGATTGGATTTAGAGAGGAAGAAAAGGAAAAGGTAGAAAATCAGCCAGTTGGCTTAAAGGGGATTTCTTTTAGCAACACTGTTATGATCAGTAGGAGGAGACAATGATACGTTTAAATTATTTATTAGTATCAAAATTGTTTAAGGCATTAAAAGTTACAAGTATTATGAAAGTACTTAATATCAATGGTGGCCAAAAAAATTGTTCATGGCTACCTTCAAAAGAAAAAATACAAGAAACATGCGCAATAAATAAGGACAGGACATAGACAAACATTTAACAACTAACGTGATCCGGACACGTTCTGTTCAGACCGATCATGTATCGACACTCTGAAAAAATATTATAATGAATTGGATGCAAAAGTATAATAACAATAAAGTACATACGGACAAATATAGTCCCTAGACTGTTTGCATCTAACCAATGGGGTGTCGATATAAGATGAAGGGGCTGAACATGGGCTAGGAGGGGGAGGGAAGAGGAGGGGATGGTTATTCCTGGATTGTTAGTAAATGGACTATATATTAGTAGTAGATAGACTTGAATACCTATTAGTGGTTAGTCCTGAGGTTGTTCAAGAATCACAGTAGAATCCCGGTGTTTTAAGGAATAGACAATTAATGTTGATCTCTGATCGTTTAATTGTTCAAGATGGCACGGATGGCTTACTTTGTATGAGTAAGTGTTTCGCTGTTGCTTTAAGGCAAAGTATGGCTGTACATTATATTGTAACAGACTATATCAGGGTGTACCAGCAATGAGTGTAAACATGTTTCAGACAGTGTATGTTCTGAAACTAAACACCATATCCAGTGTAAGAAGCCAGTATGGATTGGATTATACAGCAAGTCATCCCAAATAGGGGAAGGTCAATACTTTACCAGACCGTAGTGGGTAGAGTGTATGGAACGAGTCCGTCTTAGTGCTGCTGTTTGTAGTGTAGACCGCACAGCTGAGATGGCTCTTTTCAACTTCCCCTGTTGTGGTCAGTACAGTGCTGTAGTTTGTTGGTCAGCTGGGAAGTATTTGTCTTCGTACCCCTTGCGGTGATATTTCCCTTTTTACTGCCGATTCATATACACAAATGCTGCCTGTGTTGCAGCTTGTGGCTTGTGTTGTGATCAGCGCAATCAGCGTGATCCATCCGTGTCAGGGCGATAGACGCCTCCGATCCTCCGATCCTCCGTCCTCCGACTCCAAGCTTCCGGGGTCAGGCGATCACGCTACTAGGTGACGTCAACGCGTTTCGCCAGGCGCATTGGCGTAGCTTCGTCTTGGACGTGTTGGGCTTAGACAGCGGTATGATATTTTATACTAAAGGCTGTCCGTGCCCGTCACCAATTAGGAAAGAAACGAAAGTGTTGTTGTCCTGTTGCGGACATAGTAGACAACTCATTATTGATTTTCATAAATATAGAGGCTATCGTCCATATGTATACTTATAGTTCTGAAGGAATCCACTTTTCAATATTTTTCACATCTTCTGGATGATGGGGAGATTAAAAAAGAAGGGGAGGGATTGGGAAGGATACATATAAGGACAAACTAAGTAGGTGACAAAGGAAATAAATAAATAAAAATAAAAATAAAAATATAGGAAATTACAAGAATTAGAAAGGTCCTATTTCAAGATCCTATGAAATAAGGAGTCTAATAAACTGCTCCACAACCCGAGTCATCTATATTATTACATGTCCGTGTCCCAAAATCTATGTGGGGAAAACTAAACGAGCCCTAAAAATACGCCTGGGCGAACATCTCAGAGAGATAAATGAAAAAGTCAAAGAACCTGAAAAACCCCTCGCTAAGCACTTCGCATTATGCCACAATAGATGCTCGGAAGGCCTGACGGTCAAAGGCATCTATGCCCTTAAACTTCCAAAACGTCGCGGTGACTTTGATAGAGTCTTACTGCAGAAAGAAAAATGGTGGGTATACCATTTGAAATCCTTGACACCAGTGGGCTTAAACACGGAACTCAACCTGCAGGTCTTTTTGGACCCCTGATTTATAGACCCTGACAGGTACCCTGTATGACCAGCTACATTGGTCTTACAATATCCTAGCCATTAGAAATACTCTCTTACACTTATGCTTCAATACACTCCCCCCCCCCCCCCTTCCTAAATTATCAAAATACTAATAGACTCCTGACTCTCTCATCTACCATTTCCCTTCCCCTTCCCTCCCTCCCTTCCCTTTCCTCTTCCCCATTTCTACATATAAGCCCAATTACAGGCATCTTGCCGAATTTATACTTATCTTTGACTTTATTGTAGAATAAAAATTACAACCAAGCCATATATAATTTCACATCCAATGGATGATTTACCCCCCTTTCTAATTCTTGTAATTTCCTATATTTTTATTTTTATTTTTATTTATTTATTTCCTTTGTCACCTACTTAGTTTGTCCTTATATGTATCCTTCCCAATCCCTCCCCTTCTTTTTTAATCTCCCCATCATCCAGAAGATGTGAAAAATATTGAAAAGTGAATTCCTTCAGAACTATAAGTATACATATGGACGATAGCCTCTATATTTATGAAAATCAATAATGAGTTGTTTCTTGTACGAGTTAACAAGAAAAATAACTATACGTCCATATGGCACAGTAATGTTCTAACAAAAACAAGTTATTTGAACTATACTTGAACCATGTCTACTATGTCCGCAACAGGACAACAACACTTTCGTTTCTTTCCTAATTGGTGACGGGCACGGACAGCCTTTAGTATAAAATATCATACCGCTGTCTAAGCCCAACACGTCCAAGACGAAGCTACGCCAATGCGCCTGGCGAAACGCGTTGACGTCACCTAGTAGCGTGATCGCCTGACCCCGGAAGCTTGGAGTCGGAGGACGGAGGATCGGAGGATCGGAGGCGTCTATCGCCCTGACACGGATGGATCACGCTGATTGCGCTGATCACAACACAAGCCACAAGCTGCAACACAGGCAGCATTTGTGTATATGAATCGGCAGTAAAAAGGGAAATATCACCGCAAGGGGTACGAAGACAAATACTTCCCAGCTGACCAACAAACTACAGCACTGTACCGACCACAACAGGGGAAGTTGAAAAGAGCCATCTCAGCTGTGCGGTCTACACTACAAACAGCAGCACTAAGACGGACTCGTTCCATACACTCTACCCACTACGGTCTGATAAAGTATTGACCTTCCCCTATTTGGGATGACTTGCTGTATAATCCAATCCATACTGGCTTCTTACACTGGATATGGTGTTTAGTTTCAGAACATACACTGTCTGAAACATGTTTACACTCATTGCTGGTACACCCTGATATAGTCTGTTACAATATAATGTACAGCCATACTTTGCCTTAAAGCAACAGCGAAACACTTACTCATACAAAGTAAGCCATCCGTGCCATCTTGAACAATTAAACGATCAGAGATCAACATTAATTGTCTATTCCTTAAAACACCGGGATTCTACTGTGATTCTTGAACAACCTCAGGACTAACCACTAATAGGTATTCAAGTCTATCTACTACTAATATATAGTCCATTTACTAACAATCCAGGAATAACCATCCCCTCCTCTTCCCTCCCCCTCCTAGCCCATGTTCAGCCCCTTCATCTTATATCGACACCCCATTGGTTAGATGCAAACAGTCTAGGGACTATATTTGTCCGTATGTACTTTATTGTTATTATACTTTTGCATCCAATTCATTATAATATTTTTTCAGAGTGTCGATACATGATCGGTCTGAACAGAACGTGTCCGGATCACGTTAGTTGTTAAATGTTTGTCTATGTCCTGTCCTTATTTATTGCGCATGTTTCTTGTATTTTTTCTTTTGAAGGTAGCCATGAACAATTTTTTTGGCCACCATTGATATTAAGTACTTTCATAATACTTGTAACTTTTAATGCCTTAAACAATTTTGATACTAATAAATAATTTAAACGTATCATTGTCTCCTCCTACTGATCATAACAGTGTTGCTAAAAGTAATCCCCTTTAAGCCAACTGGCTGATTTTCTACCTTTTCCTTTTCTTCCTCTCTAAATCCAATCCCTTCCTCCCTCCCCCCTCCCCCTCTCCCTCCTTCTTCCCCCTTTTTCTTTTTCCTTTTTTCTTTTTTCTTTTTCCCACCTGACATTTTTGTGACGGAAGAGTTTAGAACTTACTACGAGTCCCTATATAACCTGGCCAAGACGCCCCACACCCAATCAGTTACAGCTAAATACATATCTGACTCCGCCATGCCATCCTTGCCAGCGGACGCCAGGGACTCATTGGAAGACCCCATCACTTTGCCAGAGCTTCAGATAGCACTTAAAGCCACCAAATTGGGTAAACCCCCCCAGCCCAGATGGCCTCACGGCCTCTTACTATAAAATCCTCCTTCCGGCTCTAGGCCAACACATGGTAAAACTCTACAATGACCTTGGCTCGGGGAAGACGTTACACAGAGACACGTTAAAAGCGCAGATATCAGTTATACACAAGGAGGGCAAGGATCCGGCGCAGTGCGGTAGCTGTCGCCCAATTTCCCTTCTAAATACAGACCTCAAGCTTTTTTACTAAACTCATTGCCAACAGATTGCAACGACATCTGCCACACCTGGTCCATTTGGACCAGGTGGGCTTCGTGCCAACTAGGGAAGCCAGAGACAACACGACCAAGGTCTTGAATCTCCTACACATTGCGAACGCCACCAAATCGCCGTACTTGTTTCTGGGTACGGATGCGGAGAAAGCGTTCGACAGGGTCAACTGGGAGTTTATGTTCGCTATTCTTGATCACATAAGGTTGGGGTCCAAGATGATGAATTGGATAACGGCGGTGTACGCGAAGCCGACGGCCAGGGTCAGGGCAAACAGGGTTCTCTCCGAATCCCTCCCAATAACAAATGGCACAAGGCAGGGTTGCCCATTGTCACCCCTGCTGTTTGCCCTGTCCCTGGAACCCTTCCTATGCCACGTCAGGTTGAACCCCGGCATCTCCGGGATAGAGGTTGAGGGTGTACAATATAAGGTGTCGGCCTATGCGGACGACCTGATGTGTTCCCTGTCGAAACCAGCTGACTCCCTCCCTAACCTGATGCGAGAGTTCGATACATACGGGCAGATCTCCAATCTAAAGATTAATTTTTGTAAGTCGGAGGCGATGGGCTTGGGGATTTCCCAGTCCCTACTGGCAAACCTCAAGACGCGCTTTCACTTTAAGTGGACGGACACAGCGTTAAAATACCTAGGCACCTTCATACCAACGACCATCTCACGCCTCTTTAAACTCAACTTCCCTCCCCTTCTATTCTGCCCAAGTTCCTTTACCTCTTGCAGGCCCTTCCGATCCATGTTCCAGTGAGTTTTTTCAAACAAACACAGGCCACTTTTATTAAATTCCTTTGGGCGGGGAAAAAACCTTGCATACATAAGAAGACACTCACACTGCCAAAGACATTTGGAGGCCTGGCTATGCCTGACATCCAAACCTACTACCATGCAGCACACCTTAGTAGACTATTAGATTGGTGTCGCCATTCAGACACCAAGCTGTGGCCTCAGCTCGAACAGTCGCAGAGTGTGGTCCCCTTGTCCAGGGCCCCTTGGTACCTAGCGTCCCTTGCACCTGGTCTTAGGGGTCACCCACTGATCGGCAACACGATCAAGACTTGTGCAATCTTGCTGGAGCGTTCTTCCCTCTCGTCCCGCTGCTCGCTACTGAGACCCATATTGGGCAACCCTCGGTTTGGTCCGGGCCTAATTGACAGGCCCTTCCGTATCCTGAGGGAGGCGGGTATGTATCAGGCTTCCCATTTCAGTATTAGGGGAAGATGGCGAACGTTGGCGGAGCTTTTGGACTCGGGAGGCATGTACCGTCTGGACTTCATGAGAGCACTGCAGCTAAATCACTTCCTGACCAGCCTGCCTCCTCCTGGAGACGTAGATCAGACCTTGACAGAGTTTTAGGGGCTTTGCGAGGAGAGGGGGACGCTGCCGCACACGCTATCTTTAACTTACGGCATGCTTATTGCCCCGCCTGGGAGTTTTCAGCTCCTGTCCCTTCTCAAATGGGAAAGAGACCTTAATTGCCACTTTTCCGCTGCCCAAAGACAGAACATACTCAGGTTCACGCACAAGTCCTCCCTCTTCACCAAGACTTAGGAGACGAACTACAAGCTCCTCACGTGCTGGTATAGAACGCCAGACCTGTTGCATAAGTTTTTCCCAGCGACGACAGACCTTTGCTGGCGATGCCGGGAGGATAGGGGCACTATTCTACACATCTTCTGGTCCTGCCCCCGACTTCAGAGTTTCTGGGAAAGGTCCACAGGATAACGCAACAATTCACGGACTGTACTGTCCTGTTTGACCCAGCCTACGTCCTTCTGCACGCTAATGACACACCAGCCGCATTTACAAGACTTCAGTTGTGCTCCACTTGCTGGATGCAGCGAAGGCCTGTATCCCAATTCTTTGGAAGACCCCGAGCCAGCCGACCGTTGCCTCATGGATTAAGCGGGTGGACGAGGTGGGTAGATTAGAGGACTTGGTCCTAGCCAGCCAAAACAGACAAGAACAGTTTAAAAATACCTGGCAACATTGGAATCTCTTTAAGTATTCCAACGAAGGGCAACTACTGAGGGGAAGAGTTGGACCGGATTTGGTCGCTTCTCACCCCCCTGCACCTATTCCAGACTAGATCCCCGCCATACTCTCTGGAGGATGCTGGTTCCCTGCGAGCAATACAGACTGACCCATGTCCGTGGGTCGCACTCTACACATCCCCCCCCCTCCTCTGCCTCCTCTTCCCTCCCCCTGTGCACAAACCCCCCCCCCCTGTATTCTTGCTAAATCTGGGCTATCTTGCCTGTTATCTTTGATTCTCTCACCTCTTTATGCTACCACCTTTAGTTGTAGGAAAAAGAGGGGACCGTTCCCGGGGATCACAGTTTGCCTGCAGGACACACCGGGGGTATTGATGCCCCATCACTTTTTCAGGAGAACCTTTCCCAGGTGATTGTTTTGATTATATGGTGTGATTTGCTGTATTGTTTGTGCTGTGGTCCTTGTGGACCGATTCCTCTGATATAAATAAAAAAAATTGAAAAAAGAAAAAGGGACATACATTGATCCCTATGAGATTGCGGGTGTCAGCGGATGAACATCCGCTGACACCCGATTTCATCCGGGTCCGCAATCCTCCGATTCTGCAGACGGAGGAAAACCCTATTTTTCCATGCGTCTGCGGATCGGGTGAACACGGACAGACAGTCCGTGTTCATCCGATCCCCCCATAGGGGAGAGCGGAGATCTGACCGCCCTGTCATCTGCCGGCTCAGTGGGGATCAGCGAAGCAATCCCCGCTCAGAAAGCGGAGGTTCACGGGATGGATCATCACAGATCCGTCCCGTGTGGAAGAGCTCTAATGCCCTGTACACACGATCAGTTCATCCAATGAAAACGGTCTGATGGATTTTTTCATCAGATATCCGATGAAGCTGACTTTCATCAGTCTTGCCTACACACCATCAGTTAAAAAAACGATTGTTTCAGAACCTGAGAAAAATTAAGTTCAATGCTTCCGAGCATGCGTTGACTTGATTCTGAGCATGCATGGATTTTTAACCGATGGACGTACCCACAGAGGATCATTTTTTTCTATTGGTTAGTTAACCATCAGATATTTTTAAAACAAGTTCCTAGTTTTTTAACCGATGGATAAATAACCGATGGGGCCCACACACGATCGGTTAGTCTGATGAAAACGGTCCATTAGACCGTTTTCATCAGACAAACCGATCGTGTGTACGCGACATTGCAGTTACTGTACATACAAGTACAGAGTAGCCTGGATTCATAACGGTGCTCCCAGTACAAAACTTTGTTCTCCAATTCTCACACATTTTAAATATAGGAAATAGACCACTCACAAATTAGAAGAGAGAGTGGAGGAGCACCAGACATTCCACACCTTGTCATATTTTCTGGGACAACCCCTATGCTCAAAAATAAAAAAATGTATAAGTCAGAATCTGATTCACTATCTGAATCCATTGAAGAGTAGATGGGGAGCAGATTTATTCCAACCAAACCCTGTTCCAAATTATTATGCAAATTCTATTTCAGTGTCACTAAGATTAAATATTTTAGTTTTTCAGTTTAACTCATAGATGGCATTGTGTCTCAGAGACGGTTCACACTGGGGGGGCTTGTCAGGCGACTCAGCCGCCTGACAAGTCGCGTCCCATTCTATTCAATAGAACCTTTCTAATAGGAGCGACGCAAGTCGCTCTGACTTAGAAAAAGGTTCGCGTACGACTTCGGGGCGACTAGGGGTGACTTGCATTGACTTCTATACAGAAGTCATTTTGCAAGTCACCTCTGAAGTCGTCCTCAGGACGCCTTGCTGAGTCGCCCCCAAAGTCGTGCCGCCCCAGTGTGAACCGGCTCTATGGGCTCTATTGATCACTGAAAACAATCTCGGACACCTGTGATAATTAGATTGCCAGGTGAGCCCAATTAAAGGAAAAACTACTAAAGGGGGGGTGTTCCACATTATTAAGCAGAGCACCATTTTCAAGCAATATGGGGAAGAAAAAGGATCTCTCTGCTGAAGAAAAGAGTGAAATAGTTCAATGCCTTGGACGAGGTATGAAAACATTCGATATTTCACGAAAATTTAAGCGTGATCATCGCACTATTAAGAGATTTGTGGCTGATTCAGAGTACAGACGGGTTTCGTGCAGATAAAGGCACATTGAGGAAGATTTCTGCCAGATCCATGCATCGGATCAAGAGAGCAGCTGCTAAAACACCATTACATAGCAGCAAACAGATATTTGAAGCTGCTGGTGCCTCTGGAGTCCCACGGACATCAAGGTGTAGTGTCCTCCAGAGTCTTGCAACTGTGCATAAACCTTCCATTCGGGCTTGGCCACCACTAACCAATGCTCACAAGCAGAAAAATACATGAAGACTAATTTTCAAACAGTCCTGTTCACTGATGAGTGCCGTGCAACCCTGGATGGTCCAGATGGATGGAGTAGTGGATGGTTGGTGGACGGCCACCCTGTTCCAACAAGGCTGTGACGTCAGCAAGGCGGTGGTGGAGTCATGTTTTGGGCCAGAATCATGGAAAGAGAGCTGGTCGGTCCCTTTAGGATAGGGTGGCCAGACATCCCCAGTTTCCAGGGACAGTCCCCAGATTGAGGACACTGTCCCCGGACCAAGTCTGTCCCCAGTTTTGTCCCCGGATTGGATTTGAACAGGGGCTGGGGCAAATTCAAAGACGGTCAGTGCAAAATAAAAATAAAAAAATCTGAATTACACCCCCCCCCCTCTTCCGCTCCTACTAGCTTTAGGAAGGTGTATTTTTTCCATTATCTGTACCCCTTTCTGATGTTCATGTGCTGGTCGGAACGGAGGGAATATTTCTTCAGTTTCGGATGCATTCAGCTCTGCTCACATGTTCTTCTGCCTTGGCTCAAGTCTGGGCCAGCCACCTGCCTATCTGCTTGCATTCCCTGGCAGAGTGATATTCCTCCGCTCCCCACCCAGTAGTAGCCGTGGCCTGGAAAGTAAGACTTGACAGGCTGTGAGGCGGGCCACAGCGGCGGCGACGACAGGCAGAGAGTCGCTGATTGTCACCATTACTAGTAAAGAAAATTAAATATGTCCCCGAATTTTATTTAAAAAATCTGGTCACCTTACCTTAGGGTACCCGAAGGTGTAAATACCTCTGCAAAGTATGTGGATTTCATGACTGACCACTTCCTTCCCTGGTACAGAAGGAAGAACTATGCTTTCCGTAATAAAATCATCTCCATGCATGACAATGCACCATCTCATGCTGCAAAGAATACCTCTGCATCAATGGCTGCTATGGGGATAAAAGGAGAGAAAGTCATGGTGTGGCCTCCATCCTTCCCTGACCTCAATCCTATTGAGAACCTTTGGAGCATCCTCAAGCAAAAGATCTATGAGGGTGGGAGGCAGTTTACATCCAAAGAGCAGCTCTGGGAGGCGATTCTGACATCTTGCAAACAAATTCAAGCAGAAACTGTCCAAAAACTCACAAATTTCAATGGAGGCAAGACTTGTGAAGCTGCTATCAAATAAGGGGTCCTATGTTAAAATGTAACGTGACCTGTTAAAATGTTTAAAAAGTTAAAATGTTGTTCAAAGTTTGATTGAAATATCTTTTGATTTCAGTAAATATGCTGCAAACACAACAAATGACAATTTTCAGTTCTTTACAACCTATAAAGTGTTTTGAAACTTACTGTGCATAATAATTTGGAACAGTGCATTGTAAGTTATTTATTTTGAAAAAAAAACCTGTTATCATTAGGAGGTTTGTTCAATAAAATTTGAATTGTAGTTGTACTCTTAATAGTTGATAACATGAGAATTATTCTGACTGTTGTTTACATCAATTATTTAGGTAAATGAGAAAAATATCATTGTGATAATAATTTAGAACAGGGTGTAAGTACGATAGCCTTTCGAGCGAAAAATTGCATTTCTCTCAGCAATATTCTAGTAAATTTTGTCCATTGTTCCTCATCTAATATACCCAATAGACAAATGCATGGATCACATGGTACAGGGATCGAGAGAATTTTAGACAAAATCTAACTCTCGTTTCCAGAATACATCAATTACAGGGAATAGCCACATAACGAGAATAAATTCTGCAGGCCGGTTGGTACAACTAGTACATGCTGGCGTAGGGATACGATGCATCGCGTGCAACCTTACCAGGGTTAGGTAAGACTGATGTGCCATGTAAAATTGGATAAGCTTGTTATAATTAGCAAGTGAAACGATAAATGGGAGGTGGCACTTGCATGTTTCAAGAGTACTTAAAAGAAGCAAGCCAAATCCCATCCTAGAGGAGGTTTTGTTGAGATCAGTTTCCCAGTAAAGACAATATATATGAAAGGGTTTGGGCTAGTGGAGTCGCCAGGGGTCAAGTCCTGGGGAAAAAAGTGTGGGAACTCCCACCCAAGATCCACTCCCCCACCAAAAAAAAAAAAAATGATACGCTAATATGCATAATTACTAAACTGCATGTTTTTTTTTTTCTAAATCTTTCTAAATCCTGCGATAACTCGCAGCAGACCTCCATAATGTCTCCTGGGAACAATGACAAAATCTCCCAGGAGACATTGCGGGATCGAGGAAGTGACGAAATACTACCCAAAACAAAGTTTTTTTCTACGTGATTCTTGTCAAGCCTGCCTTGCATACACACGATTTTGAAAAAAAAATGCTTGAACAAAGCACGGTGACGTACAACACGTACGACGGCGCTATAAAGGGAAGTCCCATTCAGATGGTGCCACCCTTTGGGCTGCTTTTGCTGATTTCGTGTTAGTAAAAGTTTGGTGAGAGACGATTCACGCTTTTCAGTCTGTTACAGCGTGACGAATGTGCTATCCCCATTACAAACGGTAGTTTTACCAGAACGAGTGCTCCCGTCTCATAACTTGCTTCTGAGCATGCACGCTTTTTTCACATCGTTAAAGCTTAGGCCTCATACACACGACCGAACATGTCTGCTGAAACTGGTCCGTGGACCAGCGATGTCGGCCCCCGCCGAGGCCGATCCTCGATCCTGGCAGCTCCAAGCGCCGCCATCCACAGTAAGGGAAACAGGCAGTGAAGCCGTTTCCTACTGCGCATGCGCGAGCAGCGCGTCGCTTTGTGAATGGGCCGGTTGCTTTCTGGGACACACACAGTTCCCAGAATGCAGCGCGCCCCATTCACAAGAAGACACCGAGTGTAGGAGGAGGAAGAGAATCCACCACGGAGGATGAAGAGGCAGATTCGGCACTTCCGCATAGCAACAGCTATTTAGCGTAAGTAAAAAAAAAAAAAATTTTTTTTTTTTTTTTTTTTTAGATTTTTGGTGGAAACATTTTTTTTCAGGTGGAAACTCCACTTTAACAACATCCACCAAAAATCGGGGGGTGGTCTTATACGCAGGTATAAAATTTGAACCTTTAGTTTGTTTGGGCCAAGATGGCTCAAAATGAACGTCTCTAATCTGTCAACCCTCTGGACATGTGGTAATATGTAGCTTCGGCTACATACAGTATACCGCGCTGAGCCAATCACAGCGAGCGATGTATTCTATTAATGAATACAAGGCCTGCTCGGATTGGCTGAGTCAGAGAGGCGAGCTGATGATGTTACAACCTCTGCCAATCTGAGCAGGCTTTGTATTCATTAATAGTAGGGCTGTCCAAATTAACTTTTAATTAATCGATTAATCTTTAATTTTTTTGATCGGTCAAAATCTTTTTGATCAATTAAAATACTTTTGATTGGTACTCACCTCTCCGCCGGCTTCTGGGCCTTCAGGGAGTTCCGTCGGAGATCCAGTAACGTCTCGGACACCGGTGGGGCTTGCCGTGTCCATCTGAAGGGCTCCTTTGCTGTGCCTTCATATCTGCATGCCGGCGGGACCTATCTGCCACACGCAAGGGCTGTTACACTTCGCTCTATCACTTCCCTCTATCAACCTGGGATTCTACAGCCATCCACTGGGAGTTGTGATAGTTCCCTTCACGGGACATCTACATGCCGACGGGCTGATGTTAACCCCTCCTCATCTGGATTCAGCAGTGGCATCGTTGTACACATTTTTATACCAGTATCATACCTGGCTACATGTTTTTATTACTGCTTTTGCTACCGTTTGGTATTACTCGCACCATTTCTACAGTTTATGTAGCTACATCGATTTTATCTCCAGTGCAATATTTATTTTGTTACCTACTTGAAGACTATAAAAGTTTTAATGCTATTCCCATCGAGCGCTGCCTTTGTGTGTTTTTTGTATCCTGCTATCCATTTTTCCAGTGGTTGGTAGCTGCACTGGGAATCAGCCTGCAAGGAGATCAGCTAAAAGTAGTTGGATCTGTATGTGCGTTATAATTAATCGAAATTAGTCGATTAATCGATAAAAATAAAAACGATTAATCGAACAGAAAAATTTTGATCAGTAACAGCCCTAATTAATAGTGATACAAAAAACTCGCCACCGCCCCCATCTATAGCTGGCCATCGCAGTAAGCGGCATTGGAAGGCTGCAAAAGGTATCAACAAAGCCAAGGATAAAACCAAGGAAAAAACCCAAGCCTACTTACCGACCAGCTCGCAGACTACCAATTAAACCTGTCTAACAGTATGTGTTAAAAGCAGGGGTTTAGTCCGCACGCATTTGCAAATGCATGTGTAAGCCACAGAGCCACGCCACAGCACCCTGGTATCTGTGGTCCTAACGCTAAATTATAAGTGTCCTCACAATGGAGGCACATGCATTCTGATGGATAGGTGAGGGCAGGTGGACTAAAGAGGAGGCCATCTCTTCTTAAAGGTACAGGAGCACACCAAGCACTCAGCATTTAGCTCAATGGCTAAACAGGGTTGCTGGACCAATACAAACACGATAGTGATACAAAAAACTCACCACGGCCCCCATCTATAGTTGGCCATTGCAGTAAGCAGCATTGGAAGGCTGCAAAAGCTATCAACAAAGCCAAGGAAAAAAATGGAGGAAAACAGTAGGCTTGGGTATTTTCCTTGGTTTTATCCTTCGCTTTGTTGATTTGTATTCAATAATACAATATCGCTCGCAGTGATTGGTTCAGTGTGGTATACTGTATGTATACTGTATGTAGCCGAAGCTACCGTACATATAGTAATACCGCACATCCAGAAGGTTGACAGATTAGTGGGTGTAAACAAAATGGCTGTTAGACAAGACCACATCATGGCTCCAACAAGAAGAAGGAAATATGAAGCCAGTTTCAAGCTGAAAGTTGTAAACTTTGCCCACGGAACATAATAACTGTACTGCTGCAAGACAATATGGAGTAACAGAAAAGATGTCTGAGACTGGAAAGCAAATGAAGATGCATTAAAGAGTATGCCACGGAATAAGTGTGCCTTATGAAGAGGCACCCCACATTAGCCAGAACTCGAAAATCAGGTAGCAGACATGGTGCATGAGCATCGTCAAAATATAGTGACACGAAACAACATTAGATCCATACAATGACTGTCTTACAAATGTATCACAACATGTTCATCTTCTGACATCATAAGTTCATCAATGACATGTTGTGATACATTTGTAAGACAGTCATTGTATGGATCTAATGTTGTTTCGTGTCACTATATTTTGACGATGCTCATGCGTCGTCATGCTCATGCGTCGCTTTAACAGACAATTGCGTGGTCGTACGACGTGGCTCCCTAACAAAATTGGCGTCCTTTTTTTCCCACAAATAGAGCTTTCTTTTGGTGGTATTTGATCACCTCTGCGGTTTTTATTTTTTGCGCTATAAACAAAAATAGAGCGACAATTTTAAAAAAAATTCAATGTTTTTTCTTTTTGCTATAATAAATATCCCCCAAAAATATATAAAAAAAAATGTTTTTCCTCAGTTTAGGCCGATACGTATTCTTCTACCTATTTTTGGTAAAAAAAAATCGCAATACGCGTTTATCGGTTGGTTTGCGCAAAATTTATAGCGTTTACAAAATGAGGGATAGTTTTATTGCATTTTTATTAATTATTATTTTTTTACTACTAATGGCGGCGATCAGCGATTTTTTTTTCGTGACTGCGACATTATGGTGGACACTTCGGACAATTTTGACAAATTTTTGGGACCATTGTCATTTTCACAGAAAAAAATGCATTTAAAATGCATTGTTTACTGTGAAAATGACAGTTGCAGTTTGGGAGTTAACCACAGGGGGCGCTGAAGGGGTTATGTGTGACCTAATATGTGTTTACAACTGTAGGGGGGTGTGGCTGTAGGTGTGACGTCATCGATTGTGTCCCCCTATAAAAGGGATCACACGATCAATAACGCCGCCACAGTGAAGAACAGGCTGTGTTAACATACAGCTCTCCCCGTTCTTCAGCTCTGGGGACCGATCGCGGGACTCCAGCGGCGATCGGGTCCCGCGGTCACGGTCACGGAGCTTCGGACCGGGTTCGCGGGCGTGCGCCTGCGACCCCACGGCTGGGCTTAAAGGGCAACGTACATATACGTTGATGTGCCCAGCCCTGCCATTCTGCCGACGTATATCGGCGTGAAGGGGTACTCAAATGGTTAAATGGTGTTGCCTCGGAAAGGGGGGGTAGTCTTATATGGCAAGTATAGCCCAAAAACTAGAAAATTAGGGGGTCGTCTTAAACGCCCAGTCGCCTTATACGCCGGCAAATACGGTAATTATTTTTAAAGAATACATAAAATAAGGCAACTTGATGCGCATAAAATTATTAACACATACCTGCATTCCTTCAAACTGTTAATGATTCCTGTGTATTCTCTTTTGTATGACTTGAATTTATAAATAAACAATTAAAAAAAAAAAAAATGATTAACACTGAGTCTTTAAATTTTACTTAGCTAGCCAACTAAAAAACTAAAAGATCATAAAAAACTTCCTGACTTCTCCATAAAGATAGGATATATTGTTTCATATTTTTCTTTTTTTATTGAAGTACCATCATAAAAAGAGATAAAGAACAGGTCACACAACAACATCTTTCTGAGGACACGTTTTATGGCAGTCACTGGGGAAGGTGCCAAAACTGCAGCATTCAGTACTATTTACATAAGAGTACATTGATAGAAAGGAGAGTGATAGGAGTTCAGTATAAAAGCACTAGAATTGCTTGTACATTTTTAGACTCTGTTTAATGATTCACGTCTATGGTCACAGAAAACACATTCATTTTATAATATCAACATTGTAATAACAATACAAACAATAGTTATTTTTAACAACCCGAGTGCTGCCTGCCTGCTGGCCATCTCTTACCACAACTTCCTGGATTCCCTGCATGCTTTGCAGTTTCTCTTCTGCAGTTTACTCTCAATTTCTAAGGACTATATATCCCATGGTACCTTGCTGCCTGCAAGCAGTGATTCCTGTGCTGTCTCTGTCTCCTGAGATTCCACCTCTTAGCACCTCTGTAGTTTAGAAGACAGGCTCTGTGAAATGTGTGACACAGCAGTGCCTACTCACAGGGTATAGTGAATATGTGGCACAGAATTCAAAGAAGTAAATGTATGGTGATCGTCACAGAGTGAGTTAATGAACTTCAAGATCATTCAGATTAATAGGAGTAGGCTGGAAATAATTGTAAAACAATGTGGGAATGAATTTCCAATTTTACATTTTGACCATAGATATGCTTTAGCCACTTAAGGACCACCTTACGTACATGTACTGCGGCAGGGCAGCTCTTAAGCTTATAACCACAGACCTGTACATCATCGCTGTCATCGGCTCTTGAATATTCTATAGACAACGGCGTCTGATTGGATGAAATGGAGAGCATGACATCACGGCCCTGCCTCTCCACCTTGTCCAGTCAGAAAACGGTTTGCATTCATTCAGAAGATGCAAAGCAACCTCTGAATGGCACCTGTGTTGAGCGAGCAACCTCCAGTGTTCACAATGGAGCAGGGCAGCCGCTCAGCATAAAGCTAGAGGAGATAACTGTAGTGGTGCCTGTGACAGAGGTGTGAGTGGAACAGACACATGCAGTGATCAAAAGGTGTTTTAGGGCCCCAGGCCAAGGGATCTGGTACAACAAAGGTTAAGCCTAGGGGCACAGGGCAGCAATCTAGTGCAGCAGGGACTTAGTCCAAATTGACAAGGCAGCAATCCATGCACAGTGAGTAGCAGGTCACAATCTGGTGCAGCAAAGACTTAATCCACGGTCACAGGGCAACAATTCAGGGACTCACCAGCTAATAGTGGCCTCAGCAGAGGAAGTCCAGGCAGAGTGGCAAGGAAGAGGAAGTCCAGTGGCCTTTCACAAACCTATCACGGGTCATCGGAGGGCTGTGTGGCTTGACCTCAGGGGAGGGCTGGCAGGGGGGGCAGGGTGGAAATCTCCCCCTGGGCTGGTGACGCTATGCACAGCCACCGGCCGCCACTGCCAAATGCTGTTTTTGCAGAGCAGGAATATGCCTGCTGGAGCTCTGTTAAACACAGTTCACGGCCGCTGCTCACCTCCCACTGGCGGACTCTGATGTAAGGGGGGCCTCTGTGCGGACTCTGATGTAAGGGGGGCCTCTGTGCGGACTCTGATGTAAGGGGGGGCCTCTGTGCGGACTCTGATGTAAGGGGGGGCCTCTGTGCGGACTCTGATGTAAGGGGGGGCCTCTGTGCGGACTCTGATGTAAGGGGGGGCCTCTGTGCGGACTCTGATGTAAGGGGGGCCTCTGTGCGGACTATGATGTAAGGGGGGGCCTCTGTGTGGACTCTGATGTAAGGGGGGCCACTGTGCTTGATGTAAGGGGGGGCACTGTGTGGACTCTGATGTAAGGGGGCCTCTGTGCGGACTCTGATGTAAGGGGGGCCACTGTGCGGACTCTGATGTAAGGGGGGCTCTGTGCGGACTCTTGTGATCATGAAAAATCTTAGACTGTTTTCCTCGATCCATTACTTTTCCATGCTCTATGGGCCGCTTGACTGGACTTGCCCCCCAGGCCTAAGGCTGCCAGCCCTCCCCTGCTTGACCTCCACTTCAGGCCGGAAAGGCAGCAGTTGGGGGAAGAGCAGAGGATAGAGAAAAGTCCCAGGCCCGGATTCACGTAGATGCGCGTAACTTTGTGCGGGCGTAACATATCCTATTTACGTTACGCCTCCGCAACTTTTACAGGAAAGTGCCGTATTCTCAAAAGAACGTTGCGGCGGCGTAGCATAAATAGGCCGGCGTAAGCCCGCCTAATTAAAATTGTGAAGAGGTGGGCGTGTGTTATGTAAATTAACCATGACCCGACGTGATTGACGTTTTTCACGAACGGCACATGCGCCGTCCGTGGAATATCCCAGTGTGCATTGCTCCAAAGTACGCCGCAAAGACGTCCAGCCCCATTCATGGACGACTTACGCAAACAACGTAAATTTTTCAAAATTCAACACGGGAACGACGTCCATTCTTAACATCGGTACCCCGCATGTACGCCACCATATACATGGGGTAACTTTACGCCGGGAAAAGCCTAACGTAAACGGCGTATCTGTCGGCCGGGCGTACGTTCGTGAATTCGCGTATCTAGCTGATTTACATCTTTCTAGGCGTAAATCAGCGTACACGCCCCTAGCGGCCAGCGTAAATATGCAGTTAAGATCCGCCGGTCGGATCTAATAGAAATCTATGCGTAACTGATTCTAAGAATCAGGCGCAAAGATACGACCGCTCAGACTCCGTCGTATCTCCATTGAGAATCTGGGCCCCAGTGTCCAGAAAGCCACACAGAACTCCAAGTCCCAGCAGTCCCGAAAGCAAAGTTTATCTCAGCAGTTCAATGTATTTTCTAGTCCCCTTCTAGGAGACCTGCAGCTGCGAGCTCCTCTGTCCATCACCAAACTAAGCTCTCTACATTCTGACACGCTTCTTTGTTATCTAAGTACTTTGAATTCAGCCAGAGACCTCACCTCAAATTCAGGTGGTGCCAAGGTGTCTGTCTCTATCCTGGTACGGTATACAATAATTTATGTGTTACCTACTGAGTGCAGCCCCATGTCCTACCCCCTATGGGGACATAGGCACTCATAAACCAAATTATGCAGATAAGTTGACTTCGTTGCACACTGCATCTTGATTAGAGACGGTCAATTTCATAAAACAAAATAAAAAATAAATATTTCTGACCTCCGTTACAGTGCCTAATACAGTGATGTGCAGCTGGCCACAGATAATATGAAAGTACTGTATATCAGTGGCAGCTGGTGCTCAAAATTTTTGGGGGGGCGCAAACAAACTGAAAAAAAAAAACATCAGTTGCAGCCACTGTGCCCATCAAATGCAGCTACTGTGCCAAACGCAGTTACTGTGCTATCAAACGCAGCCACTGTGCCATCAAACGCAACCACTGTATCCATAAATTGCCGCCACTGTGCCATCAAATGCTGCCAGTGTGTCCATCAATTGCTGCTACTGTGTCCCATCAGATGCTACCAGTGTGCCCATCAATTGCTGCTACTGTGT
Source organism: Rana temporaria (assembly GCF_905171775.1). Taxonomy (NCBI): domain Eukaryota; kingdom Metazoa; phylum Chordata; class Amphibia; order Anura; family Ranidae; genus Rana; species Rana temporaria. The sequence goes on along the minus strand of NC_053489.1, from coordinate 94,614,689 downwards.
CCCATCAGATGCTGCCAGTGTGCAGATCAATTGCTGCTACTGTGTCCCATCAGATGCTGCCAGTGTGCCAAGCAATTTCTGCTACTGTGTCCGATCAGATGCTGCCAGTGTGCCATACAATTGCTGCTACTGTGTCCCATCAGATGCTGCCAGTGTGCGCATCAATAACCAAGCAAATTCCACACAGCATGGCGCCCGCTGTTCACTTTTTTGGGCGCCTATTAGAACCTATGGCTCTAATCAGACGCTTACAAAACACACACCCGTCTGTGTAATTTAGGTGCCCCGCACCCGAAAAGGGGCCGGACACCTGAATAGGGGGTGGTAGTGGCGACCATAGATTCATGCAATGCATAAATCTATCTATGGTTATAGAGCGGTACAGGAGAGAGGGGGCGGCGCTCCTGCTCCCTTTAAGGATGCCCCACCACTGTGTATTTACAGGTATGGTTTATACCATACCCACAAGTATGATATATGCATGGTCCAATCTGTACCAATGGTAAAAATATCCATGCATGGAATTCTGTTCATTGTAGTCTCTACCGCACACCATGAAGCAGGAGAGGGAGGTTGCACAGCACAGAATCATATGACTGCAGTACTTCGGAAATTCAGTGTAAGAGGTCTCCTGTATTTGCTGGCAAGCAGCTAAATAATACATAGATTACATGATGAATGAGCAGAATTTTTGGCTTTTGCACAGTTGCATTATTTTCTAGGTCACATAAACAGTTCACAAATAGTTATTTTACCATAGCTACAATGTAAAGCTACGCCCTGCGTATAACCTTCTCATTATATGGTGTTGATATTAAAGTTCTCCTTTTCTGCATTTTTTTTTGCTAAAGACAAGGTCTTATTATAATGATCAAATACGATGCCAGCCTAGCTCGGCAGTTGAACAAAACAGAGATTATTTCCTATCAAACTCTGTTTGCAAACAGTATTGTGCTAGCATGATGTTTGAGGTTTTTGGTTTTCCTGACCAAGATAATTGTGTGGCCAGCAGTCTGAAATGAAATTTCCTTCCTGATTATGTGTGTGCCGTCTATTGTTGTGCTTTCTCACAGATAAATGTGCCTGAAACCAAGCAAAGTAATAGAATAATGCAAAATGTGAACAGCTGTTGCCCTTTAGCCTAGCTGATACCCTGTGATTACCCCCTTCAACTCTCCGGTAACAATTTATTTTTTGAGCATTCATCTTTAATTCCACTCAATAGTTGCCTATTTCAGTAATTAGAGTCAAAGGGAATGTTCATATCCATTGGATTTCCCCCTCAGAAAACCATAGGGATGGAGGCAGCTACCCCTTTGGTTCCTGTCTCATTTAAAGTCCCCCAAAAAAACTTTTCTCTTTTACACCAAATAATTAGGGTTGGAAGCACACAGCAGCCGGCTTATTCCCACGTTGAAGTCCATTAGCGACGAAACGATCGTAGGGTGCCGTGACGTCATCGCGTTCCGTCCTGAACGCCGGCTGTGTTTTTCCTGACTGAGTAGCGAGAAGCATCGGAACACGAGATCGGAGACGCTTCATTATCTATGCTGTATTTACACTGCCTAATTGTAAGTGCAACTTTTATTAAACCCTCTTCATTTTTTAAACGTTATACGCTATGAGAGGTCCTTCTTCTTTTTTTGGTTTATGACGGATTGTATGCTGAGCTATACTGTGGTTATCCTGACGGCCAAGGTACTGGGAGACCAGACTTCCCACAGGCCCTATTAGACTGATGCAAAACAGTCTTCTCATCTGGTAAGCAGGCAATCTTATCCTTCTTCACGGGTGTATTGGTGACAGCTTACCTCACATCAATCAAGAGCTTCTCACACTATTTGCACTTTCCACTTTCTCCCACAAGGAAAAATTACTGGATAAAGTCATATGAACGTTGTTTCACGGCTTCCTAAAGACTTTTTCTTTTACACATCATTTTGTAACTTAATTTATTTCTTTATTATTCTGGATTAATTTCCAGCTTACTCCGGAATGATTTTCATGTTCAATTATCAATTTTTATGAAGCACATTATCACTTACTAGCGCTGCACTGTAATTACTGAGAAGAAGCCTTGGTGTTTAGGAAGGCCTCTCTCAACAACTCCAACCGTGCTTTCTATTAATTCTATATATTTATTTATTTATTTATTTATTTATTTATTTTACTCCAATATCCTTTTATTCTGAAGTTATTTTTATTCTTTGTGTAGCCAACTCATTATAATATTTCTCAGACACCCACTAGGGTTTGGAATGCTTGGCAGCCTGAACAACAAGTGATTCACTCAAGAAATTTAGCAAGCGCTTGGACTCATTACAAAAGGGTGTAAACATGACCTAGCAATAAACTCTTGTGTGGTAGCCTCATATACTACTGACACCTACTCATTTTCACATGCCATTTGATTGTTCATGTTATCATAAGATGACAATGGGAAAAGCAGATGAAATCTCTATTAAGTATTTAAACAATAATAACTAATTGTTTACACAGTGGCACCCATTCATTATCCAATTCTGGAATAGCAGGTAATTATTGGTGCTTGATGTTAATGATTGTCACCATGTGAGAGCTTCAGAGCTGTTGACAACTAAGACAATTAAGTATAAAGTTGAAATTAAACCCTAAATACAAATTATTGCACCAAATCTGTTGAAACTAATTCTTGATAGGTGGCTGAGAATCACTAGAAGATTTTGATGGAGATTGGAAAACTAGGGCAAAGCACTCCACTTACTGCCCATTTTTTCACAGAGGTCCCACATGATTTCATTCCTCAGGAATGCGCCATGGATGCCTGTCCATCATGGTTGTTGCCTTTGTTGGCTGCTGTCGCTGTGCATGTGTCCTTTGATGGTCCAAGGTTAATAGCATTGTAAGTAGTTTGTAATAGGAGGGTAAGTAGTTTGTAATAGGAGGGTCCCTTATTTTTACCCTGTCTCATTTTGTAAGTAGTTTGTAATAGGAGGGTCCCTTATTTTTACCCTGTCTCATTTTTTGACCATGTCAGATCGTTTAGATATATTTTTCATTTTTTTACATAGATAATATGGGCTTGCTCCTGAAGAGTGACCTTAAGTATACAAAGACATTTGGGACAATTTCATGATCCCAACTTTGTGGGGAAAGTTTGTGGTTGGCCCCTTCCTGTTACAACATGAATGCGCACCAGTGCACGAAAGCAAGGTCAATAAAAACATTGAGCGAGTTTGGGGTGGAGGAACTTGACTGCACAGAGTCCTGACCTCAACCCTATAGAACACATTTGGGATTAATTAGAGCACAGACTGCAAGCCAGGCCTTCTCGTCCAACATCAGCGCCTGACCTCACAAATGCGCTTCTGGAAGAATGGTCAAACATTCCCATAGACGCACTCTTAAACCTTGTAGACAGCCTTCCCAGAAAAGTTGAAGCTGTTATAGCTACAAAGAGCAGGCCAACTCAATGTTGAACCCTACGGACTAAGACTGGGATGCCATTTAAGTTCATGTGCGTGTAAAAGCAGGTGTTCCAATACTTTTGGTAATATAGTGAATCTATGATTTATAGATATACAAGAAAAATAATTCTTCTTTTTTTTGTTAAGGGATATTTGGTAGAGATTTCTACTGGGTAATATGGTAAACCTCCTCTGACATGATTTCCCCTCTGAATTCTTCTCTGTTTTTGCTCTGCTGACATTACAATCTATTGTTAGCAGCCACTCATTGATACCCCTTCATGAGGCAAAATTGGGATGTTATGGCTTTTAGCAAGAACCTTACTTCTGTAACCAGGTCAATCTGTAATATAATGGGGGATGAGCCATGAGATGGGACCGAAATGTTTTAATGGTTTACTTGCAGTAATGTAATATGTTTGTTTTTTTTGTTTTTTAAGCAAATAAGTGCAAAAAAACAGAAAACTTTATAACATATACAGTTTATTGACAGGTACCATTAACATCCCATATATATTATACATTTAGATATGCTAATTGGAGATATACCCTCAATAACTGCCAGAAAACCATGCGGGATGGGACAAGAAGAAAGGTGATTCTTGCTAGAACTCTAGATTAACACTTTGTCACTAGCAGACGCACTAAGGATGTACTTACATTGAGCACAGTTGATGTCACGAGGGCCACGTACCAGAGGTGAACCTAAAGTAGTGAGGAGGCCTCCCTAGCACCTCGGGGCCTTGAAACCTCTGGAGATGGAGACAGAGACTTGGTGGACACCGAGTGGCACGGTTGGCAGGGGTGCGGAGCACCGTGCAAGTCTTAGTCCAAGATCCGAGCTGAGGTCAAGTCTGCTCTGGCAACGAAGTACAGAATGGTTTATCAGAAGAAGAATGGTTGAGATCCAAGCCAAGGTCGGTTCCAATCTGGCAGCTGAGTACAAAAGGGGCAAAGAAGTAGAATGGTCAAGGTACAAATCCGAGGTCAATGGCAAGCAGGAATCAAGAGTAGTCAAATAGGTTTCCAGGTCACGACAAGTTCAGACAGATCACACACTAGCACAGGAACAAGGGGGGGCTGAAGATAATCCATCGATTTGGCAGTGTCTGGGCTGGGCTTATATAGGGAAGTTCGAAGTCACCTCCTGTGCGCCTCCTGGGCATTTTCCCGTCTTTTTCGCATCAAAGTGTAGGTCACTTCCTGTACGCCTCCTGTGTATTTTCCTGCCTTTTTACATCAGTTTGAAGTCACTTCCTGTGTGCCTCCTGGTAATTTTCATGTCCTTTTCCATCAAGTCTTCTGCGCTGGTGCGGGTTGGTGCACTGAGGTGTAACAGGGCACAGATTTCCTCTTGCGGCAACACACCTTTGGTGCATGCGTAGTAAGCCCTAGACTCTTACAGTTGATTAATACTATGCAAGAGTGTTAAGGTCAGGGGTCAGGCTCGGAGACAAGTAACTATAGCAGTAGAGAGGCCCCCCACCAACCAGCAGGATGAATACTTAAGAAGGTCACCCTGGCGGATGACATGGGCTCATCGGAGGTGTGGGGTCTAAGCACTGGCCGGTATTTACTAGAGCTCCTGATGGTGGAGATGGGTAGTAGCCAGTAGGGATCAAGCAAAAGCGTAGTCAGTAAACAAGTCAAAGGTTGGTAGTAAGTGGTTGCAGATTCGGATCAAGTAGAAGCATAAGAAGGGAGGAGCGAAGTTCATCAGAAACAAAAGACAAGGCAAGAAAGTACAAAGGATCAGAAAGGGAGCTGTCCAGCATCTCAGGTGGCTCAGAAAGAAAAGCCACTTTCAGACACAGCAGGGGTTGTGCGTTCTGATCTGAACCCTGACACAGAGCATGATTGTCTCCCCCACTGGTTTGTGCTCACAGTGTGCTTTATGAAAGCATTCCACTTAATTACCTCTGCCAACAAGACCATAGTGATCCCTGCTTCCATGCTTTGTGAGTTCTTTCGTTCGGGCATAATGTGCACATCCCACTGAAGGGAACTGTCCTGGGCTCCAACTGAACTGTACCCAAGACTACCCCTTCTAACCATTCCCAGACACAATTTGGAGCGCTCACTCTAAGTGCCCATTCACACCTAGGCGTATATACGCCTGTAGCGCGCAGCAGCCCCTGATACGCTGGAGGGGTGAGTTTACATTGTCGGCTATGGAGATGGTTCACATCTCCACGCCGAAAGCCGAACACCGTACGCCTGCCGCCTGAAAAAAAGTCCCGGACCTTTTTTTCAGGCGGCTTTCGGCGTTCGGCCATAGCTGACAATGTTGTCACCCCTCCTGTGTGTATGTTTCCGCGGCGTATTTTACCGCGTTTTGTTGCTGCAAATCGCGGGACAAAACACTGCAATTTGTCGAGGCAAAATACGCCGCGGTAACATACGTCTAGGTGTGAATGCAGCCTAAACCAGGGGTGCCCAACCACTGGCCCGGGGGCCACATATGGCCTGCGGAGCCCTTCGATGTGGCCCGCGACTTCCTGCTCTGGGATGGAGGGTTGGCAAATGTCCGTTTTACATCACCTACCTCCAATTTGATCTGTTAAAAAAAAAAAAAACAGAATCCGTCCCCTTCCATTTGATCAGATCAGAGGGCCCATAGAGTAGAGTGAGCTGTGTCTGTGTCCGCTTTGCATATGCAGAATGGACATGGACCTGTCATCTGCCCACTCTGCTCATTGTGGCCCGCGACTGGTTACTAAGTCGCTTATGTGGCCCTCGCTCTTCAAAAGGTTGGGCCCCCCTGCTCTACACAAACAAACTGAACTAAGTGGGTGAACTGTACCCCACCTACGTGCAGTTAAAACACCTAGTGTGAGTACACTATAAAATGTAACTTCTAATTATCACTAGGTGAAGTTATTATTGCTAAAACTCAACTGCTATAGAAGAAGCGAGAAAGTCATATATCTCTACTTAGAACACAGAGACATCTATTTGGCAATATAATGTAAGCTAAGATTTAGTGATTCTTTTGCAGGTAAAATATTACCAATGCCAGAATGCTTTTCCATTGAAGCTAGGGTTGCCACCGTTTTTTCAAGTCAAACCCAAACACTTTAACGGCGCACAGCAATATTTTTTTATAGTATAAAATATACATATATTTTGTTATTAAATAACATTTCCAATCATATGAAGTTAATAACAAAAGTCCCCATTTACATCAGAGTCCACAGAGTTCCCTTTTTACATCTGAACTCACAGAGTTCCCTTTCACTGTGTGCAGGGACCGCCCTGTCATCTGCCGGCTCAGCGGGGATCAACGGAGCTATCCCCGCTGAGCAAGCGGATATATAAGGAATGGATCCGATAGTGTGAAAGGGCCCTTATGTCGCGTACACACGATCATTTTTCGGGTTCTAAAAAATGACGTTTTTTTTTTATGTCATTTAAAACTATCGTGTGTGGGCTTCAGAGCATTTTTCGGGTTCTAAAAATTCGAACATGCTCTATGTTTTAACAACGTTTTTAACGTTGTCGTTTTTCAGGTTGTAAAAAATTGTCGTGTGTGGGCTTTAACGACGTGAAAAATCTGCTCATGCTCAGAAGCAAGTAATGAGACGGTAGCGCTCGTTATGGTAAAACTACTGTTCGTAATAGAGTAAGCACATTCATCACGCTGTAACAGACAGAAAAGCGTGAATCGTCTTTTACTAACACAAAATCAGCTAAAGCAGCCTCAAGGGTGGCGCCATCCGCATTAAAATTCCCCTTTATAGTGCCGTCGTAAGTGTTGTATGTCACCGCGCTTTTTTTTTTCACAATCGTGTGTAGGCAAGGTCGTTTTAATGATCAAGTTGAAAAAAACATAGTTTTTTCTAGAGCCTGAAAAACGTAATTTTTTAGAACCTGAAAAATTATCGTGTGTACACGGCATTAGAGTCAGTTTCAGCTTAGACAACTTCAGCCAGCTACCCTGCTGGGAAGCCATAGTCCAGTCTGAATTATGTGTCTGGGTTTCAGGTGGTCTGAAAGCCGGACACATGATTCCAAACCCGAACTGTCCGGGTGAATCCTGGACAGTTGGCAACCCTAATTGAAGCCCTTTAAGCTGAGAAAGAAACATATATCTGTATGAGCTTCGGGTTGTTAGCTTCCCCCTGTGTGTGTGCATATGAGTGTAGGTGTGTGCATGCGCAATACATCTTTCTTAATATACAGAAGCTACTCTAAAAATACTCTAAAATAATTCCCCAGTGCTCATGATGGGAATAACTATCTCACCCTTTTGAAGCTGAGCAATCCCTAACAGTTTCCATCTCTCATTAATAATAATATTTAACTCCCCCAACCCCTGCATGCTGCTTTTTCTCTGAGATGCTGCAATTATCTCAGTCTCTTCTATTTTTCATCACACAGCATCAGTCATTACTTCATGTGCTTGTCCTGCTCCTTTGTTAAATAATGCATGCTATATTCCCTTTAAAGTACTTACAAACCTGGAGCTTAAAAGTGTTTCATATATGAATGACCTTCTAAAACTTCCCTTGACATCAGGGTCTGGCTAAAACACAAGATATTGACTTACAAATTAATGACTGACAAACTCAAATTAAATGCTGGTGAAATGCTTTTTAAATATATGATTAACTTTAGCTATTCCATTACCTACCTGCCAAAGCATGCTTGCTCAATACAGGCTTATGTGTAATCATTCAAAAAAATTAGAGTCTCTCTCTCTCTCTCTCTCTCTCTCTCTCTCTCTCTCTTATTTATTCCTCGGGATTTATATAGCACCAACAGTTTGCACATCATTTTATATATTAAAAGGAGACAGTACAGCTAAAATACAATTCAATGCAAGAGGGTTCAGAGTGCCCTGATTGTGAGAGCTTGCAATCTAAAAGGGATGGGCAAGTGATAGAAAAAGTAATAATTAAAATGGATGAGCTAAAAAGTTCAGTTTATTAGGTGGACGTAGGATAGGCTTTCATGAACAAATGCATTATCATGGAGCATCCAAAGGCAGACAGGGAAGGAAGTAGCTGGGTGAATTGGGGTAGAGAATTACAGAGGATGGGAGAGGCTCTGGAGAAGTTATGGAGGAGGTGATGAGGGATCTGGAAAGGAGGAGGTCTTGGGAGGAGTGAAGAGGACAGATTGGGTGATATTTTCAGATGAGTTTGGTGGTGTATCTTCAGATAGAGTTGTGGATGGCTTCGTAAGTTGTTAGAGCCGGTTCACACTGGGGCTCAGCCGCCTGACAAGTCGCGTCCCATTGTATTCAATAGAACCGTTCTAATAGGAGCGACGGAAGTGGCTCCGACTTAGAAAAAGGTTCTTGTACGACTTCGGGGGCGACTCGGGGCGACTTGCATTGACTTCTATACAGAAGTCATTTTGCAAGTCGCCTCTGAAGTCGTCTTTAGGACGCCTTGCCGAGTCGCCCCCGAAGTCGTGCCGCCCCAGTGTGAACCGGCTCTCAGTATTTCGTATTTTATTTGTAGGGTGAGCAGAAGCCAGTAGAGGAATTTGCAGAGAGGGGTGGCGAATACTGAGCGGTTGGTAGGGTGGATGAACCTGGCAGCAGCATTCATGATAGGGGGAAGTAAAGGTATGCCAACGAGAAGGGTGTATGTAAATTTGAGATGAAACGCAACAATAGTGAATTAGTACCTTTGCTGCGTCATTGGTTAAAAAGGCTCTCCTAGTTTGCAAAATAACTATTTGTGGATTCATTTGATGCAAGCCGGCCCGGTTCACTCATGGGACATGGCCCTTAAAGCAGAGGTCCACACGAAAATGGAACCTCCGCTTTTTGTAACCCTTCCCCCTCCGGTGTCACATTTGGCACCTTTCAGGGGGGTGCAGATACCAGTATAATACAGGTATTTGCACCCATTTCCGGCCATAGACTCCCGCGGGGGTCACGCCCCTTCATGTCCCCCCCCCCCCACACAGTTCCCAGAAGATAGTGGGGACCAATGAGGACGCGCAGCGCGACTCGTGAATGCACAGTAGGGAACCGGGAATTGAAGCCGCAAGGCTTCACTTCCTGATTCCCTCACGAGAATGGTGGCGGGGGCAGCCGAGAGCCGATAGATTGCTCGGCTTCGGCTGCTGACATTACGGGCACCCTGGATAGGTAAGTGTCCATTTATTAAAAGTTAGCAGCTGCAGTATTTGTAGCTGCTGGCTTTTAATATTTTTTTTTTAGGCGGACCTCCGCTTTAAAGTAATATTAAAGTCCTGTTTTTTTGTAAATAACAAAAATGTTATACTTACCTGCTCTGCGCAATGGTTTTGCACAGAGCAGCCCGCATCCTCCTCTTCACGGGTCCATCGCCGGCGCTCCTGGCCCCTCCCTCCTACAGGGTGCCCCCACAGCCAGCAGCTGGCTGCAGGGGCACCCAAGCAGTCACGCTCCCGAACTGTGGCTCTGTCCACACATGGAGCCATTGTTTGGCCCTGTCCTCTCCGTCTCCTGATTGGCTCACTGGCTGTGATTGACAGCAGTGGGAACCAACGGTTCTTGCTGCTGCCAAAAGCCAATCAGGGGTGCAAGTCCTCAGAGAGACAAGCCACTCGTGGACATCACTGGATCCAGAGGGGGCTCAGGTAAGTATTAGGGGGGCAGGGGGGGCTGCTGCACACTGAAGGTTTTTTTTTTTATCTTCACGCATAGAATGCATGAAGCAGTGCTTTAAGTGGGCCAAAAGAGGTGCCGGTACTCTATTAGGCGCCGGTGCTCCCCCCCCCAATACTGAACATGAAAATACCCTTAGAAAGTACCCTGAAAAAGAGCTACTGTAGAAAGAGCTACTGAACATAAATAAAATGTGCAAAAGGGTATTGAACAAAATGGGCTCTGCACGTGCACTGTGAGAACACTCTGGAGCTCATCCTTAATCCTATGTAATGTATCCCTCTCAGGGCTTTCAGCATGTAGGGGGTTAAATGATTAATCCAGTGTAATGCATCCTTCAGGGCTTTCAGCATGTAAGGGGTTAAATTATTGCAGGATTAATCATTTAACCCCTTACTGTAAGGGATTAAATGATTAATTTTGCAATCATTTAACCCCTTACATGCTGAAAGCCCTGAAGGATGCATTACACTGGATTAATCATTTAACCCCTTACATGCTGAAAGCCCTGAGGGTATAGATCAGGGATATGCAATTAGCGGACCTCCAGCTGTTAGGGTGGAGGAGAAGATGGCAGCGGATACAGAAACGCGGGCGGGACTCCTCCAGGGACAGCCTTTGGGCATGCGCCCGCCCACGTTCATGGATTGGCCAGCCCCACCAGCACATGACCACATACGCCCAATCACAGGGTGCCAGCTGCCGCAAAATGGTGGCCGTGCTCGGAACAGTGACACAGTATTAACACTTTACTGATTTAAAAAAAGTGACACGGACGCCGGTATTTTGTGCCCCCCCCCAATGTTGCGCCCGGTGCGATACGCCAGTGCGTTCCGGTACGGAAAAAACCCACGTACTGGGCGCACGGAGAGGTGCTGGTATCCTCCAGGGCCATTTTTCGAAGTGGCGGTACTGAGTACCGCCGCGTTCCGGCCCAGTTAAAGCACTGGCATGAAGGTAAAAAACCTGGGGCCAGATTCACAAAGGAGATAAGACGGAGTATCTCAGATACTCCGTCGTATCTCTCAGAGTATCTATGCGACTGATTCATAGAATCAGTTACGCATAGATAGCCCTAAGATCCGACAGGTGTAATTGTTTTACACTGTCGGATCTTAGGATGCAGTACCGCGGCCGCCGCTGGGGGGAGTTTGCGTTGTAAACCAGCGTCGGGTATGCAAATTAGGAGTTAGGGCGATCCACGACGGTTTTTCGCGTTCGCTACGTCGCTGCTAGTCTAGTTTCCCGTCGCAAATTTAGTCGTCGTTTTGGGTGCCCTAACTTTACACAGCACACGTATGTGCTGTATAAAGTATGGCCGTCGTTCCAGCGTCGAAATTTAAAAATTCACGTCGTTTGCGTAAGACGTCCGGGAATACGGAAGTACGCTACGCACGTCGCCGTTCGAAAAAATGACGTCAGTTCGCGCAAAGCACGGCGGGAATTTCAGAACGGAGCATGCGCAGTAGGTCCAGCGTGGGAGCGCGCCTAATTTAAATGGCACACGCCCCTTTGAATTACGCGGGCTTACGCCGGAGGCCGCCAGCGTAGGTTTTCATTGCAAGTGCTTTGTGAATCAGGCACTTGCGATGAAAACTTGCGGCGGGGTAACGTATCTACGATACGTTACGCCGCCGCACTTCTACGTGAATCTGGCCCTTAGGGCGCAAGTTCTTTATGAATATGGAACTTGCGCCCTAATTTACGGTGGTGTAACGTATCGGAGATACGTTACGCCCGCACTAAATTACGCAGGGCTACCTGAATCTAGCCCAAAGTATTTTAGAAAATTTCACATACTGCATGTGATTGATGAATGCATGGCAATGCACCTGCTCTAAGTGAGCTGTGTTTGGATACCATTTATTGTCAATGGTACCCCAATACATAGTACAATAGAGCCTAATGCACAACACACCTAGCGCACCACAATACATATACTGTGTGTTATGCTATGCTGCATTAATGTGTCATATTCTTTTTTATCTGCTGTGGTGCATTGGCAGCCCATTAATAAAGAGTGGGCTGTATTAATGCAATGCATATTAACATGTGTCATAAATTGGTTCTAAAGGTGTGTGCCGCTATCCCCCCAGCCCTCCTAATACTTACCTGAGCTAAATGTCAATCCAGCGCATTGCAGGGCAGCGTCTCTCTCCACTCTCTTTACTGGAGATCGAAGCAGCAGCAGGAGTCAATAACAGCCAGTGAGGAGAGAGTGGGGGTGGGGCTGTGCTGTGATTGTCAAGAGACACATACAGTGCGGCTCCAGAGTGATCCCGCACAAGTGCCCCTATAACAAGTGACTTGTTATGGGACGCTCAGAGGGGGGACAGGAGTGGCAGCGGGGCACCCCAGAAGAGGAGGATTGGGGCTGCTCTGTGCAAAACCATTACACAGAGCAGGTATGTATAACATGTTTATAATTTAAAAAAAAAAATCTTTAGAGTTACTTTAACATGTGCATTAATGCACCACAACAAAATTATTGAGTGTGAATGGACCCATAAGCTTTCTACAAATCAAATTGTATCTGTCTACACATAAACAAATATTTAATTACATATCAGCCTGAATGTCACACCACTCAAACTCAATCTATCGAAACCCGAGCTCATAATTTTTCCTATCAGTCAACTATCAGCCAATCCCAGCGTGCCAAGGTTCTAGGTGTAATCTTGGACTCTGAACTGTCTTTTCAGCCCCACATCCAATCAATGTCCAAATCTTGCCGCCTCAACTTCCGCAATGACACCACAAAGCTCTTAATTCACTCACTGGTCATCTCTCGCCTTGACTACTGCAACACCCTCCTTATTGGCTTTACCTTCAATCCATCATGAATGCTGCTGCCAGATTCATCCATCTTACCAACCACTCTGTGTCTGCTACCCCTCTCTGTCAATCCCTCCATTGGCTGCCTGCCATTCACCCAACAAATTAAATTCAAAATACTAACAATAACTTACAAAGCCATCCACAACTTGGCCCTGCCCCCAGTTACATCACTAACCTAGTCTCAACATACAAACCTAATCTTTCTCTCTGTTCCTTCCAAGACCTCCTGCTCTCTAGCTCCCTCATCATCTCCTCCCATTGCTTGCCTCCAGGACTTTTCCCAAGCCGCTCCCATCCTATGGAACTCCTTATTCCAATCTGATTATCTCCTACTCTGTGTGCTTATAGACGATCCCTAAAAACCCTTCTCTGCAGAGAAGCCAATTCTGACCCCACCTAACAACTGTTTTAAACTTTTATTTCTTCATCAACTCATCCTCCACAGCTGTTAGCTTTTGTATCACCTGACCCTCCCTCTTAGGTTTAAAGTTTTAATGAGCAGAGCCCTCTGATTCCTCCTGTAATGAATTGTTTTTTTAACTGTACAGTACTGTCTGCCCTTGTGTTGTAAATAAAGCGCTGCGCCAACTGTTGGCACTATATAAATACTGTATAATAATAATTTATTTACTTAAAGTGGAGTTCCATCCACTTTTAAGAGGTTTAAATGAGAGCCTCTTAATACAAACAATGAAATAATAATAGTACCATCATCCTAAAAAGTCAGTTAGAATAGAACTAGGGCTAGAGGGACCCCAAAGGCCCAAAAGACCATAGGAGGAGGGGGGCAAGAGGACTATATTGGTACTGGATAGAAGAGAATAAATTGCAGAGTAGTAGAAATAAAAGATATATATCAATTTATTAACATGGTATCAAAAAAGACAAACATAATCATAAAAAACATCACAGCAATAATATAAAACAGTAAGCATATTGCGAGACCAACCATACAGGTCACCGGGCTAGAATAGACCCAAAACAAGGATCGCGGTGAAGAGAGGGGGTCACACAAGGCAGGATCTCAACTAGTTCCACAACAGAGTTGCTTCGTCAGGAGAATTCTATAGAGAGCATCCACTCGCTCTGAAGTCGCAGCCGACCGTGGAGAACAATCTCCCATGGCGGCCAAGGGGTACAGCTGCGGAGGTGGACCTGTAGTAACTGTGTGATATTTAAGAAGGTAAAAATAAGAGGGCCCTAGGACCCAAGAGCAACGTGACAGATGAGCGGCAGATGAGTTGCAAAAGCCGCACAATTAAATTGACACCTGGCCCTAGGACATGCTGTTGCTCTACCCAGCAACAGGTTGCATCTCCATCAGTTGAGTCTACACTAGACTTTACAATTGAACCTTGATACACAATTTAATTGTGTGGCTTTTGCAACTCATCTGCTGCTCATCTGTCACGTTGCTCTTGGGTCCTAGGGCCCTCTTATTTTTACCTTCTTAAATATCACACAGTTACTACAGGTCGGTGACCTATATGGTTGGTCTCGCAATATGCTTACTGTTTTATATTACTGCTGTGATGTATTTTATGATTATGTTTGTCTTTTTTGATACCATGTTAATAAATTGATATATATATTTTATTTCTACTACTCTGCAATTTATTCTCTTCTATCCAGTACCGATATAGTCCTCTTGCCCCCCGTCTCCTATGCACTTTTAAAAGGGTGGTCTTAAACAAAAGTCCACCTCTCCACCCCTCATTTTCGGATAGTAAAAAAAGTTTTTTCTTCTAACATACCATTTTATGAAGTACAGCCTGTACTTCCGATCCATCCGGTCCGTGGCGCAGGACGTCATATCCTCTTCTTCAGAAGACAGCCGGCGATTCACACAGCGCCGCATGACTCGCGCATGCGCAGTAGGAAACGGGCAGTGAAGCCGCAAGGCTCCACTGCCGGTTTCCCTTAATTAGAATGGCGGCGCCTGCATCTGATCCGATGGACAAATCGGCCTCTGGGGGCCAACATCGCGGGCTCCCTGGACAGTTAAATGTCCTTATTAAAAGTCAGCAGCTTCAGTGTTTGTAGCTGCTGACTTTAAAAAACAAAAACAAAAAAGATTTGCGGGTGGAACACCGCTTTAATTTAGCTTTACGCCTTCAATATTGGATTTATGTCCATACAAAATCCCAACTGGTAATAGCTGGTTCTTCTCAAACAGTACAGAGGCCATCCACCACCACAAGCCCAATCCATGTTCCAATAACAGGGTGTCTTTTTGGAATTTATTTCTTGAAGAGCTTTTTTTATAATAGTAATTTTATTAATGCTCAAAGAAAATAGAACAGAAACAATGCACAATGTACCGTATTGATGTACATATGTAAGGTGTACAAATAGCATATACTGTAGAATCCCATACATTTGTACAAACATAGCTGGTGATTGAACTATCATGACATAGAGAAATATACTGTATATGTTATACTTTTTCTTGAAGAACTTTAGACAGGAGAGGGGTCAGGGCATGGAATACTCCAAAACACTGTACAATAATAGGGGAACACGCTTCTCCAGGCTCCTACTACTCCAGAACTCTGCTGAAGGCAGGGGAACAACCAGTATTCTATGAGCACTGTCTCAGTACATAGCACATACATCCTACAGCCCGCTCTTCAGAAAGATCATTTCAGGTCCTCAGCTCTGTTATAGTACAGCTTTAAAGTCCACGGGCTGCCACAGGGGGCAGCAGCCCTTGAGGCTTTGGAACCCTTCCCGCTGAGAAAAGAACAATCTCTTCCAGGGTTGCAGACTATTTATTGCCTCCCGAGCCACATCTTGGACTCTCCCTTTCAGGGATTGGCTAGGGCATATTAAATATTCAGCTTGATCATTTGACTCTCCCAGCCCCATATTCTGGAAACATCTTCCAGAAGCAGGGGGAAGCAATCAAACTCTCAGCCTGTGAAACCCTGAAAAGGCCAAAGCAAGCAATCACTGTTTCCTTGAAGGAGCCAAAAACAAAGCAAGGAGGGTTCTACACCTATTTATTTTGTGCAACTGAAAAAAACATGCCTTTGCCATTTTCTGAAATGCAGTGTACCACAAGTCGTGGTTTTGGTGTCCTGTAGTGCAAGTGCCAGCACTACTATATACTGTATGAGCTTTGAGGTTGTCTTCAGTGTATTATTCTTAAAGCGGAGTTCCACCCATATTTTAATCTTGATGCCTTGCTGCAAGTATAACAACATTTGGCATGATTTTTTTTTTTTTACTTACGATGTGTGCCTTGTTACTAGGGTGTCCCTTGTAATCTGCCTCTTCTCGGCTGTGGCACTGTACATCATATCCTGTGGTGCCTTGGCTCCTGGGAGATGTTTGTCATCGTTCCCAGGAGTCAGTGGGCCTAACCCGAAGCATTGCATTGCCATAACAACAGGGGGAGGGAACTTCCTCCATTGCCGCCTGTTGTTATGGCAACAAGATAATTCTCCTGCCCTACGCCCTGTGTAAATTGCGCACATGCGAGATCGGTAGGTGCATGCTGGGTAGCCAGCAGCACCTTATCCTGGAACAGACTCCTAGTGGGCTTCACATGTCCACAGTGAAGATGGAAGTGCTCAGCAATGCAGAAAACAAACGTGAGTGAATTAAACAACAGAAATTGAACAGCGATTTTAATAATCACATGCATTAAAGTATTTAATGCAGTGCAGCAGAACGGTTGAAAAAAATAAATACAAAAAATCTGGGTGGAACTCCGCTTTATGCTGTCCGATCAGCAGGCTGGGTTTGTATTTTTGACCAAAACGTGCTACTGCAGAGGAGGCCCAGAACATGGCTGTGCTGTGTGGCAGAATGATTGGATCACAAAGCCAGCTGAACAGATTTACTTATCCTTTGGCAGGTGAAGCATTTCCCATGTATCTATTTCATTGGCATATTTGATTCATTGGCTCCAGTTCAGCTTTAGTTATGCTTTTGCATTTGTATGCTTAAAAGGAAAATGTTGCAAAGACAAGCTGATTACTTTTACTTCAGATCAGCAAGGGCTAATTACTGGATTCCTCTAATCCTCCCAATAAACGGTGAGCAAGCAGTGTCTGTGTATAAAATCCAGATGGCATGTACTAAGCTTCACTCTTCTGCATGGAGAGGAGCAGGGGATTGATAACAGGAAAATGACCCAACTGACAGCTGGTCCTGTGTGCAGCTTACAGATTAGTAAAAGCTGAATCTAAAGCCATAGACCACACAAAGCCACCTTATATACTGCATGACCCCTCACACCTGGATATCAGAGGGGGTTATGGAAAATACAGCATTGGCATCAGGAAATAACCTACATATATATATACATATATACAGTATATATATAAAAATCTATTCACAGTGATCAGTGTACTGATAAACTCCCTGGCCCAGATTCACGTAGGGCGGCGTAACTTTAAGCGGGCATAGCGTATCGTAGTTACGCTACGCCGCCGCAACTTAGAAAGGCAAGTGCAGTATTCACAAAGCACTTGCGTCCTAAGTTACGGCGGTGTAGCGTAAATGTGCCAGCGTAAGCGCGCCTAAATCAAATGAGGAAGAGGTGGGCGTGTTTTATGTAAACTAATCATGACCCCACGTAAATGACGCTTTTTACGAACGGCGCATGCTCAGTATCACGTCGAATTTTCAAAGTAAATTGCGCCCGCTCAATGCCTATTCGACGTGAACGTAACCTACGCCCAGCCCCATTCACGGACGACTTACGCAAACAACGTAAAATACGACGCTGTTCGTACGTTTCCGACGTCCATACCTAACATGTAAAATGTTGGTACTACAGCGCTATTATGTAAAAAATTACAAGTGAAAGTACTCCAACAAAAATCAATAAATGATAAAAGCTGCGTATCTGACGGTGAACCAAACCAAATGTGAATAATAAAATTATGATAGCGCTATTATCAACTAATGTGAGTACAGCTAACAACCTGTGCTAGTGTTTATCACTGTTATCAGCACAGGTTGTTAGCTGTACTCACATTAGTTGATAATAGCGCTATCATCATTTTATTATTCATACCTAACATGACTTACCCCTGCTTTATGAGGGGTAACTTTACGCCGGCATATTTCTTACGTAAACAACGTATCTTGATACGCCGGGTGCACTTACGTTCGTGAATCGGCGTATCTAGCTAATTTGCATATTCTACGCCGAAATCTACAGAAGCGCCCACCTAGCGGCCAGCGTAAATAAGCACCCTAAGATGCGACAGCGTAGGAGACTTACGCCGCTCGTATCTAGACAACTGTGAGGCGTATCTGATTCTATGAATCAGGCGCCGAGTTGCGACGTGCCGCATTCGGAGTTACGATGGCGTATCTGGAGATACGCCGTCGTAACTCCTTTGTGAATCCGGGCCCCAGTCTATAATTGGCAGGCCAGGTTTTCCAGTGGATCCATCCAGTGGAAGTGATATGCATGTACAATGTTTGACGCAGCAGTGAGAAGGATTTGAATATCTTCTTCTTTTAGTTTTGGAAAGAGTAGAGAAAGGTCAGAAGTCTTGTAAAGTTTTTATTGCTGTCTGTGCCCCATTTGAATGCGTTCACTCTATCTAGGTCCCCAGGTGATCATTGTCAGTGGGACAGAAAATAATGGGAATCCAAAATGTGGATTTGACAAATTTTGCAGTTGTCACCAGAACAAGAGATGAGGGGTAATCTTCTACGTGGGGAATTCCCCTCAATCTGTAGAGATTTCCTATCACCTCTTGTTACATCTTGGGACAGGAAGAGAAGGTGAATTTTCTCAAAGGGACACAGAAAGCAAAAAAATCAACTTTCCTACTACATAATTAAAATAATTTTGGCTATACATACACTTTAACTTTGATTCAACAGTTCTGTATTTTTTTGCAAAACGTGGTTTCTATGTTCCCACGCTTCATTCTATGCATGAGATCCAACAATAAGCCAAGATTACCATCCTGGAGACTAGAGAGGGAAGATTCGCCCTTTATATCCTGATGATCATTGTGACTGGGAAAGAAAAATATAGAAGAGACATTTTTACTGTTGTGTCTCTAGAACATGAAGTGAAGAAAATGGAAAATGACTGTAATTTTCTTTGCCTGGTTCCTATTCATGGCATACCTGTGAAAGAGCTCCACCTCTAACCCAGAGGCGTACCTACGGGGGTCGCAGGGGTCACAATTGTGACTCAGCCCCATGCTGTAGGGCGGTTGCATAGAGAGGAACCGATCTCTCCATTTTCCTCCTGCAGCTGAATGCCTGCTTCTCCTCCTGTCCCTCCCACAGGTATTTAGTGGCTGTAGGAGGAAAATTGAGAGATTAATTCCTCTATATGTAGCTGCCCCCGCTGCTCCTCCTTTCCAGCTTCTTTTTACTGCCATGTGTGCTCTCCAGCCCCCCTGTGCTCCCCCCCTTGTCCCCCACAGCGCTGCAGAGTTCCCCCCCCTCTCACGCTGACTGCTGGGGGGATCTGTTTGGATGGAGAGGGGGAAAGGGGCCAGAAAATGTGTCATTTACTAGCTCCTTCCTTGTCTGAATGAATAGGGTCAGCTCTTCCTGTCCATTCATTCAGTGCAGCTGGGGTTGCAGAGAAGGAGATTGGGGGCTGTGTCCTCAACAGGGGCAGACTGACCATTCGGGCACTTCCCGAGGGACCCATGCCACTAGGGGGCGCCATCAGGATTGCCAGCCTAAGTAAAACCAGGGACAGTATGTAAAAATCTGTGTTTTTTTTTTTACATCTGTCCCTGAAATGTCCTTTACCGACATCCCTTTAGTCTAAAAATCACAAGATTATAGCTGCCCTGCCTCTCCAGTACCTTTTCAGTGTGTGTATGTATATTCTGTGTGTATGTATATTGTGTGTTAATACTGTGTTTACATTCTGTATGTGTGTGTGTGTATACTTGTGGCCCCATAATCTCCTATTGCCTGGGGGCCCCATAATCTCCTATTGCCCGGGAACCCCATGAGTTGTCAGTCCGCCCCTGGTCCTCAATCTCCATTCTCTGTCTCAAAGGTGGAACATCAGAGGTCTGTTTATACCTCCCCAACAGAGCTCCTAATTTTTTTAAAAAAAATTATTAAAAATTAAACAGATGATGAAAAAAATAATAAAAAAAATAACTGACACCAGTGGCAGAACTACCAGGGTCACAAAGATTGCACTTGAAACTGGGCCCTGGCATTTTGCCACTGGGCTCAGAGGGAAGGGCCTTGGCGGGGGGTCCTTAATAGTTTCTTGCACCGGGGCCCTGAAGGCTCTAGTTACACCACTGCTCTAACCTCTATTTCGGGACCAACGATTAGCACAACAGAGTAAGGTCAAGGGCCCCAGGCATTTTCTCCAATAAGCTACATATTGAGTGTGGGTCTGTATGCTGCCATGGATAGGCACCAGGAAAAGAAAATTACAGTAAGCATTTGATAACATTTTCTATTTTTTTGGCGCCTACATGGCAGCATAACTTTGATAAATAACTAGCTGTCAGGGTAGGTAGATGCATAAGAATGCATGCAAGAATTTTATTGGATGGCTGCGACAAAAGCTGGGATAACTTGGCTTCCAAATTGCAGGATGCCCTGCTCAGTTCATTTTGTAATGTCTCAAGAAGCTATGAAGCAGATTTCCTCTATGAATTCCCTGATGGAATGAGCCTTCTCTACTGACTGTGGCTTTAAGCCTACTGCCCCTGTATGGCCTCTGGAGGAGTTTAGCAATCTATACCACCAAGGTTCTGGAGGTGGCTTCCTTCCCCTTGTTCTTCTTTGCTTTAATTTAGATGAGGAAAACAAATCTAGAATGCAGGGGGCCATGACCAATTTTTTTTTATTCTATCACTAGTCCAAAAGGAGGGGTTAGAGGTGAAGGCCTATCACAGGTATGCTGAGATGTAGGCACCAGGAAATAAATATTACAGCTGAAAACATAATTGAAGTAGATTTAACCCCAATTCCTCAAATCGTATATAAGGTTTAACATGTGTTTTCAAATGTTGTTTTCAATCATTGAAAATCTGAAGCTTTCATTAAAATAATATTAAAGGGGAGTTCCGCCTAGATTTTATTTTTTTAAATCAGCAGCTACAAATACTGCACTTACCTGTCCAGGGTGCCCGCGATGTCCCTCAGCTCTTGGGTGCTGCCGCCACCATCTTTCGTAAGGGAATCAGGAAGTGCTTCACCTCCTGGTTCCCTACTGCGCATGCGCGAGTCGCGCTGCACGATCTGAATGGTCCCTGCTGTCTTCTGGGACATGTGTGTCTCCCAGAAGACAGCGGGGGGAGGAGGGGCATAGATATCCGCGGATACTGCAGCTATCTATGCCCGGAAGTGGAAGCAAATACCTGTATTATACAGGTATCTGCTCCCCCCTGAAAGGTGCCAAATGTGACACCGGGGGGGGGGGGGGGGGGTGCAAAAAGTTCAATTTTAGGATATAACTCGGCTTTCAGTGATAATATTCAGTGATCCTACCATGAGGGCTGGTTCATACCTATGCAGTTTTCTTTTGATCTGTTTCTGCAGTGCTTTTTGCACACGCGGTTTTCCATTTTTTTAATGTGTTTTGCCATCTTGTCAGCTGGAATGCAGCAGCTGCACAGATGTCAAACTGAGAGCAGCAGCTGTGTCCGTGCAGCTGCTGCATCCCAGTAGATGTGAATGGGACTGCCTGCACGGGTGCATCCCCATCCGGGTAAAGCCCTCCCATTGTTATAGGCTGTAGTACTTCAAGCAAACAGGTGAATCCAATGTATTGACACCATAGAGCTAAGGAAGTTTCTGAGACCAAGGCATACCTCCATGTAAAAGCATCCTCACAATTGTTCACTTCAATAACAGACATGCTTGACCAATGCAGCCCTCTTTCGATTGGGGAAATTTTCTGCCGAACGACAACAAGAGGGAGCAAAGGCCTAGTGCATTACCCAATGAAATTTTATTAAAAGACAAAACAAGCCAAAAACACACTCACAAAATGCCAAATGCCTATGGCCTTAAAGCGGTTGTAAACCCGCATATACATTTTTTTTTTTTAACCCTGCAAGGCAAAAGCCATAATGAGCTAGTACCGCATATTAGCTCATTATGAAATACTTACCTCAGAACGAGGTAGGGAACTTACCTGGTCCACGCCGAGCCGAGCGTGTCTTCCGGGTATCGCCTCTCCAGCACTGTGATTGGCTGGAGCGGCGATGATGTCACTCCCACGCATGCGTGCGGGAGATTTCAATCCGGCATGGGTCGGCGGGGCCGGCCCTTCAGCCGAGGATCCCCCCTGTGCATGCGCCGCTGCAATCAGCGGCGCATTGCGAGGGGAATATCTCCTAAACCGTACAGGTTTAGGAGATATTCTTTGGGCCAGATTCTCGTACATCGGCGCATCCTTATGCGGGCGTAGCGCATCCAAGATGCGCTACGCCGTCCCAACTTAGAGAGGTAAGCGCCGTATTCCCGAAGCACAGGCGTTCAAATTTGAGCCGGCGTAGTGCAAATTCGTGGGCGTAAGTGGGCGTAAGTGAAAGTAGGAAGGAAGTGGGCGTGATACATTTAAATGAACTGTGACCTTACGCAAATGATGGTCTGAACGGACGGCGCATGCGCCGTCACGTGACCGGGTGTCCCCCGCCCCTATGCGCATGCGCACAACGCGATTGTGAGTTGCTCCGACCAAGTGCATAAATACGCCCAGACATGCGCCCATCGTGTGCAAAAGTACACCTGTTAGTTTAGTCTTGGTGGTGAGCTTACTTTTGCAGTGCTTTGACATGTCTGCTGAGCGTACAAGGAGCAGGAAAAAGAATTTCGCTCATGATGAGAGGGCCATAATTCTCGCAGGCATGGAGAGGCACTATGACCGCCTCCATGGGTCCAGGAGTAAAACGACAAGCAAGGGGAGAAGGGATGAGATCCTGCAGAGGATAACGGATCAAGTGAATGCTGTGGGCAATGAGGCAAGGAGGCCCAAAGACATAGCCAAAAAGATTAATGATCTAAGGCGGAGGGTCAAGGACAAGATGGCCCTCATGGCGAGGCATGCCAGGAGCACTGGTGGGGGACCTGCCTCAAGGGTCCGTCTGACACCAGATGAGGAGGTAGTTGCCCGGTGCCTTACCAGGGTGCAAGTTGAGGGTATGCCGGGCTATGATTCTGTTCATCCGCCCTTGAGGACAGGTAAGTGTGTTTATTTCTACTATCTGGTGTGTAGCATGTGAGGGAGGAAGGGAATATGTGACAAGTTTGTGGGTCCACCAACATGTGAATGTTTTGTGTCATCCACAGGTGTCCAGGATGTAGCTGGCCCGTCTCGTGCCCCTGCCCGTCCCACACCATCCCCTGATGATGATGCCCCTGCCCGTCCCACACCATCCCCTGATGATGATGTCCCTGCCCGTCCCACACCATCCCCTGATGATGATGTCCCTGCCCGTCCCACACCATCCCCTGATGCTGATGTCCCTGCCCGTCCCACACCCTCTTCTTCTGATGAAGATGCCCCTGACCCCCAGGGAAGGCAAGCGGCATTGGTGGAGGAGAGTGGTGGCCACACCTCCATTGAGGAGGTTCTGCAGGATGCGGAGCATTTGGGGGAGGAGGTGTCACTGTCCCTTTTCATGGAGGATTTGGGGAGCTTGGCTGGTCCATCCCGGACCTCAAGCCCACGATCCTCCATATCCTCGGACTCCATCTCCAACCCAGCCACTCCCTCTGTCTCCATCCCCAACCCACCCCCTCCATCTAATCACTTCCCCTATGCCAGGCCTGAAGCCTCTCGTGGACCAAGGAGGGCAACGCGGAGAACCAGGGGGGTACCCGATTTCCTGCCTGTGACCCTGACCACTGCGCAGGAAAACCAGACCCGCCTTATGGGTGCGATGGCCCAGGACATCACTCGAGTGGCTGACAGCCTTGGGGAGAGGGGACATGTCACCGATGTGATTCAGGACATTACAGGCAACACCACTGCAATTATCACCTGTTTGCGGGATCTAGAAAACACCACAGCATACCTGGTGAAAGAGGTGCAGGCCCTAAATGATTCCGTCCAGGGCCACACAGCTGCCATTTTTGTTGTTCAAACCGAGACCAATAACCTCCTGAGGAGGATAGCGGTGGCATTAGAGGGCAGGCCTCCAGCCCCGGTGGATGCTCCTCTGCCTGATGCAAACCCCCCCCCCCTTAACCAGGCAGTTGAGGAGCCGGGGCCGTGGCCGAAGGCAGGCCAATTAGTTTTTTTTTCATTATTATTATTGCTCTGGTAAAGAGTTTTTTATTTATTTTTCTAAGTATTGCTCTGGTAAAGAGTTTTTTATTTATTGATGACAAATGCACACGGTGAGGCGTGCAGAATAGTGTGACTGGTGTGTGAATGGGGGGGGGGGGGTGACACTCCTGCCAGCAAAGGGGTGTCACCCTCTGCCGTGTGAAAGGTGTATGAATGTACAGTGACATAATTGGAGCCTTGGCGTGGCGTTACTGCTCCCTAAAACCATGTGGTTTAATTGGGTCTAATCCAATTCAATGTGCATGTGGGGGGTGTGTGCTAGGGACCACAGTGGTGTGCACGCGTGCATTCACATTGTGCCATGTTTAATGTGTGTGTTTATCGTTCAAAGAGACGTTCAACGAGGCATCTCCTGATTGCTGATCCCTCAGCAGATGGGGTACCCTCAGGCAGGGGTGGATTGTCGGGTTGGGGGGTCAGGTCATCACGTAGCTTAATCTGCAGGCCCCTTCTCATGGCGAAGTTGTGCAGAATGCAACATGCCCCGATGATCTGGCACACAAAGTCTGGGGAATACAACAGGGTACCCCCAGACTTATCCAGGCATCGGAAACGGGACTTCAGGAGGCCAAAGGTTTGTTCCACCACTGCACGGGTGCGTATTTGCGCTGAATTGTAGTTTTCCTCTCCTGGGGTTTGGGGGTTCCGGAATGGGGTCATTAGATGGGGTCCCAGTGCATATGCAGAGTCACCTGTAAGGGAAAAGACAGGAGGATGTTAGTCGTGCATGTGCCCCTCGTGATGTCTGCATCATGGGGGGGGGACAGTCATACCTGACACCCATGTCACTCACCAACCAGCCAGCTGTCCCCATACACGTTCTGTTCAAACTCCATTGGAATCTCGCTTTGGCGGTATATATAGCTGTCATGACAGGATCCGGGGTGTTTGGCACGGACGTGCCATATGAGGCCATGGGCATCGACTATCACCTGGACATTGATGGAATGCCAGTGCTTCCGATTGCGGAATATGTGCTCTAGGTCACGGGGGGGCCGTAGTGCCACATGGGTGCAATCAATGGCCCCAATGGTGCGTGGGAATCCTGCAATTCTGACAAAATCTGCCCTTGCCTTATTCCGCTGATGCTCCTGGGTGGGTCTGATGATTTGGTTGGACATGCGTCTCAGGATTGCGGGGACAACCTGGTGCACACACCTGCTCATGCTGGTTTGTGACATCCCAGCCACACCTCCACTTGTGCGCTAAAAAGATCCAGTGGCCAGGAAATGGAGTGTTGCCATGACCTTGAACAGAGGCTGCACTGCATGTGAGCGGTGTGTTGGGCTGGTGAGGTCATCCTGCAGGATTGTGGTTATTTCCTGGATGGCTTGAGTGTTAAATCTGAAGAGGCGATACACCTCTGCTTCCCGATGGCCAAGACGTCTAATGGCGTTCGGTAAAAACGCTGCCGTGCCCTCTTCCTTCTCCTTCTCCTTCTAAGCGCCTGGGCGCACACTAGTTGTGCTATGACCATGCCTGCCCCTGGCATGTTGGCATACAGAAGTCTTGTCCTGCAAGTGTGGTTGCTCAGCTCGTCCGTAAGGGTGCTGCTAAAGCTGCTCTCCAGCTGACCTGCACACGTCTGGTGCAAAGTTGCCCCTGCTTTTATGAGGGGCAAGTTTACACCGGACGAACAGCTTACGCGCACCGCTCGTAGCCTGCGTCGGGCGGTCGTACGTTCGGGAATCTCCGTATATCCCTCATTTGCATATTTGATTAGGAAATCAATGGGAGCGCTGGGCGTTCTCGGCGTAAATGTGCGCCTACGCTACGCCGGCGTACAAACGTTGCGCCGATCGAAACAAGACTAATTTCTGGCGTACCTGGTTCTGTGGGTATGGCGCACCGATACGACGGCGCATTTGTACACTTACGCCGCGCATATCAAGGTGCCCCGGCGTAACGCCTTTGAGAATCTGGCCCTTTAAACCTACAGGTAAGCCTTATTATAGGCTTACCTGTAGGAAAAAGTAAAAAAAGTGGGTTTACAACCACTTTAAATATAACAAAACTCAGATGCGCACACCGATGCTCTGAGGAAGACGTCTTGTCCCTAGAATTGTGCAAGCATGCGCATCTGAGTGATGCCTGGGTCTCCACACCTTGATCTAATAGTTGCTTGGAGTTTTCTTATATTCAATGCCTTAGGCCCCTTTCACACGATCGTCCTGCAAAGATCCGCCTGTCAATGTTCACCTATTAATTTATATGGGCAGGCGGATGTCAGCGGAGACGTGTCCTCTGGGGCCTCGTACACACGACAGAGATTCTCGGCAGAATTCGCCGAGAAACTCGGTCAAAACCCGGATTCTGCCGAGAATCTCTGTCGTCTGTACAGTTTTGGCTCGATGGAGCCGCCGAGGAACTCGACGAGAAAATAGAGAACATGTTCTCTATTTTCTCGTTGTCCTCGTTCTTCTATGGGAGAAGCCGGCCCGCCGAGCTCCTCGGCGGCTTCATCCCAAAACTCGACGAGGAACTCGACGTGCCAAGCACGTCGAGTTCCTCTGTCGTGTGTACGGGGCCTGACACCCGCCTGCCATCCAATAAGATCAGTTGAAAACAGACATGCTGTCCTTTTTCATTTGATCTTCCCATAGAGAACAGAGGGGCTCTGACAGGTCCGTCCCTGCATAGTGAGCCGAGATGGACCTGTCATCCGTCTGCTCAGTGGGGATCAACAGGGCGATCTTCTGCTGAGCTAGCGGAGTCCGCTGAGCGGATCCGCCTGTGTGAAAGGGGCCTAAGCCATTTGGCTTTTTGTGAGTATGTTTTTGGCATGTTTGGTAATTTTCATACAATTTCTTAGGGTAATGCACTAGGCCTTTGTGCCCTGTTGTTGTCATTTTGTTATAAGCTGTAGAACGCCCATGTGAACAAGGCCAATCGTATAGTGTATGTTTTTTGCTTAATATTATTTTTTTCATTGAAAAAAGATTCTAAACAGACAAAAGAATTCTATCGAATTTGTTGAATTGCAACATTTTAAAAGTCCTCTGACATATTTCCTGACGACATACAGTAACTTCAAAATCTACAATGTAGACAGCTGCTGGAATCTTCATCTTAGTCTCCAGCAGAAACACCTTTGAGGCACCAATTATACCAAGTGCTGAGTAGAACATTCATTTTCACAGTTTGATTCTAGGTAAGATGCCCCAGGCCAGTCTTGTTGAACACAACAGGCCAGGACAGTAGAAGGAATCAGATTTGAGAATAACCAGTACCTGTCTTTCCAGCAGCACATGCAGATCCAGGATTTGAATGTTGGATGCAGGCCTAGAACAACAATGGCATAGCTCTGGATATGATCCCAGCCAGGAGAAGCCTTTAGACGAGACGCACAGATCAATATACCGGAGAGCTCTGAAAAACAAATGAGAGCTCCTAAACATTTACCCAAGACTTCAAGTTCTCTGTAATTTTAGCATGATTTTATCTTTAAGGGGGCTACCCAGCTCATTTGGCTGAAAAACTTCCTTTTGGTACATATGCACTGTGGTCTGTTCATCAGAAACCAGTTTTAAAAAAACAGCATGTGATCAGTGCTTGCAGCCAATGGCTGTGATTGTTGACCAATTCTCAGGGGGAAGGGGGGAGTTCCTTTATCAGAATACAATAGCAAAGAGGATGAGGTCCCGGAATCACCCATTGTGTTGATGTGGGGATCTTTATATAGCGCCCTGCTCCTGTTGAACAGGTGCTGTTGTAAATTTAGTGGGGGTCTGAGCTGTTATTTGTCTCAGACTAGTTTGATTATGGGCAATTTAGCCTCCGTTCCAGCCATAGCTGTGCTGGGAGTATCCACCATTGCTTGCCTGGGGGTGTCATTACCACCCCAGGCCAAGGGTGGCAGCAACAAAATCAGGGTGTATTGGGTGTCCCCCTCAGCAGCGAATCAGTGGGAGTGGTCGCCTCGCTGTGCATGCTGGGGAGGGGTACTTAAGGGACAGGCGCCATTGGCGGGGGGCTGTAGTCCCTTGCGCCTCGTGGCCCACCTGGCCTGAGATGCGTGTCTTGTATACTGACTCTGGGACCACGTTGGTCCGGGGTCGCAGCTTTGCCTGGTAGGCCCAGTAGTAAGACTGGGGCCTGCCTCTTTTTCAGAGGTGATCCTGTACCGTCCGTCCTGCGGGAGGAGGTCGCTTGATGAAGGAAGCCAGGGGAGGACCTATCCTGGAGAGGACCATGCAAGAGGTTGAAATCTTGAGAGAAGGCCTGGAAACTTCATCGAAGGATGCACCATACACTGAGAGGCTTGACAGTGTGGCCTGTCGAGTCTAAAGTTCTGCTGAAGTTAATCTGGAGAGTTCCGGGTTCTGAATCCTGTGGCAGGGGATTCTGGACCAAAAGTGTCTCCTTATAAAGGAAGGTCTGTGGCAGAGACTGTACTTTATAAATCGACGCAGTGCCGAATCGCAAAGGAGCTAGGCCCTTTACCTGCATAATGGTCTGGGTCTTAAGTGGTTAAGTCGCTCCTCAGGAGCAAGCATGTGTTGTATCTGAAATGGGAAATATGTTATCTAGGTAAGCTAACTTGTATTAATAAAGAGGAGGATAGATCAGAAACATCCCCCTAAAGAGCACTTTCAAGTATATGTGCACTTGATGGTGCGATGTCAAGGACCGTGGGCCACCCGAGGGCATCAGTATCGGGAGCTGAGGAGGCATGTTCAGCAGTGGAAACCATCATGGGCAACGACCTGTGTTGGATCTGGGCACACAGAGCACTCCTGGTGTGAGTGTGAGAGATGTTGGGAACCAGTAAATAAACCAAGTAACCTAGTGTGAAAACTATAGCGCAGGCGTACTTTGCAGAGAGGGCGTACACAGACATCCACCCATGATCAAACTGCCCGTGCGCCACCTGCGGAGCGCCAACAGAACACTCTGTGATCGTGGAGTCCTTTAGACTTAGCTGATCACAGATTGAGGTAAAGGGCCAATCACAGCAGCCCTTTACCACGTGATCAGCTGTGTCCAATGTCAGCTGATCACAGATATAAACACAAGTCGGTTATTGGCTTTTCCTTCCTCGTGTTGACAGCATGAGGAGAGAAGAAGAGAGATAATAACCGGCTTGTGTTAAAAGGACATCGGTACTTATATTTAGAGCACTGATCAGTGTCCTGATTATCAGTGCAGCCCCAACATTGCCCACCAGTGCTGCATATGTGTGCCCATCAGTGCCTCCTCATCAGTGTCACCTATCAGTGTCACCTATCAGTGCTGCCCATCAGTGCCACCTAAAAGTACCCTTCAGTGCCGCCTATAAGTGCCCATCAGTGCCACCTATAAGTGCTGCCCATCAGTGCCACCTACCAGTACCCTTCAGTGCAACCTATCAGTGTCCATCAGTGCCACCTATTAGTGCCTCCTCATCAGTGCCCACCAGTGCTGCCTCATGAGTGCCACTTATCAGTGCCCGAAAGTACTACCTCATCAGTGCAGCCTATCAGTGCCGCCTCATCAGTGCACATCAGTGAAAGAAAAAATACTGTTTGCTAAATTTTATAATAAACTATGAAAAATGTTTGTTTTTTTTAGTTTGTTTAGCAAAAATAAAAAACCCAGTGGTGATTAAATACCACCAAAAAGAAAACTATATTTGTGTTAAAAAAAATGATAAAAATTTCATATGGGCACAGTGTTGCATGACCGTGCAATTGTCATTCAAAGTGCGACAGCACTAAAAGATGAAAATTGGTCTGGGCAGGAAGGGGGTAAAAGTGCCTAGTAGGCAAGTGGTTATTAAAAGTGAAATCTATTTTTGGAAATATTACAATATAAACATCTATATCTGTCTCAGTTATAAATCTATAGCGGTCTTTATATTTTAGTCTATTCTATATGTATACTAATAATGCTGCTAGAGCAAATCAATTTTCTTCCCAAAATAAATATAAACAGTGTGCATCTTAACAAAGAGCCAGAAGCCTTTTAGACTCGAATAGGTAGATTCAGAGAGATAGCCGCAACATTGCGGCGGCGTAGCTTAGCGTGTTTAGGTTACGCCGCCGTAAGTTAGCGAGGCAAGTGCTTGATTCTCAAAGTACTTGCCTGCTAAGTTACGGCGGCGTAGCCTAAAGCGGGCGGGCGTAAGGGCGCCTAATTCAAATTTGTCTAAGGGGGCGTGTTTTATGTTAATGGGGCTTGACCTGACGTTTTTGACGTTTTTTTTGACTGCGCATGCGCCGTGCGCCTACATTTTTTCCAGTATGCATTGCGTCTACGTCTGCCGCACGGGCCTATTGATTTAGACGTGGACGTAAAAGACGTTAATCCCTATTCACGGACGACTTACGCAAAAAACGTAAAATTTTCTAATTTCGACGCAGGAACGGCGGCCATACTTAACATTACTATTCCATCTATTTGATGTAATAACTTTAGGCGGCCTATCTCTTACGTAAACGGCGTAAATGTACTGCGTCGGCCAGGCGTACGTTCGTGAATCGGCGTATCTAGTGATTTACATATTCTACGCCGACCTCAATGGAAGCGCCACCTAGCGGCCATCCGAAATATTGCAACCTAAGATAGGACGGCGCAAGCCGTCGTATCTTAGCTATGTTTAAGCGTATCTCTGTTTGAGAATACACTTAAACATAGGTCGGCGCAGATTCTGAGTTAGGTCGGCGTATCTACTGATACGCCGGCCTAACTCTACCTGAATCTAGCTAGAAATCTTCCCAGTCAGCGGCATATCTGATACTAATGGGATCAGGAATACCTTTTATATTGATCGTCATAATGGTAATTGGTGAAGCGACCTTAATTGATTGCTTTATGAAAGTACATATGTCAGCTTAGAAGGAAGATAAAGAACCTACTATCTCACTAATATTTTAATTACAATGTTCTTTATTAACCAGTATGTTCAGTCATGTACAGGCAATTAAATATAAGGACAGAAATAAAAAATCAGATTAAAGCAGAGCTCCAGGCAAATGACTAATTAATCAGGGATCAGCAACCTAACACCTCGTTCTTACAGGGCGTACTAAAACGCATGCATGTGTTTGCCTGCACAGGGCTGCATAGGTGTCCAGTGCATCCCCATGCAGAGAGTCCCATCCATGTCAATTGGGATGCAGCAGCTGCATGGACACAGCCACTGCTCCTAATATGATATCTGTGAGTGCGTGTGCCTGAACTTATACAGTGTGCATTCTTGGCCATGCATATGTTAAATTAGAAGCAGCGGCTGTGTCCGTGCAGCTGCTGCATCCCAATGACATCAGTGGTACTGCCTGGATAGGGATTTACGGAAAACACCTGTGCATCACCATGTGGGTAAGCACGCCCCTTGCACAGGCGTATGTGTTGATACACCCCGTGTGAATGAGGCCTTAGGCCGCGTACACACAATCGGTTAAACCGATGAGAACGGTCTGATGGATCGTTTTCATCGATCCAAACCGATCGTGTGTGGGCGCCATCGGTTATTTATCCATCGGTTAAAAAAAAGCCAACTTGTTTTAAATTTAACCGATGGATTCCTAACCGATAGTTAAAAAACGATCGTTAGTAGGCAAAACCATTGGTTAAAAATCCACGCATGCTCAGAATCAAGTCGACGCATGCTTGGAAGCATTGAACTTCTTTTTTTTCAGCACGTCGTGGTGTTTTACGTCACCGCGTTCTGACACGATCAGTTTTTTAACCGATGGTGTGTAGGCACGACTGACCATCAGTCAGCTTCATCGGTTAACCAATGAAAACGATCCATCAGACCGTTCTCATCGGATGGACAGATCGTGTGTACAGGGTTTAAGACATGCGTGCCAGGCTAGGCATGGGTAGCCTATTTCAAAATATGTTGAAGCCTGCAGCCAACCGCCCCCCCCAAGAAAAAACATAAAAATCGGCAGAAAAGGCATAATTTACTGTCAGCAGATGCGTCCCTTGTACTAATGCCCTTTCTTTTATTTGAAATCTTCCTCCGTCCTGGGCCGCCATCCTACCCGGGGTATCACAGTCCAATAGACCGCCCGCATTCCAGCTGGCGTGGCTCTAGTTGGCATTTGGGGGAGAGGCCCGCCCCAGACTGGGAGCACCTTTACACCCCCCTACAGGCAGGGCCGGATTAACAATGGGGCTGATGGAGCTGCAGCTCCAGGCCCCTTTCTCAAGATAGGCCCATTTGCACCAAAAAAAAAAAAAAAAAAAAAATTTTTTATTTTTTTAAGAATTTTTTTTTTTTAAGATTGAATTTGGGGGGTTGTAGCTCGATGACCAGAGGTCACAGAAACCCCACATTTGGGGGTAGGCATGGGAAGAGCTACCCCACAACTGGTTAAAATATGGGACGGCTATCATTTATGGTTCTGGAGATACGGGCCTGCTTGCACAGCCTGTCAGAAGCTACATTCAGAGCGGCCAATATAAATACAAGCTGACACACTGCAGCAAACTGATAGGATCACAGGGCTTATAATAATTATTTGTATATTACTCATGGTAATTAACCCCTTGCCACCCAGGCCAATTCTGACACTTCTCTACTACATGTAAAAATCATCATTTGTTTTTTGCTAGAAAATTACTCTATGGTGGTCTTTGCACTTTTTATGTTGCAGGGTACAGAGCTGCACGATTCTGGCTAAAATGAGAATTGCAATTCTTTTGCTTAGAAGATAGTTCACGATTCTCTCACGATTCTTGCGGCGTAACATCATCTTTCACATTAAAACAACAACAACAAAAAAAATGGGCTAACTTCACTGTTTTGTTTTTATGGTTTTTATTATTCATAATAAAAGTGGGAAAATGCAGTGTGACATAAAATATTGCAGCAATAGCCTTTGTATTCCCTAGAGTCTCTGCTAAAATATATATACTGTTTGGCAGTTCCAAGTAATTTTCTAGCAAATAATATTGTTTTTTAACTTAAAAAAACAAGTGTTGGACTTTAAGTGGTTACATTTAGTTACAATGTTAGTTAGTTACAATGTTTAATTTTGTTTACAAACTTCGCAGACTGCCCAGATTTGTTCTTTACACACAGAAGTGTATCCCTTTGATCTAAGAAGGAAGTGTCAGTTACAATGTTTCCTGTTAAAAACATGGCAGACACTTGCTGGACTGCTCAACGAGCAGGCCCAGCAACCTCTTCTCTCTCTTCTTCATTCATTTCGCTCTTAGGCCCCATACTCACGAGCAAACATGTCTGCTGAAACTGGCCCGCAGGCCAGTTTCAGCAGACATGTTTGCTCGTGTGTAGGCGCGAGCGGGCCGAATTCCAGCAAACATTTGCCCGCCGGGCCTTTTCCCAGCAGACAAATATTCCTGGACTTGTTTTAAAACAGTCCGCTGGAATTCAGCCCGCTCGGACATGTACGGTCGTCAGTACAGACCTACCGTACATGTCCAGGCGCCCGCCGTCCCTCGCATGCGTCGAATGACTTCGACGCATGCGTGGAAGCATTTTAAAGGCGGGCCGCGCACGTCGCCGCGTCATTGTCGCGGCGACACCGCGTCATCGACGCGGCGACACCGCGGACACGCCCCGCGTATTGTTTACGCGCGGACTTCTGTACGATGGTGTGTACAACCATCGTACAGAAGCCCTCTGGCAGACATGTATGGTGAAAACGGTCCGACGGACCGCTTTCACCATACATGTTTGTCCGTGTGTACCCGGCCTTAGGAAACGAGAAAAAGTGGGAGGCTGAGCCACGGGCCCGTGATATAAAGTGTTAAAATGTGCCGCATGAATACTGTTAAGACGCATATCCACGTTCTGCTGTTACTGTTATCTGCGACTGTTAGCATCAGTAGATGTGATGTTTGTATTGTGGTCCATGTGGACCGGCCTCATGTGGTATATAAATAAACGATTTAAAAAAAAAAAAAAACATGGCAGACTGCCCAGATATTTTCTTTTGACAGCTGAAAGTCTCTCCACTTGTTATATGAAAGAATCAGCAAACTCTGCATTGGAGATTGTCAGGGGGGTTGAATCGAGATCACGATTTTTTTAACGATTAATTGTGCAGCTCTAGCACGGTATTTGCGCAGCAATATTTCAAACATGTTTTTTTGGAAAAAAATGTTTCATTCATTAAAAAAACAGTTAGTTAGTTAAGTTAGCACAATTTTTTTTGGTATCCTAAGCGATGCTTTACATTTTTTTAGGTTACATGTTTAGAGTTACAGAGGAGGTCTAGTACTAGAATTATTGTTCTCACTCTAATGATCGTGGCGTATGTAACCTGTGTGTATCTGGCTCTGATACTACCAGTGCCTACCCAGCCACTGACTAGTATCTCTCCCCAGCCTGTCCCCACACACCCTCTCACCTGCTGACCTGTGGATGGGGGAATCACTCCTGCAGTGTTATTGTGTTCTGACAGTGAGTACAATGATCAGTGTTGCTAACTATAGCTGGCAGCACTGATTGTTTTTGGAAAAACCAAACAGGCTGGTTGTACTCAAGTTGATTAATAGATTGACTTGTGTAAAACCAGCTAGCCCATACATAGATTGACTATGGCTGGTCTCTGCATAATTGGCGTAATTTCAATCCATGTATGACCCGCTTAACCACTACTCAGTCCCTAAATATCCTTCCACTCCTGTACATAGTGCTCACTGTCATACTCTCCATACTCCTCTCCTGTACATAGTGCCCACTGTCATACTCTCCACACTTCTCTCCTATACATAGTACCCACTGTCATACCCTACACACTCCTCTCCTGTACATAGTGCCCACTGTCATACCCTCCACACTCCTCTCCTATACATAGCGCCCACTGTCATACCCTTCACACTCCTCTCCTGTACATAGTGCCTGCTGTCATACACTTCTCTCCTGTACTTAGTGCCCACTGTCGCACCCTCCACACTCCTCTCCTGTACATACTGCTCACTGTCATACCCTCCACACTCCTCTCCTATACATAGTGCCCACTGTCATACCCTCCACACTCCTCTCCTATACATAGTGTTCACTGTCATACCCTCCACACTCCTCTCCTATACATAGTGCCCACTATCATACCGTCTACATTCCTCTCCTATACATAGTGTTCACTGTCATACCCTCCACACTCCTCTCCTATACATAGAGCCCACTATCATACCGTCTACATTCCTCTCCTGTACATACTGCCCACTGTCATACCCCCCACACTCCTCTCCTATACATAGAGCCCACTATCATACCGTCTACATTCCTCTCCTGTACATACTGCCCACTGTCATACCCCCCACACTCCTCTCCTATACATAGAGCCCACTATCATACCGTCTACATTCCTCTCCTGTACATACTGCCCACTGTCATACCCTCCACACTCCTCTCCTGTACATACTGCCCCATCATACCCTCCACACTTCTCTCTGGTACGTACTACCCTCTGTCATACCCCCTCACTCTTCCTGTACATACTGCCCATTGTCATACCCTTCACACTCCTCTCCTGTACATAGTGCTTTTTTCCGTACCCTTTGTACTCCTCTCCTGTACATAGTGCCCACTGTTAGACCCTCCACATTCCTCTCCCTCACCTGCACATACTTCCCACTTATATACCGTCCATACTCCTCCCCTATGTCGCTTACCCACAAAAACAGTTCTTTAAAATTATACTGAATATCCTCAATATTACCAGCTCTAGAATGGACACACTTTTGTTAGTTCAACTAAAGGAAATCTCAGTTCTCATATTTGTTCTGCCCCATTATTAGTACTCATTTAATTTTGTGATTACTACTATGATGTAAAGAGGAACATCGGGGATCTCAGCTACTCTAAATATAGCACTTATATAAAAAAGTGGCCCTGAAAATATTTTTTAAATGTTGGCAACTGTGCACTTAGGCACTGCCCAAGGGCCACCGTCCACCGGGTCAGTAGGGGGCCCCATGAGAGGCTCCTGGGATCCTGTGATAATAAAGCGGTAGTAAACTTTCCTGACATTACTACTTTTTAGAGGCCCTGGGGTAGGTTATGCCACAATGTACAAGTATGCACAGCATATTAGCACATTAGTGTACACTTACATTTCCAGACTGAGCCCTCCAGTGCTGCGATGAATCAGGCGGGGCCTGGACACTTCCATCTTCACCCGGTCTTCCTTCTGGGTTCTGTGCCTTTGGTCACTTGCCTTGGCTGGGCTGCGTTCATGTCATTCCCACGCATTTATTTATTATTTATTACACCCCATTCACACCTCCGCGACAAAACGCCCGACGCCGGCCGCTCGTGCCGCTGGAGGGGAGAATTCCCATTGCTGTCTATGAGATGGTTCACATCTCATAGACGCCGTACACCTGCGGCATGAAAAAAAGTCCCGGACCCTTTTTTTCAGGCGGCATTGGCGTTCGGCCATACAAAGCAATAGGAAGGATTTGTAAAAAAAAAGTTACACTATTCGTGGCAAAATAGGCCGCGTACGCGGCGTTACTTGTCGTGGAGGTGTGAATGCAGCCTAAAAGGCCCCACCAAAATCCTCAGCACCAGGCCCATGATGTTCTTAATCTGGCCCTGCCTACAGGTTTCTGTCCTCAGCATGGGGTGGCCTTTGGATACACCAACTCTGCCTATATTAGGGCAGTAATATTCTGCTGTTCAGTATGTCTGGAACATTTGCAACATAACCTTCTACCACTCCTTCTCATATTATATCTATCCTTTTGGCCTATGTAGATTTTGGATGTGTCCCATGGGCTGGTAGGCATACTCACACCAGGAGATGTTGCTTTCTTATTCTCTTTTCTTTTAATGTGGATTTTGATGGTAGTGGGTACTACTTGCCACTACAGGTAAGATTCGCTCTGATTTACAATGGACTATTCTTTAACCTGGATTATTTTCTAAATGTAAAAAATATAACAGGATACTAACATTTATAGGTAAAGTTGATCCAGGGAAAATCCGATTGCCTCTCTTACTCCTACTTTAGTATCTCCAGATTGTCCCTTATGTCCTTCAGAGTGCCCCCTTACATGCCCCTTCAGAGTGCCCCTTACATGCCCCTTCAGAGTGCCCCTTACACGCTCCTCCAGAGTGCCCCTTACACGCTCCTCCAGAGTGCCCCCTTGCACGCTCCTCCAGAGTGCCCCCTTGCACGCTCCTCCAGAGTGCCCCCTTGCACGCTCCTCCAGAGTGCCCCCTTACATGCTCCTCCAGAGTGCCCCCTTGCATGCTCCTCCAGAGTGCCCCCTTACATGCTCCTCCAGAGTGCCCCCTTACACGCTCCTCCAGAGTGCCCCCTTACACGCTCCTCCAGAGTGCCCCCTTACACGCTCCTCCAGAGTGCCCCCTTACATGCTACAGAGTGCCTCCAAAGAACCCACTAAACATACCTTGCTGGAGGTGGTGGGCTGGCATTCGTGAGCAGTTGGAAGGAAACCTCTTTACAAATAAAATCTTTGACTACTCCCCATGCATAGTTTTGGCGTCAGCTAATTGGTGAACTGCTGAGCCTAGCATCAACTCGGCAGGATGTGTAAATATAAGCCATACCCGTTGCCCAATCCAAGGTCGAGCCCCGCAGTTCTCCAATCGGCTGTCTCCGGAACTGCATTTGCGCAGTTTAGAGTCGCCAACAAGGGGACATTTTAGGCCCCGTACACACGACCGAACATGTCTGCTGAAAATGGTCCGCGGACCAGTTTCAGCAGACATGTTCGGTCGTGTGTATGCCGACCGGACAGGTTTCCAGCGGGCATTTGTCCAGCCGACCATTTTGCAGCGGACAAATGTTTCTTAGCATGCTAAGAAACATGTCCGCTGGAAACCTGTCCGTCGGACATGTTCGGTCGTCTGTACAGACTCACCGTACATGTCCGAGCGGCCGCCATCCCTCGCATGCGTCGAATCACTTCGACGCATGCGTGGAAGCATTGACCTTACAGCGTCACGCACGTCGCCGCGTCATCGTCGCGGCGACGGCGCGGGCACGTCACCGCGCTGTCTGTCCGCGCGGATTTCGGTTTGATGGTGTGTGCAACCATCAGACCGAAATCTCCCAGCGGACATGTCCATGTGAGGTATCGCCGCGATTGGTAGAGTGAGAGCAATAATTCTAGCTCCTCTGTAACTTAAAACATGCAACCTGTAGATTTTTTTAAACGTCGCCTATGAAGATTTTAAAGGGTAAAAAAGTTTGTCGGCATTCCACAAGCGGACACAATTTTGAAGCGTGACATGTTGGGTATGAATTTACTCGGCGTAACATTATCTTTCATAATATTAAAAAAAAATGGGGATAACTTTACTGTTGTCTTATTTTTTAATTAAAAAAAGTGTAATTTTTTCCCAAAAAAGTGCGCTTGTAAGACCGCTGCGCAAATACGGCGTAACAGAAAGTATTGCAACGATCGCTATTTTATTCTCTAGGGTGTTAGGATAAAAAATATATATAATGTTTGGGGGTTCTAATTAGAGGGAAGAATATGGCAGTGAAAATAGTGTAAAATGACATTAGAATTGCTGTTTAACTTGTAATGCTTAACTTGTAATACCAACGGCCACCACCAGATGGCGCCAGCTCACATCTGGTGGTAATAACTTGTAATACCAACGGCTCACCACCAGATGGCTCCAGCTCAAAAAAAATAAAATAAAAATGTATTTTTTTTTGCTCCCCTCACTTCCACCCTGCCTGCGGGCCATTTATAACTGGTCCGCGGGCCGCAAATGGCCCGCGGGCCGGTACTTTGAGACCACTGGTTTACAGGGTATAGAGACATAATAGTTAACTGATTCCTTTTAAAAACGATTAAAAATAGATAAAAATCAATCATATAATGTACCCGTAGTTTCTAGTTTTGTTTTTGCATGTTGTTTCCTGCCTCTCTGCTGTACAGAGCCACAGAGCCAATACAGGGCAGTGATGGTTTGGAAAACGAAACTGATTGGTGCTGAGGGGTTTTAGACACACAGTAATCACACCTCCTTGAAGTTAGTGACCACAGAGAGAAAGCCAGTACTGTGGTTATCAGGAAACAGACAACCAGGAAGTGTGGAGATCAGAGAAGAATTACAGCAACTTGAGAGCAAAAACAAACAATGAGACATTGAACACAGCACTGTGTAAAGGAAGCTATTAACCACTTACCCCCCGGAACATATTGCTGCCTAAAGACCAGAGTACTTTTTGCGATTCGGGACTGCGTCGCTTTAACAGACAATTGCGCGGTCGTGCGACGTGGCTCCCAAACAAAATTGGCGTCCTTTTTTTCCCACAAATAGAGCTTTCTTTTGGTGGTATTTGATCACCTCTGCGTTTTTTATTTTTTGCGCTATAAACAAAAATAGAGCGACAATTTTGAAAAAAATGAATATTTTTTACTTTTTGCTGTAATAAATATCCCCCAAAAATATATAAAAAAACATTTTTTTTCCTCAGTTTAGGCCGATACGTATTCTTCTACATATTTTTCGTAAAAAAAATCGCAATAAGCGTTTATTGATTGGTTTGCGCAAAAGTTATAGCGTTTACAAAATAGGGGGTATTTTTATGGCATTTTTATTAATATTTTTTTTACTAGTAATGGCGGCGATCAGCGATTTTTTTTTTCGGTATTGCGACATTATGGCGGACACTTCGGACATGTTTGACACATTTTTGGGACCATTGGCATTTTTATAGCGATCAGTGCTATAAAAATGCATTAGATTACTATAAAAATGCCACTGGCAGTGAAGGGGTTAACACTAGGGGGCGGGGAAGGGGTTAAGTATGCCTGGGTGTGTTCTTACTGTGGGGGGGGGGGTGGCCTCACTAGGGGAAACACTGATTTTCTGTTCATACAGTGTATGAACAGAAAATCAGCATTTCCCCTGCTGACAGGAACGAGAGCTGTGTGTTTACACACACAGCTCCCGTTCCCCGCTCTGTACCGAGCGATCGCGTGTGCCCGGCGGCGATCGCGCCCGCCGGGCACACGCACGGGAGTCGGGGGCGCGCGCCCCCTAGTGGCGGCTATACGATAGGACGTATAGCTACGGGCTCTCGCCCAGGAGAGCCGACCTGCCGCCGTATAATGACGGTGGCTGGTCGGCTACTAGTTAAGATAAAAAAAATCCTTTACAAACCCTTTAACACCCTCCCTATTTGTTTGTTGCCCATTAGAGATGTGCACAATGGAAAAGTTAGTTTTTTGCTAGAAAATTACACAGAACCCCTAAACATTGGCCCAGATTCAGGTAACAATTGCGCCTGTGTAACCATAGTTACGCAGCGCAATTGCTGACTTGCGCCGGCGTAACGAGTTCTCCTGATTCAGAGAACTCGTTACGCCGACTGCAGCCTAAAATCTGCGTGGCATAAGGCTCTTATGCCACGCAGATTTTAGGCTGAATTCTTGTGTTGACCGCTAGGGGGCGCTCCCATTGTGGTCAGCGTATAGTATGCAAATTGCATACTTACGCCGATTCACAATGTTGCGTGCCCCCTGCGTACGCAAGTTACGTCGGTTGCGTACGGCATCTTTAGCGTAAGGCTGCCCATGCTAAAAGCAGGGGCAGCCAATGCTAAAGGATACCCGGCGTTCCCGTGTTGCGACGTTCGAATTTTACGTCGTTTGCGTAAGTTTGTGTCCAGCGCCATTCACGTTCACTTTGAAGCAAATGACGTCCTTGCGACGTCATTTGCCGCAATGCACATCGGGAAAGTTTCCCGACGGAGCATGCGTTGTACGCTCGGCGCGGCGCGTGCCTAATTTAAATGATTCCCGCCCCCGGCGGGATCATTTACATTGCGCGCGCTTACGCAGGGCAATTTTGCCGGCGAGCCCTCGCAATTTACGGAGCTACTGCTCTGTGAATCGAGGGCAGCGCAAATTATTTGCAGGGGCGTAGGGCAAAATCGTTGCCCTGTGCCTCCGCAAATAATGCGCAAGTGGCAAATTATATATATGTTTTCTTTAGCAGAGACCCTATAGAATACAATGGTGGTCATTGCAACTTGCACGGTATTTGCGCAGCAATTTTTTAAACGCGTTGTTTTGGAAAAAAAACAGTTTCATGCTATAAAGAAAAACAAAACAGTAAAGTTAGCCCAATTTTTTTCCATTACGTGAAAGATGAAGTTACGTTGAGTAAGTAGATACCTAACATGTCACGCTTCAAAATTGCAAGGCTCGTGGAATGGCGCCAAACTTCAGTACTAAAGCGCTGCGCAAATTGTTGGCGCTATATAATTCCTGTATAATAATAATAATAATAATACTTAAAAATCCCCATAGGTGACGCTTTAACAGGTTTTGACTTACAGAGGAGGTCTAGGGCTAGATATATTGCTCTCGCTCTAACGTTCACAGTGACACCTCATCTGTGTCGTTTGAATGCCGTTTTCATATGTGGGGGGGACTTACGTATGCATTCGCTTCTGCGTGCGAGCACACGGGGAGAGGGGCACTTTAAAAAATAAAAATACATTTATTGTTAATTTTACTTACATTTTTTTATTTTGACACTTTAAAAAAAAAAAAAAAAAATTTGATCACTTTTATTCCTATCAATAAGACCCCACATCTCACCTCTAGGCTGGGAAGCCTAAAATAAAAAAAAAAATAAAAAAAAACGACCACCGCTTCCTAGCCGAAGCAGCACCGTTTTTTTGTAATGCAGAGGCTGGGCGTGATGTCATAACATCACGCCCGGCCTCCAACGATCATAGAGACTCCGGCGACCATCTGGTCCGCCGGAAATCTCTATGTTCAAGAACCGGGGGCCGGCGGATCCTGTCACCGACTCACCGATCGAATAGGTGAGTCGGTAGAAGCACCGGAGGGCGGCCCGTAAGAACGATCAAGCGGCGGAACAGCCGCTATGATTGTTCCTATGGTGTGCAGAATCACCGGCAGAAACCGGCAATATCTGAATGATGCCTGTAGCTGCAGTCATCATTCAGATATCACAGCACAAAGCCCATGCCGTTAATTTACAGCATGCGGTTGTTAAGTGGTTTAACACACTGCTCGATTACTTCTGCCTTACTTCCTGAACAGACTTTAGGTCATGAAACAGGAAGGAGTTGACCAGCTGACCTCATTAGCACACACCCTGCATCATCCCTCAACTGGTTAACTCCTTCCTGTGTCACTCATGACCTAAAGTCAGTTCAGGAAGTAAGGCAGAATAATCCAGCAGTGTGTTTAAACAGCTATGAAGAGAGTGAGATAATCCTTTGTATAATTAATGGAAAGCTGTTTTATTTTTGCAAAAAAAGTATATTAATATTGGTATATCGGGGAGCTGGAAGTTAGAAAAGAAAAAAAAGAAAGGTGAACTTAGCCTTTAAGGTTTCTTGACTGTTGCTTGGCAACTCGCAGGTTTCGGCTCCCTCCATAAATTTTCTATGGGATTAAAGTGATTGTAAAGGCAGAAGTTTTATTTTATTTTAATGCATTAAGATAAAAAGCCATCTGTGTGCAGCAGCCCTCTCCTAATACTTACCTAAGCCCATCTCTATCCACAGATGTTGTAGGATTGTCTCGGCTGCCCGGGACTCCCCTGCTCATTGGTGGTCAGTCAGTCAGCAGTGAAGCGCC
The DNA here is from genome assembly GCF_905171775.1 of Rana temporaria. Taxonomy (NCBI): domain Eukaryota; kingdom Metazoa; phylum Chordata; class Amphibia; order Anura; family Ranidae; genus Rana; species Rana temporaria. The sequence goes on along the minus strand of NC_053489.1, from coordinate 94,572,013 downwards.
ATTGGCTTACAATCATAGTCAGCCAATGAGGAGAGAAAGGGGATGGGACCATGCCTGAATGGATACACGGAGCTGCAGCTCGGCTCAGGTGTCCCCATAACAAGCTGCTTGCTTGTTGGGGGGGACCCATCCATGACCATACTGGAAGACCTATCCACGACCCATCTTCATTGTTCTGGCTGAGGGAAGAAGGTTCTCATCCAAGATTTTACAATACATTGCCAGAACACAGAAGAGGGTCATGGAGAGGTCTTCCAGCATGACAATGACCCAAAACATACCGACAAGGAAACAAAGTAATGGCTAAAGAAGAAGCACATTAAGGTCATGGAGTGGCATAGCCAGTCTCCAGACCTTAACGCAATGTACGCCGTCGTAAATCCTAATCTGGGCCGTCGTATCTATGCGACTGATTCTTAGAATCAGTTACGCATAGATAACCATTAGATCCGACAGGCGTAAGTCTCTTACGCCGTCGGATCTTAAATGCAATTTTTTTTTTTTGCCGCTAGGTGTCGCCTCCGTCGTTTTCCCCGTCGAGTATGCAAATTAGCAAAATACGCAAATTCCCGAAGGTACGCGCGGTCGACGCAGTGAAGTTACGACGTTTACATTAGATTTGCGACGCGTAAAGTTTCCCCTGCTATATGAGGGGCAACCAATGTTAAGTATGGCCGTCGTTCCCGCGCTGAAATTTAAAAATTTACGTTGTTTGCGTAAGTCGTCCGTGAATGGGGCTGGACGCCATTTACGTTCACGTCTAAACCAATGACGTCCTTGCGACGTCATTTAACACAATGCACGTCGGGAAATTTTATGGATGGCGAATGCGCATTACGTTCGGCGCGGGAACGCGCCTAATTTAAATGCAATACGCCCCCTACCCGCCTAATTTAAATTAGGCGGGCTTGCGCCGGGTGATTTACGCTACGCCGCCGCAACTTTACAGGCAAGTTCTTTGTGAATAAAGCACTTGCCTGTAAAACTTGCGGCGGCGTAACGTAAACCAGATACGTTACGCCCGCACAGTTTTACGCCCAGATACGAGAATCTGGGCCATAGACAATTTATGGAGGGAGCTGAAACTTTGAGTTGCCAAGCGACAGCCAAGAAGCCTTAAAGGGGTTGTAAAGGTTTGTTTTTTATTTTCTAAATAGGTTCCTTTAAGCTAGTGCATTGTTGGTTCACTTACCTTTTCCTTCCATGTCCCTTCTAAATGTTTTTTTTCTTTGTCTGAATTTCTCACTTCCTGTTCCTCCTCAGTAAGCTGTTCTGGCTGACTAACCCCCAGCCAGAACGGCTCAGATGATGGGGGCAAGCTTACTGAGGAGAAACAGGAAGTGAGAAATTCAGACAAAGAAAAAAAAACATTTAGAAGGGAAATTGAAGGAAAAGGTAAGTGAACCAAAAATGCACTAGCTTAAAGGAGTTCTATGACCTAAAACTTTTAACCCCCGCTGTGCCCGGGCTGTAAAAATATACAAAATAAACTGTCACTTACCTGCCTACGATCCCCCGTTGTTCCGATATCGCCGTCCCGTTCTCCGGTCCCGGTCTCTTCCGCTTCCTGTGTGTCGGTGACTCATAGTGCGCTCAGCCTATCAGCGGCCGCGACGGGACATTGCTGCGGCCGCTGATAGGCTGAGCGCACTATGAGTCACCGACCCCCAGGAAGCGGAAGGGGCCCGGGACCGGAGAACGGGACGGCGATATCGGAACAACGGGGGATCGTAGGCAGGTAAGTGACAGTTTATTTTGTATATTTTTACAGCCCGGGCACAGCGGGGGTTAAAAGTTTTAGGTCAGAGAACTCCTTTAAAGGAACCTATTTAGAAAATAAAAAACGAACCTTTACAACCCCTTTAAGGATTAAGAGAAGGTCTGTAAAAAAGAGTGGACCAAAATCCCTCCTGAGATGTGTGCAAACCTGGTAACCAACTACCATAAACGTCTTACCTCTGTGCATGCCAACAAGGGTTTCTCCACCAAGTACTAAGTCATGTTTTGCTTGGGAATCAAACACTTATTTTACTCACTGAACTGCAACTTGATTTACAGTATGTTCTTTTCTATTCAGTTTTATTCTATTCCTTTATTTTCTATTCTATTATTTTCTAATGCATTATGTTTTATTCTATTTATTTTTTCTATTCTATTATATTCCTTTATTTTCTTTTATATTCTGTTTTATCCTATTCCTTTATTTTCTATTCTATTTTTCTAAATATCCTTTTTTTTCTGCGTTGAATATTTGTTGTTTATATTTTATATGACAGAACTGGCGTCACCATATGAAAAATCGTCCCTGCTTGTGTGGGAGACGTGGTGGCTATTCAGCACATTATATTCACTTTAAAGCGGAGTTACACCCAAAAATGGAACTTCCGCTTTAAGTGCTGGTGACATTTGGCATGTCATTTTTCTGGGGGAGGAGCGGGTACCATGGGCCAGATTCACAAAAGAGATACAACGGCGTATCTCCTGATACGCCGTCGTATCTCTGTGATCCGCCCGTCCTAACTATGCGGCTGATTCATAGGGCCAGATTCACGTAGCTCAGCGGATCTATAGATCCGCTCGATCTACGTGAATTAAGATCCGTTCCCGCAAGTTTAGGAGGCAAGTGGCTAATTCACAAACCACTTACCTCCAAACTTGCGAAGGCGGATCCTAAATCCCCCGGCGGAATTCAAATTCCGCGGCTAGGGGAGTGTACTATTTAAATCAGGCGCGTTCCCGCGCCGATTTAAATGCGCATGCGCCGTCCGGGGAATTTCCCGGCGTGCATTGCTCCCACTGACTTTACTAGGACGTCAGTGGTTGCGACGTGAGCCGGACTTGCGACGCGCGTGTTCGTGAATCGGCGTACGCAAACGACGTTGGAAAATTTGACGCGGGAACGCCGGCTATACTTAACACTGGCTGCGCATGATAAAAGAATGGGTAAGTATACGACGGAAAACCGCTACGGAAACGACGTAAGAACACTGCGACGGGTCCGCGTACGTTCGTGAATTTGCGTATCTCGCTGATTTACATATTATTTATCGTAAATCAGCGGGAACGCCCCCGGCGCCATTTTTAAATGGAAAAAAAGATCCGACAGTGTAACACAGTGTAACACTGTCGAATCTAGCCCTATCTATGTGTATCTGATTCTATGAATCAGGCGCATAGATAGGACCAGTGTAAGTCAGAGATACGATGGTGTATCAGGAGATACACCGTCGTATCTCTTTGTGAATCTGGCCCAATAGAATCAGTTACGCATAGATAGCCCTAAGATCCGACAGGTGTAATTGACTTACCCTGTCGGATCTTAGGATGCAATTCTATGCCGGCCGCTAGGTGGCGAGGCCATTGCGGTCGGCGTAGAATATGCAAATGACTAGTTACGGCGATCCACGAACGTCCGCATTACCCGTCGCTCTAACTTTACGTTGTTTCCGTCGAGATACACGTCGTAAAATTAGGGCTGCCCTCTAGGTCGACTAACCAATGTTAAGTATGGCCGTCGTTCCCGCGTCGAAATTTAAAAAATCACGTCGTTTGCGTAAGTCGTCCGTGAATGGCGCTGGACGCCATTTACGTTAACGTCTAAACAAATGACGTCCGTGCGACATCATTTAGCGCAATGCACATCGGGTAATTTTCCCGACGGAGCATGCGCAGTAGGTTCGGTGCGGGAACGCGCCTAATTTAAATGGTGCCCGCCTCATTTGAATTAGGCGGGCTTGCGCCGAGCGAATTTACGTTACACCGCCGCAAGTTTACAGGTAAGAGCTTTGTGAATCAGGCACTTACACTGTAAACCTGCGGCGGTGTAACGTAAATGGATCTGAATCTGGCCCCCTGTTTTTACAGGCACCCAGCTCCCACGGCACCGTAAGGAAGATCACCTCTCCCCCTCCCTCCCTGCAATCTTCTGGGACACGTCACAGGTCCCAGAAAATTGCCTGGCCAATCACAGCACACAGCGTGACTCGCGCATACGCAGTGCGACTCACGCATTTGCAGTGGATGCTCGGCTGTGCGCCCACAGTTAGAATGCCGGCGCCGCGGAGAGGAGCAGGGCTTCCTGCGCCTACATCGCTGGACCGTGGGACAGGTGAGTGTCTTATTATTAAATGTCGGCAGCTACACTTTTTGTAGTTGCTGATTTTTTTTTAACAGAAGGTAACTGCCGAATTTTAAATGGGTGGAACTCCACTTTAAATATTGTCACGTTCATTTTATTTGACAGAAGTATTATTTGTTTATTTCTGGATTTGGTTCAAATAGATATATATGTATACACATAAAATATTGCAATGACCACCATTTTATTCTCCAGAGTCTTTGCTAAAACATATATATACTATTTGGAGGTTCTAGCATAAAATAAAGATTTTGACTTGTAAACAAGTGTCAGAAATAGGCTAGAAGTGGTAAGAACTCTGCCATTGTGGACACAACAGACGATCATAACAGAGAGCTCAATGCTGCAGCCAGGTCGCGCGCCTCCAAGCTCGGCCCCGCGCATAGGCGCGCTCCCTTGACACGTGCGCATGTTTACGTTTCATTCTCGGGCCGTGACGTCAGCGCTGGCCTGACAGCTTTGTTGTCTCCCACGGAAAGTCCGAAGCTGTGGATAGGCCACTGACCGGAGAGCATTGTCCGTGGACCCGCACAGAGACGGAGAAGCGGCGGGTGATGGTGCGGGCCGGCGGAGGGGTCACGTGGGGGGTGAAGCGGCTCGGCTGCCCGGTGACTGTCAACAAAGCGCGTCACGTGACTGCCGCGCGAGGCCGCTGATGACAGTAACAATAGAGAGGGGCCAAGCGGGGAGAGATCGGTCCACCGAGGAGAGTAGAGCACCGCACCGAGCGACATGTCGTTCACCCTGGAGGACACGCTGGAGGCGGACTGGGTGGCCGTGAGGCCCAATGTGTTCGAGGAGAAGGAGCGGCACAAGTTCGTCTTTATCGTGGCCTGGAACGAGGTGGAGGGCAAGTTCGCCATCACCTGTCACAACCGGACGGCCCAGCGCCAGAGGAACACCGAGCCGAGCCGCAGTCCCCGGGGGAGCCCGAAGAAGCAGGAGCCCCGGGAGGAGCCGGACGAGGATGGGTGTAGCTGGGCCGGACTCTTCTCCTTCCAGGACCTCCGGGCCGTCCACCAGCAGCTGTGCTCCGTCAGTGGGGAGCTGGAGCCGTGTCTGCCCGCCTTTCCCGAGGAGCCGTCCGCTGTCTGGTCCGTGCTCTTCGGGGCCCCGGAGCTCAGCGAGGATGATGTGGAGGATCTGTGCCGCCGCCTGCAGCTCTACCTGGGTCATTCCCTGGACACGTGTGGATGGAGGATCCTCTCCCAGATCCTCTTCACCGAGAGCGACGACCCCGAGGAGTACTACGAGAGCCTCAGCCAGCTCCGCCATAGCGGATACGAGGAGGTGCTGAGCCGGGCGCGCCGGGGGTTACACCAGGTGAGGGCCACAGCATGCTGGGGATCACTGGGCCTGTATAGGGGGCCACAGCTTGCTGGGGATCACTGGGCCTGTATAGGGGGCCACAGCCTGCTGGGGATCACTGGGCCTGCATAGGGGGCCACAGCTTGCTGGGGATCACTGGGCCTGCATAGGGGGCCACAGCATGCTGGGGATCACTGGGCCTGTATAGGGGGCCCCAGAATGCTGGGGATCACTGGGCCTGTATAGGGGCCACAGCCTGCTGGGGATCACTGGGCCTGTATAGGGGGCCACAGCTTGCTGGGGATCACTGGGCCTGTATAGGGGGCCACAGCCTGCTGGGGATCACTGGGCCTGTATAGGGGGCCACAGCCTGCTGGGGATCACTGGGCCTGTATAGGGGGCCACAGCCTGCTGGGGATCACTGGGCCTGTATAGGGGGCCACAGCCTGCTGGGGATCACTGGGCCTGTATAGGGGGCCACAGCCTGCTGGGGATCACTGGGCCTGTATAGGGGGCCACAGCCTGCTGGGGATCACTGGGCCTGTATAGGGGGCCACAGCCTGCTGGGGATCACTGGGCCTGTATAGGGGGCCACAGCCTGCTGGGGATCACTGGGCCTGTATAGGGGGCCACAGCCTGCTGGGGATCACTGGGCCTGTATAGGGGGCCACAGCCTGCTGGGGATCACTGGGCCTGTATAGGGGGCCACAGCCTGCTGGGGATCACTGGGCCTGTATAGGGGGCCACAGCCTGCTGGGGATCACTGGGCCTGTATAGGGGGCCACAGCCTGCTGGGGATCACTGGGCCTTCCTTTATAGGGTAACAGCTTGGAGAGGGCCAGGAGGTGATCCATGGGCCATAATAGCGAAACTGACCAGGGGGATCTATGGGCCTTTAAAGGGGCCCTGCAGGGATCACTGGGCATTTAGGGATCACAGGGATCGCTCTTACACAATGACTTCCAGGGGGACCCAGAAGAATATCTGGTAGGCTACAGGGGCACCACATGGATCACTTTAATGACTGACTGTGGGTACAGGGGGCATCACTGGACCTTTGAAGGACGACTAATAGGGGGACCCCAGAGGGATTACTGGGCCTTTAGGGGATGACTGGCTGGAGGGCCACAGAGGCCCCACAGGGATTGCTTGGCCTTTATGAAGTGACTGCCAGGGGGACTTCAGAGGGATGACAGACTGGAGGGCCACAGGGATCACTCTGCCTTTATAAAATGCCTGAGGTTTCCCCAGAGGGATTGATATGCCTTCATTGTCTGACTGGGGGACCAGAGGGGTCCCGGCCATCTCCACTGTGGAGAAAAGATCCCAATGTAGGAGAGAAATGTCAGAATTGTCTTGGGTGGGAACTGGTTAATAAAGTAAGGCTCCACATATGAGGGGGCAGAGCAATTTCAGCTGTTATACAAATATAGGATTTGCATTAGGGTTGTCCCGATGGCACTTTTTTAAGACCGAGTACAAGTACCGATACTTTCTTTCAGGTACTCGCCGATAACGATACTTTTTTTTTTAAATACATTGGTGGCCAGTGGGAAGAATGCCCCTTACGTTGGTGGCCAGGGGGAAGAATGCCCCTTACGTTGGTGGCCAGGGGGAAGAATGCCCCTTACGTTGGTGGCCAGGGGGAAGAATGCCCCTTACGTTGGTGGCCAGTGGGAAGAATGCCCCTTACGTTGGTGGTCAGTGGGAAGAATGCCCCTTACATTGGTGGGAAGAATGCCCCTTACGTTGGTGGTCAGTGGGAAGAATGCCCCTTACGTTGGTGGCCAGGGGGAAGAATGCCCCTTACGTTGGTGGTCAGTGGGAAGAATGCCCCTTACGTTGGTGGGAAGAATGCCCCTTACGTTGGTGGTCAGTGGGAAGAATGCCCCTTACGTTGGTGGTCAGTGGGAAGAATGCCTGCCTTACAGATGGCGAATACATTAATTGGGGGCACTATTTTATTATCTGTGAGTTGAAAATGGAAACATTGATCACTGCTGAAGAAACCCCCGACAACCTCTCATTTTTCACATTAACTTGGTTAAAAAGACTGGATTACTGATTATTAAGCATAAGCACTGTAGTACACTACTTGCAATACAGAAGAGCTGTCACCGGGTGGCACTGCAGTTCAGGCGATAAGGCGATATTGCACTCTCTCTAAGCCAGGGGTACCCAACCAGTGGCCCCGGGGCCACATGTGGCCCACAAGGCACTTTGATGTAGCCCGCGAACTCCTGCTCTGGGATGGAATAGAATACTGTTATTAAAGGTCAGTTTGTTACTACAATCACAGTGGCCCGGATTCAAGTAGCAATTGCGCCTGTGTAACCATAGGTTACACAGCGCAATTGCTTACTTGCCCCGGCGTTACGAATGCTCCTGATTCAGGAACATCGTAACGCCGACTGCAGCCTAAAATCTGCGTGGCATAAGGCTCTTATGCCACGCATATCTTAGGCTGCATTCTAGCGATGACCGCTAGGGGGCGCTCCCATTGTGCTCAGTGTATAGTATGCAAATTGCATACTAACACCGATTCACAATGTTGCGCGAGCCCTGCGTACGCAATTTACGTTGTTTCCGTACGGCGTGTTTAGCGTAAGGCTGCCCCTTCTAATAGCAGAGGCAGCCAATGCTAAAGTATACCCGTCGTTCCCGCGTCGCGACGTTCGAATTTTACGTAATTTGCGTAAGTGATTCGTGAATGGCGCTGGACGCCATTCACGTTCACTTTGAAGCAAATGACGTCCTTGCGACGTCATTTCCTGCAATGCACGTCGGGAAAGTTTCCCGACGGAGCATGCGCTCGGTGCGGGAGCGCGCCTAATTTAAATGATTCCCGCCCCCTACGGGATCATTTACATTAGGCGCCCTTACGCAGGGCAAGTTTACACAGCGCACACACAATTTACGGAGCTACTGCTCCGTGAATCGCGGGTAGCGCAGTAAATTTGCGGGGGCGCAGGGCAAAAACGCTGCCCTGCGCCTCCGCAAATAAGGGGCAAATCTACCTGAATCCGGGCCAGCGTATATATGGGCATATCTCAGGGTTTGACAAATTTGCTTGGAATCTAGGAGCCAGCTAAAAAAGTTAGGAGCCAGAAAACGCACCCCGTCCCGACGAGCTTGCGCGCAGAAGCGAACACATACGTGAGCAGCGCCCGCATATGTAAACGGTGTTCAAACCACACATGTGAGGTATCGCCGCGATTGGTAGAGCGAGAGCAATAATTCTAGCCCTAGACCTCCTCTGTAACTCAAAACATGCAACCTGTAGATTTTTTAAACCTCGCCTATGAAGATTTTAAAGGGTAAAAGTTTGTCGGCATTCCATGAGCGGACGCAATTTTGAAGCGTGACATGTTGGGTATGAATTTACTCGCCGTGACATTATCTTTCATAATATTAAAAAAATGGGGATAACTTTACTGTTGTCTTATTTTTTAACAAAAAAAAGTGTAATTTTTTCCCAAAAAAGTGCGCTTGTAAGACCGTTGCGCAAATACGGCGTGACAGAAAGTATTGCAACGATCGCCATTTTATTCTCTAGGGTGTTAGGATAAAAAATATATATAATGTTTGGGGGTTCTAATTAGAGGGAAGAAGATGGCAGTGAAAAATGACATTAGAATTGCTGTTTAACTTGTAATGCTTAACTTGTAATACCAACGGCCACCACCAGATGGCGCCAGCTCACACATCTGGTGGTAATAACTTGTAATACTAACGGCTCACCACCAGATGGCGCCAGCTCACAAAAAAAAATATATATATTTTTTTTTGCCCACCTTCCAAGCCAAGTCGCCAGGACACCATTTCTAGTCGTCATGGCGACCTGGCGCCCGGGATTTGTTGAGCCCTGGCATATCTGTTCTGCAGTGGTTACTGGACTGCTTTCAAACAGACCCAAAGATGCAGAGCAGCGCACCTGTGGGTTACATGCACTGAGCCATGCACATTCTGAAAATGCACCAAACATGCAGAATATAATAGTCTATTGCAAAGTTCAGGAAAGCCAAAGGTACACTGCGTTGGTAAATCACAGCACATCAGTGGGCCCCTTTTACACGGTCAGTCCGACCGAGGAGTGGCAGATGTAAACCGACTTGTGTCCTACCTCCAATCCAATCCGCTAAAAAAAAGAGTATAGTGGGCTGTGTCCGCTCTGCATATACAGAGCAGACATGGACCTGCCATCCGCCACCTGTTTATTGTGGCCCACGACCGGTTACCAAGTCGCTTAAGTTTCCCTCGTGCTTCAAAAGGTTGGGCACCCCTGCTCTAAGCTCACATCCTGCCCTCCTACAGTTCTTAAAGGGGTTGTAAAGGTAAATGTTATTTCACCTTAATGCATCCTATGCCCCCCACCCCCCGCTTTACTTACCTGAGCCTCGAAAGTCCCATGCTCGCCCCCGTCATCCTCCTCGGTTCTCAGTCTGTGGCCGTTGATTGGCTAGGTTGGATGGATTGATAGCAGCGCAGCCATTGGCTGGTCAATCACATCCAATGACCCAACGCGCCGGGGGGCGGAGTGATACAGTGAGCGGCTATGGCCACCACTGTATCACGGGAGCGCGCTCGCAAGAGCTTTCCACCATGCGAGAGAGCTCTCATAAAGGTGGAAAGCTCTTGCGAGGAGGAGCAGAGACAGCCGCCGAGGGACCCCAGAAGATCGGGTTCGGGGACACCCTGTGCAAAACGAGCTGCACAGTGGAGGTAAGTATAAAATTTTTGTTATTTTTACGCAAATTTTTTTTTCCTTTTTAGTACTTGTTCATTCCCCGACTTAGTTGGGGTAGGCGGTACACTTTGGTGAGGTGGATCAGCCACGCCGTGTGACCTTTGACCTCTGGGGACCCGCCTTCTGACCTTTGACCTTTTTAGTTCCTTTAATATTCACCTGAGAAAGGCAGGTTCCCCCACTCCCAGCTCTCCTCTCCCCTGGGCCGTTCTCAGTGCTGCAGAACACATGCTGCTGTTTTCTGGATGATGAGAAAGACGTTTGCTTTACTAAAGTTTATTTACACGCCGAGGACTCGCTCTGCTCTCCACTCTCCGCCCCCTGACTCCACCCATCCCAGGTATCGGTAAAGGCATTGGGAGCATTTGCGCCAGTACAAGTACTCACACAAATGCTCGGTATCGGGACAACCCTAATTTGCATACAAAGTCTGATTCCTCGGAATCTGCCGATTCCTTTGCCTCGGTTTATTTCCTCATATGCTCCTTTTACATTGTCCAGGATTTGACAGGTTAATTTTCTTTTTTTAAAGTGACCTGCATCCCTATTCTGTACAGTTTGGACAGCCCATGACCTGAGACAAGTATGTGTATGTATGACGTGTCCCAACACCTGATCTGCTCTCCCTTGTTCCAGGTCAGGGACTTACCAGGTAGTAAAGGAAGGACAAACGCCAGTTCTCACCCTTTAAATAAGTGTTCCTAACAAATTGACGTTCCACTTTCTGATTGCAAGAGCACCAAACGCAAGCTGGCACCTGATCGCAGTAACAAGGAATTTGTGTCTTTGCACACGTTAAAAAAAAAAAAAAAAAAAAAGGCCTGAAGATTACACAGTATATATATTCTGAAAGCGGACACCCTAAAGAATAAAATAGTGGTAGTTCTAATTTTTTTTTTTTTTTTATGTCACATGATATTACCGCAAAGGAAATGCAAAACACATTAAAAGTACATTTTGGGGGGCACAAAAACACAATAAATTAGAGGTCGACCGATATGGGTTTTTCTCTGCCCGATGCCGATATTTAGAAATTGGGGCGGCCGATTTCCGATATATGATTGCCGATTTTTGTGGCTGATATTTTAGGCCGATTTAAAAAAAAAAAAAAAAAAACTCATCCACTCCTTCCTGCTTACTCCTGTCACTCTAACACACATTTGATGTCCTCAGTACAGATGGCACTGGTTTGGAACTGACAGTTGGCACTGGCAGCTGGCACTAGCAGGTGACACTGGTTTGGAACTGACAGGTGGCACTAGTTTGGGACAGGTGGCACTGGCAATTGGAACTGGTTGGCACTGGCAGGTGTCAGTGGCGGGTGACACTGGCTGGTAGTGGCAGATGACACTGGCTGGCAGTGGTTGGCACTGGCGGTGGTGGTTGGCGGTGGCACTGACAGATGGCACTAGCTGGTGGCACTGGCAGGTTTCACACTGTTGACTGTAACTGTGTGAAACTGACAACAGAGAGGAGAGAGAGAGCTGTCAGAATTGAGCTCGATGTGGGCGGGACCCAGCAGCTAAATTACACCAGCCCAAGATTGGGCTGCTTTAGAAAGGGGGCGGGGACACATACACATAGCGGTCCGCCCAGATACCATCCCATTGGCTTGTGCAATATAGCTGCTTGGTCCCGCCCACCCCTGACATCGGGCTGACAGCTACTCTCTCTCTGTTGTCAGTTTCACACATTCAGCGCGACGCTTTAGCCAAACCCGCTGAGTGTGGAGAAGGGAGGAGGAAAGGCGGTCAGTGTAAAATATCGGCCTAATTTTGATAATAATCGGCCGAAGCCAATATATTACTAAATTATTTTGGTAAAATGTAAAAGCCCCCAAGGTTGCACCGAGTAAATAGATACCAAACATGTCGGTACCCTATATTTTACATAGACAAAGCTTTAAAAGCCCCTTATAAGTCATCAAGTTTAGCATTACAAAGGAGGTCTGGTGCTAGAATTATTGCTCTCATTCTGGCGTGCTGGTGATATGTAATGCAGTGTTTAACAAATTTGCCTGGAATCTAGGAGCCAGCTAAAAAAGTTAGGAGCCAGATACGCGCCCCGTCTAGCTCGCACGCAGAAGCGAACGCATACGTGAGTAGCGCCGGAATATGAAAGCTGTGTTCAAACCACAGATGAGGTATCGCCGCGATTGGTAGAGCTAGAGAAATAATTCTAGCCCTATGTAACTCAAAACATGCAACCTGTATAATTTTGTAAACGTCACCTATGGAGATTTTAAAGGGTAAAAGTTTGTCGCCATTCCACGAGCGGACGCAATTTTGAAGCGTGACATGTTGGGTATCAATTTACTTGGCGTAACATTATCTTTCACGATATTAAAAAAAAATTGTGCTAACTTTACTGTTGTCTTATTTTTTAATTAAACAAAAGTGTATTTTTTCCCAAAAAAGTGCGCTTGTAAGACCGCTGCGCAAATACGGTGTGACAAAGTATTGCAACGGCCGCCATTTTATTCTCTAGGGTGTGTGTGTGTGTATATATATATATATATATATATACACACACACACACACACACACACACACACACACACACACACACACACACACACACACACACACACACACACACACGTACGTTTGGGGTTTCTAATTAGAGGGAAGGAGACGGCAGTAAAAACACAGGGAAAGCTCCATTAACCTTGTCATGCCAACGGCCACCACAAGATGGCGCCAGATCACAGAAGGAAGCAAAAGCCGCGCCCTCAATTACCGGCCGGCGCAGCCCGAGGCGATCGCGCGCTGGGGGAGGTGGGGGTGCACGGAGACACAGGATGGCGTCTCTGTGCTTCCCAACCTCCACCCCCGTAATTGAGGCCGCAGCTTTGTGGCCTTCTGCAGGCCTATGCTTCCTTCCCCAGGCGCTAGGTCGTAATTCTAGTCGCAATTGCGACCTGGTGCCCGGACTTTGTCGAGCCCTGATGTGATGTGTATTGCAACTTAAAGTTTTCAGGCGTAGCCACATGCGTTTACGTTTGTATATATATGTGGACTCTGCATGTCTCCACTGTGCTGCATTGAATGCAATGCACATCGCACTCCGTTACATTCTTTCCTGGGGAAACTATCAACAGAGACCCGGAAATGACATTGCACATAATTTCCGGGTCAACAACTAGAAGGGGAGAAGAGCAGACGTGTGTCCGCTCTTTTCTCTACCCCCCCTCCCACCGGTCCTGGGCCTGCAGATGGGCAAGCTGAACCCGGCTGCGCGGAGCATTTTGTCGGCAGCCCAGGCACCAGGTCAAAACTGTCACCTTGGGTTTGATGAGCCCTGCATTAACAATAAGGATAGCTGAATAGCAGAACAATTCAGGCAGACATAGATAATGTACATATGTGAGTGATAAAACTTTTTTTTATTCTGTAATATTTATTACACAAGTTAAAGTGGATCTTCAGTAATTTTTTCATCTTTCCATCTATTAAAGCGGATGTCCGCTGAAAAAAAAAATATTAAAAGTCAGCAGCTACAAATACTGCAGCTGCTGACTTTTAATAACGGCACACTTGCCTGTCCTGGAGTCCAGTGCCATCCACAGCACGAGCGATCGCTCGTCACTCTGCTGCCCCCCCCCCCCCCCCCCCCCCGCGCCATCCTCGGTGAGGGAACCAGGAAGTGAAGCGCTCCGGCTTCACTGCCCGGTTCCCTACAACGCATGCGCGAGTTACGCTGCGTATTTGCCCGCCGACTGTGGCCGGAAGTGAGTGCAAATACCTGATTTCTGCAGCATATTTGGCAAGTACAGAATCGCAGTATATATAAAATAATATACAGAGTGGTTGGAGTGAAGCTTTAGAATGGCAAATATGTTATTATTACAAATGATGTGAGCAAACTGCAGTTCCTCTTTAAAGAGGGAACATAAAACTAGTGCAAAATTTGACACGGTTTTTGATAAACTAATGCATATCTGGTTTGATGGATATAGTAGCAATTTTCAAGGTGCTCCCCAGATATTTTGGTTCCGTTTTTGCTCATTGTGAGCTTCATCCTTGAAAATAGTTGCTCACAAATATACAGTACCTTACAAAAGTATTTACCCCCCCTTGGCATTTTTCCTGTTTTATTGCCTGGGATCCTCAAACTACGGCCCTACAGCTGTTGTAGAACTACATATCCCATAAGGCATTGTAACACACTGACATTCAAAGACAATACTAGGCATGATGGGAATTGTAGTTCCTGAACAACTGGAGGGCCGTAGTTTGAAGACCCATGTTTTAGGATTTGCATCATTTAATTTACAGAATCTTTTGAAGATTTTTTTTTATTATTATTTATTTTTTATTGTGAAACAACAAATGGGACAAAATAACAGAAAAGGTCAATACTTTGTTTGTAGAGCCACCTTTTGCAGCTATCGCAGCTCCAAGTCGCTTTGGATAAGTCTCTATGAGCTTGCCACATCTTACCACTGAGATTTTTGCCCATTCCTCCTTGCAAAACTGCTCCAGCTCCTTCGAGTTGGAGGGTTTGCACTTGTGAACAGAAATCTTTAAGTCTGAGTGCAGATTTTCTATTGGATTGAGGTCTGGGCTTTGACTAGGTCATTCCAACACATTTACATGTTTCCCCTTAAACCACACAAGTGTTAGCAGTGTGTTTGGGGTCATTGTCCTGCTGGAAGGTGAACCTCCATCCTTGCCTCAGATCACACACAGAGTGGTACAGGTTTTGCTCAAGAATATCTCTGTATTTAGCACCATCCATCCCTCAACCCTGACTAGTTTCCCAGTCCCGACTGCTGAAAAACATCTCCACATCATGATGCTGCCACCATGTTTCCCTGTGGGGATAGTGTTCATTGGATGATGTGTTGGGTTTGCACCAGACATAGCATTTTCTTTGATGGCCAAAAAGTTTAATTTTAGTCTCATCAGACCAGAGCACCTTCCTCCATACATTTTGGGAGTCTCCCATGCTATTTTGTTTTTTGCTGAAAGTAATGGCTTTCTTCTGGCCACTCTGCCATAAAGCCCAACTCTATGGAGCGTTCTGCTTATTGTTGTCCTATGTACAGATACTCCAGTCTCTGCTGTGGAATTCTGCAGCTCCTCCAGGGTTACCTTAGGTCTCTGTGCTGCCTCTCTGATTAATGCCCTCCTTGCCCGGCCCGTGAGTTTTGGTGTGCGGCTGTCTCTTGGCAGGTTTGTTGTTGTGCCATCTTTCCATTTGGTTATAATAGATTTGATGGAGCTCCTAGGGATCATCAAAGATTTTGATATTTTTTTTTATAACCTAACCCTGACTTGTACTTCTCAACAACATTGTCCCTTACTTGTTTTGGTTCCTTGGTCTTCATGGCAGTGTTTGGTTAGCGGTGCCTCTTGCTTAGGTGTTGCAGCCTCTGGGGCCTTGCAAAAAGGTGTGTATATGTAATGACAGATCATGTGACACAGGTGGACATCATTTCACTAATTATGTGACTTCTGAAGGTAATTGGTTGCACCAGAGCTTTCTATGGGCTTCATAACAAAGGGGTGAATACATGCGCACATGCCAATTATCATTTTTTTATTTCTGAAAAATGGTTTTATGTATTTTTCAAATTTACTTCACCAACTTACACTATTGTGTTCAGATCAAAATAATGTAAAAAGTAATTCCGTGCTGCTCTTAAATGTAGCCGATAACACTGCAAGTAGATAATGGCGAAAACAAATAGTGTAGTGCTCAGTGAAAGGTTCAAACATATATGAATGATCTTAAAGGAAATAAATGTGATGGCAAATGCTCTAAATGCATTCTAGTGATTAAACCTTATAGAGATTAATAATCTGTGTGTACAACAATTAAATGTCCATTTTAGGCCAATATGTGAGAAAAAGAATAAACTGAAAGTTCAAATCTTCATGCTGACATTTAAACGGTGAACACAAATGATTGAAGTGAAGGGAACCACCACCAAAAGGATGAAGGTTTGAACCTAAAAGAACGTGTGTTCTATAGGTCAAACAAACTTGTTTAAACAACCGAATGACAACTTGAAATCTCCAAATGATTGGACCGGGGTCACCCGACTATCATTTCATAGGGGGACGATGGTCAAGATTTCATGGATGTAGTGAGGATGTTGGACAAGGGAGAACAAAAAAAAATAGCCACATAGCGTAATTCCGTATGCAGTAGAGCTGCACGATTCTGGCTAAAATGAGAATCACAATTTTTTTGCTTAGAAGATAGATCACGATCTCTCGTGATTCTCGTGGCGTAACATCTTTCACATTAAAACCCCCAAAAAATTGGGCTAACTTTACTGTTTAATTTTTTGTATTATTCATTGAAGTGTATTTTGTCCTCAAAAAATTTTCATTTGAAAGACCGCCAGACTCCACTGCCGCTACATACATGATAATTTATAGCACTTGTTTGATTTACCAAATGTAAGTGTTATAGCTTCAATAAACTTTTTTTTTTTCCCACTGCATACGGAATTTTGCTATGTGGCCTTTATTTTTTTTTGTTCTCCCTTCTCCAACATTCTCACTACATCCATTAAATCTTGACCATCGTCCGCCTGTGAAATCATCATGCAAGAAATTGCCATCCCGCGGATAGTCAGGTGACCCTGGTCCAGTCATTTGGAGATTTCAAGATTCCATTCTGTTTAAAACAGGTTTGTTTGACCTATAGAACACGTGTTCTTTTAGGTTCAAACCTTCCGGTAAGGCTTCATCCTGTCAGTGGTGGTTTCCTTCACTTTAGTCATTTTATTTGTGTTCACTGTTTGGATGTCAGCATGAAGTTTTGAACTTTCAGTTTATTATTTTTCTCACATATTGGCCTAAAATGGACATTTAATTGTTGTACACACAGATTATTATTCTCTATAAGGTTTAGGGCTGCAACTAACGATTATTTTCATAATCGATTAGTTGGCTGATTATTGTTTCGATTAATCGAATAATAGCCTTAAAAAAAAAAAAATTTTGTGCCAATTTGTTGTTGGGCAGATTACAAAACACAATTTACTGCAAAAAACACATCGCATGCTTTTCTGCAGCTTCTCCATTGAAGTATATTGAAAAAAATAAATAAAAATAGCACCGTTTTGCGTTAAAGTCCTTGCCCTTTCCAAATACGCAGCAGCTGAAAAAAAATCATGGATGTGAATGTGTTCCATAGGAAAACATGTGATTGAACTGTAGTGTGTTTCTGCAAAAGGCACCAAAAAAGGTGTGAACCCAGGCCTGAGATGTTAAGTAACAAAGGGGTTAAAAAAAACAAAAGTACAAAAAGAGCAAATAATTGCTACTGTAAGGGGTTCATTTTTTTTTTTTTACTGTGGGACAGTGAAAGTAATATTTACAGTAGCGATTTGCTTTTTTGTACAATAAAGGGCTAATTTTAGTTGTTTTAACCCCATTATGTTACTGGCCGATCGATTATGAAAATTGTAATCGATTCATTTCATAATCGATTAGTTGTCGATTAATCGATTAGTTGTTTCGGCCCTAGTAAGGTTTAATCACTAGAATGCATTTATGTTAATTGGAGCATTTGCCATTTCTCACATTTATTTTCTTTGAGATCATTCATATATGTTTGAGCCTTTTTTTTTTTTTTATAATTCTTTATTTTGTATATCTTTTTTTCTCTTTTCCTCTGTTCCTTCCACAGACATGACACAATAGGTACAGCTTTTACAGTCTCTACATCATTATAACATTCATTGAGATCTTCACCTTAACATCTCATAAACTCTATTTTACAGCCTTATAACATTCCTTGTAATCTTCACCTTAGCATCTCATATACTCTATATTTCCGCCTCCTATTACATTTCTAATCTCATCTGTACTGGCCCAGGTCCCCTATCCTTGGTGAACCCGCTATTTTCGTCTGCTATCCTCCAAGGGGGTGTTCTAAGCCCGAGGAAATGTTAATCGTCCACCCAAAAATCCTCCCCCCCTCCCCCCCCAAAAAAAAAAAAAAAAAAAAAGAAGAAATGCATCTGTCCCCGGTCTCTCCCCCGTCTCTCCCCCCTCCCCCCCCCCTATAAGCTCCGCTCCCTATATTCAATGAATGGAGTCCAGGTCCTCCAATAGGTCTCCTCTCGTTCCTGTATTCCCATTGTGAGGTTTTCCATCATCTGTATCTCATTTATTCTGCTAAGCCATTGCAGTTTTGTTGGGGAGGCGGTACTCTTCCATAGGATAGGTATACACGCCTTTGCGGCTGTTATCAAGTGACGGATTAGAGATTGTTTATAGTTTTCCATTGATATGGGAATGTCGAGTAACAAGAACGCCGCAGGTCTGTCTCCTAAGTTTATCCCGGTAATTTCCCGGATTGTCTCCGAGACCATCCTCCAGAATTCTCTTATCACCAGACATTCCCAGAATATGTGTACCATGGTGCCCTCCTCTTTCTGACATCTCCAGCAAATTTTTGACGTAGTGGGAAAAAAACGATTTAGTATTGTTGGTGTCCTGTACCACCTTGTCATAACTTTATATCCCCCCTCCTGGTACCTAGATGCGATTGAGGCTTTATGTATAAATGCAAAGATCTTATTTTTCTGAGTATCTGAAAACTTAACGCCCAGCTCCCTTTCCCATGCCTGTATGAAGACAAGCTCTCGTGGCGCCTTTGATTCGATCAATAAGGTATACATATATGATAGCATATGTCTCGATGGTTCTTTTTTTAAACAGATTTCCTCAAATTTGGACGGAGTCCCTATTTCTGCCTCGTGGGTCTTCAGAGATCCTAAAAACGTTCTCAACTGATTACGTCTCCATATATCTAAGTCTTCCCCATATACCAGTTCTAAATCTTCGTTCTGCATTACGTGGTTCTCTCTCATGAAATGTATCAGCCTGCAGGCTCCCTTCCGTCTCAAGTTATTGAAATAACGGTCTTTTAACCCTGGCCCAAAGCTCGGGTTTCCTAGGATAGGTGTCATAGGGCCGATACATTTCACCAGATTCGTATTCTTACACGCCCGCCTGGTAACTCTAAGTGTAGCCTTTATCATCGGGTGTTTCTTTGCGCTCTGAGGTATCTTATTCTCCCCCAACCACGCCAGACCTTCTATAGGGATACTACTGGCTTCTTGTTCCAGATTGACCCAGGGTTTGTCAGCCTGTTGTGTGCACCAATCCACTACTCGTGCTAGATGAGAGGCTTCATAGTACCCCATTGGATCTGGGAGGCCCACTCCTCCTTTATCTTTGGGTAGAGTCAGTATATTTCTCCGGACTCTGGCCGGTTTTCCAGCCCAAATGAACTTCATAAACTTTGCTCGTATGTCTCTCAGGAATCCCATCGGCAATGTTATGGGAAGGGTCTGCAGAAGATAGATTAGCCTTGGCATCGTGTTCATTTTTATTATATTTATTCGGCCAAACCATGAGAATGTTTCTTTATCCCATTTTTGTAAATCTAGCTTTATTTGTTTTATCAGGGGTATAAAGTTTAATTCAAAGATCCTGCCCAATTTCCTCGGTATCTTCGTCCCTAAATATTCCACATGGGAATCTGTCCATCTGAAAGAGAAACTACCGGCCAACTGATGCCGTAATCCACTGTTCACCTCAATTCCCATTGCTTCCGATTTGTTGTAGTTGACTTTAAAATTGGAAATTTTTCCATATCTTTTTATCTCTGCTAATAAGCAGGGGAGCGATGTTATCGGGGACGTTAATGTGAACAGTAGATCATCAGCATACGCTGCCACCTTATAGTCGTCTTCCCCAACCCGTATACCCCTTATATCGCTGTTTGCTCTAATAGTTCTTAAAAAGGGCTCCAGGGAAAGAATAAATATAATTGGGGATAGGGGGCATCCCTGTCGGGTTCCATTATGGATAGGGAAGGGATCTGATTTTTTCTCATTAATCCTCACTCTTGCCGATGGGCAGGAGTATAGGCTTGTGATCCAGTTCAGTAAGCCCTTCCCCAAACCAATATGTGATAGCATGACTTTTAGATATCCCCATTCCACCCTGTCAAAGGCTTTTTCCGCATCAGCGGATATCAAAACTACGGACTGGTGGCGTTGTTGTGCTAAATATATTGTACTTATTATCCTTTGGGTATTCTCTCTCCCTTCTCTGCCCGGGGTGAAACCCACTTGATCTGGGTGTATCAGAGCGGGGATATACGGCAACAGTCTATCTGCCAGTATCTTCGCCAGGATTTTTAAATCGACATCTAGCAAGGATATTGGCCGATAACTTGAACACTCGGCGGGATCTTTCCCATCCTTGGGAATCACCACAATCTCGGCCATTAAGGTTTCCGCTGGCATCCTCTGTCCTTCGCGGATCGAATTAAAAGCCGCAACGAACCTAGGTGCCAGTTTTTCCGCAAAAATTTTGTAATACCGCAAGGTATAACCATCAGGACCCGGCGCCTTTCCCGCTTTTAATGCTCCTAAGGCTCCCAGAAATTCTTCAACTGTAATCGGGCCATCTATCATTTCTGCTTCTTCTGTAGGTATCTTTGGCATCTTTGAAGACAATAGATATTCCTTGGCCCTTTCCTCCCTTTCTGCAGTATTAATTCTTCCACCCTGCCTCTCCAAATTATATAAGTTTAAATAATAGACTCTAAATGCTTCAGCTATTTGCTGTGTTGAGCTCACCAGTACATTCCCCTGCGTTCTAATTTTTTCGATCTGGTTGCGGGATCTCGTATCTCTGAGTGCGTTCGCCAGTAACCTGCTGGGTTTATTCCCGAATTCGTAAAAAGTTCTTTTACACCTGCTCAATTTGGCTTTTGCTTTGTCCGTTAGCATAAGATTTAATTTTTCCCGCAAGCCCGCCAACTTTTCCCCTATCTGATGTGTCTGTAATTTCTTATGTGCTGTTTCCAGAAGTTGGATTTCCCCCAGCAGACTATCCAGTTTAGCACTCAGATTACGTTTTCTATGTGCCCCTAATGAGATTAGTACCCCTCTTAGGTAGCATTTATGTGTTTCCCAGATATTCATAGGCAGTGTTTCATCTGAGTTGTTAATAGAGAAGAAATTGTCTAATTCCCTAGCTATCTGCTTCTCATAATCCGGATCTTTTAAGAGTGTCTCATTAACTCTCCAATTCCATTCTCGTGGCCCCCTTTCTCCCCATTCTATACTGCAATTGGTTGGCGCATGATCGGATATCGTAAAAGATCCTATTGCTGCTCCTCGTAATCTTGAATGTTTGAGCCTTTCACTGAGCACACCACTATTTGTTTTCCTATTGTGTTCTGATCCATCACATAGAATTCAGATTAAAAAAAAATATTGAACTAAAGGCTGTAAGGCTGTAATGTAACACAATGGGTAAAAAGCCAAGGGGGTGAATACTTTTGCAAGACACTGTAGGTGCTACCCAAAACGGATTACCTAGCGTGATTGTGAAGAGTGAGTTTTCTTTGGGAAAATAACACTTGTTAAAGTCCAGTAAAGAGACGCTGTCAAACTTTACTTAGGCCACGTGTTCGCTAAGTGTAAATGCATTTTTACAAAAATCTCCCACCCCACAAAAAATAAAAATCATGGTAAGTTTTACAATTTTGTGTTGGGGTGCATTCATGGACGTCTTGGACCACAGGTTGGATACCCCATGGCTTATACAATCTACTGCATAAAGAGCCTGCCATGCAATTGTAATGAAATTGCTGCTTCTCGCATTAAAGTGGTTGTAAACCTCATGGCGCGTACACACAATCATTTTTCAGCATGTCTAAAAAATGACGTTTTCCCAACTTCATCATTAAAACGATGTTGCCTACACACCATCATTTTTAAAAAATGATCTAGCAAACTGCGGTGACGTACGACGGCACTTTAAAGGGGAAGTTCCATTCACCTTTGGGCTGCTTTAGCTGATTCCGTGACGGTAAAAGACGATTCACGATTTTCTGTCTGTTACAGCGTGATAAATGTGCTTACTCCATTATAAACGGTAGTTTTACCAGAACGAGCACTCCCGTCTCATAACTTGCTTCTGAGCATGCGTGTTTTTTTTTTTTTTTCGTTTTTAGCCCACACGATCATTTTTTATAGCCCGAAAAACAACATCGTTAAAAAATGCAGCATGTTCAAATTTTTTTTTTTGTCATTTTTCAGAACCTGAAAAATGATGTGAAGCCCACACACGATCATTTTTAAATTACGTTTTTGAAAATCCTGAGCAAAGCACATATATCTGTAGTGTGTTAACGTATCTCTCTCCAAAGCTCTAAGTGTGGTTTCTCTCTGGTGCTTTGTTCCTCTGTTCTCAGAAGTGACTCGAGCTGATAAGTTTTCTTGACATGTGAGATAAATTTTGTGTGGGAGAGCTTAAAACTATTCACAACACAGGTTTTCTGCTTTTGTGGAGGGGGATGTGTGTGCCTTTCCTCCAATCGGCTCTTACACCCTGTAACTGCAGTATCTCCGCCCCCTCCTCTGTGCTCCTGACAGATGAAGAAAGGATTTTTAACATGATCTGCACATTTTGAAGGGGTGTAAAGAAGAGACTGCAGATAAAACAAATCCTCCTACATGGGTTTTACTTGTTTATCTGTGTATCATCTGAGGCTGTTCACTTAAAGGAGTTCTCTGAGCTAAAACTTTTAACCCCCGCTGTGCCCGGGCTGTAAAACTATACAAAATAAACCTTCACTTACCTGCCTACGATCCCCCATTGTTCCGATATCGCCGTCCCGGTCTCTTCCACTTCCTGGGGGTCGGTGACTCACAGTGCGCTCAGCCTATCAGCGGCCGCAGCAATGTCCTGTCGCGGCCGCTGATAGGCTGAGCGCACTGTGAGTCACCGACCCCCAGGAAGTGGAAGGGACCGGAGAACGGGACGGCGATATCGGAACAACGGGGGATGATCGTAGGCAGCTAAGTGAAGGTTTATTTTGTATAGTTTTACAGCCCGGGCACAGCGGGGGTTAAAAGTTTTAGCTCAGAGAACTCCTTTAAGTGGAAATATGTGAGGGTTTACAACCACTTTAATACTGTAGACATCTGATCTGACACTTGGTGTCTTCTGTTGGAAAAGTTTTTTTGTGTGACTATTTATAGGAATTTAAAATGGATTCCGATTTCTGAAATGGCTTCTAAAGACACGTTGCTTCTAACTTGTATTTTTCTATTGTTTGAAGTTACTTCCTTTAAAATCAAGCTTTGCTACGAATTGTAAAAAGACACCTGTGATTGGCAATAAAGCTGTTTTGCGTCATGAGCCACCAGTGAACTTTTAGCCAATAGAATTCCTCCTGTTGACTCTATAAAAAGGTCACACATCTTGTGTCTGTATGTGACTTCTGCTTTCTTCTCAGCATGAAGGTCTCCTCCATCTGTACCGGTACATTTGAAATAAATTACTTTACTTCTGGTAACACTTGAAGTTTGACTGATCACAGGGGAAGTATTATCCTAACACTTCTCACTGCTTCGGCCTTTGCGTGGCTTGGTAGCTTCTATATCATCCTAGGAGCCAGTGTGGTGTTGCGCATGGGTTGGTCATCGATGATAATAATGGCCGATCAGTATGCTTTGATGATAACGTGCTCTATTGATTTCCATGCAGTGTGGATGTTTATGATGGCCTGACTTTCTACCCACACTTCCTCCTCGCACACTCTATTCTGATGTTATCTAACAGGAATTTCATAGAAAAGCCATCACTGTTTTTTTTAACTTTCCGGTCAGTTTAATAAATTACAAAATTTATAGCTGTTTGTTTGCTGGTAAGTTCCAAAGTTCATTGGGTAGACTGGCTGTTTACAAGCATGTCTGGAAAAATATAGAGACTGGAGTTGGTTGTATAATTAGTGTTGAAGCTCCTCTTCTCAGTGCCAATTTTTTGTTGCGGCATGATTTCCACTGGCATTTGTTTTTTCCTATAGTTGGTGCGAAGATATGAACAGAGAGCCGACTGTCATCGATTTCAGCTTGCTGCACTGAACACACTGGAATTGTTCTGGATTTGCATCCACTGTTGACAAGTCTCTAAGTTCATATCAATGGCACATTTATTATGGTCATATTTCCCTGCATTAATGAAGTGACCTCATAGACGTAATTGCTGCTCTTTCAGTTTTTTTGTCGTGTGTAATTTATTCAACAGAGATTAATACATCACTTTGTCATGTATGTTCATAGTGGATTTTCACTTGGCTTGATCCTTTGTTTTTTTGTGTTATTTTTTTTTTTAACCTTTTATCCCCTTTTATCCCCCCACAGTAAAAATCGGGATCGAGATCTTGTGATATTGCGTGATTATCTCCTGGCAAAGGCATTTTGGATGATGTCTAGTGTCACATGGGGAAAGGAGGCAGATTCAGAGCTATGCTTTCATTATTGAAATTCCCAAGAGATTTTGTTAACTTGTAGATCAGTTTATGTATTGCACATGGGTGAGATCAGGCACAGATGTCATCAGTGGGCTGGCACAGGGAACAAGGAAGGAGAAGCTGGCTTTACTTTTTTTCTTTAACCACTTAACTCCCGTAAGATTTAACTCCCTTAACGACCAGGCCATTTTTTGCGATACGCCACTGCGTCACATTAACTGACTATTGCGCGGTCATGCAACACTTTCCCCAAACAAAATTGGCGTCCTCTTTTTTTTTTTCCACAAAAAAAGCTTTCTTTTGGTGGTAAAAACCTCTGCAGTTTTTATTTTTTGCGCTTTTAAACAAAAAATATTCAAAGTGTGTGTGTGTGTGTGTGTGTGTGTGTGTGTATGTATGTGTGTATATGTGTATGTATATATATATATATATATTACAGACCAAAAGTTTGGACACACCTTCTCATTCAAAGAGTTTTCTTTATTTTCATGACTATGAAAATTGTAGATTCAAACTGAAGGCATTAAAACTAAATTATAAAAATAAATAAAATATATTTCATATTCTAGGTTCTTCAAAGTAGCCACCTTTTGCTTTGATTACTGCTTGGCACACTCTTGGCATTCTCTTGATGAGCTTCAAGAGGTAGTCACCTGGCGCAGCACCCCATCACTCTCCTTCTTGGTCAAATAGCCCTTACACAGCCTGGAGGTGTGTTTGGGGTCATTGTCCTGTTGAAAAATAAATGATGGTCCAACTAAACGCAAACTGGATGGAATAGCATGCCGCTGCAAGATGCTGTGAGCATGAGCCATGAGCCTACATGAGCCATGCTGGTTCAGTATGCCTTCAATTTTGATTAAATCCCTAACAGTGTCACCAGCAAAGCACCCCCACACCATCACACCTCCTCCTCCATGCTTCACAGTGGGAACCAGGCATGTAGAGTCCATCCGTTCACCTTTTCTGCGTCGCACAAAGACACGGGGGTTGGAACCAAAGGGCCAGATTCACAAAGAATTGCCCTGGCGCAGCGTATCAGAGATACGCTACGCCACCGTTTCTTACCTGGCGGAATTTCGAATCCAGGAAGATTTTGCGTCGTAAGTTACGGCGGTGTAGTGTATTTCTTGGCGCGTATTTTAAATTGGGCGGGTAGGGGGCGTGATTAATTTAAATGAATCGCGTCTCCGCGCCGATTGAAATGCGCATGCTCCGTTTTGAAATTTCCCGCCGAGCTTTGCGCGAAAATGACGTCGCACCGATGTCTTTTTTTTGAACGTAGACGTGAGTTACGTCCTTTCCTATTCACGGATGACTTGCGCAAAAAAAAAAAAAAAAATTTGACGCGGGAACGACGGCCATACTTTAACATGGAAAGTCTATCTATACGCCACGAAATAGCAGCTTTAACTATACGCCGGGTAAAGCCGACTAGCGACGACGTAAGAGAATGTGACGGCCGCGCGTATCTTCGTGGATCGACGGAAAAGGCTAATTGGCATACCCGACGCGGAAAACGCGAACTCCACCCAGCGGACGCCGAAGTATTGCACCTACGATCCGAAGCCGTACGCCTGTCGGATCGAAGCCAGAAGCCGTCGTATCTTGGTTTGAGGATTCAAACTAAAGATACGACGCGGCAAATTTGAAAGTACGCCGGTGTATCAGTAGATACGCCGGCGTACTCTCACTGTGAATCTGGCCCAAAGATCTCAAGTTTGGACTCATCAGACTAAAGCACAGATTTCCACTGGTCTAATGTCCATTCCTTGTGTTCTTTAGCCCAAACAAGTCTCTTCTGCTTGTTGCCTTTCTTTAGCAGTGGTTTCCTAGCAGATATTCTACCATGAAGGCCGGATTCACACAGTCTCCTCTAAACAGTTCTAGAGATGTGTCTGCTGCAAAAGGTGGCTACTTTGAAGAACCTAGAATATGAAATATATTTTCAGTTGTTTCACACTTTTTTGTTATGTATAATTCCACATGTGTTAATTCATAGTTTTGATGCCTTCAGTGTGAATCTACAATTTTCATAGTCATGAAAATAAAGAAAACTCTTTGAATGAGAAGGTGTGTCCAAACTTTTGGTCTGTACTGTGTGTGTGTGTGTAACCACTTTTTTTAGGACCGAGTACAAGTACCGATACTTTTTTTTTTTTCATGTACTCGCCGATACCGATTACTGATACTTTTTTTTAAATGCCGCCATGTGTCCCCAAATTCAGCCATGTCCCTAATTCAGCCATGTCCCTAATGCAGCCATGTGTCCCCCTAAGAGAAAGCCAAGTCCCTAATGCAGCCATGTGTCCCCCCTAAGAGAAAGCCAAGTCCCCCCCCGCCGCCATCTAGTTAATTTGCGCTGGGGGAACAAAACGGCCTTCATTTGAATAGCTATGTGTTCTCCGCCGCGCCTCGTCATGTATAGACACTCCCCCTTGCCCGGGCACTTTGATAGACATATCACCCGTCCAATCCTGGGACGGGTGATATGTCTATCAAAGTTTCTGGGCAAGGGAAAGTGTCTATACATGACGAGGCGCGGCGGGGATCACACAGCTATTCAAATGAAAGCTGTTTTGTTCCCCCAGCGCAAATTAACTAGATGGCGGCGGGGGGGGACTTGGCTTTGTCGTAGGGGACTAGGCGGCGGCGGCAGCAGCAGCAGCAGCTCTCCTCTCCTCCATACGAGGGCGACTCTGCTCCGCCCCTCTCCACCAGCTCTGGGGGAAAAAAAAGTATCGGGTCAGGCATCGGGAGCATTTGCTCGAGTACAAGTACTCGCACAAATGCTCGGTATCGGGACAACCCTTATAGAAAATTTTATATATATATATATATATATATATATATATATATAATCTCTCAAATGGAAGAAATACAAAATAACAATCAATCGCCCTCAGTCTGGAGCTCCATGTGAGATTTTGCCTCATGAGGTAAGGTTGATCATGAGAAAAGTGAGGGATTAGCCCAGAACTACACAGGAGGAGCTTGTGAATGATCTTGCACCAGTTGGGACCACAGACACCAAACAAACCATTGGTAACACAATACACAGCCATGGACTGAAATCCTACAGAAGGGGACCCGCAAGGTCCCCCATCTCAAGATGGCACATTTACAGGCCAGTCTGACATTTGCCAATGAACATCTAAATGATTCAGAGAAGGATTGGGAGAAAGTGCTGTGGTCAAATTAGGCCAAAATTTAGCTCTTTGACATTAACTCGCTGTGTTTGGAGGAAGAAAAATGCTGACTATGACCCTGAGAACACCATTCCTACAGTCAAGCATGAAGATGGAAATGTTATGCTTTGGGGGCTGTTTCTCTGCTAAAGGGACAGACTGACTTTGCCACACTGAGGGACCAATGGATGGGACCTTGTATTGTAAAATCTTGGATGAGAATCTTCTTCCCTCAGCCAGAAGATTCAAGATGGGTCATGGATAGGTCCTCTAGCATGACAATGGCCCAAAACCTATCACCAAGGCAACAAAAGAGGGGCTCAAGAAGAAGCACATTAAGGTCACGGAGTAGCCTAGCCAGTCTTCAGACCTTAACCCTATAAAAAATGTATGGAGGGAGCTGAAACTTCGAGTTGTCAAGTGACCGCTAACAAACCCCTAGGATTTTGAGAAGATCTGTAAAGAGTGGACCAAAATCCCTCCTGAGATGGGTGCAGACCTGGTAACCAACTATAAGAAACCTCTTACCTCTGTACTGTACTGGCTAACAAAGTTTTCTCCACCAAGTACTAGTGCTGCACGATTCTAGCTAAAATAAAAATCACAATTTGTTTGCTTAGAATAAAGATCATGATTCTCGCGACGTAACATCTTTCACATTATGCCAAAAAGTTGGGCTAACTTTTACCGTTTCGTTTTTTTATTCATTGAAGTGTATTTTTTTTTTTTAAATTGCGTTTTGAAAGACCGCTGCGCAAATACAGTGTGACATAAAATATTGCAGCAATCGCCATTTTATTCCCTAGGGCAGTGATGGCGAACCTTGGCACCCCAGATGTTTTGGAACTACATTTCCCATGATGCTCCCCCCCCCCCTCTTCCTTTTTTCACAGCAGGAACGCAGTTCTCTTTGCAGGACTAGAGCCGCCCGAGCCAATCCTTCACTAAGCGGCGATGCCCAGCTCGAGTCAGGGGCAGGCAAACCTTAGTAATCCTTTGTTACTGGCCGCTTCCTGTATATTGATTCATTGGGTAGTGTGCGGGTATTCCGTCACTTCCTCGATGCCGCAATGTCTCCTGGGAGCTTTTATCATTGTTCCCAGGAGACATTGCGGAGGTCTGCCGCGAGTTATCGCGGGATTTAGAAAGAACTTGGCCAGTAAAATAAAGGATTACTAAGGTACAGTGGATCAAAAAAAAAAAAAAAAACATGCGGTTTAGTAATTATGCATATGAGCGTATCATATTTTTTTTTCTTGGGTGGGAGTTCCCACACTTTTTTCCCCAGGACTTGACCCGTGTGTATGTGTGTATGTGTGTATGTGTGTGTGTGTGTGTGTGTGTGTGTATATATATATATATATATATATATATATATATATATATATATATATATATATAATACATACATACATACATACATACATACACACACACACACACACACACACACACACACACACACACACACACACACACACACACACACACACAGCTTTTTTTTTCTCAGAGAATAGGTGCAGGAACTCAACCATGCCCACCACACACACACACACACACACGCCAAATGGCATCAAATAGTAGCTCTTCCCTCCACTGCCCTTATCTTCAACCCCCTTCTTAAAAGCTTTACCATTTGCCACGTGTCTTAACTTTGTTGCAATATTAAGCTGAAGCACCCATCCGGCTGTAGTACCTCCCAGCTTAATAGTAGAGGTTGACCGATATATCAGCCGATATTTGTCCGTTTTGGAGAAATCGGCATCGGCCGATTTTTTTCCCCCCAAATTAGGCGGATATTTAACATGGCCGCTAGCGGTGCCACGGCACCGGCGCTAGGCCTTTCCTGATGCTGTGACCGTGGCGGCAATCCGCGGATTGCGGTCACAGCATCAGGAAAGGCCGCAGCTTCGGCCTAGCTCCGGAGCCGCAGCCATCTTAGTACACCCAGCGCGGCAGTCAGCGGGCCTGTAACAGACAATCGGCCGCTGCCGACATCCTCCACTCTGAAAAAAAACATCCCCTGACGTGCTGCGCGCCCTGCCTCTGCCTACAAACCCCAGAATGTAGCGCGGGCCGGTAACTTGATGTGAAGATTCTGCAGCATTTGGAGGCAGCAGGGTTCAGGCTTGCTGCTCCCCAGAGAGGTAAGCTTTAAGAAACGTTTAATTTAGTTAGTGAAGCACAGAGAGCCAGGGTGGCTAAAAGGTTGTTTTCTGCCATTGTACCATTCTCCTACAAATGGCCATGGCAGCTGAAGGGGTCTGGACTGTACTAAATGTTTTCAAAGGTACACTTAACTGCTCTGTTCAATTGTATTGGGAATGGTCCAGATTCTCCCCTTGCCAGCATTCCTGGCAACTCCTCTTCTTGGTGCACCACCATTGGAAGCCATTTCCTATTATGGCAAACCTGTGGGCTCGCTCCCGAGCCACACTGCCTGCTATAGGCACAGAAAGAGAGGTTCGGTACCGCCCCCTCGCCACAGGATTTGACTTGCAGCAGTGCTTCACTCCCACAGCTCTCTGCCAAGCCTATGAGAGCGAGAAGAAGGAAGAGAGCCGCTGCAGACAGGCACAGAGCTATATCAAGATCAGGCTCAAGTAAGTGTAAGCGGGGTGAGGGGAGTGATACAATGAATAATTTTTTACCTTAACCCCTTCATGGTGACGCAACACATATATGCGGCCTCACTGCACTTGCTTTTTTATGTGGGGCTGCACATATGTGGTTCTCCCTTGTGTGGCGCCCTCCCAGCACAGAGAACGGGGTCTCCTCGAGAGATCCAGGCCCTGTATTACATGATTCCCGGTAACCTAATTGCTGTGGTAGCCTCTAATTGGCTACCCCAGTGATCAGTCACTGTGAAGCCCGCCCCTGTATTTGTAAAAAAAAACACACTTCCCGTTCAGCCTATAGCAGAACGACGGCCGGGCAGTGGTTCAGTTATCCTGACTGGGGGTCATATGATGTCCAGCAGGATAACTGGCGTAGTGCGGTGATCGGTGTGTGTGGCGTGTCAGTCTGACACACCGATCTTGGTAAAGAGGCTCTTTACCATGTAATCAGCCGTGTCCAATCACATGTCGGGGGGTAAGAAATCCTCAAAGTGGAAGTTCCACTTTTGGGTAGAACTACGCTTTAAAAGGGTAAGTTCCTCATTACAGAAAAATCTGTAAGGTGAAATTACACACAATCCCATCTTTGCTGACCTGGACCGCGGCAATCTCCCATTCTGAGCCCCGGTATATCCACGTCAGAAAGCCGGGGCTAAGAAATCCCCCTCAGCTAAATGTACCTTGTCAGGAGGGACGTTTCTGAGCATTTTAATTGGTCAGCGACATCACACCAATCAGCAGCCGCAAAGCCCAATCTATTGGCTATGAAAAAGGTGCATGGATTTTTCTGTAAAGGTGAACTTACACTTTAAGATAAAAAAAAACCTTCTGACTTTACAATCAGTTTAATTATAAAAGTCAATCTAAGAGGGGGGGGGGGGGGGGGAAGTGATATAAAAACTAACGACAGCGTGGGATGGGCTGATGGAGAAAATAAGTCGAGTTTTCAGAGGAGCAGCGATTCTGTGTAACCTAATCTGATTCTGCAGAGAATTCCTCATTTCTTCTTCTTGTGTTTAATAGACAGGAAGTGCAGAGAATTCTTCCCATGGGGTAACAGGAACATAAAAGATTATATATAATACAAATTAGATACAAGTCATTGGACCCCTGACACAGCTTCACACTGGTGAGATGCACTGGTGGGCAATGATGGTTTGCACGTGGGCATTAATGAGGTGGCACTGATGGGCTGCACTGGTGGGCACTGACAGGCTGAACTGGTGGGCACTAATAGGCTGCACACCACCGCTCCACCCTAAACAATAACAACCTCCCCACCTCTAAACCCTAGATTTGCTAAAATGAAGAAGAAAAAAAAGGATATCGGCCGCAAAAATCGGCCTAAAATATCGGCATTGGCCAGAGAAATACCCATATCGGTCGACCTCTACTTAATAGACTATACTACAGACACTTACAAGGGAGATCATGCAGTAGGAGCATCAACAACTGGTCACCAGGGAAAAAATGGAGACAACAGAGGGTGAAGCCTACCATGCGTCCCCTACCGCCCATGACTGGGCGGTAGGGGACCAAATACAAGTCCAAAGGAGAAAGAAGGTTTGCTTTTCAAGGTCCGCTTTACCAACCAGCATTCGGTTGGAGGAAAACCACCTGACTTTCAGAAGACAGATCAAAACTCTGCTCTTCTGATGTCATGAGACACGAACAACTAGCGCCCAGAAGCGATTCAGTTCGCATGCGCCGCGCTTTATAAGTTTTTCATTCATTCACTGCACTGAACGCTGGGCACCTGTTCTGTATCTCCTTTGTCCCTGTCCTCAGAAGATCTGACCTGTGGGAGCTACTGAGAAATAAGCTATCACTTGTAAATGCAGAAGCTGGACTTTTGTGTTGCCCCCCCCCCCCCCTCTTAGTGGTGAGCAGGGAGTAGAAGACCTGAGCCAGAGGTGGTGGAACTGAGTTCCCCCTAGTTCCTGCTGGAAAAAAGTTTGTGTGTGTGTATATATATATATATATATGTGTAATATATATATATGTTTGTGTGTGTGTATATATATATATGTGTAATATATATATATATTTGTGTGTGTGTATGTATGTATGTTTTTACAGACAGAAGTTCATTCCTTCTGATCTAAGAACAAAAAGTTACAATGTTTTTATAGTTATCTAACAGCATGTTTGTTCTTTTCGACAGCTTCGTGAGCAGAGAACTCTATGCTTGTTACATGAATGAATCAGGGAAATTCTGCATAGAGATCGTTAAATCGAGATCATGATTTTTATTTTATTTATTTTTAACGATTAATTGTACAGCTGTACCAAGTCATGTTTTTGCTTGGGGATCAAAGCTTATTTTACTCACTGAACCGCAGCTCCATTTTATAACATTTTGTATCATGTGCTTTTTCTGGATTTTTGGTTTGATATCCTGTCTATCATTTTAAAATACACGGATATAGATCCTTCCTTTCTTTGTAAGTGGGAAAACATACAAAATCTGCAGGGGATCAAATATTTTTTTTCACAACTGTACACTGTCCAAAAATGTGTTGGATTAAGAGAGGTTTTCTACTCTGCGCTTTCAAGTGTTCCCGTTGGTGGTGGAGAACTATTGATTTGACCCCACTAATGATTATAAATTAAAATGAACGTTCTTAAAATTAAAACTTTGGTTAGTGTATGGCCAGCATAAGTGACAGCAAGCTTGTCCCAGGCTCATTGCCTATGATAAGAGTCTTTCATGCATAGTACTCCAATCATATTTGAAAATCTGCAAAACGGCATTTTAGATCATTTTGAATTGTTTTTTCTTTTAAATAGAAATTTTGATCTCTCTGAGTCTGATAGATAACGGATTCATCTTCTAATAGTATATATTTCTTCTTCCTGTTATTCTCAGAGTGGATTAGATGGTTTGTTCCTTAACCATATAGCTGGTTATTTATATTTGCCACTGGATATAGATATTTAAGAATAATTTTTTTTTTAAACTTTACATATTTAACTTAATTATATTTCAAACTTTCTTTGAGGTTTTTATCCAATTAACCACTTAAAGCGGGGTTCCAACCACAATTAGCATTTTTTAAATGTATGTCCTTTCATCCTGCGTTTTTATAATATAAATCCGGTCACTTACTATTTTACAATCCGCCGCCGCTCCGCATAGTTATTCAAAAAAGATAGTTTATAAAACTATGTCCACGCCGTTGTCATTTTGCTTGTGGGCATTGTGAAGCCCACAAGCACTTACTGCCTGGAAGTCTTGGATGGGGAGTGATAATTGGACAGCGCACTGCATCCTGGGAAATGATGACACACATTTCCCAGGAGCATTAGAGGGAGATGATGTCAGAATCCTAGGTGGTTTCAAAGGCAGATTTCGTGGGACTGCATAGCAACAGGCATTTCCAGATGAGTAAAAAAATGAATTTTTTATCTTTTTTAGGTCTAATGAGCACCATAATGAAAACAAAATTTGGGGATGGAAACTCCACTTTAAGGACTGGGCCTATTTTTCAAACTTGTTTACGTGTTAAAATCATTATTATTTTTTTTTGCTGTATATAATTTTTTGTCACACCATATTTGCGCAGCGGTCTTACAAGCGCACTTTTTTTTTTTGTGGAAAAAAATCACTTTTTGGAATTTTAAAAAAATAAGAACAGTAAAGTTGGCCCCCCTTTTTTTTTTTTTTTTTAATAAAAAAAAAAAATATATATATATATATATATATATATATATATATATATATATATATATATATATATATATATATATATATATATATATATATATATATATATATATTGAAAGATAATGTTACGCCGATTAAATTTATACCCAACATGTCACTCTTCAAAATTGAGCCCGCTCATGGAATGGCAACAAACTTTTACCCTTGATCTCCATAGGCAACATTTTAAAAAATTCGACAGGTTGCATGTTTTGAGTTACAGAAGGAGGTCTAAGGCTAGAATTATTGCTCTCACTCTAATGATGTGTGGTCTGAACACCGCTTTCATATGCGGGCGCTGCTCACATATGCATTTGCTTTTTTATTTTTAAACCGTTCTTTAACCACTTAAGCCCCGGACCATTTTGCTGGTCAAAGACCAAGCCGCTTTTTGTGATTCGGCACTGCGCAGTTTTAACTGACAATTGCACGGTCGTGCGACGTGGCTCCCAAATAAAATTGACGTCCTTTTTTCCCCACAAATAGAGCTTTCTTTTGGTGGTGTTTGATCATCTCTGCGTTTTTTTTTTTTTTTGCTCTATAAACAAAAATAGTGACACTTTTGAAAAAAATTGCAATTTTTTTTTTACTTTTTGCTATAAAAAAATATCCCCCAAAAATATATATAAAAAAAAAACATTTTTTTTCTTTCTCAGTTTAGGCTGATGCATATTTTTCTACATATTTTTGTTTAAAAAAAAAAAAAAAAAACGCAGTAAGCGTATATTGATTGGTTTGCGCAAAAGTTGTAGCGTCTACAAAATAGGGGATAGAATTATGCCATTTTTATTATGATTTTCTTTTTTACTAGTAATGGCGGCAATCTGCGGTGTGTGGTTTTTTTTTTTTTTTTTTTTTTGTATCATGGCTGCGACATTATGGCGGACACATCGAACACTTTTGACTCAGTGCTATAAAAATGCACTTATTACTGTAAAATTACACTGGCAGTGAAGGGGATAACCACTAGATGGCGCTGAAGGGGTTAAGTGTGCCTAGGGATGTGTTCTAATCGTAGGGGGATGGGCTATGTGTGACAAGACAGTGATCACAGCTTCCGATTATAGGAAGCTGGGTACACTGTCCTGTCACTAGGAAGACTAGGGAAATGTTTGTTTAAATTAGAATTTCCCCCTTCTTCCTCACCGTGACACCATCGTGGGTATGCCAATGGACATAGAGTCCGCGGGACCCGCGGTCGGAGTCACGGAGTTTGCGGAGGGCGCGCTCGTCCACAATGCTGCAATCTTAAAGGGGGCGTATATATACGTCCTTCTGTCAGTCTGTGCCATGCTGTTGACGTATATAGTTGTGCGCTGGTCTGCAAGCAGATAAAGAACCTCATCCACAAATACCACAAAAGACTTCAAGTTGTCGTTGATGTTAAAAGGGGGCAATACACAGTATTAAGATCTGGGGTATGTAATCTTTTGATCAGGGTCATTTAGGTGGTTTTTGTTGCCATTATGATTTAAAAAGAGTAAACACAGTCGATTGACAATAAATGGCTTCAGCCGAACACTAACCATGAGTGAAAAAAGTTTTTGTGGTATCATTCATATTATCTTAAAAAAAAATGGGCAATACATCATAAATTCTGCCAGGGTATAGAAACGCCTGTATAAATGAGATGCAGCGCTTGTATAAAAAGTCCATAGAAAATAAATCCAAGGGACGATATTCAACACGGTTCGCAAAATGGTTAGCAGAGGGTAAATGCTGGAGGAAACCATCATCGGCACCCAATCACATAGCCGCTTACCCTCCTTAGTGGACCCTCATTACAAAGGCCACAGCCTACTTCAAGTAAACGGACAAGAATATCTCGCTCTGCAGCCCATTGGAGTAAATATTGGGGGGGGGTTAAGAGCTCAGCTAAAGATGAGTTTGGAGAATGCCTGAGCTTACCTCTAATGACTGATATAATGCAAATGAACACTTGAGTGTTGTACCTTTTTTTTTTTTTTTTTTTTTTTTTTTTAGCTCAAAATTGTATAGTCATGCAAATCTTGTTTTTTATTTTTACAGCTGCTGGAAAAGCACAAAGTGACAGAAAGCATGGTTGACCTACTGCATTTGTATCAGATGGAAGATGAGGCGTACAATGCTGTCGTAGAAGCCACTACAGAATTTTATCAATATCTTTTACAGCCATTCCGAGATATGAGAGAGCTGGCAATGTTACGAAGGCAACAAATTAAGGTAATCGGAGTAATCCCTGTACAATTCGGACTTGTGATTTCAGTACCACTTGGGGAGATGGTGTTTTATACATGGTCAAGGGAGGCAATCTGATGTTTTTTTATTTGTGCCCATGTTACACTGAAATGTAGATTTGATTTTACCTGAATTTTTAAAAGCAGATCTTTCTGATGCAATAGATACAGTATATCGTCTGCCATGATTTGTCCAGGCAAAACCAAAAATATTCCACAAAGATGATCCGCACAACTGTTTTATGCTCTAATATCTTGCTTTTATTCAGGAAACCACAGTGTACACTATGCAAATGCAGGTGACGCCTTTCAGCATACACCGCTTTAATCATAACTATAACACATTCAAAACTTTGAAATATATAGTGGCTAAGATCACAAAGACTCCACCTACTAATTGGATTAGTTGATGGATATAATTGCAACAAACTGAAACAGCTGATACAATAGCAGAGGAGCCAATGTAGATGCCACCATACTTTGCCAACAGACGACATAGTGTGCAAAAACGTATAAATAAAAATCAAAAATATGCAGTTTGCCAATTTTGCCTTATTTGAGAGTCTGACACTCATCCCTACTGTCTAAGGCTTCATGCACATGGCTGTAAAGTGTGCAGAGCCTGCATACTGACCTTCCGGAGACCTGCCACCATGTACAGCCCCCCATTGAGATATATTGGAAGAAGCCACTGTACTGTATATGGCTGTGTGTCGGTGTGCACTGACATATTCTCCAAACACACATTATCTGTGCACGAATCAGTGTTCATATGGTTGTTTGCACAAACCCCAAATCACGATCATATACAGCCAACTCTTCTAATGAAACAATAAAACAGACCCTTGCCCTTAGTAGATGATAATCTCAAGACTGCTGCAACTGCTGCATCCAATTCAAGTCTTCGGTCCCATTTTTTTTTTTTTTTTTTATTAAAATGATTTACAAATCATAAAAATTCAATCAGACGTGATTCAGTGCTCATAATTTATTCAAACTAAATAGAACATGATCCATACAAATGTAGAAAAGTTGGGATGGTGGCGCTGCAAATTGGATCACCCTTTAGGTGTTCACAGTTCCTGTATAATCACAGGTGTTGGGTAATCTGTTAACAGGAAAAATCCAATCCAGTGGACCTTCCTATAGGAAACACAATCCTTCAGATACCCTATTTAATGGTGCCAATGATATAGCTGTCTCAGAGAGGGTTAATATGGGAGTGTCCTGTGCAGGATCTATTAGTCTAGTGCCTGTAACTATAGAGTGTCAGGTAACGACCTGATTACTATGTATTAACAGTATAGATGCAATATATTTCTGATTACCCAAAAAACAAATATAAAAAGACAGAAAAATATGTGATCTTTAAAACGGTGTGAGCAATGATTTCTGTAGGCAGTTGATAATCTCAAGTGATTAGCTGGGAGTGCTTAAACATACAAAAATGATAAACTAAAAAAGATAAATCTAAATAATTAGTAGCCCCTGTGTAGTGACAGGGTATCTGAGGGGCACTAGGCACCCTGATTAGTGCGTATAATAGAAGTGATATTCTTAGTTTAAGTGTCTATTATCATGAAAAGTAATAGAATGCAACTTGTAGAAAAAAATAAAAAATTAAAAGTATCACTATATTGTAAATAGTAAGTACAAAATTGGTGTGAATAGTGCAACAATGTTGCGATGTGTTTAGGGTTGATAGGGAGCCTCCCAAAATGAACACAGTGAAATGTATATACTTTGTGACATCTAAGTAAAAATAATAAAAAAGTTCATATATGCACACATGTTCTTGCGACTCAGGAAAATAGAAAAAGTGAAAAAATTGGATTAATATGAGGGCTGGTATGCCACACACTTGTTGAACCAAAACAAGATAGTCCTATGTTAACGTTCTTTCATGCGAGTTAACCCTCAATTAACCGGTGACTGGAAGTGCCATTAACGTGCATTGAAGTATCGGTGACAGCTGTGCTCCCCCACATGGGTCCCCACTCACCAGATGTCGTCACAACCCAGGGGGCAAAAAGCGGGTGGTGGTGGTACCTCGGTGTCTGCAAGGTGATGGTCTCCTACGATCAGTCCTCGGGTGTCTCCTTTATCCAGGGATCAGGGGATGCTTGAAATGATTTTACAGGTGTCCGCGTTGGGTCATTCGTTAGACAAAAAATAAAAAGAAAGAGCGCATAGCATAATACGTCTTTATATTGTTAGGGTATACCCAACAAATTGATTTATTAAAAAGGGGAAAATTGATTGGAGTAAATACTCCACGTGAGTGGGTGGGTGTTTCCAAACAAGGAGAGTTGTTTGGAAACACCCATCCAAATTAATCCTCCCACAATCAGGGGGCAGGACACATCTGAAGCAGCTATATTAACCTTGAACGTATGAAGCCTGTCATCGCCTTTGAGAACGTCACATGACGAAACGCGTCAGGTGACCCAGACAGACGCTCATACGCTTGTTCACACGCTACCAGCCAGCACGCTACCTGTCTCAGCTGATCACTGCGCTAGTGCACGCGGACGCCAAGGGAGGATTTCAAGTTGGCTATCCCAGCAGTGAAGCAACAACTAGCAGCAGCAGACAGTGGGCTAGTGCAGCTTGGTGCTTTTTTCTTTTTAAGGTTTATTTTTAATTTTGTTACTGTTTTTAAATACATTGGTCGTTGGAACTCCCTCTGCGCAGGGACTCACGTGGAGTATTTACTCCAACCAATCAATTTTCCCCTTTTTAATAAATCAATTTGTTGGGTATACCCTAACAATATAAAGACGTATTATGCTATGCGTTCTTTCTTTTTATTTTTTGTCTAACGAATGACCCAACGCGGACACCTGTAAAATCATTTCAAGCATCCCCTGATCCCTGGATAAAGGAGACACCCGAGGACTGATCGTAGGAGACCATCACCTTGCAGACACCGAGGTACCACCACCACCCACTTTTTGCCCCCTGGGTTGTGACGACATCTGGTGAGTGGGGACCCATGTGGGGGAGCACAGCTGTCACCGATACTTCAATGCACGTTAATGGCACTTCCAGTCACCGGTTAATTGAGGGTTAACTCGCATGAAAGAACGTTAACATAGGACTATCTTGTTTTGGTTCAAGTGTGTGGCATACCAGCCCTCATATTAATCCAATTTTTTCACTTTTTCTATTTTCCTGAGTCGCAAGAACATGTGTGCATATATGAACTTTTTTATTATTTTTACTTAGATGTCACAAAGTATATACATTTCACTGTGTTCATTTTGGGAGGCTCCCTATCAACCCTAAACACATCGCAACATTGTTGCACTATTCACACCAATTTTGTACTTACTATTTACAATATAGTGATACTTTTAATTTTTAATTTTTTTCTACAAGTTGCATTCTATTACTTTTCATGATAATAGACACTTAAACTAAGAATATCACTTCTATTATACGCACTAATCAGGGTGCCTAGTGCCCCTCAGATACCCCGTCACTACACAGGGGCTACTAATTATTTAGATTTATCTTTTTTAGTTTATCATTTTTGTATGTTTAAGCACTCCCAGCTAATCACTTGAGATTATCAACTGCCTACAGAAATCATTGCTCACACCGTTTTGAAGATCACATATTTTTCTGTCTTTTTATATTTGTTTTTTGGGTAATCAGAAATATATTGCATCTATACTGTTAATACATAGTAATCAGGTCGTTACCTGACACTCTATAGTTACAGGCACTAGACTAATAGATCCTGCACAGGACACTCCCATATTAACCCTCTCTGAGACAGCTATATCATTGGCACCATTAAATAGGGTATCTGAAGGATTGTGTTTCCTATAGGAAGGTCCACTGGATTGGATTTTTCCTGTTAACAGATTACCCAACACCTGTGATTATACAGGAACTGTGAACACCTAAGGGTGATCCAATTTGCAGCGCCACCATCCCAACTTTTCTACATCTTTATTGATCTCATTACTGAGGTTCCTGAGGGAGGCAGCAGCATCAATTTACATCCTAAGCGCGGACTCTCCTTTATTATTATGATCCATACAAAAACCACAGTTAAAAACCCAAGTGTCCAGTTTAATTCTATGTAAATTTCTTATAGTCCATAACGGACCATATGTGAATAAAGTGCGCCGTGCTCATAAACATCCGTAGGGCCTCTTAAAGCGGTTGTAAACTAAAATAAAAACCTGCAAGACAAAGACATAATAAGCTAGTATACTAGTCGTTATGAATTACTTACCTCAGATCGAAGCCGTCCTCGTCTCCCCCCTTCGGCCGCAGACATCTCTCCGGAAGGTTACTTCCGGGTATCGCCGCCCCGGCGCTGTGATTGGTCGGAACGGCGAAGACGTCACTCCGCGGGAGCCATCAAAGCCGGCATTAGCCATTCACAAAACCTGGCATTCTCAGTGCGCCTGCGCCATTGTCTACGGCATGCATGCGCTGTAGACATCGGTGCATTCTTTTTGGGAAATATCTCCTAAACCGTGTAGGTTAAGGAGATATTGCAAACACCTACAGGTACGCCTTAATCTAGGCTTACCTGTAGGTGTAACTTCCCCCAGAGGGTTTACTTCCTCTTTAACAAACTGACGTGATATTTAGTTACACATGTCAAATGCACTTTTGTGTCCCAAAGAAAAGGTCGGCACTCTCACTGTCAGACTCTCCAATCCCAGAAGACACAACTTGTGGAGAAATGCATCGGATGGAGTTAGCGCGTGATGTCATTGTGTACTGGTGTGTTAGCTGGTTTATGCAGCCATACGAACAAGTTGTGTTTTTTGGAGGGGGGGGTGTGTTTCATCTCAATGTAAGTGCAATACATTTAAAAAAAAATAAAAAGTTGATTTTAACGTACTGTACCATGAGGCTTCTTCTCCCTGTTTATGCTCTAAAGCAGGGTTCTTCAAACTTTTCATTTCGAGGGCCACATCGTATATTTTTACACATACTCGCAGGCCAAAACAAATTCTTTATAAATAAATCCGCAGCAGAATAGAATAGAATTTGCCAGGCTGCTGGACGCGGGGCTAGATGGTGCACCTGTATCCTCCTCTTGCAGCTAAATGCTGTAGCCTCTTGCAGCTGGTTAAAATTTCAGTGTGCATTAAAGACTGTCCCCATCAGTCTCCCTGCATATTTATGTCCCTATCACTCATCAGCGTTTCCCTGCTAATTGGTATCCTCATTGTAACCCCCACACATTTGTGTCCCCCATCTCTGTAAATTGGTGTCTCCTATAGAGCCCCGCACATTTGTGTTCCCATGGGAGACCCCCGCTGCACATTTGTGTTATCCTCAGTGCCATCACATCCCCCCTCACGACTGTGTCATCAAAC
The DNA here is from genome assembly GCF_905171775.1 of Rana temporaria. NCBI lineage: Eukaryota > Metazoa > Chordata > Amphibia > Anura > Ranidae > Rana > Rana temporaria. Next base: position 94,530,431 of record NC_053489.1, on the reverse strand, counting down.
CACCACAATTGTGTCCCCTTCAGTGCCATAACCACCCACAACCATTCCCCCTTCAGTGCCACGACCCCCCCAGGAGTCTGCGCTGAAATACCTCATTGGTTGAGGCCAGATGTCGGGAGTGGTTGCGGGGCTTGCGTAAGGTTTACCCCCCCCCCCCCTTCATGACCGGGCCATTTTTTTGTGATACAGCACTGCATTAACTGACAATTGCACGGTCATGCAACACAGAACCCAAATATTTATTTATTTATTTATTTTTTCACAAAGCTTTCTTTTGGTGGTATTTGATTACCACCGCATTTTTTTTTATTTATTTTTTTGCACTATAAACAAAAAAGACTGCCAAATTTTGATTTGTCCAAAAAAAAAACTATTGTTTTACATAAAATCATATCCAATTTAAAAAAAAAAAAATTCTTCATAAATTTAGGCCACTATATATTCTGCTACAATTTTTTTTGTAAAAAAAAAAAAGATTCCAATGAGCGTATATTGGTTTGCGCAAAAGTTAGCTTTTACAAACTATGTATGTATATACTGGATTTTTTTTTGCCTTAATACTAGTAATGGTGGTGATCAGCAACTTGTAGTGGCACTGCGATATTGCGGCAGACAATTGGACACTGACACTTTGGAGCGAGTGATCCGTGCTAAAAAATATGCACTGTCACTGTACTAATGACACTGACTGGAAAAGAGTTAAACATCTCGGGCGATCAAAGTCTGCTTTTACTAAGGAAAGTGATGGCATTTATTGCTTGCCTTGCATGGACACGAAATCCATCACTTTCCCTCTCTTGTGTCTCTGCATGACGAGTGGCGGGTGACGGCTGACAGCCATTACCCAGCATTCGCAGAACGTCTTCTGCTGTGAGTAATCGCGGCAGAAGCGGCCTGCGGAAGTGCAGAATGGCATATATATCAGGGTCGGGAAGTGGTTAAGAAGCACTTTTAGCACTGGAGCACTTTTTTTACTGGAGCACTTTTTCTACTGATGTTTATGCGCATGGAGCAATTTATTCACATATGATCTGAGATTGACTACATATTATAATTATGTTCCATATAATTTAAACTGGACACTTGAGTTTTTAACTTTTTTTTTGTATGGATCATGTTTTATTTAGTTTGTATGAATTATGAGAACTGAATCATGTCGGTTTACATAGTTACATAGTTAGTCAGGTTGAAAAAAGACACAAGTCCATCCAGTTCAACCACACAAAAAAAAACAAACAAACAAAATAAACACAATGCAATCCCATACACCCAACTCCATACCCACAGTTGATCCAGAGGAAGGCAAAAAACCCCAGCAGAGCATGATCCAATTTGCTGCAGCAGGGGAAAAAATTCCTTCCTGATCCCCCTGAGAGGCAATCTGATTTACCCTGGATCAACTTTACCGATAAAATGTTAGTACTCAGTTATATTCTGTACATTTAGGAAAGTATCCAGGCCTTTCTTAAAGCAATCTACTGAGCTGGCCAGAACCACCTCTGGAGGGAGTCTGTTCCACATTTTCACAGCTCTTGCTGTGAAGAAACCTTTCTGTATTTGGAGGTGAAGTCTCTTTTCCTCTAGACTTAGAGAGTGCCCCCTTGTCCTTAGGGTTGACCGTAAATTGAATAACTCAAGACCAAGTTCACTATATGGACCCCTTATATATTTGTACATGTTGATCATATCCCCCCTTATTCTCCTCTTCTCAAGAGCGAATAAATTCAGTTCCTCTAATCTTTCCTCATAGCTGAGCTCCTCCATGCCTCTTATCAGTTTGGTTGCCCTTCTCTGCACTTTCTCCAGTTCCCAGATATCCTTTTTGAGAACTGGGGCCCAAAACTGAACTGCATATTCCAGATGAGGTCCTACTAATGATTTGTACAGGGGCAAAATTATATCTCTCTCTGGAGTCCATACCTCTCTTAATACAAGAAAGGACTTTGCTCGCTTTGGAAATCGCAGCTTGGCATTGCATGTTATTATTGAGCTTATGATCTACCAAGACCCCCAGATCCTTCTCCACTACAGATCCCCCCAGTTGTACTCCCCCTAGTATGTATGATGCATGCATATTCTTAGCCCCCAAGTGCATAACTTTACATTTATCTACATTAAACCTCATCTGCCACTTAGTCGCCCAATTAGACAGAGCATTGAGGTTGGCTTGTAAATTGGCGACATCCTGTAAAGACGTTCTTCCACTGCATAGCTTGGTGTCATCTGCAAAGACAGAAATGTTACTTTTGATCTCAGACCCAATATCATTTATAAATATATTAAAAAGTAAGGGTCCCAGCACTGAACCTTGGGGTACACCACTGATAACATTGGACCATTCAGAGTAAGAATCATTGACCACGACTCTCTGAATTCTGTCTTTCAGCCAGTTTTCTATCCATTTACAAACTGATATATCCAATCCTGTAGACCTTACCTTACACATGAGCCGTGTGTGCGGAACTGTATCGAGCGCTTTTGCAAAATCCAAGTATATCACGTCCACAGCCACTCCTCTGTCCAATGTTTTACTTACCTCTTCATAAAAGGAAATCAGGTTTGTCTGACAACTTCTGTCTTTCATGAATCCATGTTGTCTGCTGCTTAAATCGTTTTTTTCCTGCAAGAACTCATCCATGTGGTCTTTTATTAAACGTTCCAGTATCTTCCCAACTATAGAAGTTAGACTAACCGGTCTATAGTTACTTGGCAAAGACTTTGTTCCCTTTTTAAATATAGGCACCACATTGGCTCTACGCCAATCCAGTGGTACTATTCCTGTCATTAATGAGTCCCTAAATATTAGATACAGTGGCTTTGAAATTACAGAGCTCAATTTATTTAGGATCCGTGGGTGGATGCCATCTGGTCCAGGTGCTTTATCCACCTTTATTCTGTCTAAATATTTCTGGACCATATCCCTTTTGAGCCATTGTGGATTTGGGGCTGTGTTACTCCCACCCCCATTTTGGACATGAGCCAAAAATGATTGAAATTTTATGAAGTGCATATCATTTTGATTTGATAGGACGCTTTTTTTTTTACATAGTATCTTCTAATGCATTTCAATGGGTGGCTGTACTTAGCGGCTTTGGTGCCCGGTACTGTCAGGATGCAGGCTCTGTTTGCTGTGCAGCTGCGTGGATGAAGCCTGATGTATATGGTAACACATACCCTAGAAATATATTTTATGTTCTTTTATTAGAATACAATTACATATGGGAATGTGACATCCTGTGTGATGTATATTATTATTAGTTATGTAGGTTGTAGTTAGCTGCTGTTTTATAGTCTAATTCCAATGAAGATACTTGAATGCCACAGTTTACATTGTTTGGTATCATGAGCTGCTTGGTTGCAGCCAGGCTGGGGTGTGCCCTCTGCTCGAGGAATGCTGGCAGACTTAGCAGCCGCATTACAAGTAACAATGAGGGATGGGAATGTGGAAGAGAAAACGCTTTTATATTTATTTTTTGTTCTGCAACTATAGACTTGCTGGGTGTTTTAACACATTTGACATCTTTATACTAAATTGAAGCTATAGTTGAAAACAAACACATTTTAGACCTGATGTTGTACAGATGGTGTGTACAGTCCACTGCCAGCAGCCTGTCCAAATCAGCAACAGGCAGAAATATGATTTGACTGTACCCGCATCCGAGTGGTACTCTTGTACATGCCAAATGCTAACAGGGACATATTGCCCCATACACAGAAGGTATACAGGCACCACCAAGTGCTATAGCTTCTCTTTAATTTCTCCAGAGTACCTCTGAATTTTATTAACTTTGTGGTAATGGAAGCATAGGTAAGCCTCTGATTGCATCCCACAGTGCTGTAAGGTGCCTTTCTCTGGGCCTGGGCATTAGTATGGGTGTGAGGGAAAAGGGAAGGTGTTCAAAATCCAATGGAAAAAAGGTATCCGAGCTGGATGAACAGCTTTTGGAAATTGGATACACGCTTTCAGTCATGTGGTGTTCTCTGGAAGGGCCTAAGGTGAGTGCCTGGCACCTTTTTATTGTACCGCGTGTCTGTGTTTTTTTTATTAATTTTTTTTGTAAAACTGGTATACTCTAAGGCTCCATTCACACCTAGGCGTATTGTCGCCTGTAGCGCGACGCTATGGGGTGATTTAACATTGTCGGCTATGGAGACGGTTCACATCTCCACGCCGAAACGCCGTACGCCTGAAGCTCAAAACAAGTCCCGGACCTTTTTTTCAGGCGGCTTTCGGCATAGCCGACAATGTTGATCACCCCTCCGGCGTATGTTGGGCTTAAAAAACGACACGTTTTGACGCGGCAAATCGCGGGACAAAAGGCCGCAATTTGTCGCGGCAAATCGCGGTAACATACGCCACGTTCAGGTGTGAATGCAGCCTAAATAATATAGTATGCTAAATGAAGATAGACAAGTCAATTTAAGTTGTAACAATTAAGATATATTTTTTTTTTTTTTTTTGTAGAAAGAGATTTATGGCGTACCTGTATAAGGCATTTTTATTTGAGGTATAGCTGTATGCAACAGGGCACTGTTTAAAGTGGTTGTATACCCCGATTTGTGATTTTTACCTAGAGGTAAGTCTATAATAAGGCTTACCTGTAGATAAAATGAATATCTCCTAAACGTGCACCATTTAGGGGTCATTCAACCTGCATGCATGACGTCAGCAGCACATGTGCTCTGAAGGTTCAGCGTATCATGCCGGAACCAAGGTCTCCCGTGCACATGCGCATCAGATGCCAGGGGAACATGGCAGCCCCTTCAGCAGTGACCAGGCACCGCTGCGGGGGGCTTCGTTCTAAGGTATTTCATAGTGTGCTAGTATTTATCTTGAAGGTTTTTTGTTCTTGTTTTTTTCCCCAGCGGGTCATCGCTTTTAACCTGGCTTCACACTATAGTGATGTGACAACCAGTGCAATGCCAGCGCCGGTTCCCGCCTCCCGCAGGCAGTTTACACTGCCCTCTGCGAACCGATGCGGGTGTCAATACAATGTTAATGATACCCCCAGGCTGTCGATTCAGACAGGAACACCCATGCAATCCGATTGCAGTGCGGGGGGAAAAAAAGGCCCTGCACGTTTTGTTTTATGTGAATCTAATGCAAGTTCAGCCATACAACTGTGTGGCTGAACTCGCATTGCACAGACATCGCAAGTGATCGGCACAGCAGTGCGATGTCTGTGCTTGCAATAGTGTGAACCTGGGCTTAGCGTGTCTTTATTTTAAAGGGGAGTTCCAGCCATTTGTATGTTTATTAAAAGTCAGCAGCAACAAAAAGTGTAGCTGCTGGCTTTTAATAAACAGACACTTACCTGCTCCAGCGACGTGCCGGACGGGGCTCCGCTCCTCTCCCCCCCCCTCCCCGGCCGGCGTCTTCATTCTCAGTGTGGGCACCCGGCCGTGACAGCTTTCGGCTTCAGGGCCGGGCACCCACTGCGCATGCGCGAGCGGCACGGCCTGGCGCCGCGCCGTGTAATTGGCCAGGAGATCGCCTAGGACCTGTGACGTGTCCTAGGCGATCGCCTACAGCAGCCCCTTCCTGAAGGCGATTAAGCTTAGTCGCCTACAGGAAGGAGGAAGTGGGACAGGAAGTCCCACTCTTGCTGAAGCCCCCACTCCCCCCCAAAAAAATTACATGCCAAATGTGGCATGTAAGGGGGAGAGGAGTGGGTTAAGAGGAAGTTCCAAATTTGGGTGGAACTCCTCTAAGTATTCTGTAGGCTCTCATTGCTGGTCTCTTTATGAAAATATTAGAACTAGGAAGAGAGAAGGTTCCCACTGTGTTATTAAAAATAGAAACATTTTTATTAAATAACACTTTTTTATTATGCGATATCAAACCATTATAGAAAAACTGATCAAATTGAAAACAAATCATATTAACCTACCACAGACTTCTAGAAGTATGCATGCTCCATGTCTGTGTGTTTCCATGCACTAGTTGTGCAGCCTGTGGATTTCTGAGCAGTGTAGTTCATTCCTCTAGTTTATCATCTCCTCTCCACATGGCCATCCCCAGAAAACAGACTCGCTTTCCAAGGAATGTAATCAATCAGTGCTAGACTCCAATAGCTGTACAATAACCTTTCAGGCAATTTCAGTACATTTAGTATTAGCGGTTAACTACAAATGGCATGTGTTACAGATGTACAGGCAAACCACTGACTGGTTTCATCAAGACGTGAAACTCCGATAAGAATCCCTCTGTATTTAAAGGACTAGTTCACTTTTTCAGAAAAAAATAAACACATATTTTTGCAGAGCATTTTTTCCTGCAGCAGCCTGGCAAGCATTGCACTTGTGATCAGTGGAGGAGGGGGGCAATGTCAGGCTTCTGCAGACAAGCCCTGCAGATTTCTGCCTCTACTTTCATACATGCTGACTGTTTGAAAGTTGCAGGGTTTGTGAATGAACTATAAAGAGTGCTCATCAGCGTCCCTCGCAGTCCATTCAGAACTACAAGCCGCCAGTAGATTTCAAGTAAAAATTCCCACCTGAACCAGTGAATGAAATTGCAGTTAAACTGCGGCCAGACACGTGAACTGAGCCTGAGGAGTAGTACTTTAGAAGACTTTTGCCTCTTCATTAGTATACCCAATATGGGCAATGCTGCGAGATCTGCTTTAGTGATCTCAGCCTGTGTATCTGATTAAGATGAACACCCCATTTAATAGTAAAATTCTGTTCTGTCTGGATCACAATTTATACATTGTTCTACCCATGTAAAGGGACTAATATAAAACGAGAACTTTCATACATTCTGTGAAAAAAGATACAAATAGTGTGGACACTGAAGAATATTATTATATTGCCGGTGTTCAGCGCTGAGACTTCCTCGCATATATATGGATCTAGTATATTAAAGCGGAGTTCCACCAAAAAAAAAAATATGAAATGTTAGCAGCTACAAATTCTGCATCTGCTGACTTTTAATATTTGGACACTTGCCTGTCCAGGGCGCCCGCAATGTCAGCACCCGAAGCCGATCTGGCTCTCAGGTGGAGGCGCTGCTAATTTCGGTAAGGGAATCAGAAAGTGAAGCCTTGTGGCTTTACTTCCTGGTTCCCTACTGCGCATGCACTAGTTGCGTTGCGCTATCTCACTGGTCTTTGCTGTCTTCTGGGACCTGACGTAGATCACCACGGTTACAGCGGCGATCTATGTCCGGAAGTGGGAGCAAATGCCTGTGTCAGACAGGTATCTGCTTCCCCCTGATAGGTGCCAAATGTGACACCATGGCGGGGGTTCCGAAAAGCGGAAGTTCCATTTTTGGGTGGAACTCCTCTTTAAGCAGTCAGTGCTATGGTGTATATGTGTGGTTGTCTGGAACAACATTGCTCAGTTTTTATACAGCAAGTCCATGGTGGTGATTCATTATTTGTTTTTCTATTGTATTGTTTTTTTCTATTATTTTTTGTGATATTATAGTATTTTATTTATTTTTTTAATAAAGAACATATCTTTATTTATTTGATAATACGATGGGGACCATTTCTTTTTCTATTTACAACATTTTCAATACGTTTCCATTTCCGTGTAAAATTTGTGTAAATTTTTTTGGAAGGGTTGCTTTTGTTAGGTCGTCTCTCTTTCTGAAAATGCTGGTTTGTTTCCTGTCTGTGGCTTTAGTGATCTTGAGTTACTGATGCCATAAGTCAGGGCTTGACAAATTTGCTCAAAATCTAGGAGCCAGCTAAAAAAGTTAGGAGCCAGGAACGCGCACCGTCCCGCCGATCTCGCTCGCAGAAGCAAACGCATACGTGAGTAGCGCCCGCATATGAAAGCGGTGTTCAAACCACACATGTGAGGTATCGCCGCGATTGGTAGAGCGAGAACAATAATTCTAGCCCTAGACCTCCTCTGTAACTCAAAACATGCAACCCGTAAAAAAAAAAATTGTAAACATTGCCTATTGAGATTTTAAAGGGTAAAAATTTGTCACCATTCCACGAGCGTACGCAATTTTGAAGCGTGACATGTTGGGTAAAAAAATGGGGCTACCTTTACTGTTGTCTTATTTTTTTATAAAAAAAAAGTGTATTTTCCAAAAAAGTGCGCTTGTAAGACCGTTGCTCAAATACGGTGTGATAGAAAGTATTGCACCGACCGCCATTTTATTATCTAGGGCGGGGATATGCAATTAGCGGACCTCCAGCTGTTGCAGAACTACAAGTCCCATGAGGCATAGCAAGACTCTGACAGCCACAAGAATGACACCCAAAGGCAGAGGCATGATGGGAGTTGTAGTTTTGTAACAGCTGGAGGTCCACTAATTGCATATCCCTGATCTAGGGTGTTAGAACCCCTAAACAATTATATATATTTTTTATTCTAAGTAAAGGGAAAAAGGAGATGGGCTCCATTAGCATTGCTGGTTGTCTTGTCATACCAACGGCCACCACAAGAGGGCGCCAGGTTCCAGAAGGAAGCATAGGACTGCAGAAAGCCACAAAGCCACGGCCTCAATTACCGGCCGGCATGGCCCAACGCGATCGTGGCGGGGGGGGGGGGGGGGGGGGGTGCGCACGGAGACACAGGATACCCCAGGTCGCAAATGTGACATGCTTCTGGGTCAGTGCTTCACTGCTACTTCATTTATTATGGTGTCTGAAATTGTTAAAGCTGGAAAATCTAACAGGAATTTGATACATTTGTTCTGAGCAGCGCTTCTTTTCCACTTCTGTTCTGTATAGAGTGCTATTTTTTTTGAATACTTGTGAAGTTTAGAAGTAATCTTATCACTGTGTGTTGGGGCTCGTTTACATTTGCATGAGTTCTACGAAGGGATCTGCGGTAGATTGCTTTTCTGATGGCTGTACAGGAGTGGTGACACCCTCTGAATTACTATTTTTTTTTTTTTTTGTTAGCCAGGTTTTTCTTAACCACTTGCCGACCACCCCATATCAGATTTAATGCTTCAAGGCGAACGTTCTGTGCAGAATCGTGGACATGTGCGCGTGTATGTGATTCTGCACTTCCGCCTAGGGGGCGTACACGGCTTCTGCTGTGACTTGTTGCAGCAGAAGCCGATCAGTGGGTGGCGACCAATGGATATCCACCAGCGCCCACCGATCGTCGGGAGAAAACACAGAATGGAGCTCTGCCCTATGTAAAAAAGACAGGGGAAGTGCTGGATTTTGTGTCCCTGGAAAGCAGGGAATAAAATCAATCACTTCCCTTTAGTAAAAGCACCACACACAGTACACAAACACTGGCTAGGCACACCTTTTAACCCTTTTGATCGTCCTAGCTGTTTAACACCTTCCCAGCTAGTGTCAGTACAGTGACAGTGCATATTTTTTTAGCACTGATCATTGTATTGATAACTAGATTGTGATTAACCAGTTCTAGGTACACACCTCATATCCAGATCCTGAGTATACACTAGTAGAAAAACAATGGATGGGAGGAGAAACTCCCATAAATCAAGTAAGATTTTTTTTTTTTTTTTTTTTTTTAGGATATGCCACCAAAACAAGCTGTATTTGTGGTTAATTGGGATACAGCGGTGCAACCATGGACCTAGTATTTCCCTTGAATGGATCGCAGTTGGTGGGAGTACTGGCTGCTGTATGTGGCAGGAGGTATAATTTTCACATGTGTACAGTTTTATCTGCCCACTGTGTTATTTTGAGGTGGGTGGTTGGGCAGCAGTAAAACCACAGCTCAACTGCCTATTTTTACCGCCCCGACCACAAGTGTAAACAAGCCCTTCATGTTTTCAAGAAATTGGTCCCTATGTTCATTTTTATATGTAAATAAGTTTAGCCATTGTTACTGCATACTTCTGTCCTTGCATTTCTAGTCCTTGCAGGGCTGTACATGTTCTTTTTTCAATGCAAGTCTTTGGATCTGCTGACCCAATGATAACCATGATAACCCAATGATATATATATAATAATATATAAAAAAAAAACTACTGACCCAATGGTAACAATGCATGTTTTACATGTAGCTGATGTCTTACTTCAAGCTAGGAGGCAGAGTGCAGAAAAGTTTCATAAAGACATGGATGACCGAGTTTGGAGTGGAAGACTTTGACTGCACAGAGTCCTGACTTCAACCCGATAGAACACCTTTGGGATGATTTAGAGCGGAGACTGTGAGCCAGGCCTTCTTGTTCAACATCCGTGCCTAACCTCACCAATGTGCTTCTAGAAGAATAGTCAAACATTCCCGTAGACACACTCCTAAACCTTGTGGACAGCCTTCCCAGAAGAGTTGAAGCTGTTATAGCTGCCAAGGGTGGGCCAACTTAATATTGAACCCTACTAACTAAGACTGGGATGCCATTAAATTTCATGTGCGTGTGTACAGGCAGGTGCCCCAAAATTTTGGTAATATAGTGTATGTAACTATATACATAGTTATTTTCAGGGCCGTCTTTAACCACTTAACCCCCGGACCATATTGCTGGTCAAAGACCAGAGCACTTTTTGCGATTCGGCACTGCGTCGATTTTACTGACAATTGCGCGGTCGTGCGACGTGGCTCCCAAACAAAATTGGCGTCCTTTTTCACCACAAATAGAGCTTTCTTTTGGTGGTATTTGATCACCTCTGCGGTTTTTAGTTTTTGCACTATAAACAAAAATAGAGCGACAATTTTGGAAAAAAATTATATTTTTTACTTTTTGCTATAATAAATATCCCCCAAAAACATATAAAAAAAAATGTTCCTCAGTTTAGGCCGATACGTAGTCTTCTACATATTTTTCGTTTAAAAAAAAAACGCAATAAACGTTTATTGATTGGTTTGCGCAAAAGTTATAGCGTTTACAAAATAGGGGTACTTTTATGGCATTTTTATTAATATTTTTTTTTTTTTTACTAGTAATGGCGGCGATCAGCTTTTTTTTTTTTTTTTTGGTACTGCGACATTATGGCGGAAACTTTTGACACATTTTTGGGACCATTGGCATTTTTATAGCGATCAGTGCTATAAAAATGCATTGGATTACTATAAAAATGCCACTGGCAGTGAAGGGGTTAACACTAGGGGGCGGGGAAGGGGTTAAGTATGTTCCCTGGGTGTGTTCTAACTGTAGGGGGGGTGGACTGACATGGGGAAATGTCGGATCTTCTGTTCATACATTGTATGAACAGAAGATCAGCATTTCTCTCCCGGACCGGGAGCTGTGTGTTAACACACACAGTTCCCGGTCCTCGCTCTGTAACGAGCGATCGCGTGTACCCGGCAGCGATCGCGCCCGTCAGGCACGGGAGTCGGGGGCGGGCGCCCCTATTGGCTGCTGGGCGAGGTGACGTATAGCTACATGCTCTCGCCCAGCAGAGCCTACCTGCCGCCGTAGAACTTTGGCGGCTGGTCGGCAAGCAGTTAAGGCAGGGCAAAAGGGGAAGCTGCCCTGGGCCCTGTCATTGTTGGGCCCAAAGAAGCTGCCTCATACTTTCCAACTATCCTGGTTTGAATTCCCTTGTCCCTTAAAGTTTTAGTTCTTTGCTGTGTCCCGATATCTCAGTGTGAAGTTCCGTTACTAATGCTGCCCGACTCTGCCCTATTTTTGTGTACGGATGACTCGCCTGCAGACCCTGTGTTTACATGTAAATAACCGGAATTCATATGTAAATAGCGGCATCCGGTGGCATTGATCTGTATAACATGCCCCCTAAAGGTCATACCCACCATCACCTACACTGAATGCTGCTGGATCCCTAGGAGTTTTCTGTCTATTGATGTGTCCGCTCACCTCCCCAGGCCATGGTGTAAAGGGAGTGAAGAGATGATCTGCTGTAACCTCTAGCAACTAATTAGTGAGCCGTAATGTGTGCTGTAATCTCTAGAAACCAGTAGTCAGTAAACGGTAATGATATGGTGTAACCTCTGGCATCCAATTGCTGCCTGATCTGATACAGTAAACTGATTTGAGTCTAGATGCTGTTTATTGTATGTCTCATGTGCAGGTGGAGAGTGAAATTGGGAGGCCCCAAGAAAATTTTTGCCCAGGGTCCAATCAATATTAAAGACGGCCCTGGTTATTTTTAAGGTATCCCACTCAACTATACTCTCCTCCTGACATGCAACCATGTGTGTTCACTTCCACTGTCATAGCAGCTGCTGAGCCTCTGAACGTCCGTTTAGCAGCAGCAGTGTACATGGGGTTTAAGGCTGCATTCACACCTAGGCGTTTTGTCGCCTGAAGCGCGACGCTACAATACGCTGGAGGGGAAAAATAACATTGTCTATGGAGATGGTTCACATCTCCACGCCGAATGCCTGAAGCAAGTCCCGGACCCTTTTTTTGTTGCGCGTATCGGGCGGCTTCGGCGTTTTCCATAGCCGACAATGACCTATACAAAACCGCGGTTAAAAGCGTCGCGTTTTGTCGGGGCAAATCGCGGTACAAAACGCCCCAATTTGTCGCAGCAAATCTTGGTACAAAACGCAGCAAATCGCCTATGCAAAGGTGTGAATGCAGCCTAAGAGCATATGCCTGTAAACTCCTGAAAAAGTCCTAGTGTGCATGGACACATTGGCTAACATGGAGGGGAGTTTCCAGGTAGAAAAAATTAGGCTGCATTCACACCTGAGCGTTTTCAGCTCCTAAAACGCTCAAATTGCCTGAAAAACGCACAAGCAAAATCCCATTCATTTCAATGGCACCTGTTCACATCCTGAGCATTTTGTCACCTGAAGCAAAATGCCTGAAAAACGCCTTAAGCTCAAAAAGAACATGAGCTTCTTTTGGCCAGATTACAGATTTTTTTTTTTTTTTTTTTTTTTTTTTTTTAGCTTTTTACATTGGTGACCTGTACAAAATCGCTGTAAAAACACGTGACTTTGAAACGCTTGGGTGTGAATGCAGCCTAAGAGCTCAAAAGCCTGTAGGGGCAGCTTTGTTGAGTTTCTTTTGAGCTGCAGTGTGCATTAACCCTTATAAATTTTAATACAAAGCAAGGTACTTGCAGGTACAGTGCACAAACTATATTGCAGTGGCAGACTTGCTAAAAGTGGTTGTAAACTTCAGACATGAAATGTGAACAGAACATATCCCTCTATAGTGTGTAGGTGTCTCAGTTAAGAGCTGATTGACATCAAAACAGCTCTGTTCCCGTGTGCTCTATAATGAGGGACTGTCCTGTCCTTCCAATCAGCTCTGAGACCTCTTCTTACTGAGCTCTGCAGAGTGTATTTTTAGCTCTACGCCCCCTGTTTTCTGACAGCTCAGACAAGCTTTATAAATTCTTCACTTTGACTGGGTGTAGAGAATACTGCAGATAAACAGGTACAACGGAGGATCTGTTTAATCTCTGTGTACCACCTGAGGCCAGTCACTTCGCTGGATGTATGTAAGCGTTTACAACCACTTTTAACCGCTTGCTGACCAGCCTACGACGATGTATGTTGGAACAATAGCACGGCTGCGCAAATGGGCACACAGGTACGTCCCCTTTAAATCGCGGCTTGGATAGTATTATTCCATGGAGGTAAGGAAGCGGTGAAACCCTACAAAGAATCCCTGATACCACATCATTAAATGCGGCCAAAAGGCTGATTCCAAAGAAATGGCAGGAGGTGGAGTGTCCATTTATTGGGGAGTGGATCGACTCGGTAGAAGAAACGTATAGTATGGAAGGACTAAAGAACAGCATAGAGGAGGGAAAAACAGGATATAAAGAGAAATGGCAAAAATGGAAGGAATTCAAGAAAACCTGGAGCTATGCGGAAAACCTAAGGATTAAGACTTGAATAGGGGCCAGGGTAAGAAGGAACAATATTGAAAGGGTGCAAGTGTAGCAACGTGGAGGTAGCAGGGGAAGGGATGGGGGGGGGGGGGGGAGTGGGATGTGATAAAATAGGGAGCAGCTTATTTAATATTTGTTTTTTCTTCTCTAAATGTCTGTATATGGTCACATAAAAGAAAAAAAAAACGTGGCTTAGTGGGCACGTGTCGCCGGCGGGGGGCGAGCCCACCACGCACTCCGTAACCGTGCCCACGGGTCCCGCGGACCCTATGTCCGCCGGTGTCCCGCGATCGTGACACAGAGCTGCAGAATGGGGAAAATGCCTATGTAAACAAGGCATTTCCCTGTTCTGCCTAGTGACATGACAGGGATCTACTGCTCCCTGTCATCGGGTGCAGTGATCGCTGTCATGTCAGTGGTAGCCCACCCGCCCCCCACAGTTAGAATCACTCCCTAGGACACACTTAACCCATTGATCGCCCTCCTGGCTTTTAACCCCTTCCCTGCCAGTGTCATTTACACAGTAATCCGTGCATTTTTAAAGCACTGATCGCTGTATAAATGACAGTGGTCCCAAAATAGTGTCAATTGTCTGACGTGTTTTCCATAATGTCGCAGTCACGATAAAAATCACAGATCGCTGCCATTACTATTAAAAAAAAAAAATGCCATAAATCTATCCCCTATTTTGTAGATGCGATAACTTTTGTGCAAACCAATCAATATATATATATATATATATATATATATATATATATATATATATATATATATATATATATATATATATATATATATAATATATATATAGTAAATAAAAATGTAGAATACATATCGGCCTAAACTTAGAATTTTTTTTTATATATATTTTTGGGGTATATTATAGCAAAAAGTAAAAAATATTGCTTTTTTTTTTTTAATTGTGGCTCTTCTTTTGTTTATAGCGCAAAACATGAAAATAGCAGAGATGATCAAATTCCACCAAAAAAAGGGACGTAAATATTGTTTGGGTGCCATGTCACACGTCCGCGCAATTGTCAGTTAAAAATACGCACTGTTGTATCGCAAAAAGTGCTCTGGTCAGGAAGGGGGTAAATTCTTCCGGGGCTGAAGTGGTTAAAGTGGGATTGTTTTTGTATGTCACAGTTAAAAGAAGTAAGAGAGATTCTTATCATCAGAATGTTGAGTGGGGCTTTCTATATTGATATCACACGTCTGTTTCTTCTATCTGTCGGCTGACATCATTTTTTTTTCATGGCATTTTCATCAAAGACTGATTTTGTTTATTTTCGCACAATATCTAGCAGCGTTTGATTTTGTCTCCCCTAAGATACATATTGTAATCTCATTATGTAAGAAATATGGGCCTTACTAGGATTGTCCTAGTTGTGTCAAGTAGTTATTGCCTTTGATGTCTCATTTCCTCATCTCTTTTGGATTCAGGTTGACAACACAAGCAAGATTTTTCAGAATGGCATATTGAATTAAAATTCTTTTACATCTTAGAAGAAGAAAGCCTAAAAAATAAGCGTATCATTATAGGTGTTCAGCGTTGGAAGGAAGTTCTAACATGTAATGGAGGCTTTCAATGTCGATGCGCACATTTAATTAACTCTATAAGTCTTGGATGTGACAAGCTCATTTCTTCTTACTGTGATTGGTAGACGGCCTTATGCCGCATACACACCATCACTTTATGTGATGAAAAAAAACGACATTTTCTGTGAAGTAAAAAACAACGTTTTTGAAACTTCAATTTTCAAAGACGAAGTTGCCTACACACCATTGTTTTTCTCACAATGTTCTAGCAAAGCGAGGTTACGTTCACCACGTTTTTCCATTGAAACTCGCTTCATAGCTAGCTTCTGGGCATGCGCGGGTGTAAAAACGTTGTTTTAAACAACGTTTTTTTGCTACACACGGTCAATTTCTGTGAAGTGAAAAACAACACATAAAATTGAAGCATGCTTCAATTTTTTTTGGTCGTTTTTCAGAAGACATAAACAACGTTATCCCCCACACACGGTCATTTAAAGTGACGTTTTTAAAAACGTAATTTTTTTTCATCACATAAAGTGATGGTGTGTACGCGGCATTAGAGTTGTGTTGGCTAATAGCTGAAATCGGGACATTCCGAGGATTTACTGGAGTTCTGTTAATGTTGGATATCATTTAGAAATCTCCTAACAATTTTTACCTTTCTTCATTCAGACTCGAAATGTATGCAAAAATAAGTGTTGGTGTGCTGCTCAAAAGTTGGCAGAAATCGTGAAATTTTGATATTGAAAATATGACTGATCGTGCCAAAAAGGTAGAATTTTTTTTTTTTCCTAAATGGCTTCCTTTACCTTAGTGCAGTCCTCCTTCACTTACCTCATCCTTCCATTTTGCTTTTAACCCTGACCTTTAGGCAGCTAAAGGACCTGGCCAGTTTTTGCGATTCGGCACTGCGTTGCTTTTACTGACAATTCCGCGGTCGTGCGACGTGGCTCCCAAACAAAATTGGCGTCCTTTTTTCTCCACAAATAGAGCTTTCTTTTGGTGGTATTTGATCACCTCTGCGGTTTTTATTTTTTGCGCTATAAACAAAAATAGAGCGACAATTTTGAAAAAAAATCAATATTTTTTACTTTTTGCTATAATAAATATCCCCCAAAAACATATAAAAAAAAAATGTTTTCCTCAGTTTAGGCCGATACGTATTATTCTACCTATTTTTGGTAAAAAAAATCGCAATAGGCGTTTATTGATTGGTTTGCGTTTACAAAATAGGGGATAGTTTTATTGCATTTTAATAATTATTTTTTTTACTACTAATGGCAGCGATCAGCGATTTTTGTTTTTATTTTATTTTTTATTTCGTGACTGCGACATTATGGCGGACACTTTGGACAATTTTGACACATTTTTGGGACCATTGTCCTTTTCACAGCAAAAAATGCATTAAAAATTGCAGTTTGGGAGTTAACCACTAGGGGGCGCTGCAGGGGGTTAAGTGTAACCTCATTTGTGTTTCTAACTGTAGGGGGGTGTGGCTGTAGGTGTGACGTCATTGATTGTGTTACCCTATAAAAGGGAACACACGATCGATGACGGCGCCACAGTGAAAAACGGGGAAGCTGTGTTTACACACAGCTCTCCCCGTTCTTCTGCTCCGGAGACTGATCGCAGGACTCCAGCGGCGATTGGGTCACGGAGCTTCGGACCGGGTCAAGAGCGTGCGCCATGGGCGCGCTCCCGCGACCCACGGCTGGGCACTTAAAGAGGACGTGCTTGTGCCCAGCCGTGCCATTCTGTCGACGTATATGTGCATAAGCGGTTAAATGTCCCTAGTTCGTCTGAGAAATCCTCACTTCCTGTTCTTCTGTATGTAACTCCACACAGTAATGCAAGGCTTTCTCCGTGGTGTGGAGTGTCCTGCTCGCCCCCTCCCCTGGAATACAGGAGAGTCAGGATGCTCTCTACGTTGCAGATAGTGATAGAAGCTGGGTGTTAGTGGGCGTCCTGACTCTCATGTAGTCCAAACACCCAGCTTCTATCTCTATCTGCAACGTAGAGAGCATCCTGACTCTCCTGTATTCCAGGGGAGGGGGCGAGCATGACACTCCACACCAGGGAGAAAGCCTCGCATTACAGTGTGTAGTTACAGACAGAAGAACAGGAAGTGAGGATTTCTCAGAAGAAATAAGGACATTTAAAAACAAAATGGAAGGATGAGGTAAGTGAAGGAGCACTGCACTAAGGTAAAGGAAGCTATTTAGGGAAAAAAATTGTACCTTTACAACCCCTTTAAGGCTAGTGATCATATGAAGCCATTTATTATCACATAGTTTTGGCTTCTTTTTATATCGTAACTGAAATCACCCAAATGGCCCTGATCAAAAGTTTACATGCCCTGGAATGTTTGGCTTTGGTAGAGACACACCTTCAAATGGCAATTAAAGTAGTTCTAAAGTCAGATGGTTTTTCATCTCAATACATTTTATGCATTAAGATAAAAAACCTTCGGCATGCAGCAGCCCCCTCCTAATACTTACCCAAGCCCCATCTTGATCTAGCGATGTTGCACATGAGCCTCAGCTGTTTATGACTATCACTCCTGATTGGCTGAGCCAATGGCGCCTGCTGCTGTCAACTAAACTCAAACCCACGGCTGTCTGAATGGACTCACAGAGCAGTGGCTCAGGTGCCTCCATAGCAAGCTGCTTGCTGTGGGGACTCTCAGCAAAAGGGAGGGACCCAAGAAGAGGAGGATCTCTACTGCGCTGTGCAAAACCACTACACAGAGCAGGTAAGTATAACATGTTTGGTATTTAAAATAAAAAAACTTTCATATCACTTTGAAGGTTAATTTCCCACATACACTATATTTCCAATAGTATTGGGACACTTGACTTTACACGCACTTGAACTTTAATGGCTTCCCAGTCTTAGTCTGTAGGGTTCAATATTGAGTTGGCCCACCCTTTGCAGCTTTACCAGCTTCAGCTCTTCTGGGAATGCTGCCCACAAGGTTTAGGAGGGTGTCTATGGGGATGTTTGACCATTCTTCCAGAAGTGCATTTATGAGGTCAGGCACTGATGTTGGACAAGAAGGCCTGGTTCGCAGTCTCTGCTCTAATTCATTCTTAAGGCGTTCTATCGGGTTGAGGTCAGGACTCTGTGCAGGCCAGTCAAGTTCCTCCACCCCAAACTTTCTCATCCATGTCTTTATGGACCTTTCTTTGTGCACTGGTCCAAATCATTTGGTGGAGGGGGGATTATGGTGGGGGGTTGTGTTTATGAGGTTGGGCTTGGCCCCTTAGTTCCAGTGGAGCGAACTCTGAAGGCGTTGGCATACCAAGACAATTGGACAATTTAATGCTCCCAACTTTGTGGGTAAGAGTTTGGGGATGGCCGCCTCCTGTTCTAACTTGACTGCTCACCAGTGCGAAGATCTTTGATTGCAGGAAATAAATTTGCACCATGGGCTGACTAAGTCTTCATGCACACTAGACGTTGGCTCCCTGTGCATGAGACTGCAAGCAGCCTGCAAATATCTGCAAGGCTGAAAGCTGCTGGGGGGTATACCGAGTGGTACTGAAGTTTAGGGCTGGTACACAAGTAGTTACAGGTTTTAAGTTTAAGAGCTGGAGGAAATGTCCAAGGACGACGCGTGCAGAAATCGGCGCACTTGTGTTTTAATTGATAACTACAAGTCCATCTGTAGTGGTGGTTGTGCCGTGTTCAGCCTTAAATATGGTTCTAACATGAAACGTTGTGGGTTTAGCCTTTAGTCTTCCGCTTACACTTTTTTATTTTTTCTAAATAATTTGAAAAAAATATATTGTAGGTGTGTGTGTGTGTGTGTGTGTGTGTGTGTGTGTGTGTGTGTGTGTGTGTATGTGTGTATGTGTGTGTGTGTGTGTGTGTGTATATATATATATATATGTGTATATATAAACATTTTGTGGCTACAAAGGCATGTATTTATGTGAAACGTTCAACAAATAAAAAGCAGATATTCATGATGGCTGTTTAGGGGTCAGGCCCAAAACAACTTGATAAATCATCCTATGCAGAAGCTCCACCGGATCCCAAATGGCCTGATTGCTACCACCTTGAGGTCAGGGCACCATAGGAAAAAAAAAATTCTGAAAACTCTTTAGGAAGGAGCAGTTTCAGGTAAGCAGCCTTTGACATAGATGATGAGTGAATAGGTTTAACCCTATTTAAATCATTGTCTTGTCTTCATCATGCTGGGCTGACAAAGAGCTCAGCTGTGTGTTTTCTCTGCCACCCAAAAAGTGTAATTAATAATGCTGTCATTTTGTGTGCTGCTTCTTCCCGCTCACTGATCTTGTCAGTTCATGTTGCTGGACAATCTCCATGATGTCATTCCCTGTGCATTTGGTGGCTTTTCATGAAGCTTCACAATTCTGTTCCCTTAACAATTACAGCATTTCTCTGATCTTCACATGTAACGTTCTGGAATAGTTATCTAAGGCCGTTTTTGCTTTTGTATTCCAAAGCCAAGCATATTTTATATTTATGCAAATTGGTAAGGTTATATATAGCTTCGATTTGCACATGTAAACACAGCTGCTAACGTGCATTGAAGCAGTTGGTAATCTGGATATGTTGCATTATGTCTCTTGGCTGTGATCACTGACAAATGCATAAAAACAAATTTACTTACACACACACACATATACACACACACACACATACACACACACACACATACATACATACATACATACATATACACATACACAGTTTTAGGCAGTTGTGAAGAAAAATATAGATCGTATTTAACACGCACAGGTGTATAACATGAAAAAGGAGAGAGTTTGGTCGGGGGGACTTTAAATGAGGCCAATCACTATGTAGCGTAAGCATGTGGGATATACAGTATTGCTTAATTGGGTTCCAACACGAAAAGGGGGAATTAGTTGGGGACTTTGAATGGGAGATGTATACCAAAAAGCAGTCTTGGCAAAGAGCATTTTATCATGCCTTGTGAGATCATGTACAGAATACTGAATGACAAAAAAATTGCATCCGCAAAATCGCATAAACATGCTACAAATTACATATACATATTGACGCCATGGTACTTGGCATATCGTGCACAACATGAACCACTGGAGGGGCTTGATGGTATAATGAGAATCTAGGAGTAAAACGATATAAAAAACATAGTCATCTGTATGAACATCTTGCATCCATGTATGTCCGACGCGTTTCGAAACTTAGTTTCAGGGATTTTTTTTTTTTTTAAAGAACTTTGAAGCAAAATAAGGATCATTGCCCATCTGCAGCCTCACAATTGCCCATCAATGCAGCATAATGCCCATCTGCAGCCTCCTCATTGATGAATGCAGCCTGATCAATGCCCATCTCAGGGAGGGGGTGGCATAAGTGCCATCACATTACATACAGCGAGAATCTCCTGTTTACCCAGCGGCCTCTTTAATACAAAGTCCCACCTCCTGGACCAGCTTCTATGGTAGACAGAACACTGGTCCAATGCCAGCCCTGGAGACCGGACTTCCTATTACAAAGGCCGCTGAGTAAACAGGACATTCTCCCGCTTTATGTAATCTGATGGTGCTCGTCACACCCCCCTCCCAGTTCTCCCCGAGGCAGCCCAAATTGCAGTCTCGGTGTATAACATGCACACACTATTTGCAACCGATTTGCTGGGTTAAAAAGTGAGTGTTGTATGCCAATAAATACAGTATTTCAATTGTTTGTTTTGGCAATTAACAAAATGCAGAAGAAAAATCGAAATCCAATCAATTTTTGATGTGACTACTCTTTGGCTCCTGATCAGCAATAATTCTTACTCTCTTGCACCAAGTCAGGGATTTTGTCGGATTAGAGTCAGGTGTATGATTATACCAAGCAGGTGCTAATGATCATCAATTTCATATGTAGGTTGAAACGGTCATTAACTGAAACTGCTGTGTAGGAGGCAAAAAAATTGGGTGAGGAACAGTCAGTCTGCTACTAAGGTGAGGTTTTGGAAGGCAGTTTCATGTCATAGGTCATACAGCTACAAGACATCAGCAAGGTCTCTCCCAGGCAAAGCTTTCAAGGCCGACTGGGGTTTCAAGATATCCTGGTCAAGCTCTTTTGAAGAAGCACAAAGAAACGGGCAACGTTGGGGACCGTAGACAAGGAAACCTAATGCAGCAGATAAAAAACATACCATAGTTGGCTGGACATCTTCCGATGTCGAAGAGAACCATCAGCACAGAACTTGAGAAAACCTGTGGGACCCAGGTACACCCAGCTACTGCCTGGAAAAGTCTGGCCAGAAGTGGTCTTCATGGAATATTTGCAGCCCAAAACATCGGATGTGGCAACAAGGCTAAGTGACTCAATTATGCTCAAAAACATAGGAACTCTGGAGCAGAAAAATGGCAGCAGGTGCCCTGGACCGATGGTCAAAATTTGAAATGCTGTATTTATCGGCGTATAACACACACATTTTCCACTGAAAATAGAGGGTAAACGGTGCCTGCGTATTATACGCCGATATTGTGTTTTTACCAGGGGGGGGGTCTGCCCCAGGAGGCACACATCATGGCCGCCCTGCCTCTCCTGGCTCTGGGACATCGCTATCTGCATAGTCTAAAGTTGAGAAAAAAATCCCTTGCCAGCCCCTTGTCCCTACACTGCTTCTCCTGTGTCATTGTCATTGTAAAACCGCTTTTAAATGCCTCAATAGCTCAGTTTTTTCTGGCTGCTTTCCTCCTTCCACTCCTCCTCCTCCGGAGTGTAGCTTTAGAAATTTGGGTTTGTGTTATACGGTATTTGGCTGTAGCAGGGGGTAGTTTGTTCACTGAAGGACAAGAGAACAGTACGATAATGAGCGTCTGCAGGCATCCGTGAAGTATGGTAAATGTTCCCAGCAAGTTTGGGGCTGCATTTCTGCAGTTGGAGTTTTGATCATGATCAATGTGTCCTCATTGCTGAGAAATACAGGCAGATACTTATTCATCATGCCCTACCATCAGGGAGGTGTGTGACTGGCCCTATATTTATTCTGCAGCAGGACAATGACCCAAACATACAGCCAATGTCATTAGGAACTATCTTCAGTGTAAAGAAAAACAAGGAGTCTCGAAAGTGATGGTTTTGCCCCCACAGAGCCCTGGTCTCAACATCATCAAGTCTGTCTGGGATTACAGAAGCATTTGAGGCAGCCTACATCCACAGAGAACATGTGGTTAGTTCTTGGAGATGTTTGGAACTACTCCCTATCACTGAGTTTCTTTGAAAACTGTGTGCAAGTGTATCTGGAAGCATTGGTGGTGTTTTGAAGGCAAAGGGAGGTCACACCAAATTTTGATTTTGATTTCTCTTCTGTTCATTTACTTTTCATTTTAATTGATGAAAACAAACTACTGCAGCATATTTTTACACCTGCCTAAACCTTTTGCACATTATTATGTGTGTGTGTGTGTGTGTGTGTGTGTGTGTGTGTGTGTGTGTGTGTGTGTGTATATATATATATATATATATATATATATATATATGTATATATATATATATAATATATACATTTTTATTTATTTGTGTGTGTGTGTGTGTACAGTATCTCACAAGTGAGTACACCCCTCACATTATTGTAAATATTTTATATCTTTTCATGTGAACACTGAAGAAATGACACTTTGCTACAATGTAAAGTAGTGAGTGTACAGCTTGTATAAAGGAGGGGGATCATGCTCGGCTTCAGTATGTCACCGTACATGTTGGCATTCATGGTTCCCTCAATGAACTGTAGCTCCCCAGTGCTGACCGCACTCTTGCAGCCCCAGACCATGACACTCCCACCAGCATGCTTGACTGTAGACAAGAAACACTTGTCTTTGTACTCCTCACCTGGTTGTCACCACACACGCTTGACACCATCTGAACCAAATAAGTTTATCTTGGTCTCACCAGACCACAGGCATGGTTCTAGTAATCCATGTCCTTGGTCTGCTTGTCTTCAGCAAACTGTTTAGTGGCTTTCTTGTGCTATCATCTTTAGAAGAGGCTTCCTTCTGGGATGACAGCCATGCAGACCAATTTGATGCAGTGTGCTTCGTATGGTCTGAGCACTGACAGGCTCACACGTCTACTTCCCAAAGTGAACCTCTGGTTATGATGCTGAGCACGTACACTCCACTTCTTTGGTCGACCATGGCGAGGCCTGTGATCTTGGCCACTGTGCTACAGTTCAGTTTCAGGGTCTTGGCAATCTTCTTATAGCCTAGGCCATTTTTATGTAGAGGAACAACTTTTTTTCAGATCCTCAGTTCTTTGCCATGAGGTGCCATGTTGAACTTCCAGTGACCAGTATGAGCGAGTGAGAGCAAAAACACCAAATTTAACACACCTGTTTCCCATTTCACATCTTGAGATCTTGTAACACTAACGAGTCATGTGACACTGGGGAGGGAAAATGGATAATTGGGCCCAATTTGAACATTTTTACTTAGGGATGTACTTCCTTTTGTTGCCAGTGGTTTAGACATTAATGGCTGTGTGTTATTTTAAGGGGGCAGCAAATGTACACTGTTATACAAGCTGTACACTGACCAATTTTCATTGTAGTAGTGTAATTTCTTCAGTGTGTATGTGTATGTGTATATATAATTTATGCAGGCATCCAGGATAAAGCTGTCCACCTAGATCATCCTCCACACCGCCATCAACCGCATCCCTTCCACGCTGCGCTCCATGAGCGCATCAAGCCTCGCTTTAAGATCTCTCCACTGCAGGGTAGTCTTCCCGGTCACGATTGCAGACTTACAGCGATGAGAGCCGGTGTCCTGTCGAGAAATGCCCGAACGGAACTACGCAGCACATGCACAGAACGGAGTCGCCGAATGGCTGAGTTTACGATCGGCTGTGGATGGCGCCTGTGCACAATAGCCTAAAGAGGACCTTTGATCATGTTGTGTTTTTTTTTTTTAACGTGTAAAAATAGAAAAAAATTCAAGAGTCCCCGTGCTCTCGCGCACAGAAGCGAATGCACACGTAAGTATGCATATGTAAACTCCTTTAAACCACACGTGAAGTATTGACACGTGCATTTAGAGGGAGAGCAACAATTCTAGCTAGACTTCCTCTATAATTCTAAACATGTAACCTGTAAAAAAAAAAAATGTAAGGCGTCTCCTATGGAGATTTTTAAGTACCGAAGTTTGGCGCCATTCCCCGAGTGTGCGCAATTTTAAAGCGTGGCATGTTGACTGTCTACTCGGCGGAACATCTTTCACATTTATACAAAAAAAACGGGCTAACTTTACTGTTTTTTTTAATTCATAAAATGTTTGAAAAATTGTTGCGCAAATACCATGTGACATAAAAAGTTGCAACAACTGTCATTTTGTCTGCTAAAAAAAACATAATGTTTGGGGGTTCTGAGTTATTTTTTTTTAGCAAAGAAAGATGATTTTTACATATAGGAGAGGAGTGCCAGAATAGGCCTGGTATGGAAGTGGATAAATGTAACCATATTGCTACACGTAGAGGCTCCTCTCTTCTCTTTTATACTCTGTAGCTTCCGCTGGATTTTGCTTCTATTCCCCTTGTGGAGACTGCCATTTGTGGATGGGAAATTTCATGGTTACACAACCTATCTTTTTATATGGACTGTAGACTGAAGGACTTATGGATAAATGGTTGTGGAACGAATCGTCAGATTTTTCCATTGTTTCTTATGGGTATATTTGTTTAGCTATACAAGTGCTTTGGATTACAAGCCTCTTCCCTAAACGAATTATGCTTGCAATCCAAGGTTTTAGTATGTATGTATGTATGTATTTTACACAAGAGTAAGTCATTCCTGCCATGCTGTAAGTTTATTACCGCTCCGAGATCACATCAACAGTGGGCTCCTGAGAAAAATTAAAGATCTCTGTATAATGCAATTATTTTTACTTCACAAGTCCATCTTCATACAAAATCTAAATAACTCAAGCAAATGTACAGTTTCAAGCATTACAATGCTCTTCATATCAAAAAATTAAACAAAGTGGATCTATCAATTGGACACCATGCAACCAAAAGGTCTTAATGTGAAGTTGGACATATACTACTTTTTATATAATAGTTATTATTAATAATGTTTGAAATCTTAAGTATTGGTTTGCTATTCAATGTGTTTAATGAATATTAACATTTTAGTATTTTATTTGGTAGTTGGTTATTTTGTTTGTATTGGGTAATTTGTAGATCAGATCATTAAAGCGGAACCACACTGTATCCGAGCACCACAAACCAAAAACGCTATTTAATAAAAAAATATATATATATATATATTATTCTAAGCAAACTCCCCCGGCCATCCATATTTCCATGTTTTATTTTGCTTAGAAATCACTTTGAAAAACACCTCCTAGCATTTCTGGTTGTGGCCATCTTGAGTAAGGGCAGATGATTCTGTTGAATTTACTTCCTGGAATCTATTTCCCCCTAGCTGAGGCATGCAGACAGAAGGGTGTGGTTATCTGAGAAACCCCTCCTCCCCTCCTGAAGACTCCTGGAATCTATGAAATTTTTTGCATAGGACTGGCAACCAGAAAGGAACTGAAGTGTAAAAAAAACAGTAAATCTAATATTCTTTTCAATCTATTAATGCTGGCAGCATAAGGATTAAACATAGTCCGTGCTAAAGAGACTGAAGTTTCCCTTTTTTAATGTTATAGTCAATACAAAAGTAAGGTAAATGTAATGGTGTTCAGGAAGGGAAGAGTAAAAAGGATTAGGGCCCGTTCACAGCAGAATGCAGTGTGGGAAACCCTTGTTCCGTAAGTGTTTCCTGCACCACATTCAAAATGAATTGGGTGTGTGATCTGCTGCAGGTGTCCATAATCCTAAGGACACCCCAAGTACAGATCGCAAACGGTGTATTTTTGCCTGCACTAGATCCAGTGCAGAGAGATTTTTTAACCAGCAGTGCAGAATGGGTGAGGGATCTCAGTCATAGAGTAACAAAGAATGTTGCAAAGCGCAATATGGATTTTAATCATGAGAGTGTTATAATTGATGGTTAAATAAAGGTATTTTAGTACAGTAAGCACTATAAGCTATTTCTACCATTTGTTTCTTTTGAGTGCATGGTTCAGTTTTGGAGATAATATATGCATTCTCTTGGAATGATGGATTATCTTGACCTGGGCAAACTGTCGTGATGAACTCCTGGTGAGTAAAAGGGATATTTGGACCTACAAAACCATTAAAGTAGGAATCTAGGCAAAACCTTTTTTTTCATTTTGGATAGAGCAAAAAAGGGTTATAACCCCTGTCGCGTGTTTTTTTTTCCTTTCTTTGTCCCAATGCAGAGATTTCCCTTCACTTCCTGTCCCATTTGTCTAACAGGAAGTGAGAGAAAATCCCTGCAAATAAAGGGAACTTCTTCGGCTCACCAGAACTAGTATTCCCAGTGGAAGATATCCCCTCTATTTCTTTTCTGGGGACAACCCAAAAGTTTATATTTTCTTTTACTTTCAATGATAATGGTAAACAGGGCAAATATAGAGGGTGAATCTTCCTAACGGGGGCTATCTCCACTCTGTTGAACAATAATAATAAAAAAAAAAGTTTTGCCTTTTTTTTTGTATACTTTAAGTCCAAATTACAAGGTGAGAGCACAATTGGTGTTTTTTGGAGAGTGCAGCTTTACTACGGTGGCGCACAGCGGTGAATTTTTAGTTTTGGGTGGAGTGGTACACAAAAGATTGTGTTTGGGATACTGGACTTGCACAATTTTATTTTGAAATGTGGACACTTAAGGAGTATATGCATACATATTGAGCACATGATTTATATTTTTGGGGTATGTTAAAAAGTGCTGCATGTATTATTTCATTTGTAATTTGCTTCATTAGGTGGACTATCTGTGTAGTCTATTGTTTTTTATAGATTAGAGTAGGTGCAGCACAGGAGAATATAGATAACATTTTGCATACTGTGTAATAGATGTAGAGAAGCACTGGGCATATTGGAGACTAAAAAATGAGCCAAGGATAGAAGAAAGTGGTTGATTAGTAGCTGAAGCCCATCGGTACAACCAGTCTGTCTGATTTTTTGCATGCAGTTACTGCCGGCGATTAGTAGCTATGCTGCATTCAATTATATACTGCCCACGCTCACCTGACCCAAAACCAATAGAACACCTCGGGGACATTTTTTCAGTCCATCCGGCGCCAGAAGGTTGTACCTCAGTCTGTTCAGAAGCTCAGTGATGCTCTGGTGCAGATCTGGAAGGAAATACCCCAGGACACCATCCGTTGTCTCATTGGGAGAATGCCCTGATGTCAGGCATGCATACAAGCATGTGAGGGCCATACAAACTACTAAGGACCTTTTTGAGTTGCTACAAAGAAATTTCAGCAAAATGGACTAGCCTGCTGTATCTTTTTTTTTTTTTTTTGGGGTGTCTTTCAAATCGGCCCTCTGTAGGTTGATAATTTTCATTCGCATCAAACGATGTTGCATCTAGGGCTGCAACTAACGATTATTTTCATAATCGATTAGTTGGCCGGTTATTGTTTCGATTCCACAATAGCATTTAAATTTTTTTTTTTTTGGGCCAATTTGTTGTTGGGCAGATTACAAAACACAAATTGCCGCAAAAAACACATTACATGCTTTTCTGCAGCTTCTCCATATTGAACCAAAAAAACAAAATGGCACCATTTTGCGTTAAAACGTTTTTGCCCTTTCCAAATACGCAGCAGCTGAAAAAAAATCATGGATGTGAACGTGTCCCATAGGAAACCATGTAAATGAACTGTAATGTGTTTCTGCAAAAAGCACCAAAAAACAGAGGTGTGAACCCAGGCCTAAGATGTTTAGTAACATAATGGGGTTACAAAAACTTAATAAGTACAAAAAGAGCAAATAATCGCTACTGTAAGGGGTTCATTTTTTTTACTGCGGGACAGTGAAAGTGATATTTACAGTAGCGATTTGCTCTTTTGTACTAATTTTAGTTTTTTTAACCCCATTATGTTACTGGCCGATTAATGGATTATGAAAATTGTAATCGATTAATTTCATAATCGATTAGTTGTCGATTAATCAATTGGTTGTTTCGGCCCTAGTTTCATCCTTTTCGTTCTGAACACTTTACCCAGTCCATATCAGTATAGATATTCAGCATGATATTTTTGAGATCTGATGTGTTTTCAAAATGTACCTTTTTTTTTGTTTTTTTGAGCAGTGTATATTGATAACACATTGGAGGAGCCAGGGGGAGGCAAGGCCAAATGATTGTGGGGTGGTAAATAACATGGAGAGAAGAGAGCTGTTCTAGGATAGAATTCCATGCAATTCATTTGATTTTGTTTTTTTTCTGCATTGAATAGACTGTTTTAGTCAAAATGAATTTCCTCTATATCCACACAATATACTAGTTGAACTGTTTCTCAATTGGTAAATTACAGATTGTTGCACTGAGCACTAAATATTTGAACTTTGCATTTAACTGTAAAAATGTAAGCGTATGGTTAACAGTGCACAATGTGCCATAATCATTGGTCAAGATGCTGTAAATGAGCAAAGAATCTAGATTGTGTGCAGAGTAAGCGGACTTCTTACTCTTGACATCCTTGCAATTTTCAGTTGTTTAATTCCAATATGTGCTTTGTTTTATAGATTTCCCTAGAGAATGATTATTTGGGCCCTAGAAGAATTGAGAGCCTGAAGAAAGAAGATGCGGACTGGCAAAAGAAGGCTCACATGGCCGTGCTTTCTATTCAGGACCTAACGGTTAAATATTTTGAAATCACAGCAAAGGCCCAAAAGGGTAACCATCTACCATTTCCTTTCTGTTGTTTCGTGTGTATGCTCTGTTTGTTGTACTTGCATATCTGCATATAGAAGTTGTGTATCCACATTTGCCAGGTTCTAATGACTAGCATGCTTGGGGCTCCAACTTGTCACATTTTTGTTTCCATTGCCCCTCAAAATTATAAAGGGAATCTGTCGTGTTTCTGGTTGTAGTCACTCTACATGCTGCCATTTTGGTTCTTGATAAACCTGAAGCCAAGAAATCTTTTATTAGCACTAAACCTCAGAACTAGGGTAACAAGTGTGACTTGAGGCCCTTTTCACACTGATGGATCGATCGGCTCCGCCTGTCTGTTTTTTCAGACGGAACTGATCGGACCATCTATTGCTCTCTATGGAGCGATGGATGCCAAGGGACATGTGTCTGTTGACATGTGCCGACATCCCATCCGGTCCACTAAAAACAGAAGGATGGGGATCTGACCCCATCTACCTGTCGGATCGGAAGACCGCCGAAGGTAAACGGATCGACGGTTTGTTTCCATCTGACAGCTTAAAGACAGTGGGCTGTGTGCTCTCTGCATCAGCGGAGTGGTCACGGACCTGTCATCCTCTGGCAGACTCCGCTAGTGTGAAAGGAGCCTAACAAAACTGCAACTGCCACATTAGTTTATACCCTTGATGATGGTGGTGACATTCTTAATATTATCTTTCAATACTGGAATAGTTGGAGATAATTTCAGACTGACTGATTTTCCTGATTTAAGAACTTTTTTTATTTTTTTATTTCTGTGCTCTATAAATTTTGTTTCGGTAGATAATGAATGTATAAAATAATTCTTTGTGATTAAAGCTGTGTATGATCGCATGAGAGCTGACCAAAAGAAGTTTGGGAAGACAGCCTGGGCAGCTGCTGTGGAGCGCATGGAAAAGCTTCAGTATGGGGTTTCCAAGGAGACTTTACAACTGATGCGAGCAAAAGAAATCTGTCTAGAACAAAAGAAACATGCACTGAAAGAAGAGGTAATGTTTCTGGTGTTGGTATATTTTTATAACCGTGCCAGTATCTTTATTTTTTTTTAAGATTTGTAATTTTCTTGATGAATGATATTTTAATATTTAAGATATATTTTTAGGGGTGTTAATTTTCTGCACAAAGTCGACTGTTTTCCTTGTTGGTAATGGACTTAAAACAAAGCTTCCACTTGTAGAAAATTAAAAATAGGAAACTTTAATAAAAGATTTTAGTCTCAATTCACAGGTTAACACACCAGGATAAGGATACTTATTTGTCAAAGTTATTTTTATTTATTTTTTGCTAGTTAGGCCAATGAGATTTGAAAAATTACCTAGGGTGAATAAAAGTATACTATTTGTCCCTGAAACTGAGGATTGGAAATCCCAGATCTGATGAAATATTTTTATGCTGCCCAAATTGTTCAACTGATTAGATTTCACACAAAATTGTCTCCATCTCTATGGATGCAGACTGAAACATGTTCCTGCCCATCTAAATCGATCTCTCAACTGATGTGGCTACCATTTAAGTCTGGGTTCACACCTATGCGAATTGGTTGCGGCTTAAACCGCATCCAATTCACATAACATTATAAAATACTTTAACCACTTCCCGACGGCCGTACGACTATTGACGGCCGCAGGGTGGTTCTTCTTCTCTGGGGCGCCGTCAATTGCCCTCCGCCCCTTTCCGCGTTCCCTGCACACGCTCTCCCGAGCAGGGAACTTCTGTGCTCGCCGTGTCCCTTGGACACAGCCAATCACAGATCGCCGTGAACGGCCAATCGGAGTGGCCGTTTGCCAGGCGATCTGTGCGGCCAATGAGAGATGATCTCATATGTTTACATATGAGATCATTTCTCATTGCCGGCTCTCACAGACAGCGGTGCTGTCAGGGAGAGAGGAGACCGATCTGTGTCTCTTGTACATAGAGACACAGATCGGTCACTCCCCCCACACAGTTAGAACACTATATAGGGAAAACATTTAACCCCTTCCTCACCCCCTAGTGTTAACCCTTCCCTGCCAGTCACATTTATACAGTAATTAGTGCATATTTATAGCACTGATTGCAGTATAAATGTGAATGGTGTCAAAAGTGTCCGATGTGTCTGCCATAATGTCGCAGATCGCCGCCATTACTAGTAAAAAAATAATAATAATAATAATAATTCTGTCCCTTATTTTGTAGGCGCTATAACTTTTGCGCAAACCAGTCTCTTTTTTTTTTTTTTTACTAAAAATATGTAGAATACGTATCAGCCTAGACTGAGGATAAAAAAAAAAAAAATGAGCTATTTATTATAGCAACAAGTAAAAAAAAATGTTTTTTTTTCTAAATTGTCGCTCTATTTTTGTTTATAGCGCAAAAAATAAAAACCGCAGAGGTGATCAAATACCACCAAAAGAAAGCTCTATTTGTGGGGAAAAAAGGACGTCAATTTTGTTTGGGAGCCACGTCGCACGACCGCGCAATTGTCAGTTAAAGCAACGCAGTGCCGAATCGCAAAAAGTCCTCTGGGCAGGAAGGGGGTTTAAGTGCCCAGTAAGGAAGTGGTTAATTTCAATGAGGCTGGTTCACATATGTGCGATGCATTCGCACTGCGCATTGCCGGAAAAACGTGTGCCTTTTCTACGCTTTGCGGTGTGGCTCAGGTGCGAATTCAGGCCCATTATCTCCTATGGGCACGCATCTGATTCGCAGATGTGTTCATTTCTCTTCAGGATTTCTCTCATTCACCTCAATACACTTCCCCCCTCCCCTTCCCCTCTCCCAGGTCTCCAAATTTGCAGCTAAAATGGAAATGGTCTGCTTAACAGAGATAAGAGAGCTGAAAACTCTGGGATTTGCTCCTCAAACCTTTAATTGGTGGATCAATAAGGAACTTTTTCAAATGGCTGACTTTTTTTGGTCATGATGGAATATTAACAAAATTCCTCATTGAAAAATACCTGTTACTAAAGTCGGAATTCTCTCGATACTATCAGATAGTACATTGTATTACTACTTTAACATGTAATCTAGATATAATATCTATGTAATCTTTATTTAAAAAATGTTGACAAGCTTAAAGGACACATTTCAATAATATATTCCATCTTAACATCTATTCCTTTCGAAACTAGGTTATATGGAAAGATGGGAGGGGGGTTTGAATGAAACTCTAGAACTGAAAGATTGGTATATGTTGGAGCATAATGCCTCAAAATCCCTGATTAATACTTCTACCATAGAAGCTAACTACAAAGTTTTTTGCTAAGGTGGTATCTGGTCCCGAAAATGATAGCTTCTTATGTCACAGGAGCTTCTCCATTGCGTTTTAGAGATTGTGGACATGCAGGGACAATGTTTCACTTATGCCGCGTACACACAATCGGAATTTGCAAATTCCGACCGTGTGTAGACTTCATCAGACATTTGCTGTCAGAATTTCCGACAACAAAAATTTGAGAACTGGTTCTCAAATTTTCCGACCACAAAATCTGTTCCCGTAAATTTCAAGCGTGTGTACACAATTCTGACGCACAGAATTCCATGCATGCATGAATCAAGTACGAGATGGAAGCGCTCGGTCTGGTAAAACTAGCGTTCGTAATGGAGATAGCACATTGGTCATGCTGCAAATGTTTTAATCTTTTAATGCAGCGCATTCTCTTCTTTATAATGCTAGAATGATGAAGTTGTTATGCTGCTGATATTCACACACAGTTCTGACAAACTGATTTCTCAGCGACTCCGAGAGATCGGGAACAGCAGCAGATGACATATAAGCGCAAATCGTCTCTCGCCGAACTTCTACTAACACGAGATTAGCAGAAGGAGTCCAAAGAGTGGTGCACTTGTTATTGAACTTCCCTTTTTATAGTGCCGTTGTACTAGATCGCATTCTTTGCGATCGGATTTTCCGACAACATTTGTGCGACCGTGTGTATGCAAGACAAATTTGAGCCAACATCCGTTGGAAAAAAATCCACGGTTTTGTTGTCGGAATGTCCGATAGTCTGTACGCAGCAATATGGTGGCTATGCCTCAAAAGTAAAACCTTTTTTTTTTGGAATACTGTTTATGCTCCTATTTCTTCTCACTAATATTGATTTAACAAAACCCTGAAACAAGCACTACTTTGCAGCCAAATGGAGAAGATCCCTAAACACTTCAGAAGATTGATAAATTATATATTTATAGCGGCAAAAATTACTATAGCCAGATCTTGGAAAACAATAATCCTACCCTTTGACATCCTAAAGGCTAGATTAATCTAGTCTTGGATTTTGATTAATGAACATCTTTCAGTCATATCAAATGATGAGGTTCAATTACTGTATTTGAGAAATCCATTGACTAAATATCAAATTGACGGTTCCAGAACTGTTTCCAAGTTGAAATTGCTTCAAAAATTAAATTTAACCTTCCTTCCTTATTATTATTATTTTTTTTTTTAATATACAAACTATTGAGTGAGTGAGAAACTTGTATAGCGCTACACATGCAAACTGAATTGCCTCAGGGCGCTTGGTATCCATTTCCTACTGTATTTTGCCTTCAGAATAGATGGGTTTTGAGGGTTTTTTTCTGAAGGCCAGGTGATTCACTTCCGTTCGGATACTGGTTGGTAGGGCGTTCCATAGTCTAGGTCCTTGGACTGCAAATCTTCGTTCTCCTTTGGACTTGCTTTGGGTATCTGGAGTAGATTTTGGTCGGTGGATCTGAGAACGCGATTGGGGTTGTGACATTTTAATTTTAAACAACATAGATATTGGGGGGGGCATTTCCTTGAACACATTTGTGTGTCACGCATAGTGCCTTAAACGCAATTCTGTCTTTTACGGGCAACCAGTGGAGGGCCCTGAGGGACAGAGAGATTGATTCCCAGGGTTTTTTCTCCTGTTACAAGTCGTGCCGCCATATTCTGGACAACTTGTAGACGAGCAATTTGGTATTTTGGGAGTCCGAGGTAAAGGGCGTTTGCATAGTCAGGTCTGGAGTTAATTATTGGTCCCATCACGACTGCTATGTCTTCTTTTGGGAGGAAGGGAACGAGTCTACGTAGTAGGCGCAGCAGATGGTGGGATCCGCTGACTACTGAACTTATTTGTGCATCCATTGTCATGTCGGAGTCAAAGGTGACTCCGAGACATTTGACTTTGGTGCTGGGTGTGATGGTTTGTCCCAAAATGGCCCGGGGGTGTCCATGTTGTCGTAGCCAGCCTCTTGCGGTTGGTGTGAAACAGAAGAAGTTCTGTTTTCGATCCATTGGGTTTAAGATAACTCTCCGTCATCCAATTTTCTTTCAGAGTGAGGCATTTCTCTAGTCCGAGATAATGATCCTTTTTTTATTGCTGATACGAAAGTAAAGTTGGGTGTCATCCGCATAGGAATGGTAGAGTAAATTCTGATTACTGATGATTTTGAGGAGAGGGCGGAGATAGATATTGAATAGTATGGGCGACAAGGGAGACACCTGAGGGACTCCGCATGACACTGTGTGCGTTTTTCAGAAGTGAAAGGACCTAGTTTCACTATCTGTGATCGGTTTTCCAGAAAGGAGGAGAACCAGGGTAGATCCGAGTCTGCCACTCTTGCTACTTCCCCTAGGCGGGTCAGCAACAATTTGTGGTCTACTGTATCAAACGCTGCACTCAGGTCCAAGAGTATCAGAAGACAAGATTCTCCTTCATCTGCTGCTTCGAGAGTGTCATCCCATATTTTGAGAAGTGCTGTTTCTGTCCCATGACCAGGACGAAAACCTGATTGAAGTGGATCCAGTAGTTTGTGGGTGTCTAAATGGAGTTGTAGCTGTTGCACTACCACTTTCTCCATCACCTTGGAGCAGCTGTTTAGGCCTGTTATCGGTCGGCGATGTTTTGGGTCTGGGTCTTTGGGGTCAAGGGTGTTTTTTTTTAGAATGGGTTTAATTATGCCTTGTTTCAGGGGGATCGGCACCATGCCTTCCTTGAATGATTGATTCATGAGGTGCGTGATAGACGGTGCCAGAATATCGGCACATTCTTTCAACAGTTTAGTGGGGATGATATCATTAGGCGCTGTGCTGTCTCGCAGGGTACCGGTGATATTTTTGGTGGTGTCGATGGAGATAGATTTTAGCGTAAATTTCATTGATTGTGGCATATTTGTGAGAATCTTGTCTTTGATTTAAGGGGGAGTCGGTAGAGATTCTATTTTGCTGAATAATTTCACAGATTTTTTCCATTTTGTTAATGAAATAATCCGATAATTCATTGCAAAATTCTTGTGATTCAATTGGATATTGTACCCTTGCTGTAATACTTAATGAATTTCATTATTTGTACATTCTTTATTTGAACAAATCTTAATACAATCTTTTGAGAAAACATTTAAAAAAATTACAGTTCCATGTCTGACAATGAGTGCATTAGGCCTCATTCGCACAGAATTGTAGTGCCAGCTGCGGGCAGAATCCAGTGAATTCCTGTGGGTGATTTTACAGGTGGATACAGAATGTTGAAGCCACTCAGCATGTGCAAAGCAGTGACAGGCTAACGCCGACCGCAGCTTTCCACAGCTTGCATCCAATAGAGATCATCTGTACCTAATCCTCGGGTAATCACTGCATGCGCAATTACATGGGTGCCATAAGCTCTCCTTTTGCTTTGTACAGGCTGAGAGGCTGCAACTATCAGCAGGTACCCATGAATCCAGCTACAGGAACTTGCAGTTGGCACCAAGATCCTGTCTTACCGAGACCTTAGACATTTTTAAAGCTTTGTGAATTAGGCCTTAGACTCTGAGGCCTTAGACTCTGAGGCCTTAGACTCTGAGGCCTTAGACTCTGAGGCCTTAGACTCTGAGGCCTTAGACTCTGAGGCCTTAGACTCTGAGGCCTTAGACTCTGAGGCCTTGTACACACGACCGAACATGTCCACTGAAACTGGTCTCGCCCTAGATGTTTAACCCCTTCCCAGCCAGTGCCATTAGTGCAGTGGCAGTGCATATTTTTTAGCATTGTTTACTGTATTGGTGTCAGTTTCCCGCAAAGTGTCAAGTGTCAGTCTCCGATTTTAACCTGCAATCTTGCAGATCGCGGCCATTAAAAATCTAAAATAAAAATCCCATAAATATATAACAGTTTTTTATATATATATATATATATATATATATATATATATATATATATATATATATATAACACAGTGGTGATCAAATACCACAAAAGCTAAAAAAAAATTGGGGGGGGGGGGGATATTTGGGTACAGCGTTGCATGACCACGCAATTGCGCATTTAAAGTAACGCAGTGTGGTATCGCAAAAAGTGGCCTGGTCATGAAGGGTGGTAAATCTTCCAGAGGGCGAATGGTTACAATCGGTGTCAACGGCAATGGGGAAATTTAAGCAATTTTTAAAGAAGGTCAAAATAGCTAAAAATCTTTAGAACTTGGTACTCTTTGGAGTTGATGGGTGTTTTGCTTCTTTGACAACTGTAGGTATATATCAGAACAAATTGTGTGTTATCCTAAGTGAATACCTGATTGTGAAGTGTATAGAAAAAGACAAAAAGAATACATACATAGTTGTGTGTACTTCCTGGGCATCTTCTCTTTTTGAGCACCATTAGGCTACATAGTAAGGCTCACACAAAGGCGATGCTTAGTAGTATGATATCGCTACTAAAATTTTGGCAATTAATCACTAGCGGTAACATTCAATAGCAATAACACACATTTGGAACATTGCGTGAATGATTAGCGATCACTACTACAGGCTGTTTGTGTGCCTCTTATAGAGGTCATTTGTTTGAAATGAATGGCAATCTATTGCTACTACAAACGATTAAGTGCTGGTGATTTTAGTAGCACAATTTCCTTTTAATCACCTGTCTGCTCTTTTGCCTTCTTTAGTTTATGTATAAAGTTTTTATTTGTAAATGTTTGTCTTTGGTGTTCGGTCTTTAATTGAGTTCCTGGTGTTTGGAGTTTAGTTCACTGTTTATCCACAAGCTTTTTAGAACTTGAAATACGAACTTTTAGATCTTGACTTGAGGGTTTAGGAGTCTTCCTGTTCAGTTAGCGTGTTCTGTTTTCGATCATACTGTACTATTATTACTGGTCTGGTCTGCCTCAGAACATGATGTCCTTATACTTCACTTTTCAGTGTTGTTTTTAAGTTTTGATGTGGTGCCTGGTCAAATATGTGGCTGGCGTGTTTTGTTCCCTTTGTGAGATTGAGGCACATGAGTTTCATATAAGCTGGGTATTGATGTTGAATTGCATGTTGCTTCTTTTAGTTAATTGCTGCTGTATGATACATGGCGCGCCTTCAATTCTTTCAGCTTGAATTTTCTCAAGCATTGTAGACTACCAAGTTCAGAATTTTGCATGCAGACTTGTGTCCAGGAAGGTTGGGGTCTGCCTTTGGGCTTGTGTCGGTGGCATCAGTTTGACATGCATTCAGAATTCATTGACATGCATTTAACCTCTTCCTGACCTGTATTTGACCAAGTGGGTTTTTCATTCCCATTTGTGTAGGAATGCACAACCTGCATTAAGCAAACAAAAGCCCTTAGTGGCAGGAACTAAATCTGCATGGTCAGACTATCCACCAAGAAAGGTGTTTGTTTTTTTTAGAACTTGATCTACCTTCACATAGACTATCATTTAATTCCTGCACTTTTCTGCTCAGATATTGGTGGTCTGAGAGCTGCATTACCAATGTTGTGATTTTCTTATGATCACGGTTATCCTCTTACTCTGATCTGATGCTGAGAGTCACTTTTTTTAAATACGGCAGTGACCAAAACTCTTATACCTCGTACACACGATCAGGCTTTTGCTCGACGAAACTCGCATAGGAATTCCATCGGAGGAAAAGCGAACATGTTCTCTATGTAAACTCCGAGATGGAATTACTCGGAATATCTGATGGAAAAATTCCGATGGGCTCACACACGGTCTGAATTTCCGATGGAAAAAGTCAGTCGGACTTTTTTCATCGGAAATTCCGATCGTGTGTACGAGGCATAAGGTGTACATTTATGAAACCCCATACACAACGTGGCCTTTGACTGTGTAAAAAGTTCAGAGAAGAGCCAATATATGAACCGCTCTCTTTCTCTTTTGTTTTTCCTTTTGCTTCTCTTTTTTTTGTTTTTCCTTTCGCTTCTCTTTTTTTTTTTCCTTTCGCTTCTCTTTTTTTGTTTTTCCTTTCGCTCGCTTCTGTCTTTTTTTTGTTTTCTTTTGTTTTCTCTTTCGCTTCTCTTTGGCATGTCTCTTTTCTTTCGCTTTTCTTTCGCCTCGCTCTCGCTTCTCTTTGGCCTTTCACTTTTCCCTTTGCGGGGAGGGATCTACTGTTGAGGGAGGGGTCTTTGTTTGCTGACTGCTTGAGGGTCTATTGATGCTGGCTGCTGGAGTCTATCGTTGCTGGAGGTGATCTATTTTTGCCGTGGGGTCTATTGTTGCTGGTGAAGGATCTATTGTTGCTGGAGTGGGTCTTATGTTGCAGGGGTCAATCGGTGCTGGGAGGGATCTACTGTTGAGGTTAGGGTCTAATGTTCATGGCTGTTGGGTGGGTCTATTGATGCTGGCTTTTGGGAGCCCACTGTTGCTAGGGTGGATCTATTGTCGCTGGGGTTTTCATTGTTGCTAGATTTATTTACGGTCTTTCTTGTTAACAAATTCCATACAGAATACTTGGGACCACAACATTTATACTTGGTTTTGTATCCTTTAAAAGGGTAAGGGATGGACAAAGGGATGGTTGCTTGGAGGTGGTTAGGGGGCAGAATCAAGGGGTGACTCGGAAGGGTGGAGTTCCTGCACCCATTCTCTGAGGGGAAAAAAAAGCCCTGTGTATAACCATGGATTGCAGGAAAGAAATTTGCACGATTCCCCCATCAACACAGATGGTGCTGACAGGGGAATCCCTCCTTCCAAGCTATTGTCTGCTCCCGTCGGGGGCTAGTGGGGTGGAGCCCCCGCTGGGAGCAGTCTGTGATTTATTGCTAGCGGCTATAGAACAGCTGCTAGCAAAAATCATAAGAGAGCCTGGCGGACTGGTTAAACCCAAGTTGATCAACTTGGTACATTCAGTGTGCCCATTAACTGTTTGAATCTCAGCCAGTTCCTGCTAAACCAGCTGAGATTCAAATCTTATAGGGGCTGCCGAGCAGTGACAGAGGAAGCAGGGGACATAATCCCCCTGGTTCCTCACATTGTGGTAATTTCCCTCTTCTCTTTTCGCTATTGCCAACTCAATTGGAGAAGTGGGGAGGGAGAAAAGGTCAGGTGAGGTGCTTTCATCACATCATAATAAACTGGCCCTTTGTATTGCTGTAACTGACAGCTTCTCAATGAGCTGCGATAAGACGTGGAGAACATAATTTCCACTCCCCATCCCAGCTTCATAGACTGCTGCTCAGTGGAGATAAGCCATGGTAGTCACTATTGCAGCTTCTCACATTTCTAAACATACACCTTGGTGTGGATCACATCTCGTATCATTGTCAACTTTCAAATTGGGTCACCTTCAAAGTCATTTCAAATGTTGTGAATGAATGAAAAACGTATAAAGCGCGGCGCATGCGAACTGAATCGCTTCTTTGTCTTTTTACAAAGTTTTTCTTGAGTCAGAGGTTCATCAGATCTCTAAAAGCGGACCTCCTCCACCCCTACTACGCTGCCAGGGCCAAATGTGTTCAGGCGTCTTCTCAAAGCTGACGTTTAGTATAATTATTTTTCTCTTTTGTCCATGGACGGACACAATTTCCTTATACTCTTGACTGTAGGGTTATGTTCAGTCTATTAGGAGAGGACTAGGCAGGCATGTTAATGGTTAAAACTCTGTTCATAACCCCTCACACTGCCCTGAGCAGCTCAGTTTTTTTCTGCCTAGTAGAGAAGGACCTGGCTCCCTTATGGGCCCTTGGTCCTGAAGAACCTTTTCTTTTTAAAGATTTAAATTTATTTTATTTTTTATTTTATGTTTTCTTGAGCCTGAGATCTTCTATCAACTGCCGGCTGTGTGACAGGCTGGATAATAGTAGTCCCCCCAGTCCAGTCATCGAGCGTGAGCAGGCCTTGGCTACGAGATGGGTCTGCCACGACATACCCCATTGCTCCAGGGGTGGCCGGTGAGCTTTTTGCTCTGGGGCTCACATATGACCAGGCTGCTAGCTGTCTGTGTCACAGTGGGCCGTGGCCGGCAGCTACTCCGTACTGCTCAGAAGTGGGTCTGTCAGGAACGTGCCAGCAGTCCTCGCAGGGACGGGTAAGTACTTTTCCTACTGTCTTGGCAGGATGGAACAGCTAGGCTTTCCTAGAGGGGGGGTCGATTAGGGGGTCTCGTGTCCTCCCTTTTCTCTCCTCCCTTTCCTCCTCCTTTATGCTGTGACTGACCTGGGAAGTACCTGAGAAGTTGTTTTTTTCTATCCTGGCTGGGGGTTGCGGGGTGTTCTGGACCCACTCTCTGTGTGGGTGGTCTGCCATGGGGTGTCCTTCGCTCGGGGACCACTTTGTTTTTCCGGCCTTCTCATCCACCTAGGTGTCCTCGGCGCCGTCTTTCTTTAAATCTGCGTCATTTTCTTGTGGCCGTGCTGCTGCTATAGAATTGCGGCTGGCGGCCATTTTCTTGTAGCCGCTCTGTGGTGCAGGCAGTTACAGCGGGCGGCCATTTTCTAGAAGCTTGCGCTCTTTTTTTTCTGAGGTGGCCATCTTGGCTGTGGTTTTATACAGGTTTTGCCCTTTAGTGCTGGGGGGACTTTCTGAACGGCGCAAACAGAGCAGTTTTACCTCAGAGACACTCAGACACACATAGTGTAATGGCGAGCGGACCGCAGCGCTGTGCAGCTTTCATGTCAGGGTGGTGAGTCCCCTGGGATACCCCTTTTGGTCAGTACAGTAAGGAGGGTGGGGCTCTTTTTTTTTTTGCACTTGTACCTTGACATTAGTCCCTGAGGGCTGTTAGGTGAGCAGGTCGGCATAGCGTCAGAAGCTGGTGCTTCTTCCCCAGACATTCCAGTGGTGACAACCGGTGCCCCTGCACCTGCGGTCCCTGTGGACACTTGGTCGGCAGTCCTGAAATCATTTGTTGCTAGTGTGGAAGCGGAGTGATTGAAAGGGTGGTAAAAATGCCCCCTCCCCCCACCATCTCCTGGGGATAGCTCTGACTCTGACTTGGGCCCGGCTGCGGCCCAGGGCCCTGGTTCTGAGGTATCAGAGGATGCGGACCAGGACCTTTCGGACAGTGAGGAGGACTCCAGGTCCAGGTCAGCGCAAGACAAGGCACTTGTTGGAGCTCTTATCACCGCAGTGCGGGACACTCTTAAGCTAGAGGATACTGCCCAGACATCTGATGAGGGGTCGGTCCCTTTTGTGTCCCACAAGCAGGCCCGCACTGCTAAAGTGTTTCCTTATGTGACCTTTTTTGATAAGTTCATAGACAAGGAATGGGAACGACCGCAGAGGACATTTGCATTTCCTAAGCATATGGCGGTCCGTTGCCCCTTTGAGGAGAGCCTTTTAAAAAAGTGGGCATCTCCCCCGGTTGTGGACCCCCCAGTATACAGGTTGAACAAGGCAGCAGTGATTTTGGTTGAGAGAACCCTGCTGACAGGAGGTCAGAAGCAGTAGGTCGGTCCATTTTCTCTATGCTGGGTTCAGCTTTGTAGCCTATTTTGGCTACGGCACTGGTGTCACAGACACTTACTGAATGGGCAATGACTATTGCACCGGGAGTTGGAAGAGCATCATGCTCGTCCAGGTTGTGTGGAACTGGCTGACCAGTTCATGCATGGCCTCAAGTATGTCCTGCGATGCAGCCCTGGATGCAGCTCCCTTGATCTCCAGAGCCTCGGTATCTGTGGTGGTTCTGCGACGCCTGATTTGGCTTAAGGTCTGGTCTGCAGTCCAGACTTCCAAGAAGGCTCTGGCAGATTTGCATTTCCGTCGCGGGAGGCTATTTTGTGCCTTCCTGGACGACATTATAAAGGATGCCATGGGGGGTAAGAGCATGCTCCTCCCCCAGTCCAGAAAAGGAAAAGAGCCACGCCGCATGCCGGGACCCTCTTTTTCTGCGCAAATGCGGTATTTTCGTCAGTTAGGTCCCACAGGTGTAAGCATCCTCAGACCGACAAAGGGCTTGCTGGGAGACATAAACATCCCTGGGTTCGCAAGCCAAACAAGCCTGCGAACGAATCTGCGACAGCATGAAGGTTTGCCCCCGCCCAACTCTCGGGTGGGGGGGACGTCTCTACGAGTTTGCGGCTCGGTGGACCTCCCTGATTTCCGACCAGTGGATCTGCGAAGTGGTTTCATCAGGGTACAAGATAGTTTCTTTCTCATACACCAAACCGATTTTTCCCTCAAACCTTCCTCTCCTTCCGGCTCATCGGGACGCCCTGTTTGGACGGTGATCACGACGGACGCCAGCCTGACCGGGGGGGGGGGGGGGGAGTCTGGGGTGTTCAATTGACACAGGGTCGCTTGACACAGGAAGAATCTTGCCTGCCGATCAATATTCTGGAACCCTGAGCGATCAGGCTGTGCCTGAGCCTGCAGGGGCATCCAGTCGGACAACGCCACGGCGGTGGCATTTGTCAACCATCAGGGAGGAACAAGAAGCTCGGCTGCAGCATTGGAGGTCGCTCACATCCTAAGGTGGGCAGAACGAAGCGTGCCGGCTCTATCGGCCGTGTACATTCCGGGTGTAGAAAACTGGCAAGCGGACTACCTAAGTCGCCAGACGCTGGACCAAGGAGAATGGTCACTGCACCCGGAATGTGTTCCGCCTCCTTTGCCTAAAATGGGGCGAGCCAGACGTGGATCTCCTGGCTTCTCGACTCAATCGAAAGGTGTTGAGGTTCGTGACCAGGTCTAAAGATCCTTGGGCAGACGAGACAGATGCGTTGGGGGCCCCATGGGTACAGTATCGGCTGATATATGCATTTCCCCCACTGAAACTGCTTCCTCGTCTGCTCCACAGAGCGGAATCCGAAGGGATCCCAATGATCCTAATTGCCCCAGATTGGCCTTGGCGTCCTTGGTACGCCGACCTAATATGCCTGGCGGTGGATGTTCCTTGGCGGCTGCCAATGCGGGAGGACCTTCTCTCGCAAGGTCCCATTCTTCATCCTGCTTTACAGTCGCTGGCTTTAACGGCGTGGCTGTTAAAATCCTTTTCTCTGAAGTCCATAGACGGACACAGCACCAACTCCTCCTTTTTTTAAATTTGTACTACTTTTTGACGAACTGAGCTGCTCAGGGCAGTGTGAGGGGTTATGACCAGAGGGACTGCCCCCTGGGTGGGGCTGTTTCAGCTTTGCTAAAGTTTACATGTTTTAACCATTAACATGTCTACCTAGTCCTCTCATAATAGACGGAACATAACCATACAGTCAAGAGTACAAGGAAGCTGTGTCCGTCCATGGACTTTAGAGAAAAGGATTTTACGGTGAGTACAAAAATCCTATTTTTTTATTTTTTTTTACATACACATCTGCTCTCTCCTATATTGATAGAATTTATCTTACTACAATCCCATGTGCATCATGTTCTGCAAATGGGTGGTTCAGTCCTGTCATTCAAACTCTACCACCCACGGCTCCACAAATACAATATCGTGTATGGTGCTTTATCAAAAAAAAAAAAAAAAAAATTATACTAAACGTCAGCTTTAACTTGTTTCTCACGCCTCCATAAAAAAAAAAAAAAAAACTACTTGCATTCCCACCCATGACATTTATGTCTCATCTCATTTGCAATATATTACATTCCTCTGTTTAAAAAATAAAATAAAAATCCCATTCTTTGATTATGACTGTGAAAACTCCTTGAAAATCTACCGTAATTTAACCACTTCAGCTCCAGGCCTTTTTTGACAATTTCTTATTTACATGTTTTTTTCTTTTTTTTTTTCTTGGTAGAAGTATAGTTAGAAAACGCAAATATTATATATTTTTTAAAGCAGAAACCCTAGAGAATAAATCTGTGGGTGTTGCAATTTTTTTTTATGTCACACGGTATTTGCGCTGAGGTTTTTAAATGCTATTTTTGGGGGGGTGGGATACACTTTTGTTAATTTCTTAATGCAAAAAAAGCACAATACATAAGTAAATTTTTTGTACATATAAAACATGTTCTGCCAAGTTAATGGATATAAAGTGTCATGCTTTAAAATTGCGCATGTCCGTGCAACAGCGACAAACTACATAAGTGTTACTATCCATAGGCAACGCTTTGAAAGCCTTTACAGGTTACCACTTTAGATTT
The DNA here is from genome assembly GCF_905171775.1 of Rana temporaria. Classification (NCBI taxonomy): domain Eukaryota; kingdom Metazoa; phylum Chordata; class Amphibia; order Anura; family Ranidae; genus Rana; species Rana temporaria. Next base: position 94,486,185 of record NC_053489.1, on the reverse strand, counting down.
ACAGAGAAGGTCTAGTGACAACTTATTCACATTATGGAAATCGTTATTGGTATTTAGTTTTAATTAGATCCTGTTGCAAGCGCCATTACACCCCCCCTTGTCATTCATTGCTTTAAGTGTGTGAACACTATTAGTCGTGGCAGCTGCATTATTAGTTTGATTTTCATATTTTAGCTTTGTTGTGCCCTTGTTTAGGTTGGTTTTGCGCATTAGTTCCCCCCCGTTTTTATACTAGTGCTAGAATTACTGCCTATGATCTGACGTTCGTGGCGATACCACACATCTGTGGGACGATCTTTGTTTGTGTGCGTGCAGGACCAATGCTTGCGTTCGCCTTTGCGCTCTAGCACAGGGGGACAGGGTATTTTTTTTTAATTATTACATTTATTGTATTTTTTATTTTTTACATTGTTGCTTTAATCAAAAAAAAATGTACACTTTTATTGCGGTCACAAGGAATGTAGACATCCTTTGTGACCGCAATTGGCATGTGACAGGTACTCTTTATGGAGGAATCTGGAATCTATAAAACCCCTAATCCCTCCTCCGCCCTTAAAAGCATTCAAAACACCAAGATCTGTATTTTTGTATACTTGCTGGCCATAGATAGATAGATTTTTTTTTTTTTTATTTTTTTTTTTCATTTAGTCATTCAGGCAAAAAATAAATAAAAATAGAATGGCTTATCCCTCCACACAAATGAGGTAGATTGCGGAATCCTCCCTGCTGTGTTGTATTCTGACTTCTTCAGTGTCAGAATACACTGATTGGCATTGCAGCCGATTGAATGAAACATTTCCAACATTCTGTTTTATTAAGTCAATCGCTAGTTGGACTTCTGTTGAGCAGGAACAGCCATTGATGGATCAAAATTCCGCTGATTCCTGCCATACTGGATGAATTTCAATTAATCTATGGCCAGCTTTAGGCTATAAAAATTGAATTTGTTTCTACAGTGTTGGGTATCTAATGGGTTATCTATTTTTGTCTCTCCAATTGCACCTTAAAACTATATTTACTTTAGGAGGTTGGTCTCTGCTACTTTAAGATTTTGGTCTCTCAACAGCCCAGTGATAATTGAATGGGTTAGTTTCCCTACTAAGCGCTTTTGTGCTCTACCTCTGATAGCTGTGTGTGTGTGTGTGTGTGTGTGTGTGTGTGGCGTTGTAAGACGGGGGAACTTCTCCACTGTGTCTGTAATTAACCCTGTCCCTTCAAGACACACACCCTCTGCCGTAGTTGAGAAGGACTGATAGGGCTATTCCATTACATGCCAGCCTCATAAAAAAGGTTGAACACATTTATTTATCTTGCGGAAATAAAGGTGAATGGAGATATGCATTATGTAGACTGTATTATAATGGCTTTTTGGAGCAATGTGTGCACAAATACTTTAAATGCTGTTCTTGGAGCATTGGCATCTTTTTCCATGCCAGTAACCTGTTTTTCTTTTAGGCTTTCTTATTCCAGTCTGTTGTATGTTTATTTTAATTCAGTTTCCAGTGAAGCACATAAGACAAAAAATAATATAACAAAGTTACCCTTATTAGGCTAGGTTCTGTTTAATGCAGTCCTATGAGCTAATCTTGCCCTTTTTTTTTACCATTTTAGATGCAGAGTTTACATGGCGGAGAAGAAGCGATAGCTGTATTAGATGAGTTGGAAGCAGATTATTATACTCATCAGCTTCAGCTATATGAAGTCCAGTTTGAGATTCTCAAATGTGAGGAGCTACTACTTACAGCTCAGCTAGAGAGCATCAAACGTCAGATGTCAGGTAAATTTCCTTTACATTGCATACTTCACTGAAATCTTTGAAACCCTGTTTATTTATATTTGAAAATGTAAATTGATTCACAGTTAAAGTGGAACTATAGTGTGTGAATCAAATATTGCTTAGGGTGTTGGGTGAATTACATCCCGTGGGCATGTGTGGAATTTACATCATCCTGAGCCTGTTGGTGAAGATGTCCAAATTTCGGTATCCAGAGGACAACCAGACAAAGATGGACATGATTGGAAAGAGCAAGTGGACCTTAGCTTGGCTTATCATATACATCAGAGATATGCAATTAGCGGACCTCCAGCTGTTGCAAAACTACAAGTCCCATCATGCCTTTTCCTCTGGGTGTCATGCTTGTGGCTGTCAGTCTTGCTATGCCTCATGGGACTTGTAGTTCTGCAACAGCTGGAGGTCCGCTAATTGCATATCCCTGCTTTAAAGTAATCATATTTTGTAAAAATCAGAAATCATGTTTCAGGTTATAATACGCATCCTAGGCACAGACCTCTCTCCCTCTCTGCACTAACTGTTTGGGCATTTCTTCACTTGCAGGTGATTGGACACTGGCAAATAGAAAACCTAAAACTCAGCCCTACACGACCCCTCCTCCTTCCAGCATGCCTTCATTTTTTTTGCTAGTGTCTTTGGTAGATGGATGGATCTTTCTCTGCTCTGAATTTTTTTTTTTTTTCCTTTACCACTGAAATTGATCTTTTACCAATTCTTTCTGGTGTCCTGCTGCTTAAACTGAAGGCTCTTTTCACAGCAGTATTTATTTGGACCCATTACTGTCCGGCTCACAGTGCTTTGGGGGACTGTACCTAGACCCTACAGGATAGCAGAGAAGACCTGTAATGCTTCTAGCTAGCACTGGACCCCACAGGAAGCACATTACTGCAGCAGCTGGAGAGAGCTTGTAGAGTGCTATACAGGTCCAGGACCATGGTCCACTGCAGGGGAGCCCAGACCCTGAAGACCCCTGCAGGGGTTAGTCTGACCAGGACTGGAGGTGAAGAATTGAGCTGGGTCAGTAGGACTTTGTGCCTTGTCTCCTCCATTTCTTTATGCTGCCCAGTATACCTTCTGCTTTCTACAAAAAGGCAGCCATGACTACTGTATAATTACAACCTGTTCTCTGTTCTCAAACTGAGTGGAAAATAGCCCCCCATCCTGGGCCACAAACACCTAAGTAAATTTCTATGTTTACAAAAGTTCCATATTGAATCTGCCTGTTAATGATTGCGTCCCTTCATCATGGGCTTCTTGGCCTTGGTGAACATCAAGGATGCCTACTTACACATTCCTATTTTCCAACCAAACCAGTGCTATCTGCATTTTATTTATTTTTTCAAAAACTGCATATTGTGTTAGAATACCAGTTTCAGTTTGTGGCTCTGCCCTTTGGCTTAGCTACAGCACCACAGTTTTTTTTCTTTTTTTAATCAAGATACTGGCCTTTTTTTACGTTAAGGGGATCTCCTTTTTTGGATATCCGGATGACCTGCTTTGGCAATTGACAGTCTGTCAGTCAATGTCCAGACGATGATGCAAACTCCGCAGAGCTTTGGCTAGATCCTGAAGGTCCAAACTTCAGCTGTGGATCTGATGCGCCACTTGGAATATCTGGTCATAAACTTGGACATAGCCCTAAGATGCAATATTTGTCTGTAGAAAAAGTTTATGACCCTTCAGTCGAAGGCACAGGATGTGTATTTCATGACTCGCCCCTTTAGTTTTCTTCTGCATGAGGTTGTTGGCTAGATAGTGGGTCTCCTTCAATGCAGTCCTGAAACAGGGAATTTTCAATTGGGTGCTAAAATTAGAGAAGACCTTTTTCCCAGTGGTCTGAAAGATTCCGAGAATAGACACTAACCTATCCGTTCATGGCACATGGGTCATCGGAGAAATCTCAGCTGCCGATCAGTGTTCTCTGGCTCTGGTCAATTTCACTGTCCCTTCAGTCCAGCCTCAAACCCCCCCCCCCCCCATCATCATCAATCTCATAAGGCCTCTGTTCATAGGAATGCATGGACCATCTGATAGGAGCCACCCAAAATACTGGCAAGTGGACCTGATCAGATGGCCTGTGTGAAAGGGGCCTAATGGCCTGTACACACGATAAAAATGTTGTATGAAAACCGTCGTCCGAGGAAGAATCGTACGATAATCGGATCGTTGGTACAGAGCTCTCGAGAGCCGATAACGACACAATTCATCCGATTTATTATTCGTTTGGACAAGCACAAAAATTTTCCAAAATATCAGATCGTACAAATTTCATTTAGTCAGTATAGTTGTCATCCGAAAATACAATACAAATACATTACAACACATGACATCACTTCCGATTTTATTTTTATTTTTTCAGTCATACGAGAATTTTCATGCCTTTAGTAACCTATTCAAATTTAATTTCTACTTGCGACTATTAAGCGAAAAAAGTCGGACGATCTGTCGTCCGATTTTCGGATCGTGTGTACGGTCCATTAGGCTCGGTTCATACTGCCTTGACTTGGGATCCGACTTCAAGTAGTATGACATTTGAAATCCCATGTTAATTGATGAGAACTGTCTTAATTGGCACTACTGAAGTCGCTCATGTTTGAAAAGGTTCCTGTACTGCTTCAAGGCGACTTCTAACCTACTTGTGCCTATAGACTTTAATAGAAGTCTCCAAGTCGCATCCTTATATTGATGTGATTTGGATCCGATATTACAAGATTACCAAGACATTACCTGAAAGTTGCTTCAAAGCTGCATCTAGTAGTACTCAAGTCGCCAGCAAAGTTGCACCATAAGTCGCACGACTTTCAGGTTATGGCAGTGTGAACCGAGCGCTCAGTCACAAGGAGAGTTGATTTGGGAAACATAACAAGAACTTGTCCCATCATGCTCTTTAAATATCTGTTACCGCAACTTGCTGGTGTAAATGAATCCTAAGGATTTGTTTAAGCAGATCAATTGTTCTGTGTTTGAAATGCACATTTACTTCAATGGTGACCATCTGGATGACAGTTTTTGACTTTCTTTACGTTTCATTCCTTTGAACATGGCATGTTCTTTTGAGATGTGTTTGCATTGTAAGCACAGCAGGTCAGGCTCCACCTTTTTGAATTGAAAAGCATAGGTTTTTAGCTGTAATGTGTTCAAAGGCGGCATTATACAACAATTTCCATGTACAACTTTGAGGCAAATGTTAAATGTTAGTTCAAAGGTCAGGTAATGTTTCAAGACTTGGGAGGATTAAACCTTCTATTTTAGCGACAAAACACCTGCTTACATCTCCTAATTATAGGATAGCGGGCATTCTGTAGTGCGTGTAATAGCAACAAATGGTAGATGCTTCCATTAATATCTGGAAGCCTTTCTTAACGATTTTAAAAGACTTTACAATGAATTGTGAACAGCCATGGCTGCTGTTGGTCTACCTTAAGCCTCGTACACACTATCCGAAAAGCAAACGACAGATCGCCTGCATTTTTTGCATGCTAGTCGCATATCGAACATGAGTTTACTAAACATACATAAATTCTCGTACGACAGAATAAAAATTTGGAAGTCATGTCCTGTGTTGTAGTGTATTTGTATTCTATTTACGGACAACAATTGTACAGATTAACCGAAAATCGTACGAGAATTTTTTTCCGATCGAATAATATTGGATGAACTGTCGTGATCGGGTCTCGAAACCTCTGTACTAACGATTCGATTATTGTATGATTGCTTGAAAGCAGTATTTTTCGTACAATTAGCCGTGTTGGTTCTCTAGGCAAGACTTTTTTATTATTCTTATTTTAGTTTTGGATACAGTGAAGTGGGTTATATATTTTGTCGTGTTTTATATAGCTTTCTTTCTCTTTTATTGCTCCTAACCTTAAAGTGGTTGTAAACCCTTACAAATACCCAGTGAAGTGACTGGCCTCACAGGTGAAATACAGTGCGTCCGGAAAGTTTACACAAGGTTTCTCTTTTTCCCTATTTTGTTATGTTACAGCCTTTATTCCAAAATAGATTTAAATTCATTATCTTTCTAAACATTTTACAAACAATACCCCATAATTAGAACATGAAAGAAGTTTATTTGAAATCCATGCAAATTTATTAAATAAAAAAATGAAGAAAACTAGTGTATATAAAAAATTATGTGTGTGTGTGTATAGATGTGTGTATATATATATATATATATATGTGTGTGTGTATATATATATATACACACATATATATATATATATATATATATGTGTATTTGAGGGTGGAGATTCGCAAACTAATTTTATATAATATAAAATTAGTTTGCGAATCTCCACCCTCAAATTAAAATTCCCCCCTCCTCTCTGCTACATGTGATCCAGAAGAAAAGTATGGTTACATTCAAGGCATGCCCACTACAGTCGCTCTCAACTGTTTAAGCCAATAAATGCTTGGTGTTGTATTTGATCACATGTGCAGCATCATGGCAACTACAGATCAAGCAGAGGCTAAGATGGCCACTTCCTTGGCTTTATATCAGGGGTGTCAAACTCCAATTCATGGTTGGCCGCATCAGCATTATGATTCCCCAAAAGGGCCAGTTGTATCTGTAAGATTAGATGTCCAGCACATCCCTTCCCCATATATTAGATGTCAAGAGCCACCCCACCATCAGCAGGTGAGTCCCCCAATCTTCTTTACATCACAGTGCACCCCCCTTTCCTTATGCTGCTGCTAGGATGAAGCTGGATACATTGCTTGAAAGCAGAAAGTAAGGATCTGGAGCTCTCCTGCAGGGCCACATGAAATGGCCTGGAGGGCCGGATTCAGCCCGCGGGCCTTGTGTTTGACACCTGTGCTTTATATGAAAGGAGGGTTTTTTATTTATTTTTTCAGTTAAATGATGGTTGACCTTTTGCTAGAAGCATCTTTTTGAATGAGGAAAAAAATGAAACGTTGCTATATACATTGAACTTTACTGGCAGAATACAGCTATTGTTGCTGATGATCATCCTCTGTTATCAGTCTATAAAATATCAAACAAGGAAGATAAAACGGGGTGTCAGTTATTTGATTAGCGTGACTCCCTTGTGTCTAATTATATCACCCTGCATTTCAGAATCCTTGTTAATGACAGCCTAGCCTTACAGTAAGAATGAGTCATGGCTTCTATTTAACCACTTGACAACCGGGCCTATTTTGGCACTTCTCTCCTTCATGTAAAAATCACAATTTTTTTGCTAGAAAATTAATCAGAACCCCCAAACATTATATATATATTTTTTTTTAGCAGACATCCTAGGGAATAAAATGGCAGTCATTGCAATACTTTTTGTCACACCGTATTTGCGCAGCGGTCTTACAAGCGCACTTTTTTTGGGAAAAAATAATTTTTTTGAATTAAAAAATAAGACAACAATAATTTTTGCCCAATTTTTTTATATATTGTGAAAGATAATGTTGCGCCGAGTAAAATGATACCCAACATGACACGCTTAAAAATTGCGCCCGCTCGTGGCATGGCGTCAAACTTTTACCCTTAAAAATCTCGATAGGCGACGTTTAAAAAATTCTACAGGTTGCATCTTTTGAGCTACAGAGTAGGTCTAGGGCTAGAATTATTGCTCTCGCTCTAACGATCGCGGCGATACCTCACTTGTGTGGTTTGAACACCGTTTTCATATGCGGGCGCTACTCGCGTATGCGTTCGCTTCTGTGCGCGAGCTCGTCGGGACGGGGCGTTTTTAAAAACATATTTTTTTGTTTTCTTATTTATTTTTATTTATTTTTATAATTTTTTACACTGAAATAAAAAAAAAAAAATATCACTTTTATTCCTATTACAAGGAATGTAAACATCCCTTGTAGTAGAAAAAAGCATGACAGGTCCTCTTAAATATGAGATCTGGGGTCAAAAAGACCTCAGATCTCATATTTAGGCTTAAATGCAAAAAAAGAAAAAAAAATTAAACTGTCATTTTTTCAAATGACAGAAAAAAAAAATGTTGCTTTAAGACGCTGGGCGGGACTGACGTTTTGACGTCACTTCCGCCCAGCAGAGATATGGGGACGGGTGGGGGCGATTTTTCCCTCAGTCGCATCCCCACACAGGTGCCGAACGGACCCGATCTCCTCCGCCGCTACCGACGGCTCCGGTAAGCGGCGGAGGGCGCGGGAGAGCGGCTGGAGGGGGGGGCCCTCTCCCACCACCGATAACGGCGATCTCGTGGCGAATCCGCCACGGAGACCGCCGTTATCGTTTACAGGACCGTTGGCACTAAAGATGGATACCTCGGTTGTGGCAGCAGCTGCTGCCGTTACCGAGATATCCATCTTTAAAAACAGGACGTACTTTGGCAATTGCCAAGTGGTTAAATGAACGCATACAGCTACAGCATTCCAGTGTTTTAACAGATATGTTGTGCAAGTTTTTATTGTTATCATAAAGGTCAGATAAAACCGTACATTTTGTGTGAGCCAGCTCTTTGACTTTGTTTTCTGGATTGCAATGTAAATGAAGAGTGCTTCTTGTTTTATGTGTAGATAGAGCTATTAGAGATGTATCATATATTCATATAGTATCTAAAGAAACATGGTTGTCAAATGTTAATATTACGTATAAATCTGTTGCCTGTCTTTTCAGCTTATAATAGTCCATTCATTCTCAGTATTATCCTTATCTTAGTAAGGAAAGGGATGGTCGGCACTCAGGATGACCTTCAAAAAAGTATTTTTCTTAAGTAAACCTGTACAATGCTGTAAATTGACATACGCTTTTCTGACGTTAGTCCATAGCCATGACTAAGGACTAACGTCCAAAACACGTAGGCTATTTTAGAGCATTGTACATGTTTAATAAAGAAATACTATTTCTCTTATTTCCATGGACGGACACGGCTTCCTTATACTCTTGACTGTAGGGTTATGTTCCGTCTATTAGGAGAGGACTAGTCCTCTCCTAATAGACGGAGCATAACCCTGCAGTCAAGAGTATAAGGAAGCTGTGTCTGTTCATGGACTTCAGAGAAAAGGTTTCTACGCTGAGTACAAAAATCCAATTTTTTTGGAGGTCATCCTGAGTGCCGACCATCCCTTTCCTTACTCTGATATGTTGGAGGTGTCAACAGCCTCAAGGTCTGAGCATCGGGTGGAGCTTTTATGTGGGAAGGTTGTAGCGCCTATACAGCTGGTATCCTCATCTTAGCCTGGAAAAAATTAGACTACAGGGTTGCTGTAAATACCAAATCAAATTTGGGTTGGATGATAACCCTTCCCCGAGGAACAAAAGGACACACATGGTATCAAATTAAGTATTTAACCACTTCAGCCCAGAAGGTTTACCCCCTTCATGACCAGGCGTTACTTTGACAACTGTGTGGTCGTGCAATGCTTTACCTAAATAAAACTGATGTCCTCCATCTTCCTCTCTCACAGAACGGCGGTCTGCCTTGTTTACATAGGCAGACCACCGTTCTGCCTCTCCAGAGAATGATCGGTGGGTCCCGCTGTGTCCAAACACAGCGGGTGTGGGGGTCACTGTGATTTCACACAGGAGGGCCACCCTACCACAGTATATCTTTGTGGGGAGGTCCATAAGCAGTTAATAAAGGCAGTACATTTTTATCTCTGCAGTTCCGGGTGTCATACTTGCTGTTCCAGAAAATTTGGCCTTAAAACTGTAAAGCTTTGCATGCTCTGCTCGAATTTTGTCCTAATCCTTAATCTGCCTAAATCTGAACTGTAGTGCACCAACAAGTTCGCAATGAAAAATTAAAAAAGCCTGGTGGGAAATATTCAGCTGAATAGTAATGCATCCTATCAGATCCTGTGGCTGTTTGGGTATTCAGATATGCACAGATGTAGTGGCTGTGTGGACAGCTTGCAGGGGAAATTTCTCCATCCAAGTGTTTACATGCAGACCAAAAGAAAATTAAACATCTATGCTTAGCCTTGGTGTTGCTTATATTTATATAAATCTGCTCAATTTAATACTTGCACCACATTTACGAAGTAATACAGTTGGAAAAAAAAAATTTGCAACATTGTGTTTCAAGGGAATGTACACTGATTATTTTTCCTTGTTTGTCCAGTTTGCTACAGCACTGAAACAAGGTCTTTTCCTAAAGTACACAAATCAGGAAAGGTTTCATCCTTCTTTTTTTTGTCCTTTCTATAATTCCTCGTTGGTTGTGGCAGAAGTCTCCTGCCTGAGCTTTACTGGAGGGAGGGTTGTTGGGTTGTACCTTTTCCAGCCAGTACTTGTGCAAATGCTCCCGTTTCTCGAAAGCAATACCTGTTGCGGTTCAATTTGAGCCCATACATGGGCTAAAATCACACTGCAAAGAATCCCCAAAATGTGGTGCGATTCCTGTCCAAATCGCATGCAGTTTTCCCCACCGCTCCAGTGTAGAAAGGGAAGCGCCATCTAGTGCAGCAACGGCAGTTTATTAAATGGGTTATAAAGTGCATAGCTCGTCAAATACAAAGTTGCATAGTGTCCGTCCCGCCCATAATAGAAAACCACGGCCACTAGAGGTGCTTGCAGATTTAGAGATGTATAGGCGGTCCGCCCCCAATCTGACATCACTTCCACCCTATACCCACTGGGGCCCAGGTACTTCTTCTCTATCCCTGTGCGCACCTCTAGTGGCCGTAGTTTTCTATTATCGGCGTGACAGGGACACTATACAGATTTGGATTTAAAGAGATATGTACTTTAATGTGAGTTATAACATTTTTAATAAACTGCCCATTGCTGCACTAGATGTTGCTTTCTATACTGGGTTTACACAGGAGCAGTGAGAAAAATCGAATGCGACTTAGGAATTGTACTGAATTCCTGTTCAAATTGCTTGCGATTCTTTGCAGTATAATTTGAGCCCATTCATTTTGTATGAGCTTAAATCACACCACAAAGGTATCAGTACTCGGTATTGGTGAGTACTTGACCGAAAGTATCAGTACTCGTCGGTAAAGAAAAAAGCAATATCATTGCAGCCCTAGTATACATTTATAAAGGATGATAGTTATCAATAATTTAGTTGTCAATAACTTTTAGCTACTATGAAAACGAAAAGAAAAGCGCGGTTTGCAAAAATAAACCCCCTCCATTTTCATTGTCTTTGTTTCCGCAGAGAAAAGAGATGAAGTTGTCTATTATGATACATATGAAAGCATGGAGGCAATGCTTGCAACTGAAGACATGGTGGCTTCTATCCATTTACAAAGAGAAGAACTTCTTAAACTTCAGCAGAAAGTTCGGCAGCTTGAAGCAAAACGTGGCCGAATTTCAGCCAAGAAAGCCTACCTCAGAAACAAAAAGGTGCTGCTACTAAAATATGCCATTCTCCTTCTTGCCTTTCTCGTGTAATCTTTCTGTAAATGACATTATCAGCAGCAGAATATTACCAAAAAAAAAATGAAGACCTTTTTACTAACACGCGAGCCTGTGGTTCATGGCAACAGGTTCACTTTAATGTAGCCTTTCCCGTCATACTCCCTGCTGCTTATTTCAGTTTCTGGGACCGAACACATGTCCCGTGTGAGTTATTAGAATCATAGATTACACAAGGCTACCTTCATGTGACCGTGCCGCTTGGCCCAGGAAGTTTAATATATGGGCATGGAGAACACAGGAAAGGTAAGTATATGCTGGGAATATATTGGAGAGCAGAATTAAAGAACTGTCTAAGTGCCACTCATGGCCATCATTGGTAGTGTAAAGTTGGGAAACCAGGCAGAGAACGATATCAGACCGTACAAGCAACACAAGGAGTAAACCATTTGTAATAAAATTATGAAATGTATTAACCACTTAACCCCCGGACCATTTTGCTTGTCAATGACCGGGCCACTTTTTGCGATTCAGCACTGCGTCGCTTTAACTGACAATTGCGCGGTCGTGCGAGGTGGCTCCCAAACAAAGTTGGCGTCCTTTCCCCCCCCCCACAAATAGAGCTTTCTTTTGGTGGTATTTGATCACCTCTGCGGTTTTTATTTTTTGCGCTATAAACAAAAAATAGAGCGACAATTTTGAAAAAAAAAATATATTTTTTACGTTTTGCTGTAATAAATATACCCCAAAAATATATTAAAAAAAAAAAAAATATGTTTTCCTTAGTTTAGGCCGATACTTATTCTTCTACATATTTTTCGTAAAAAAAATCGCAATAGGCGTTTGATTGGTTTGCGCAAAAGTTATAGCGTCTACAAAATAAGGGATAGTTTTATGGCATTTTTATTAATATATATTTTTTTACTAATAACGGCGGCGATTAGCGATTTTTATCGGTACTGCGACCTTATGGCGGACACTTCGGACACTTTTGACACATTTTTGGGACCATTGGCGTTTTTATAGCGATCAGTGCTAAAAAAAATGCATTGATTTACTGTAAAAATGCCACTGGTAGGGAAGGGGTTAACACTAGGGGGCGAGGAACGGGTTAATCATGTTCCCTGGGTGTGTTCTAACTGAAGAGGGGGTGGGACTGACTAGGGCAAATGACAGATCGCTGTTCATAAATTTGTATGAACAGACGAACAGTCATTTCTCTCCCTGACAGGACCGGGAGCTGTGTGTTTACACACACAGCTCCCGGTTCTCGCTCTATAACGAGCGATCGCGGGTGCCCACGTCGGCACCAGGGGGCGCGCGTGTGCGCCTCCAGGGGTGCGCACGCGCACCTGATGGCTGAAATGCGAAATTACGTATACCTACGTGATTTCGCGCAGCCGAGCCAACCTGCCGCCGTATAACTGCGGCAGCTGGTCGGCTAGTGGTTAATAAAGATTAAAATAATTCATAAAATTTAATATTTGTCAAAAACAATACTAGTGCTGATAGAATTCATTGTGTATATTCATACAACAAGAGACAATGCTGGATAAGTCCTCATATGCCAATGCGATGCACCAGACTCTGCTTCATTAGGGCCTATGAAGACAATACAGCACTCATGTACAAAGAGGCAATAACCTATTATTAAGTATTGGTATATATCAATATTCAATACGTTCATGTAATCACTACATGGCACCCACCTCGGGCACATGGAGACACCAGCACCATCACTGCCCGGGCGGGCGCAGGAGCATGGAGGAAGAGTGCTGTATTGTCTTCATAGGCGCCGGATGAAGAAAAGTCTGACGAAACGCATGGGCATATGAGGACCTAATTTATCAGCATTGTCTCTTGGTGTATTTATATATACACAATTAATTCTATCAGCACTAGTATTTTTTTTGACAAATAATATTCACATTGTATGAATTATTTTAATCTTTGTTATTAATAAATTGTAAGATTTTATTACAAATTGTTTACTCCTTGTGTGACCTATAGAGCCCGATATCGTTTTCTGACTGGTGTCAGAGTTAAAGAAACTGTTGGTGTGCCCAAAATAACTACCCGTTTGGCCTTTATTAGCATATTTTTTATTTCCTGTCTTTATTTTTTCAGGAGATCTGTATTGCCAAGCATACAGAGAAGAGACAGCAGCAATTTCATAGTGACGATGAATATGGAGAACATGCTGCACAGCTAGTATGTTTAAACTCTATTTATTTCACATCCAGGCATTTGGTTTCTACAGACTTGGTTATTTTTGCATACAAAGAAATATATACTGGATATCGCCACCACAAAACAATGAAACAAACTTTTTAGATGACCATTTACCATTTTATATTTGCAAGTGTTGATTTGGTATTACTGTATCAACCACTTGCAGAAATGTTGCTGTGTAGGTGAGAACTACAAAAGCAAACATTAGAGGCTCAGTTGATGACCTAAAGAGAAAACGGATATGAAAACATAAATTGCGTGTGACTACTTTCACACTGAGGCGTTTTTCAGGCACTAAAGGGCTAAAAATAGCGCCTGTAAATCGCCTGAAAAAACGCCTCCCCTGCCACCCCAGTGTGAAATCGCTTTCACACTGGAGCATCTTTGGGCTGGTGCAGGAGCGGTGAATACACGGCTCTTAAATTGCCCCTGCCATTCGGCCGCTAGCGGGGGTTAAGAGCACCCTGCTAGCAGCTGAGAAGCGCAACTAAAACGACTTTAACGACTTGAGCACGGTTTTCAGGTACCTGTTGGCTACATTTGTTTCCTTGGTTCCTTTTTTTTTTTTTTGATCTAGCAGTAACACACTTCTTGTCTTAGGGCATCTCTATTCTGAATCGTGGAGACACCTTTTGGATAGCATCGTTGTCAGCCTGTGGCGAGGGAAATCTGCAATGACACACAGAAAACAATAGTTTTTCTCTGTGTTCCGGAGCTATCCCTTCTAGATTGTAAGCTCTAATTAACAGGGCCCTCCGATTCCTCCTGTATATATTTGTATTGTAACTCTGCTGTCTGCCCCCATGTTTTAAAGCGCTAAGTAAACTGTTGGCACTTTATAAATCCTGAATCATAATAAATATTCATATACCAACATGTTGGCATAATACCACAATTCAGTTGTTGACCGTGCATGTCACCGCACAGCAAACGCAGCTCACTGTGCTGCTGTACAATAACTTGAATGAAGTGTCACTTGGTACATTTCACATAAAAAAAGCTGTGCGATGCAATAAAATGAACATCATACCACTCCCTGCCGAATGGAACTGCAATAGCTTTAGTTTGTGTCAACTTCTAACTTCCACTTTTGCTGGACAGCTTGGTCTGGCAATAGAAGTTAAAAATTAACAGACCTCCTGGCCAGATCACTAGGTGAAAATAATGGGGGGAAAAAAGCCTAAAAAGGAAAGAAATGCAGTCACCATGTCTATGAATTGGCAATATAATAAAATATTGTTTTCAGGTTTAATACTGCATCAAATTGCTTGGTAAAATAAGATTAGATTTGCCATGGAGCTTTGCATGTAGTCTTCTTTCTCCTAAATGTTGTCATGCCTGGATTTTAATGACTATTCATACGGTCAGTTTTGATAATTATGTTTGCATTGTGTGTTTCAGAAACGTGACAAACAGCAAGATGAGGAAGAACAAAAGAACACTTGGGTTACTCAGGAGCGACAAAAGACCTTGGATAGACTCCGCACATTTAAACAGGTTGGTGGCAAATCAGGACAGTGCTGTGGTAGCGTTATATTACCTGCAGCACTGGTACGTTTGTGCAAGTTTGGCGTAAAATCAGTTTGATGCAATTTATGGAAGGGTTTTCTTACCATTGACCTCACTGATCACTTTTTTTATTTTTTATACATAGCGTCATCCTGGGCAAGTAATATTGAAGTCAACAAGATTTCGTTTGACTCCAGGCAGAAGGAAACCCACAGCAAGAACGACCCCAAGCCTTGATGAACCGCAATCCCTCTCTGTCAGTATTCAGACGCAAGGAATACCAGATGTGGAAACGCTAGAAGTGTTACAGCCATTGGATGTTCATACAATCTATAAACAACCACAGCTTGATGAGAATTCCTTACCTCCTGACGCAGCTAGCTCTCAACTTCCTGAAACAGCTTCGCTTCCCACTTTCAGTGGTGAAAAACTTGATACTGTACAACCCCAGTCTCTGCCTGTGTTCTCTGCTCCACCTCCCCCTCCACCGCCACCACCTCCACCGCCACCTTCTTTAAAAGAGGAGACAGAACCTTTAGATGTCAGAGTTATACACGTCAAGAAGGAGCCCGAGGACTCTGCACCTCCAACACCCGCAGGCACCCCCTTATCCCAAATATTTGACAGCACTCAACTTGTCAGTGCCAGGAAAAAGTTGAAGAAAACTGGAGCTCTTGAAGGCCTGCAGCAAAGAAGAGGTAGTGTTTTATTTCCAGAATACTGATTTGGTTGTTGTGTTGTCTTTATCGCTAACTGAAATCAAGAGCTAGTTAAATGTGACTCTGTCATGAAGGCTGCCATTACTCAAAAATATGCAGAGCGGGTTCATTCCATATACAACTTTCTCAGTTGTTACCATCCCTGCTCAAATATATCTGCTAGAAACCCCTAGATAATCCCAAGAGAAGGAGGGGGGAAAATAGTACACTAATTGTACAAACTTGAGCTAGCAATCGCTTGTGAAATAAAATAGAATGATTTTTATTGCAAAAGTTAAAAAGCCAAAGGCATAAATGTGCTAAAACCATCGCCCACTGTAAACAAAAAAATATATACTTTATTGTAAACATATGGTGACTTGATTATCAACGCGTTTTGCAATCACATTATTCCCTCAGGATTCACACCAACGTCCGGATTTAGTGGTACACTTTTTATAGGAACCGATCAGATAAATACATAACATAAAGAGTAATCGGACAAACACATGATAAATCAAAAACTAACCCTGAATCAGAGAAGCATGCAGAGGATGGGGCATGGGATCCTTTGCTGACCTTTCCTTTGGGAATTTTGCTTCCCTGGCTGTCATAATGTTATGACTTTAAGTGATTGTTTACAAAATTTTTTTTTTGTAAATCACAAACCGGTTTAGATTTACCATGTCCGTACAATTGGATTGCACAGAGCAGCCCCAAGGCTCCTCTTTTCGGGTCCCCCGCCAGCATTCCTTCTTCTTTTAACAGGATGTGCCTGACAGCAGCAGGAGCAAGTGGCTCCCACCACCTCAGCAAAGCGGGGAGAGCCACTACAGACGGGCACAGCGTCCGATTGAGGTAAGTAAAATTGGGAGTTGAGGGGGCATACTGCTCTTATGTGCCCTTTTATCTTCCAACTTGGGCTGAGTTCACACTGGCATTAAGAGCAGGTGTTTGAGAGGCGTTAATGAGTCGGAGTCAGTGCTCTCAAGTCAGTGGGGTGTATGTGCTTTAAAGTGAACCAACAATGCACTAGCTTAAAGGAACACTAAAGGCAAGATTTTTTTTGTTTAAAAATAACAAACATGTTATACTTACCTCCGCTGTGCAGTTCGTTTTGCACAGAGTGGCCCCGATCCGTGTCTTCTGGGGTCCCTCGGCGGCTGTCTCTGCTGCTCCTCCTCGCAAAAGCTTTCCACCTTCATGCGAGCTCCCTCGCATGGTGTAAAGCTTTTGCGAGCGCGCTCCCTTGATACAGCGGCGGCCATAGCCGCCGACTGTATCACTCCGCCCCGCCCCCGCCGCGTCATTTGCTGTGATTGACAGCCGCGCCAGCCAATGGCTGCGCTGCTATCAATTCGCCCAGCCTAGCCAATCAACGGCCAGGCTGGGAACCGAACAGAATGACGAGAACGCGCCCAGGGCTTTCGAGGGGTGAGGTAAGTAAAACGGGGGGGTGGGGGGCTATGCTGTCAGATGTTTTTTTACCTTAATGCATAGGATGCATTAAGGTAAAAAAACTTTTACCTTTACAAACCCTTTAAAGGAACCTATTTAGAAAATAAAAACTAACCTTTACAACCCCTTTAAGGCCTGAAGTCATTCATCCTTTGTATCATACAGTAAGGCAGAGGTACCCAACCCTTATTATAAT
This sequence comes from Rana temporaria, assembly GCF_905171775.1. NCBI lineage: Eukaryota > Metazoa > Chordata > Amphibia > Anura > Ranidae > Rana > Rana temporaria. The sequence continues at coordinate 94,469,005 of NC_053489.1, read as the reverse complement.
CTACATCCAGGTATAATAGCTTAGCTAGAAACTATAGCACATGAAATGATGTAAGCTGGCCATACATGGATCGAATTCTGAAAGATTTTTTTTTTCAAAAATCGTAACTAAGAATATTAGTTCGAATTGCACACCATAAGTGGGGCAGCAGCAATGGCCGATTGTTGTGCAGCCATCAAATTTGATTGATCGGGTGCGGTATAAATTTTTTGAAAAACAAATTTCTAATCAAAAATGGGGGAATCATGCGTGGGAAAAAAAATGCTCATGAACTGTAAACTGAAAAGAAGATTTCCGGGCACTAAAAATGTTTTTTGTAGCAACAGAAGGTGAAATTGAAGGCTTGGTTGGTCGAATTTAGAAACCGTGCGTGGCATCATCAAATCACTAAATGCATTAAGAAAATTTGTTCGGAATTCGACTCACGTATGGCCTGCATTAAAGTGGGGTTATTTTCTTTTGCACTACTGATTTCAGTTCATTCAAACCAAAAATGTTTCAAGATAAAGCCTTGAAAATGACAGTGTACAGCGACATTACTATTGGTATTGATTTACGTGTCTTTTCTAGTGAGCTCACCAATGGATGAAGTTTTGGCTTCCCTAAAACGTGGAAGTTTTCATCTGAAAAAAGTGGACCAAAGGACGCTGGCACCTTTCCCCGATGAGGACGACAGCAATAATATATTGGCACAAATCAGGAAGGGGGTGAAACTGAAGAAGGTGCAGAAAGATGATTTAAGAGAATCTTTCTCACTTTTAAATGATGCAGACCCGCTGACACGCAGCATTCATGAGGCACTTAGACGAATTAAAGAGGCTTCACCTGAATCGGAGGATGAAGACGAGAGTTTGCCTTGCACAGACTGGGAAAATTAGCTGGTGGTAATGTGTTCTTCTAATATTTATTTGGGTATCACTAATACATTTTAATGATTCATGACACTGGTGGCTTTAGATTTCAAGAGATAATTTAGACAAAAATTTTACATCTAAGAATGGTTTTCTGACTGTGGAATATTTACAGTAAATAGAACATTAAAAATGTCAGTTTAGCTTTACCGTATTTGCCGGCGTATAAGACGACCCCCTAATATACTGCTGAAAACGGTGGTTTTGTGGTCTACTCACCGTATTAGACGACCCCCTTCTGCGGTAGTAATGCCTTTTAAAACGAAGAGGAGGAGGCCACCGCCGGGTGCTTTGTAAGGCTGTATGTAATGCCTTTTTAAAAAATGAAAATGCCGCTGGGTGCTCTGTAAGGTTGTATGTAGTCTGTATATGCGCCACTCAACCAATCCCAATGCACTCTGTTGATGACAGAGCATGCTAAGCCTGCTCGGATTGGAGTAATGACCTCTGCCAATCCGAGCAGGCTTAGCATGCTCTGTCATCAACACAGCGCATCGGGATTGGCTGAGCGGCGCAGAATACAGATCACATACAGCGTTACAGAGCGCCTGGCGGGTTGATATCGAGCGAGCAGCTGCTTAACCCGGCGTATAAGACGACCCCCGGTTTTTGGCTGTGTAATTCCGGTGTAAAAGGTCGTCTTATACGCCGGAAAATACGGTACTTCTTTTGCCTGAGGTCGACTTAAAGCAGAACACATAGTTTCGTATTTGGTGAGGTTGGAAAATAACGCACGTTCATCCAGTCCAACCTGTGTGTGTGTTTATATGTTAATAGTACATTGTAGAACCCTGAATGTTGTGGTCATTAAGGTGTTCATCTAATAGTTTATTTTTTTTTAAAATAATCAATGCTTCCTGCTGAAACCACTGCTTGTGGAAGAGAATTCAACATCCTTACTGCTCTTACAGTAAAGAACCCTCTACGCAGTTTAACCACTTCAGCCCCGTACCATTTTGCTGGTCAATGACCGGGCCATTTTTTGCGATTCGGCACTGCGTCGATTTAACTGACAATTGCGAGGTCATGCTACGTGGCTCCCAAACAAAATTGATGTCCTTTTTTTCCCACAAATAGAGCTTTCTTTTGGTGGTATTTGATCACCTCTGCAGTTTTTATTTTTTTATTTTTTTGCGCTATAAACAAAAATAGAGCGACAACTTTGAAAAAAATGAATATTTTTAACTTTTTGCTATAATAAATATCCCCCAAAAATATATAAAAAAAAAATAAAAAATTCCCTCAGTTTAGGCCAATACGTATTCTTCTACATATTTTACGGGGGAAAAAAATCGCAATAAGCATTTATTGATTGGTTTGCGCAAAAGTTATAGCGTCTACAAAATAGGGGATAGTTTTATAGCATTTTTATTAATAATTTTTTTTTTTACTAGTAATGCCGGCGATCTGCGATTTTTATCGGTACTGCGACCTTATGGCAAACACATCGGACACATTTTTGGGACCATTGGCATTTTTATAGCGATCGGTGCTATAAAAATGCATTGATTACTGTAAAAATGTCACTGGCAGGGAAGGGGTTAACACTAGGGGGTGATCAAGGGGTTAATTATGTTCCCTCACTGTGTTTTAACTGAAGGGGGGGTGGGACTGACTATATTCCCTATTGCGGAAATATTTTTACCCTATGCTAGGGTCACCAGTACAGTATCCTTTACAGCCAAGGAAGCTGCCATCTTAGCATCTGTTGGCACAAGCAACTGTGACAGTTATCCTTCGCAGCATGCCTTGATAGTAACTGTTTTGGGAAACCGTTATACCAATGGGTTTAATTCCGCTATAGGTTCGGTTCACACTGCCGCGACTTGGGATCCGGCTTGTAAGACCCAGGCTCGCCCCCTAGTGGTCAAAAGGCGAACCAATGTACAGCTTCAACGGTTCGCCCAGGGGAGACAACCTGCCGCTGTACAACTGTGGCAGCTGGTCGGGAATGGGTTAAACGGTATACACGCTTATTTTTAAGGTTTAATATAGCTATACCTGCAAAAGGGCCAGTTAGAAGTGACCTAGCAGAACCTCATTTTATGACTAAAGTTCCACTTTAGGTGAGTGAGTAACTTGTATAGTGCTACAAATGCGAACTAAATCGCCTCAAGGCGCTGTATCCAATGTCATCGTCTAGCCACGCTTCAGAATAGATGTGTCTTAAAGTGGAGTTCCACCCATAAATATAACATTACATCAGTAGTTTTTAAAAAAAATTCATTAGTCCTTTACGAAATTTTTTTTTTTTTTTTAGATGCCTTCAAAGTGTTGTTGCTAGGCAGAATAGTTAATCTTCCCTCTTCCTGCACCTAGGTGCTTAATGCTTCCTAACCTACACCGCACAGACTCCTGGGAATGTAGTGGGTGTAACTTTCCAGGAGTCTGTGCACTCCCCAGTCTCAAAGAATCATGTGACTTGGACAGCACAGGTGCTGAAACCTGATCTGACACTGCTTGTGCAGCACTGAGCATGTGCGCGATCTGCAAGGCTGAAATCCAGGAAGTCATACAGTTTGGCTTCATGATGCTCAATTTCTATTTTATAAAGTGTCTAAATGCTGTAACAACCTAACAAAACGGACCTTAGTTTACAGACTAACTTTACTAGAATACATTAAGCTTGTGTATTACAGGGGTATTTATATTTAAAAAGTGAAATTGTGGTCGGAACTCCGCTTTAAGTTTTTTTCTGAAGGCTCGATGGTTCACTTCCATAGGAATGTCTGTAGGTAGAGCGTTCCATAGCCTTGGTCCTTGGACTGCGAATCTTCGTTCTCCTTTAGATTTGTAGCTGGATTTGGGGATGTTGAGGAGGTTCTGATTAGTTGGTCGTAGGGCCCGATATGGGGTGTAGTGTTTTATTTTCTCGCATAAGTATTGAGGCGCATTTCCTTGCATGCATTTGTGGGTGAGGCAGAATGTCACCCGATCCTTTACGGCTAACCAGTGGTGGGACTTCAAGACCGGGGAGAAGGAAATCACCATCCCAAAAATATGCATTTTAACATAGTTAAGCCAGTGTGTGTTCATCGGTAATAGAAGCTGCTTACACCTAACTTATTGAACATATTGTGTGATATCTTTTGTTTGCATTGAATAGGTCCTTGGCTGACATTACTGTATTGCAGCAGAGCGGAGGTCATCATTTTTTTGCTGCCACAAGATGAAGAAAAGCCTACGAGGAGGAAGAAGCAAATCCTTCTGGTATATAACTTGAGGAATCTCTACAGTTTAGAAAATGATAGTTACCGCTGAAGCAACCCACCAGTTACACTTTACAGCTTAGAAGCCAGATGGATTTCATGAGCCCTCCGCTGCTTCCAGAGGCACTTTTTCCATTTAGCTTGGTGGCCAGTTATAATTTTGATTTTTTTTTTTCTTTTTTATTATTACTATTGTGGCAAACACTATTGATTTATTAGTGAAGTTGGAGTTTACGAAGGACATCTATGAAACTCTAATCACTGGATGCACTGAATCTGATTGGCTTGAAGGAGATTGAATAGAACTGACCTCTTTGCAGCAGCAGTATCAGACACTGTATTGCCCAACTGTAGACTGTCCTCTGTTTACTAGCCATGTAGGATTCAAGGGAAAGCTATGAGGTTAAAGTGATCCAAGATTACTTTGAAGAGACAACCAATGTTAAGAGTCAAGTATAACTCAAGAAGTTGGAAAATCATTCCGTGTGTCTCAATGGGATATTTACACTTAACCTCCAATTAGCTGGCCACTGCAGATAGCATGTGTTCATTGTCTACAAGACTGCCAGCCTCTCATCAGTCTGATTTACCAATCTTTTTAACCAATAGCTGCTCACATTTGCTATAATAATAATCTTTTTACTACATGATGTATATTAGGGGACAGTGCATCATTTTACAAATTCCTATATATATATATATATATTCCATTTTTATGATTTGATTGCTTTTATTCATTGTCTTAATTGTTTTATGCAATATCATTTTGACTTCCTTTCAGCGATCTAAAGGAAAATGCAAAACATATTTATATATTGATCAGAAAACGTAGTATTATTTTCTGTGTGGATAGTTTTTCTTATGGTTGCTTTTAAACTTTGCATGTTATTTTTAGTTTGGAGAAGTTATTCAAACAAGAGGACCAGCAAGTCTCCTAATTTTTATTTACACTGTCTGTCTGGCCATTAAGTTAGAAATGTAGATTCTGACCTAAATATATATCTGAAAAGACGACGTTCTGCTTATTTTTGATAGAAGAGGCTGGTTTTGCTTATATTGGCTGAAATTCTGGTTTGCTGGCATGAGATACTTTAAAAGTTTCAGCATAGGTGTCTTGTTTTAGAACATTGCATGTATAGTTTTGGATTGGTGATATGAGGACCAACCGTTTACCTTTTATAGGTCTCCCTCTGCACTGTACAAAACCCAATATGTTCCGTTGTGTTTATCACTACGTTTCAGGGTAATTGGTCCTATTAAAACACCAAAATCTTTATTATAATGCAATATTTGTATTGTCCTTGGTTGGACAATCCCAAGAGCCAGGTAATCAAAATTGCAAGCAGTGTCTACCATTTTCAATTGCATGTTTTGGTATTGATGGAAGAATGTTCCCCTGCCTCTGTTCGGTGGTCATACACTATTGGAACTTTCAGTCTTCAGCTTTTATACCATAATGGTCTTTAAGTGACTGATTAACATTGTACATGTTGGGATTCATTTGTGTGGCTGATTTTTGTTTTTGATCTTAAAGTGTTACTAAACCCAGGACTCACTATATTTGGTCTCCCACAGTAAACAGAACATTGAAATGCAATTACATAATGAAATACCCTTTCTCACCAGCAGTATATAGCAGTCTTATGACTTCTGTCAGTGTCTGGTTAAAGCTTGTAGAGTTTTCATTCTCCTCTGACTGTCCTATGAGTCTGCATGACCCCTGACCCCAATCATAGTGCTGATTGGTTGTGCGCTGATCACATGCACCCTCAAAAAAACCCTCTAGCAATACACACTAAACTGAGCATGTGCAAAGTGCCTCCAAGGCTCTGAACTATCAGCAGATGGATTGGGGACAGTGAAAGAAGGGGAGGGTCAGAGAAGACAGTATCAAACAGCCTTTTCATACAATGTGGAGGATTAACCCCTTAGGTTCCACAGTGAGTATAACCAGCATGCCTTACTGTCTATACAGACTGATTTTACTGTTGTGGGTTTAGTAAAACTTTAAGTTCAACCATAATTATCAGATTTACTAACATAGACAAGCTGCCTGTTTATAGACAATAAACAATTGTCTTGATTTTCAGGTAGGTCAGGAAGTCCCTACTACCAATATTTCCTCTTTGATCAGTAATAGAACTACTTTTGCAACTTCAAGTGACAGGATTAATTGTTACTTTCATCAGAAGATCATCTTGTTTATATAATATTAGTCCATACTTGGTTCCCTTCATACTGCCCGCTGGCTCCTGCCCTGGAGTAAATAGCTGCCGAATTGTATATTGTTTTGCCTATTGTATACATCAAGGGTGGGTGCGTCCATATTTAGTATTGGATGTGATTTGAAGGTTCCACACCTAACACAGCCAAGCTTTTTGCATAAATAAAATTGTAAGAAAAGAACAGGGTTTGTATTACACGTAGCAACCAGTTCTCCTTTTTCATTCCTCCAGTTTTTATACATGTACAAACCATGAAGTATGTGTTGTAGTCATATGTGACTTTGCTTCAACATATTTTTTGCTTATGTGGTCGGCGTCTTGTTTAAACTTCTTGTGTTAAAGATATAAATCTTTATTTGGACAGGTGGGCCGTTGGCTTTGGTTCCACTTTCACTTGTATGACCCAAAAGTGAAGCCTTATGAATTTTTACTGTTATTTATCAACCTCAGTTTTTAGATTTAGGTTCTGGTGGTTTACCTGAGAATTTAAGAATTGTGTAGTAGAATACTTGCCTTGGGTAGATGCAAGCATTGTAGCTAAATGGCCTTTTTATTCCTTTGCGTGTCTATAATGGGGTCATACCTGTATAGTTTAGTTCTTCACTTAGATAACTTTTGACATGATATTTCCAAATCATAACCTATGCAAGAAACGATTTTATAGAGTCAAAATGGTAGCTCGGCACCGTGTATGCTGTGGGAAGTGAAGCACTTGTGGTGGTCTGTAAACCTATGTTTGGAGCATGGAAATGTAGACCCTTATTAATTCTTATGGGCTATTGTGTTAGCCAGTCTAAGTTTTTTTTTTTTTTTTTTTTTTTTTGCATGGCCCTTGTGAAGGGCTCATAGGAAGCACTCTTAGACTCGCGCTTTAGGAAGGACATCATTTGTTATAAAGCCGATGGATATCATAACATCTTTCACTAGAATAAAGCCATCCTGTACAATTTTTTTGCCTAGCTCAATAATTGTGAATATGTTTAGTGGTGCTTGGAAAGCCACACACTTCAAGGCAGCCACGAACATTAAAGGATTGAACACTTGCGATGTCAACCTGCTCCGATAATGCATGCACTCTTTGAGGTGCACACGTTTTTAGAGGGATCCTTGGCCTTCTTTTGATTGTGTTGCAATTCTGTTGGCTGTTGTGTGGCCCAAATGGCTGGATTCTTCTAAAGCCACCCATTCCTTATACAATCTTCTTGCACATTTTTCCTTTTGGATTTATCAAAACCTTATAATAGGAGGTCAAACCTAAACACTTTCAATTTGTATGCAGTTAGGAAGGCCCTTGCACTACATAGTTGAAAGTAAATCTAAAGGAAATGAAAGAAGAAAATTGTATATGTATGATCAGTTTAAGTTTTCTTTGGCAGATCAGAAAACCAGAACAGCACTGGATCAGTTTTCTCCTCCGCCAAAGAGTCAGCAAAGCACTTGCACTTCTTAAAGTTAGCACAACAAACTGGTCTGCATTTGGAAGCAATTTAAGCTTTCTAATTTTTCACTGTGGAAAATAAAAAATACCTTTTTGGATTACTTTTAATGGAATAATAATTTTTAAAGTAAAAATTTTAGATATTATGGGTACCTTAGTTCTCATCGCGTTAGAATAAAAGTGATATATAATAAAGTACTTCTACTTTTGAGAGATTACTTTTCTTCTTTAGCTTATTTTGCACCTTAATCTTAGGGGGGGGGGAAGTTGGAATATTTGTGCCTTTTTTTTAAAATGCATGCAGGATTCGTATTTATTTTACAGTACCCTGAAACAACGCATGCTATGAGTCATTACTGCATCGTATGCCAACTAGGTTTTTTTAGGCATTATGTACTTAACTGCTCTGCCTACACCTGTGCTTGATGTGCCAGCAAGGAGCTAGACCATTATCATTTTAACATCTACATCCAGCACTGAAATCCATTCCACCTTGAAAGTCCTCATGTTTTATTCCAATAGAGCATTGAATCACAGTGGAATTTATTTAACTTTATCACACTTATTTAATAGATATAGACTCTTAGATTTTAAAAAGAACAGATCTCTGCAAACTGATTTTAAATGAATTACAGTGAAAAAACGCAAAACAACAAAATGCATAAATATACATGCACTTCATATCGGTATCTAGTAATTGCTGCCTTGAGTGTTTGTGTCTCTAGGACAGCCTTCCTCAACCTTTTTACCCAAGAGGAACCCTTGAAATACATTTTAGGTCTAAGGAAACCTCTGCAATTCATCAGGGGTCAGTAGTAAAATGCTACTTGGTGTTCATAATGACACTTTCCCAGACAGCATAAAACATCATCGATGCAATGCAGCTGGCTCTGCCAAGTAGCATTGGCTCTGGAACTATGTAGGCTCCATCAAAAGGAAGGTCAATCGACCACAGCTCAAGTAATCCTGATTAAAAATGACTAGTATAGTGTGTGGCTAAGTCTCTACCAGCTTTGTGTATTTAGATATTGCAACTTTAACTCATTCCTCTTTGTAAAATTGCTCACGCTTTTTCAGGTTATATAGAGCTTGAGTGGACAGCCACAAATTCTGTATTGGATTGAGTTCTGACTTGACCATTCTAGCACATTAAAGCTGAATTCCAGGTATGTGGGATTTATTTTTATTTTTTTGCTTAGTTGCATTGGCCCAGTTTGGCCCTTAGGAGGCTGAGATTCATCATTGAATGCATGGTGTCAACAAAAATGACCCAAGAAGACTGTTGTTGGTGGGGAACGGGAGCATGCCTGGGATCCAAAAAAAAGCACAATTTCTTTCAGATGAGCTTTCTATATCGATCTGAACAGATTTTAACTTTCCAAGGTTTTCTCAAACTTTTTAATTGTGAATAAATATTCAGTGACTTGGACATTTTTTTGTATCCATCCGCTGACTCGTGTTTTTCAGCCACCTTTATGGAATTGTTTGTAGTGTTCTTGTCTTCTTAATGCAGGTTTTACTAAAATACTAGACTGAAGTGGATTTTCTTGTTATTTGTACTACAATCATGAGAAACCTCTTGACTACAAACAGATGGTCTTCTTTTTTTTTTTTTTTTGATTCTAGCCTCCATATGGAAAACGAATGGGTTACTAAAGTACTAAAGTACGAAACTTCCTGTACGACAGAGAGGATAGTGAATATTGCTAGTGTCTATAGCAGCTGCTAGTGGTGATCGCAAGAGAATCGGGCAGGCTGGTTGTACCCAAGTTAGTTGATCAATCAACATGGTACATTCAGCCTGCTCATTAACGGTTTGAATCTTGGCTGGTTCAGGATAGGAATACCATTATCAGATCTCAAACAATTCTTTGAGATTAGCATTTTAATCAAGTCAGGGTGCAACCCATATTCCAGTAGCATTGTGCCTTATTGTGCAGGCCAGAAACAGTGCTAAGGACCCTTTATACATCTGAAAGACGTATTGTTTTAATGGGGTTCTTTTTTGTTTTTCATGCCTTTTCTCAGGGGGGGGGGGGGGCATTTTGTGTACCTATGTAAGGTGTCCTTATCCTAGCCAGAGATGCACACGTAGGATTCAAATATAAGGTAGATGTAAGCCCTAATTGCCATTTGGTTACAGCAATATATATATATATTTTGTGTGTGTGTGATTCTGCATTTTCAGGTAGGGGGCACATGTGCCCGATTGTGCTGTGATTTTTCACAGCACATGCCATTCACCGGGTACCGGCCAGTGGTTTGACTGCAGGCGATCGGCTCTGAGCTTCACAAAACACAGCTCTTTGAGTGTAAACAACACAGAGCTGTGTTTAGTGACAAGGGCTCTAGTTGTTTTTTTCATTCCCTGGTAAGCACGTGATGCTGCGCAGCTGGCCCGCAGTAATCGGCAGATCGTTATACTTATCCATCCAGCAGATTGCCCGAAGTCACTGATCACCACCTTTACTAGTATAAAAAAAAATAATAATAATCCAGTATACATCCCATAGTCTGTAGACACTAAGCAAATCAATCAATATACACTTATTGGGATTTTTTTTTACCAAAGACATGTAGCAGAATAAATTATTGCAAAAATGTATGAAGAGATATGATATGTTTTACAGAGGAAAGTAAAACAAATTATTATTTTTTTTCAAAATCGTCAGTCTTTTTTCGTTTTATATACTAAAAAATAAAAAACCCATAGGGCATAGTGTTGCATAACCATGCAGTTGTCAGTCAAAGTAGCGCAGCACTGCATAGCAAAAAATGGCCTGGTCATGAAAGCGGTAAAACCTTCCATGGAAAAGCATGGGTTTAACAAAAAATCATTTCTGGGGGGCGGCGGGAGGGGGGATGAGGGTGAAAAATATGCTTTAAATTTGCTGCAACTACTTTAGAATTACATCATATGTTTGTTAATATTGAGCTTTTTGGGCTTTTCTTGCCAAATGATCTAGATCTAATACACCATCAGTGAGGAGAGCTAGGTCAGGTTTGTGTTTGGGGAATAAATGATCTGTTCAAAAGAGAAGTACATCTTTGATGATGTAGAACTGTTCTTTAATTCATGTCTTAATTTGACTGCGATAGCTTAAAAAAGGTGATTAACTTGTCACCTAGTTTTTCAGCCCTGCATTAATGTGTTCCGATTCATCAAAAGCTCCCTTCTCTGTTCATCTTCTGAACTTGAGTGTCTCTGCTCTAGTGAGGAGCCATCTAGCAAATACCAACAAAACTGATTGTCATCAGTTGTCATAATCTAATGGCATTAATGGTTTAAAGTGAATCTCTAGTCTTGTTGAAGGGCAAAAATCCATTCCTTTTCAATTAGATGGTTAGCAATTATTGAAATACAGTGGAACCTCAAATTGCGAGTAACGCGGTTAACGAGCGTTTCGCAATACGTGAACTGTATTTTGAAAAATCCTAACTCGGTTTGCGAGCGTTGTCTCGTAAAACGAGCAGGATTCAGGCCAAAGCAGTGTGCAGTACCATGTTAGGAGCGTTCGGAGACGCTCAAAAATACTCAGTTCCGGAGCCTTTCCAGGGTCAGCTGAGCTGTCTTTCTGGCCTTTCCGACTGTTTCCAAGGCTCTACGGCACCCCCCCCCCCATGTGGTATTGCATGCCATTGAAGTCGATGCGGAAACTAATTATTTTCGTTTCCATTGAGTTCAATGGGGAAACTCACTTTGATATGCGAGTACTTTGGATTTCGAGCATTCTCCTGGAATGGATTATGCTCGTAATCCGAGGTTCCACTGTATATATTTTCCTCTATCCTCCTTCCGTTCTTCCATAAGCAATAAGATAGGACATGCTGGTCTATACATATTGAAAAGCTTCTATGGCTCCAGAGTGAGAGATTATTCCTTTTAGGCTTCGTTCACACATTGGCGATTTGAATCAAGATGCATTTGCTATGCGGTGCGATTCTCCCGCAATCACACAAATGAAATCGTGCGAATCGCGTCCCTCCAAAAGAAGTTCCAGGAACTTTTTTTGGGTGATGTGCATTGCGTGATTTTCACATGACAATCATGGCAGAATCACACTGCGTTTGCGGTGCAATTAAGATATAATGGCATCGCAAATGCGCCCCTAGTTTTGCTGCGATTCCAAATGCTTATGTGTGAACAGAGTCTTACTGTGATGACATGATTGGTCAGAGTTGTAAAAAAAAAATCGCACTCCCTTGAATCTCTATAAATGTCCGGCATTCTGTTTGAATCCTACCAAGGATTAAATACCTGCAATAAACCTAAAGACCGCCATACACCAGTAAAATTTTGTTAGAAAATGTTTTTTGTTTTTGGAACTTTCATTTAGATTTTCTAATGGTCATTGAGGACAATTTGACATTTTGTATTTGCCCATAGTGACGAGAAAATTTTGAAGGAGTAGTAGGATGACGTTTTTTTTTTTTTTTTTTTTGAATGAACATTTCTAACTGAACGTGGTTTTCGGTCAGGAAAAATTATACAAAGTGTAATATAGATGTTTTGGGTGCAAAAAAAACCTGTTTTAATACACCTGGGATTTCATTGAAATATAAAGTCTCGATTTAAATTTTAAGGGCTTTTGAATGAAATTAGTGGATTTAATGATGGCAAGACGGCATGCACTGAAATTATTTTTTTTTTAGGATTTCCTTAGGAACATTAGAAGAGATTAGACATTGCCAGGGATGACAAGCTGCCTGTAATTTAACCCCTGACTGTTCAGATTTATGTGACAGACAGTAGATCGGTTACATTAAAGTGGAACTTGCGGGGCAAATACTTACCATTGCATCAACGGCCCAACACCCGCGGCGTCCCTCGACTGCATCGGCATCTTTTCCCTGGGGTTTTCCAGGTGCTGGTTTCAGCAGTTTTGATTGGTGGTGTAGGATGACATCACTCCCATGCATTCATCAGGTGCTCTCATCCGGACACGCTAGCAGTATGCCAGAATGAAAACTGTGCTGCATATATGGATGAGGATTGCTTATAGATAGAAAAGTGACATTCCGTTTCTCTTCTGCAATAAAAAAAGCCATCCTGTTCACCATTTTCTTTTTTACATTTAGTTCCGCTTTAAGAGAAGCTTCAGATTCTGAGAAATCCATTTACAAAGCAGATGCTGTTACTATGATTTCCAGTAAAGAATATGTAAACTTATTTGGAGGTTAAAGCAATCCTGGTCATTGTTAAAGGATAGCTAAACCCAAAAACATAAATGTAATATACTGCAGCCTACCGGTCCCTAGATGTGGTGGCTGCATTAGTTACTGTTTTTTAGGCTAGGAACATTTTCATCAAATACAGAAAATATCTGTTGATCTTGCCAGAAATGCAGCGTTCTTGTCACTTACTGTAAGCCAAGTCCACAGCAACAACGGTCAAAATTTTCTTTATTTTGTAAACTACTAATCACATCATCCAATTTATAGTTTAATCCTAGACCAAATAAAAAGACTATTGGTGAAAAAAACAATAAATGAGTAGATCCAAACCAATCTAACCCCTTGATTGATTTTATTTGTTGTTTTTGCAATAAGCTGTTTTTTTTTCTTAATCTTGTATAATAATTTTATATAATTTTGTAGTATTAATACAGCTGCTTGTGGTTCTTAGTTTTATTAATTTTTAGCACATACTTTTATATACACACTTTTATATCTTAAATCAAGTGTTTTTTTTTTTTCCTGCATACCCCGTCGGATGAATTTTCATGGTCGAATTTTTTATTTTTTTTCTGAATTCCTCCAGTAACATAGTTATTACCAGTAGATACATTGTGTTTTTTTTTTTTTACCTCCTGTAATACGCCAAGCTGGCAAACAAAACTAGTCGTAGCGACAGAAACTCCCAATCTCAGCTGCTAAATGGACAACCAACCAGCAGGGGGCACAGGCAGTAGTGGATTGGGTGAAAGCGCAGCTGCCGGTAAGGTAACTGCACTTCTGCAGCATAGGAAGCTAGTGGTCATCCGATTTAAGAGGCCTCAGAGAGAACATAAACTGGCAGGATAATCAGGTTTTTATTAAACATTTACTGACACCAGTATAAAAAAAAAATTCACTACTGTATTTACAAGGCAAAAAGGGAAGCCTTACACAAAATTGGTGTTTGAGTTTTCATACACTTTTTAAATGATGGCACCTTATGGAATATCTGAGTGATTCAAGAACCATGCTGGTGATGCAGCCCACCAGGACCATTTCTGGGTGAAGTTTGGATTTTAGCAATTTAGGTATCTTATCCAAGTCCATGCTGGCTGCATTCTCTGCCATTTTGTTCCAAAGCTGGGACACTACGGATCATGAAAGCCATATTTTGTTTTGATAATTGGAGTTTTCTGTATGCATTTCAGTTTTCTGACACAAATCCTATGCTGCATGTGCCACCATCCCATTACATTATATGGATATGCAGAGCAAAATATTGGCAGTAACTGTTGTACTTTTACACCAGAACTTTGTTTTCTTAGTTTATACCATAGGTCTCCAAACATTTTAAACAAAGGGCCAGTTTACTGTTCTTCAGACTTTAGGGGGATTGAATTGTGGCTATTGGGGGGTAGAAAATGTAATGGATTCAGTGAGAATAAACAACGCCTCAGGCTTTGTGGTCAGTGGGAGTATAGAAATAACTTTGTATCTGTGGTCAGTAGAAGGAATAGCATCCCATCATTGATATCGTGTTAAAGTAATTATGCCCCACTGTTTGTGTCAGTGGCAGGAATTATGCCCCACTGTTTGTGTCAGTGGCAGGAATTATGCCCCACTGTTTGTGTCAGTGGCAGGAATTATGCCCAACTGTTGGTGCCAGTGGCAGGAAATATGCCCCACTGTTGGTGTCAGCGGCAGGAATTATGCCCCACTGTTGGTGTCAGCGGCAGGAATTATGCCCCACTGTTGGTGTCAGCGGCAGGAATTATGCCCCACTGTTGGTGTCAGCGGCAGGAATTATGCCCCACTGTTGGTGTCAGCGGCAGGAATTATGCCCCACTGTTGGTGTCAGTGGCAGGAATTATGCCCCACTGTTGGTGTCAGTGGCAGGAATTATGCCCCACTGTTGGTGTCAGTGGCAGGAATTATGCCCCAGTGTTGGTGTCAGTGACAAGAATTTTGCGCCAAGGGACAGATAAACGCTAGCAAAGGGCCACAGTTTGGAGACCAATAATTTAGTCCAAAGTCATATTGCATAACAAAACAAGTCCTGAGTGACTGCTGACAATAATAAGAAAGAGTGGATGAAGTGGTGTATTCCCTCTTTCACTCTTGTGCAAAATAAAACAAAGGTGGGTGTCTTTGTTTTCTTTTCTTGTGTGGTGACACCCAAGTGCAGGGTGGCCTCACAGCTGCAAGGTAACAGTATATGAGGATACTATCGAAGATCCTGGATGGTACAATCACTCTCGCTGTGGGCTCCTGTGAATTGATGCACACGATTCCTCTAGGGGGCCTTATTCTCCTAGTAGACGATTCCCATCCGAATAGATGTATCAAGTATACTTCTTTGGAGCGAATATATGTTCTAGGTATCCCTCCCGGGCTGGTCGTCCTGTGCCGTAGACGTCTGTACCATCCAGGATCTTCAATTCAATGGTATCCTTTTATGTTGTTACCTTACAGCTGTAAGGTGAGAGGCCAACTTGCACTTGGGTGTCGCCACACAGGAAAGAAAAGTCACCCACCTTTATTTTATTTTGCACAAGAGTGAAAGGGGGAATACACCACTTCATCCACGCTTTCTTATTATTGGCAGCAGTCACTCAGGACTTGTTTTGTTATGCAATATTGCACCACTGTCATTTGTTATATTGCCCCCTTTGGATTTTTTACTGTTCACGGTTTAATTGATATGTATGTGGATTTGTTCAACACCATGCACATGAGTTGCTTATCAATCTGATCACCTATTCATTATTGTTTTCCGCTTATAACAGCACAGCACCATTCACATTATTTATAGTTCCTTGGCCACGGATTGACCATTTCGGTGTTTGCAGCAGTTGGCCCAAGTTTTATAATACCTTTGTTAGCGCGGGAATATCACTACAATTTTATTCGACCAAAGTCAGTTGAGCAAGAGGAGTGGCCACACACAAACTTTAATCCTACATTCCTTATTGGCAGTTAGAGGGCATGCCAACAAATAAGGCCTTCACACAAGTTGGTTTGTGGTTTCCCTGAAATGTGTAATGAGGTCATGTATGTAAAATAGTGCTTACCAGAGTATTTCAATTATTCCCTCATTTCACTGTAGCGGTCCTTGGTCTCAAACCCCCATATTCTTGATTATAATACTAAGGTAGCCTGGGTCCTCTTAGATAATGTTGTAATAAGCTACATTTACCATTGTGATAAACTGACTGCTTTTAGCATTTGTTAACTTGTGTCATTAACCACATTTTAGTCTGTATATTCTAGGTTTCCCCAAAGGTCCTTTTAATCTGCAAGTGTTGTAGTACAAACAGTACATGTTCTGTTTCTGTAAGATGCATTAACTAAAGTAATGTATTTCCAGCTCTGTCTTACTAGGATTCAAGGGGTTGTAAAGGTTCGTTTTTTATTTTCTAAATGGGTTCCTTTAAGCTAGTGCATTGTTGGTTCACTTACCTTTTCCTTCGATTTCCCTTATAAAATTTTTTTTTTCTTTGTCTGAATTTCTCTTTTTTCTGTTTCTCCTCAGTAAGCTTGCCCCCCCCATCATTCGAGCCGTTCTGGCTGGGGGTTAGTCAGCGTGCTCGCCCCCTCCCTTGGGACTACATCCCTGCGGGGAGACGCTGTTAACATTCACTGCCTGTGCTGTGAATGTCCTGTGCAGTAAGCCTCCGGGTCTGTATATAGTCTGGACTTTTGTTATGCTTGTATAGCCGAGCTCATTTTTTAGTCAAAACGTCAATCACCGCCATGTTAGGAACGCCCACTCCCGCGGGACTCGCAACCCGGAGGACACGGGTGAATAGCTGTACCCAGGTATGTACAGCAGCAAAAAAAAAATTAAAGGCATAATCGTATTGTAATGCGGGGGGGCAGTGTAATAGGGGAAAGTCGTTTTTAGGGTGAACCACCGCTTTAAGGCAGCCCATAGATGAGTCGTCTTTTTCATTCAACCAGTAATTTCTCCTATGTGCTGCTCATGGGCAGTTTGTATACAAAAACAATTTTCAGTATATTAATATCTCTCAATATCTTAATACATACATATGTTTTGTCTCTTTAGGAATGGTGGAAGTACAGTAAGTACCTGTTGATCCACCAGAAATTCAGTGAGCTCCTAACTTCCTATAGCAAGCTTGACAGCACAGTGCCTCCTTCTGTACTATCCCAGGCAATGCTTTCAGCCCTACCCTGTCTTTTTGCTAGACTACAGAACACATCCCCTCCCCTTATCTCTACAATTTAAGGGGGGGGGGGGTTATCTGTAGACCAGTATGAAATAGGAAGACATGATTTTATTTATTTTATTTCAGGTACTTATATAGCACTGTCAATTTCCACAGAGCTTTTACATATACATTGTACATTCAAAAAATAAACTAAATCTTGGACAGCCGCACTTCAAAAAAACTCTGTTACCTTTTATTGGTAAAACAGGATAATGATTGTATCCTGTTTTACCAATAAAATGCAACATAGAGTTTTTTCAGAGTGCAGCTGTCCAAGATTTATTCTATTTTTTGCTACACTCATTGCCAGCACCCATGGTTTCTGAAAAGTGGCTAATCACTAAGCAGACACACCTGGAGCAGCAACTCCCCTTCCCACATTGTACATTCGCATCAGTCCCTACCCTCAAGGAGCTTACAGCCTAAGGTCCCTAACTCACATTCATACATATACTAGGGCCAACTTAGACAGGATGCGCTTGACCTACCAGCATGTCTTTAGAGTCTTTAGCAATGATAGCATTGCTTGGGATTTCTGTTCAGTAGATCAGTGTTTCTCAACCTTTTTTCTGTCAAGGCACCCTTTAAAAAAAATAGACAATCTTGAGGCACACCATTCAAAAATGTCTAAGGCCCCTTTCACACGGGCGGATCAGTAATTATCCGCCCCGTGAACCTCCGTATGCTCCGCTGAGCCGGCGGGTGACATTGCGGTCCCCGCACACTGTGCAGGGACCGCCCTGTCTTTTCTCCATTCTCCCCTATGGGGGAATAGGATGAACATGGACCGTCTGTCCATGTTCATCCGATCCGCAGACGGAAGGAAAAATAGGGGTTTTCTCCGTCTGCAGAATCGGAGTGCGGAGGCGGGCGAGATCAGGTGTCAGCGGATGTTCATCTGCTGACACCTGCAATCTCATAGGGACCAATGTATGTCCCTTTTTCATCCGCACACGGATGAAAAAGCGGACATACGGTCCGCAGGTGTGAAAGGGGCCTAAAACTATTCTAGTAGTTTTACATAATGCAGCAACAGCCACACATATGGGACACCCAACATTAGAGGTGATTTGTTTTCTTCCAAAGCAACTAGTATTCCAATGTTTCTCTTCTCCCTCAATTTCTTTCCATCAGTGACCCCAGTGCTGAGAGAGAGAGGCAGAGTAGGGTCACACAAGGATGCTGTGGAGGCGACAAACATCCTCCTTATCAACTGATGACATCATTAATGGCAGTATCTAAAAGTCGTACTGGTATATAATGAAAAGCTGTGGCTTTGTGTAACTAAGTCAGGCTTCATCCACCTGCTGGCTTGTAAATTTTTAAGACATTTTTAGCCATTTTCCTAAAGCAGCCCCTGTAGAGATGCCTCAGAGCAACCTGGTTGAAAAAGGCACTATGTTTCAGCTTACTACAGAAAGCAACTAAATGGATTTTTGGCAATTCAACTGGTATTTTTGTGTATTTGCAGCATTTATAAAATGATAAAACATGAAGCAGTGCACGTGTTGCAGAGATATCCTGCATATTTTATTTATTTCGCCCAGATATATGCTTTATTAATTGAGAGGCAGTCAGATTTCAACTTCCTAGGCCCTGATTTTGTCCAGTCCCCCCTTCCCCACGTTACTTTAGCTCTGCAACTACATGACTTGTTACTTATCTGTCTGTACATACTGACGTTGTCACTTTTAACATTTAATTTGAAACGTTGTAGTCGTGCTTAATTAAGCAGCATTGAACACGAGTGTTGTGGTTTTCTAGCACAAGCTACAAGGCTGCCTATTGTTTCTTTGATTAGATTTATGACACCTGTCAAAGCTTTCATAAATTGAAGGCTTTCCCATCCTCATATACTCGTGTCAGTAGATGTCCTAGACTGATGAGACGTGGCTGGGTTCTTATGTGATTGGAGCCATTCATCTTCATTATCCAAAACTGTACATTGGTCATAGTGTACCTGTTCACGTACTGTATACTGGGCAAATATGGCAGCTGTGAGATCTCCTCGGTGATGCCACAAGCTCCTAGAGTAATGTCAGGCCAGATATTGGTTTAGGCTGGGTTCACACTACTACACTACTTTCATCCTACTTTGCTCTGCTTCATCGGTCCTACATTTATCCTACATTGGTCCTACATCCATCCTACTTTCATGAACAGGATACTACTTTGGTCCGACTTCAATGATATTCAATGGGTTGAAGTAGGATCAATGTAGGACCAAAAGTAGTACAGGGAGAATTTTCAAAGTCGGACCGACTTGTGTAGGACCAGTTAAGACAGCTCTCATAGGGAAACATTGATTTTCACACGTCATGCTACATGAGGCTCCCAATGTAGGACCGTTTGTCGGACAAGTGTAAACCCAGCCTAAGGCTGGGTTCACACTACTACACTACTTTCATCCTACTTTGCTCTGTGTTCAATGTTTCCCTATGAGAGTGTCTTGTAGCGTCCTACACAAGTCTGTCCGACTTTGAAAATGCTACCTGTACTACTTTTGGTCCTACATTGATCCTACTTCAGGCCCATTGAATATCATTGAAGTCAGACCAAAGTAGTATCCTGTTCATGAAAGTAGGATGGATGTAGGACCAATGTAGGATAAATGTAGGACCAATGTTGCAGAGCAAAGTAGGATGAAAGTAGTGTAGTAGTAGTGTACCCAGCCTGAGCCCACAAAATGACTGACATTTTTATTAGGCTGTGGGGCCAATTTGTGTTGAGTTGCACTTGATCTTTCTGAAGCAGTTTAAATTAAAAAAAAAAAGCTTGCTCCTGATTGCTTGCAAACCACAACTGTCCTATTATTTTTTTTTTTTTTTTACAGCTCCCTGTGAGCTCTACTTTGTACAAAACCTATTTTTGCACAAAAGCAGCATTCTTTTTGCCCAAGCCTATAACCTGTAGTTTTGGTTCACTTAATGCCATGAACTGCTTGTGCAGTCATGAGTTGAACTTTCCCACTTGTAGGTATGTAGAATATCTGACGTTCATGCAAAGTACTCTCGTTCTAGCTTTGTGCAATATTCTGATGAAGTGAACACTAGCACACTGTGCTCTTTATACAAGACAAAAATCACTTTAGGATAAAAAAACATTTTCAGATGCACATTGTATTGTAAATGGCATTGTGGGGATTTACAATACTATTATTTGCTTAAGTAATCTAAAGTATTTATTAAGTGACAAAAGTATAATTTTTTTAAACAAACATTTATATATAGCAATACTATGAAATAATTGATTTGCAATTCTGCCTCATGTTTTTTAAATAGCATCGCCTATTATTCTATTTGCTTTTTTTCCATTTTTTAGTTTTTGTCTTTTTTTTTTCTATCATTTGTCACTGTAATGTATTTTGAATACTTTGTCCCAAAATCACTTTTCTCATATTAAATGTAACCGCATACTCACAGTTTTGGTGCTTAAACTATTTGTTTTCTTGAATAAAGGTTATTTATTTCAACCATATTAATCTGTGGTCTCTCTTGTTGAATTAACCTGCCGCCTTCATTAAACTTGATATTGGAATTCATTAAAAAGACAAAGCTTTTGCACAGATGGTTTGACTGAACTATAAACACTTTCCAATGTTTTAAGCAAAATTTACATGCAACTTGTTATACCTTATAGAAGTTGTAATCTATAATCTTCCGTTTTAGAAGGGACTTGCTAAAATTAGAACTTTTTTATGTTTTCACCTCCTGGCTTTTTTTTATTTTCTTCAGTACTACAATATCTCAAAAATTTGAGAAAATTAAAGCAGCAAAAGAAGGCATTTTTCAGTCTTTCTACATACGTCTGTAATTTCATAAAAATTTGTGAAATTTAAGAAATAATGTATTATATAAAATGGTTATTATCATACATTAAACCACCCTCTACAGTCATTGTAAACACTACTGATATAAACCCAATACTGAGACGAAAGCACACAACTCTCCCATGACAACTGTGGGTGGCCTATCTTGAGCAACAATGTTATTTGTAGTGCTTTCACACTGAAAGTGCTGCCGCTATCGTGGAGGGGGCGCTTTTACAGCGTATTTCAAGCGCTTTGAAAGATAGACTGTGCACACAAATGGAGTTACTCATTTTCTCCCAGAGATTATATATATATATATATATATATCTATATATATATATATATATATATATATATATATATATATATATATATATATATATATATATATATATATATATATATATATTTTTTTTTCTTTGTACCTGATTGGTTATTCTTTACAAAGTGAAGCTTCCCCACAATGACCAAGCTCTAGGGCAAATGAGTGCAATTTCACTTGCAAAGTCCACAGTCTATTTGTCTTTGGTAAATCGACTTCCATGGCTGCTTACGAAGCAGGTGTGGCCAGTAGACGAGAAAAAATGTGTTAAGCCTCGTACACACGATCAGATTTTCCAATGGCAATTGTGTGATAGCAGGATGTTGGATAATTCGACCGTTTGTATGCTCCATCGGAACAATTGTCGGAATTTCCGGCGACAAATGTGGGATAGCATGCTTTAAAATTTTCCGACAACAAATGTGTGATGTCAGATTATCCAATCGTGTGTACACAAGTCCGTCGGAAAAAAATCCAAAGTACAAACACGCATTCTTAGAAGCGATGCTAACCATAACACAACAATGGCAGAAGTTGCCCAAAGGATGGCGCTAAAGAGCTGAAAAAACATAGTTTTGTATTTGTTGGCCAACAATTCTTTACCGTTTTGTATGCAATACAAGTTTATAGCACCCTTCAAAAAAAAGTCTGAGACTTGGTCCACGGAAAATCCGATCGTGTGTACGAGGCTTAATTCTCACCACCAGCTTCCCACCAACGCAGAAATGATTTTACTGAGGAGTCATTAAATTAGGTCCTGCTTCTTCAGTATGTTGAGAGAACCATAGAGATAGACTGAAATACACAAGTGAGAGATTTAACCAAGCTTCCTGCGCAATTAAAATGGTGCAGAAAACTGCCAGAAGTGGCGTGCGCTACATTACCTAATCATATAACCTGTTTCAGGTCTATCTGTGCCACCACCCTACTTTCAAGCTTGTGCTGGTGCCTCTCTTTGTGAATTACCCCCAGGGAATATCCACAAAATATCCATAGGACGGGAACATCTGCTGTCCTGGGCACCTCCTGGAAATCAAGTTACCAGTAAGACAAACTTTTAGTTTCTTTCAGTCACTTCCAGGACATCGCCTAAGAAAATGAGAACCAGCTAATAGGGAGGGATGATGCCTTTGGGAGGAAGGTTCTCTCAGGATATCAGATTTAGGTGGAAATGCCAGATGGATGTGGACCATCTTAACCATGTTAATTTTTTTTTGTAAATGTGCCCCAAAGACGCATCAGTTCAACAAATGACCTTGGCCCCCATAGAATGTGCTAAAACTCCTGGTTAGGTCTAATGGGCAGCTATGCATGATCCTTGAATAGCCATTTTATTCCATCTAGCGAGTGATCCTTTGGAAGCCTAATGACTCTTGTAGGTCTCCGAATGAAATACAAACATACAGTGGCGGCCCGTCCATAGGGACGCACGGGCGCCGCCCCCCCTCCCACAGTCACAAAAAAAAAAAAACGGGCCCTTTAAGAACTTTTATTCGGCTAAAATGTCATTTTTACATTTTAGCCGCAGTTCTGGCGGCCGTCTATAGAGGGCGCTGCAGCGCCACCCCCTCTCGCAAATAACACACATTCGTGCATAAATGCACAAATGTATGTTATTATTGGTTGCCAGCGCTGCCTGGTCTATTCAGATAACCGGATGCGGGACGCCGGTTACCCGAATAGCGGCAGCTGGTTGGCTGAGGGGAACTGCCTATCAAAGCCAGCGGCTCTGATAGGCTTTTCTCCGGCTCTCAGCTGTCTATACTCTGAGCGCAGGCAATCTGCGCTCATTGTATAAGACAAACGGCCTTTTCAGCCAATCAGGTTCCCGGATTCTGGTTATCAGGAACCTGATTGGCTGAAGCTTCACCACAGCGGCAGAAGACATCGAGGGAGCACATGGAATCCTCAGGTAAGTGCTTTTTACAGGGAAAGGGGCACAGTGACATCATGGGGCACAGAGGTGACAATTGGCACAGTGGCATCATGGGGCACAGTGGCATCATGGGGCACAGTGGTGAGTGACATTGGGCACAGTGGCATCATGGGGCACAGTGGTGACAATGGGGCACAGTGGTGACAATTAAAGGGCACAGTGGTGACAATTGGCACAGTGGCAACAGTTGAGGGGCACAGTGGCTGCGTTTGATGGCATGGCACAGTGGTGACAATTGATGGCACAGTGACTGCGTTTGATGGTATGGCACAGTGGTGACAATTGATGGCACAGTGGCTGCGTTTGATGGCATGGCACAGTGGTGACAATTGATGGCACAGTGGTTGCGTTTGATGGCATGGCACAGTGGTGACAATTGATGGCACAGTGGCTGCGTTTGATGGCATGGCACAGTGGTGACAATTGATGGCACAGTTGCTGTTTGGCATGGCACAGTGGTGACAATTGATGGCACAGTTGCTGTGTTTGATGGCATGGCACAGTGGTGACAATTGATGGCACAGTGGCTGCGTTTGATGGCATGGCACAGTGGTGACAATTGATGGCACAGTGGCTGCGTTTGATGGCATGGCACAGTGGTGACAATTGATGGCACAGTGGCTGCGTTTGATGGCATGGCACAGTGGTGACAATTGATGGCACAGTTGCTGTTTGATGGCATGGCACAGTGGTGACAATTGATGGCACAGTGGCTGCGTTTGATGGCATGGCACAGTGGTGACAATTGATGGCACAGTTGCTGTGTTTGATGGCATGGCACAGTGGTGACAATTGATGGCACAGTGGCTGCATTTGGTGGCATGGCACAGTGGCTGCGTTTGATGGCACAGTGGCTGCATGTGATGGGCACAGTGAGGCTGCAATTTTTTTTTTTTTCGTTTGCACCCCCCCCCAAAAATTTTGAGCACCAGCCGCCACTGCAAACATAGCATTTTATTTCCTGAAATGTTTTAGGAATCTCTAGTAATAAACGTCTGACATCCAGGAAAAATCTAGTTGCCTGGGTTGAGTTAAAATGGCTACAGTAATCTCATCGGAACTATGAAACAAGGCAGATACCCTAGGTAAAAAAAAACAGTCCATTCTAAAAAGCACTGTATCCAAGTAGATGAACAAAAATGCTGATTCTTCTAGCAGAAGTAATAGTTGAAAGAAAAGCTGATTTAATGGTTTGGATTTTCAGAGAGGCAGAAGATAAAGGCTCAAAAGACATTTTAGAACTTTATGAACAATTTATTAATCTGCAGTTTATAATTTTAAGGTAAGAATGGCTAGTCACAGTTTTTATTCAGTTTTAATTCAGTGCCTTGAAAAAGTTGACATATCCATTGCAAGTTTCCACATTTTGTCATGTTGCAACCAAAAACGTAAATGTATTTTTATTGAGATTTTATGTGATGGACCAACACTAAGTGGCACATAATTGTGAAGTGGAAGGAAAATGATAAATGGTTTTCAAAATGTTTACAAATATCTGAAATGTGGCATGCATTTGTTTTCAGCCCCCCCTTTCTCTGATACCCCTAACTAAAACCTAGTGGAACCAATTGCCTTCAGAAGTGATCTAATTAGTAGTAGAGCCCACCTGTGTGTAATTTAAGCTCAGTATAAATACAGCTGTTCTGTGAAGCCCTCAGATGTTTGTTAGAGAACCTTAGTTAACAAACAGCATCATGAAGGCCAAGGAACACACCAGACAGGTCAGGAATAACGTTTGTGGTGAAGTTTAAAGCAGGGTTGGGTTATAAATTAAAAATCCCAAGCTTTGAACATCTCACGGAGCACTGTTCAATCCATCATCCGAAAATAGAAGTATGGCACAACTGCAAACCTACCAAGACATGGCCGTCCATCCAAACTGACAGGCCGGGCAAGAAGAACATTAATCAGAGAAGCAGCGAAAAGCGAAATGGTAACTCTCTGGAGGAGCTGCATAGAGCCACACCTCAGGTGGGAGAATCTATCCACAGAACAACCATTTGTTGTGCACTGCACAAATCTGCCCTTTATGAAGAAGGCCATTGTTGAAAAAGCCATAAGCAATCCCATTTGCAGTTTGCGAGAAGCCATGTGGGGGATATGGCAAACGAGGAAGAAGGTGCTCTGGTCAGATGAGATCAAAATTGAATGTTTTAGCCTAAAAGCAAAATGTGTGGCATAAAACGAATGCCCTGTACACACAAGCTGAATTTCTGTAGGAAAAAAGTTGGATGTTTTTTCCGACGGAATTCCGCTCAAGCTTGGCTTGCATACACACGGTCACACAAGTTCTCTGAACTTTCGAGCGTTAAGAATGCAGTGACGTACAACGCTACGACGAGGCGAGAAAGAAGTTCAATACTTCCAAGCATGCGTCAAATTGTTTTGGAGCATGCATGTTTTTTTCCTATTGGAATTGCATACAGACAAACAGATTTTCCGCTAGGAATTTTTTACTTTGGTAAAATTGAGAACCTGCTCTCAAACTTTTGCTGGCGGAAATTCCAACAGCAAAAGTCTGATGGAGCATGCACACAGTTGGAATTTCCAATGAAATGCTCACATCAGACTTTTGCTGGCGGAAAGTGTGCTCGTGTGTACAGGGCATTACACTGCATATCACCCTGAACACACCATCCCCACCATGAAACATGGTGGTGGCAGCATCCTGTTGTGGGGATGCTTTTCTTCAGCAGGGACAGGGAAGCTGGTCAGAGTTGATGGGAAGGTGGATGGAGCCAAATACAGGGCAATCTTAGAAGAAAACCTGTTCGAGACTGGGGTGGAGGTTCACCTTCCAGCAGGACAGCTACCCTAAACATACAGCCACAATAGAATGGTTTAGATAAAAGCATATTCATGTTTTAGAATGGCCTAATCAAAGTTCAGACCTAAATCCAATTGAGAATCTGTGGAAAGACTTGAAAATTGCTGTTCAAAAACTCTCCATCCAATCTGACAGAGCTTGAGCTATTTTGCAAGGAAGAATGGGCAAAAATGTCACTCTAGATGTGCAAAGCTGGTAGAGACATCCCCACAAAGACTTGCAGCTGTAATTGCAGCGAAATGTGGTTCTACAAAGTATTGACACAAGGGGGCTGAAAACAAATGCAAGCCACACTTTTCAGAGATTGTCAAGGATGCCGTAATGTACTTCATTGGTAGGAGGCACTTACTGAATAAATTGATTCCATTCATAATCTTTTGCACCTGATAAAACAATTCCAAGTCTTGAGGTTTAGGATGAGGCAGTATTTCTCTGAGGGTTTTTGAACCACAAAAATTGTAACTAAAAACCCTGGTCTTCCTCCAACAAGGGCACTGGAAATGACTCACTGATTCACTAGCTCCTACGAAATATAGTTCAGTGCTTGAGCTTTCAAAGCACATTTTGGAGTCTTTGAGATAAAAAATTAATAAATACCTGAGCCCCATTGCCGATCCTGCAATGTGCACGAGTGGGGGCACTCTAATGCAGGAGATGTTACTGGCCAGATCATCTGGTGGGAAAAAAAATGGGATTTTTTTAATACAGCTTACCTGTAAAATCCTTTTCCTGGTGCCTCCATGGCAGCATACTTGTGATAGAGCTCCGCCTCGACTCCTCCTTCAGGGCTAGTGAATAGAATAAATTAAAGGCATAGCCCCTCCCCCAACATTCTCCTTTTTTCCCCTCATACCTTCTTGTGCTGGTGAAGAGTAGATGTATGTCCATACCTCTGCAGTCGGCAGCGTCCGCCGGGTTTAGCCTTTCCCGTGCGCAGTCCCTGTTCTTGGGCCGCTCTTAGCGCTAATAAGTCTGGGAGACCCCTCTGTGGATCTGTTGGGGTCATTTCGCAGAGTTTCCGCTTAGGAACGAAGTCTGCTATCGCATCCATGATGAATGCAGTGGAGTCGCAAAAGGATCAGCTCACATCTTTCCAGGCTGGTGGTTTCCATTTTATTTTTAGGCATATATTATTTTTTTTTGTCTCTCCCCTCTCCCATCCCTTCCTTCCTTTAACTTGCCTGTTAGGTCTCCTTTTAAAAAAAAAAGGGTGTGCTTGTTGTTTTATTTTTTTGTGATGCTCCCTTTAAGTTCGGTCAGTTTGATGGGGCAGGTGCCTTTTATCCTGACAGGCTTGCAGTTGTTGATTGTTTCCCCCGAAATCAGAGGTGGGCTACAGTTTTTGTTTTGTTTTGTATATCACTCGACATCACTGCGGCCATCTTGGATTCTGGAAGAGGGGCCAGATTTGCCCTTTTTCTTCCAGAGTCACTTTGCAATGGTGGTTTATGGGATTATTAGCCCATCCACCTTAGCCTAGTTAAGTTCAGATTAAGGGTTAGCTGTCAGAGTCTCCTCAGCTGTGCCCTGCTAGGTTTCACTGATGCTGCTCTGTGGTAGCTACCTTTTTGTGTTTATTCTCAAAAAAAAAAATGGTGCTAGATAAAATAATTAAAATAAATGTATGTTATTTAAAAAAAAAAAAAAAAACTCCATAGTTCCTTTTTTTTCCCTTTCTTACTAAATTTCCGCAGCTGATCCTTTTGCCTAACTTCGCAATTAGTCATTTATCTTGCAAACAAAGATCCTTGCACCCCTATTAGGTATGTGACCAACTATATGTGAGTATTGAAAAAAAAGTGCGCTCACTGTCTAATGTGAGTTCCTTACACCGTGGCCCTGCCCACTCCAAGAGGTCCAGAAAATCTTCAAGACAACGTGATGACGACAGATCAGACCGCAGGTCTCATTCTTCACGTCATAGATCAGAGAGATCAAGATCCAGAGGACAAGATCCTTCCCCCTCTCCTAGGACCTATACAAAGAAGAAATGCTGGACAGGTGGGGCCACACCACTACCAGACAGAGTGGTCTGTAAGGACTGTTTTATGGACTATGAGTCCGGCTGCGAGCTAGAAAATCAGCACGCTGTAGACCTGCTCAAGTGAACAATGAAGGACTCCTTCTCCGAGCTTGCGACTTGGGTCCCCGCTCAACCACTTCAGCAGTTGTCCCAGGTTCAGGATACAGAACCTAATCTCCCTGGTCCTGCAGCAGTCAGTACACCTCTGCCACTGTCAGGCTGACCAGCTAGAGATTCACCACCTGTAGACTCTTCAGAGGAGTCAACCTTCTGGCTTCAGTCTCTACTTGGTAAAGCTGTTCTTCCAGGCAGTCAAAACTGCAGTCACCTGAAAAGACGCAGAAGAGCCTCCCCAAGAGTCTACGAGTTCCTTCCCATCCTCAAAGGGAGGCAGGTTCTCTTCTTGTTGAGGCGACATTAGCCAGGTCATTCAGAATGAATGGGCAAAGACTGATAGAAAACTTTCATGGGGCTGGTTCAATAAACTATACCCATTAACAGAATCCATGCCAGTGGTAGACGCATCGGTGGTGCGACTCGTAAAAAAAAAAAGAGCGCGCTTTACCAATGGAGGATTCCGCTCCCTTCAAAAGACCCTCTAGGCATGCGAACCAACCTGGAGCTGAAGAGGAGCTATTTAGCCGCGGGAGCAGCATGTAAGCCAGCTATCGCCCTCACATCGGTATCAAATGCCATAAGATCTTGGACATATAATATTGAGACGGCTTTGCATCAGGATGTCCCCAAGGAGGATATAATTAAAGCCTTGGAAGAACTTAGATTGTCAGCAGACTTTGTCAGGGTGGCGGCCATTGACACGATCAGATGCTCTGCAAGATCCATGTTGCATTCAGTAATGGTGAAGAGGGTCTTTTGGCTGGAAGATTGGCTGGCTGACTTATTCTCCAAACAAAATTGGTGCAAAATCCCATTCAGTGGAAAAGCACTATTCAGAGACAAAACAGTTAAAGCTATCTCCAGGCTGTCAGGAGGGAAGTCCGGTGTGCTTCCCCAGGACAGAAGGATGCGAAGATTCAGAGGCAGGTCCTCTAGATTCAGCCAGACAAATCCAATAGATTTAGGCAGTCAAGACAGCCCAGAGACAACAAAAGACCTTGGAAAGGTACTCAGACATTCTTTTGAACAGGAAGATGAAGGACCTTTCCGGCTCCACAGGAGCAGAAGCAGTCTTTTTGACGCCAGAGTAGCCCAGGCACTCCCGGTGGGAGCCAGGCTAAAGTTCTTTGTCCCAGTCTGGACCACATGCTGTCGGGACCCCTGGGTTCTGTCTACAATTCAATGGGGGCACCTTTGGAATCTCTCTCATCCCCCACCTCGGGATTCTTTCAAAGGAACAGATTCCATCCTCTCCGCCAAGGGCTCAAGCTCTGTAAAACTTCCTAACGTCACTTCAGCCTCAGGGGGCGGCTGTTCTGGTTCCCTTGGCAGAGCGCTTCGCAGGCGTCTACTCCACCCTATTTCTGGTCCCAAAGAGAACAGGTGGGTGGAGGCCTGTGACAGGCCTTCAGAGGCTCAGCCGGTATATCTGCCCCAAAAGCTTCAAAATGGAGTCCCTGCAAAGGATTATTCAGGCAGTCCAGCCATAAGATTGGATGATTTCTGCAGGATGCGTACCTACACGTTCTAATTCTATCTGCATTTCAAAAATGTCTGAGATTTGCAGTGGGATGGACCCACCTACAGTTTCAAGCCCTGCCTTTCGGTCTGTGCACCTCTCCCAGGGTGTTCACCAAGATACTAATATCCGCTTTGGTTCCCCTGCGGGAAAGGGGCTTGAGGATATTCCACTACTCGGACGACATCCTCCTCCTAGCAAGCAATCCGGATCAGTTGGTATGTCACCGGGAAATTCTTCTACAGTCCCTAAAAGTGCTAGGGTGGCTAATAAATTCCGAAAGGAGTCAACTAGCACCCACACAGCAGATAATCTACCTGGGTGCAATGTTCAACACTCAGGAGGGGACAGTGTCATTACCACCGCCAAAGGCAAGGATTGTCACCCAGAGAATGATCAAGGTCATCCGGAGCCCGTATCTGACAGCTTCACAATGTCTGAGCCTCATTTGCACAGTGTCTCCTTGTATACCCATGGTTCCTTGGGCCCATTGGCACTTAAGGTAGTTCCAGACAGGTTTCTTGGCGCAGTGGAAGAAACGACGACTATCCCAGACGATACTGCTGACGGGAGTAATGCACAGGAATCTTCACTGGTGGACAGTTCCAGAAAACCTCTCCAAACCTAGTCACCTGGTCCCCCATCCTTGGATCACAATTATGTCCGATGCAAGCGGACAGGGCTGGGGAGCCCATTCCGGGGAAACCAGAATACAGGGTAGATGGTCATGTTCTACCCAGGGAGTGGTATCCAACATCTTGGAGATGAGGAAAGCCTTCTTAGCACTAACTTTGGCGTCCCAAATCAGAGGCCAGAGAATACTTCTACATCTAGACAACATGGCAGCTGTCGCTTATCTGCAGAAGCAAGGAGGCACTCGCAGCAGGTCGTTCCTCAAGGTGGTGATGCTGATCACACTCTGGGCAGAGAAGAACCTCCTGGACCCCAGAGCAATGTATCTGCCGGGCAGGTTGAACACGGAAGCAGACACGTTGCCCAGAATCTTCCTGGACAACAACGAATGGGCTTTCCACCCCCTCGTCTTCCATCAGATTGCCAGCATGTGGGATCCCCCTCAGGTAGACCTGTTCGTCTCCCCAAAGAATACCAAGCTGGACAGATTCTTCTCTCGAATGCAGCATCCACAAGCCGAGGCAGTGGATGCCCTGTCATGCCCCTGAAGGTTCACCACAGCATATGCCTTTCCTCCCAGGCCATTAATATTCAAATTCCTCCTGAGGCTCCTCAGGGAGTCAGTCCAGGTGGTGGCAGTACTTCCGTATTGGCTGAAGAGACCCTGGTTCCCTCTAGCCATGCGCCTCAGTGTGAGCTCTCAAATCAGGATCCCTCCTGTCCCTCAACTTCTGTCGCAGGGCAGTCTAGTTCATCCAAACCCTCCAGAAGTTGAATCTTCGAGTCTGGAGGTTGAGAGGCGAGGGTTCGAGTCCCTAGGGTGTTCCCCAGGAGTCATAACAACCCTTCTAAAAGCCAGAAAAACCGGCAGCTAATGCCATATAATCAAAAATCTGGGACAAGTTCTTGTCATCTGCTACCGGAAATGGATTTGATCCAATCCTTCCCTCTACGTCCAATATTTTAGGTTTCATTCAGACAGGACTTGATCTGGGGCTTGGTCTGAGCTCCCTCAAAGTGCAGGTAGAAGCAGTCTCTGCCGCAACAAGTAAGAGATGGGTGGAGGATCTCTTGGTAGTCACTTTCCTCAGAGGAGTATTGAAGATTCGGCGACACCTGTCAGACGATCATTTCCTAAGTGGGATTGTCCCTGGTCCTTGAAATTCTATCTGACCATCCCTTTGCTCCAGTGGAACAAGTAGCAAGATGGAACCTGACACTAAAGACGGCTTTCCTGCTAGCCATTACATCTGGCAGAAGGATCTCGGAACTTCACACCTTAGGGATGGGTGACGGCCACATCTCCTTCTTCCCGAACAGGGTGGAACTTCGCCCCTTCGAGGGTTCACACCTAAGGTCGCTACTCCAAGCCACCTGTTGGAACCTGGGCACTACCAGTGTTTACAGACACAGGTTCAGTCTTGTCGTGAGCTGGATGTATCCAGAGTGCTCAGGGCCTACCTAGCAGCCACGACCCCTTCAAAAACTCTGAGAGACTTTTCATTGTACTGTTCAGTAAATACAGGGGCAAAGAAGCTTCCATCAGAACTCTGGCATTTTGGGTTGTAAAGTTAATCCAGAAGGCTTACAGGGTAAAGAATATTCTTCATCATGAGTAAATGCTCATTCTACAAGGGCAGTCTCGGCTTCCTGGGCAGCAAGGGCTAATGTTTTGTTGAAGACGGTGTGCAGGGCCGCCACCTGGTCTTCTCACCATACGTTCCTCAGACACTACCGTATTGGTCTAGGAGCTCCCACGACTGTTGAGTTTGGAAGAAGGGCAGTTCAGGCTGCTATGTCTTCTTCTAATTAGACGTTTATTGTTAAGCATTATCCCACCCATATCAGCTAGTTATTTATCACAAGTATGCTGCCATGGAGGCACCAGGAAAACGGAAAATTGTATCATACTTACCAGTAATTTTCCTTTCCTGGTGCCTATCCATGGCAGCATACGCTCCCACCCTCGGTATTCTATATTACGGAGAATGTTGGGGGAGGGGCTATGCCTTTAATTTATTCTATTCACTAGCCCTGAAGGAGGAGTCGAGGCGGAGCTCTATCACAAGTATGCTGCCATGGATAGGCACCAGGAAAGGAAAATTACTGGTAAGTATGATACAATTTTCCGTTTTCTTGGGAATACATCACGGGTCCCAGAGCCTTAATTACTTAACCACTTAAGCCCCGGACCAATACGCTGTCTAAAGACCCAAGGTGTTTTTACAATTTGGCAATGCGCTGCTTTAACTGATAATTGCGCGGTCATGCAATGTTGTACCGAAACGAAACTTGCGTCCTTTTCTTCCCACAAATAGAGCTTTATTTTGATGGTATTTGATCGCCTCTGCGATTTTTATTTTTTGCGATATAAACGCAAAAAGACCGTAAATTTTGAAAAAAAATGATTTTTCTTATAACAAAAAGTAAAAAATATCGAATAAACTAAATTTTAGTCAAACATTTAGGCCAAAATGTATTCAGCCACATGTCTTTAGTAAAAAAAATCGCAATAAGCGTATATTTATTGGTTTTCGCAAAAGTTATAGCGTCTACAAACTAGGGTACATTTTCTGGAATTTACACAGCTTTTATTTTATGACTGCCTATCTCATTTCTTGAGGTGCTAAAATGGCAGGGCAGTACAAAACCCCCCCAAATGACCCCATTTTGGAAAGTAGACACCCCAAGGAAACTGCTGAGAGGCATGTTGAGTCCATTGAATATTTAATTTTTTTGTCCCAAGTGATTGAATAATGACGAAAAAAAAAAAAAAAAATGTTTACAAAAAGTTGTCACTAAATTATATATTTCTCACACATGCCATGGTTATATGTGGAATTGCACCCCAAAATACATTCTGCTGCTTCTCCTGAGTACGGGGATACCACATGTGTGGGACTTTTTGGGAGCCTAGCCGCATACGGGGCCCCAAAACCCAATCACCGCCTTCAGCATTTCTAAGGGTGCAAATTTTTGATTTCACTCCTCACTACCTATCAAGGTTTCGAAGGCCATAAAATGCCAAAATAGCAAAAAAAAAAAACCAAATGACCCCATTTTGGAAAGTAGACACCCTAAGCTATTTGCTGAGAGGCATGTCGAGTCCATGGAATATTTTATATTTTGACACAAGTTGCGGGAATATGACAAACTGATTTTTTTTTGCACAAAGTTGTCACTAAATGATATATTGCTCACACATGCCATAGTTATATGTGGAATTGCACCCCAAAATACATTCTGCTGCTTCTCCCGAGTACGGGGATACCACATATGTGGGACTTTTTGTGAGCCTAGCCGCATACGGGGCCCCGAAAACAAAGCACCGCCTTCAAGATTTCTAAGGGCATACATTTTTGATTTCACTCCTCACTACCTATCACTACCTATCACAGTTTTGAAGGCCATAAAATGCCAAGATGTCACACAACCCCCCCAAATGACCCCATTTTGGAAAGAAGACACCCCAAGCTATTTGCTGAGAGGCATGTTGAGTCCATGGAATATTTAATTTTATGGCCCCAAGTGATTGAATAATGACCAAAAAAAAAAAAAAAAAAAATTTTACAAAACGTTGTCACTAAATGATATATTTCTCACATATGCCATGGGCATATGTGGAATTGCACCCCAAAATACATTCTGCTGCTTCTCCTGAGTACGGGGATACCACATGTGTGGGACTTTTTGGGAGCCTAGCCGCGTACGGGACACCGAAAACCAATCACCGCCTTCAGGATTTCTAAGGGCATAAATTTTTGATTTCACTCCTCACTACCTATCACAGTTTCGAAGGCAATAAAATGCCAAAACAGCACAAAACCCCCCCAAATGACCCCATTTTGGAAAGTAGACACCCCAAGCTATTTGCTGAGAGGGATGTTGAGTCCATGGAATATTTAATTTTTTTGCCCCAAGTCACTGAATAATGACCAAAAAAAAAAAATTACAAAACGTTGTCACTAAATGATATATTTCTCACACATGCCACGGTTATATGTGGAATTGCACCCCAAAATACATTCTGCTGCTTCTCCTGAGTACGGGGATACCACATGTGTGGGACTTTTTGGGAGCCTAGCCGCGTACGGGACCCCGAAAACCAATCACCGCCTTCAGGATTTCTAAGGGCATAAATTTTTGATTTCACTCCTCACTACCTATCACAGTTTCGAAGGCAATAAAATGCCAAAACAGCACAAAACCCCCCCAAATGACCCCATTTTGGAAAGTAGACACCCCAAGCTATTTGCTGAGAGGGATGTTGAGTCCATGGAATATTTAATTTTTTTGCCCCAAGTCACTGAATAATGACCAAAAAAAAAAAATTACAAAACGTTGTCACTAAATGATATATTTCTCACACATGCCACGGTTATATGTGGAATTGCACCCCAAAATACATTCTGCTGCTTCTCCTGAGTACGGGGATACCACATGTGTGGGACTTTTTGGGAGCCTAGCCGCGTACGGGGCCCCGAAAACCAAGCACTGCCTTCAAGATTTGTGTGAGTGAAATCAAAAATTTATGTCCTTAGAAATCTTGAAGGCGGTGCTTGGTTTTCGGGGTCTCATACGCGGCTAGGCTCCCAAAAAGTCCCACACATGTGGTATCCCCGTACTCAGGAGAAGCAGCAGAATGTATTTTGGGGTGCAATTCCACATATAACCATGGCATGTGTGAGAAATATATCATTTAGTGACAATGTTTTGTACATTTTTTTATTTTAATTTTTTTTGGTCATGATTTAATCACTTGGGGCAAAAAAATTAAATATTCCATGGACTCAACATGCCTCTCAGCAAATAGCTTGGGGTGTCTACTTTCCAAAATGGGGTCATTTGGGGGGTTTTTGTGCTATTTTGGCATTTTATGGCCTTCGAAACTGTGATAGGTAGTGAGGAGTGAAATCAAAAATTTGCGCCCTTAGAAATGCTGAAGGCGGTGCTTGGTTTTCGGGGTCCCGTACGCGGCTAGGCTCCCAAAAAGTCCCAAACATGTGGTATCCCCGTACTCAGGAGAAGCAGCAGAATGTATTTTAGGGTGCAACTCCACATATAACCATGGCATGTGTGAGCAATATATCATTTAGTGACAAATTTTTTTTTTTTCTCATTATTCAATCACTTTGGACAAAAAAAAAAAATCAATGGACTCAACATGCCTCTCAGCAGTTTCCTTGGGGTGTCTTCTTTCCAAAATGGGGTCATTTGGGTTTTTTTTGTGCTATTTTGGCATTTTATGGCCTTCGAAACTGTGATAGGTAGTGAGGAGTGAAATCAAAAATTTACACCCTTAGAAAGCCTGAAGGCGGTGATTGGTTTTTGGGGTCCCGTACGCGGCTAGGCTCCCAAAAAGTCTCACACATGTGGTATCCCCGTACTCAGGAGAAGCAGCAGAATGCATTTTGGGGTGTAATTCCACATATGCCCATGGCATGTTTGAGCAATATATCATTTAGTGACAACTTTGCGCAAAAAAATATATATATATATATATATATATATTTATATTTCCCGCAACTTGGGTCAAAATCTAAAATATTCCATGGACTTAAGATGCCTCTCAGCAAATAGCTTGGGGTGTCTACTTTCCAAAATGGGGTCATTTGGGGGGGTTTTCAATTGTCCTGGCATTTTATGCACAACAATTAGAAGCTTATGTCACACATCACCCACTCTTCTAACCACTTGAAGAAAAAGCCCTTTCTGACACTGTTTGTTTACATAAAAACATATTATTTTTTTGCAAGAAAGTAAAGTTGAACCCCCAAACATTATATATTTTTTTAAAGCAAAGGCCCTACAGATTAAAATGGTGGGTGTTGCAAATTTTTTTTCCACACAGTATTTGCGCAGCGTTTTTTCAAACGCATTTTTTGGGGAAAAAATACACTTTTTATTTTAAAGCACTAAAACACACTATATTGCCCAAATTATTGATGAAATAAAAATTATGATCTTAGGCCGAGTACATGGATACCAAACACGACATACTTTAAAATTGCGCACAAACGCGCAGTGGCGACAAACTACATACATTTTTAAAAGCCTTTAAAAGCCTTTACAGGTTACCACATTAGATTTACAGAGTAGGTCTACTGCTAAAATGACTGCCCTCGATCTGCCCTTCGCGGTGATACCTCACATGCATGGTGCAATTGCTGTTTACATATGACTCCAGACCGACGCTTGCGTTCGCCTTTGCGCAAGAGCAGGGGGGGACAGGGATGCTTTTTTTTATTTTTTTATTTTTTTATATATTTATTTCGCTTTTTTTATTTTATTTGTTAACTGTTCCTTCCATTTATTTATTTTTTTACCATTTTTATTGTTATCTCAGGGAATGTAAATATCCCTTATGATAGCAATAGTTAGTGACAGGTACTCTTTTTTTTTTTTTAAATGGGGTCTATTAGACCCTAGATCTTTCCTCTGCCCTCAAAGCATCTGACCACACCAAGATCGGTGTGATAAAATGCTTTCCCATATTCTCAATGGCGCCGTTTATATCTGGGGGGGGGGACATTCCCTCCCACTGAATGTAAAAGCAGTCTAGAGGCTAATTAGCCGCTAGGACTGCTTTTACATGAAAGCCGACCGCTGGCTGAAAAGAATGATACCAAGATGATGCCTAAAGCCGCAGGCATCATTCTGGTATAACCATTCAAAGTCCAGCAACATACCAGTACGTTGATGGTTCTTGTTAGACATGTATTGTAATCTTTTTTTTTTTTCATGCAGCCTGTTGGCTGAACAAAAAAAAGATTGATCGGTGGGTATGCCCACCATTAGAATACCTCCCTTCATCCACCCACTTCTAATGATGGGCATACATGCACCATTTATATATGCCGAAGCATGGGGGCATCCTCCCGCAAAAAAGTTATGCCGCGTACGGTCGGACTTTTCTATGCCGCGTACACACGGTCGGACTTTTCTATGCCGTGTACACATGGTCAGACTTTTCCACAGGAAAGCCTCCGTAGGAATGTCAACCGTATGTACGCGGCATTAGGAGCAAAATGGCTCCTCCGCCCCTAATGCCCCCATGCTCCGGCATATATGCTCTTTTTTGAACTGTAGTGGTGAAATCACCTCCTACAGCATTGGAGTCGCGGCTTTATATATCGTGGGAGCAAACGCTGTTGCTGTCACGCTAAATAAATCCGCACTGCAACTGAATGGCGTACCTGCTAAGCAAATGATGGTTAACATTAAAACAAAGTAACATTCCAGTATAACAGTAAGATCATACCATACCTGCAAAGCAAATACCTATAAAAAAACATAGTAAAAAATAAAACATTTTTTAACGCAACCTGTGCCTAAAATATATATATGCCGAAGCATGGGGGCATCCTCCCGCAAAAAAGTTATGCCGCGTACGGTCGGACTTTTCTATGCCGCGTACACACGGTCGGACTTTTCTATGCCGTGTACACATGGTCAGACTTTTCCACGGGAAAGCCTCCGTAGGAATGTCAACCGTATGTACGCGGCATTAGGAGCAAAATCGCTCCTCCGCCCCTGCTGCCCCCATGCTTCGGCATATATGCTCTTTTTTTTTAACTGTGGTGGTGAAATCACCTCCTACAGCACTGGAGTCGCGGCTTTATATATCGTGGGAGCAAACGCTGTTGCTGTCAAGATAAATAAGTCCGCGCAACAGCTGAATGGCGTACCTGAAAACAGTAAAATAAATTACATACCTGAAAAGCAAGCATGAAAAAACATAACAACAATAAAACTTTGCAGAATAGAATACAGTAAAAAAGAGCAGAACAATAGAGAGAGAATAGAGAGGGAGAGAACAATAAAACGACAACTATTTTTGGTTTTTTTATTTTATATTTTTTTGTGTGTTTTTATTTTTTACTTTTTTTTTTTTTTTTTTTTTTACACTTTTTTTTGTAACTGTGAACTGTAACTTCAACTTTTCGGTTCCAGGTTTGGGTCTCTCAAAATGCGATGGCATCTTGGGAGACCCTGTGTGAGTGTGCCTAGCCTGTGAAATGTTTCACCCTACACTAATAATTAACGTGTGTGTGTGGAAGCGTTCAAAACATTCACCAATACAAAGACCAGGATCGGCAGGACATTTGGGACAAAAATAACGAGTGTCACGCCTAAATCCGCGCTTGGTACAGACACGACATTTTCTTTGGGGGGCTCGTTGGGTAGGGGTACTCTCGAGGACATAAGAAAAATGCCTCTCATGCAGTCGGCTTACTGCATTTGGTAGGGGCTGGTGAGGTACAGTACCGCCTGGATACAGGAGTTCTGTGATGATATCCCTCTGGAATTGAAGGAAGGATTCATTCCGTCCTGAAGCTCTGTATACGACATGAGCATTCAGTAGAGCCAATTGAAATAAATGTAGAGACACTTTTTTGTACCAGCGTCTCGTCTTACGGGCAATATGATACGGCGCCATTAACTGGTCGTTGAGGTCCACCCCTCCCATATTAAGGTTATATTCGTGGACACAGAGGGGTTTCTCCACAACACCAGTCGCCGTATGAATTTGGACTGTCGTGTCTGCGTGAAGGGTGGTAAGAACGAAAACATTCCTATTGTCCCGCCACTTCACAGCGAGCAAATTTTTACATCTGCAGCAGGCTCTCGCCCCCGGCCTAATACGGGCATCTACAAGCCGCTGGGGGAAGCCCCGGCGATTAGGTCGCACGGTGCCACATGCTCCAATCTGTTGATCAAATAAGTGGCTAAAAAGTGGCACGCTGCTGTAAAAATTGTCCACATACAAATGGTACCCCTTTCCGAATAAGGGTGACACCAAGTCCCAAACAATCTTGCCAGCGCTCCCCATGTAATCTGGGCATCCTTCCGGCTCTACCTGACTATCTTTTCCCTCGTAAACCCTAAAGCTCCATGTGTAGCCTGTGGCCCTGTCACAGAGCTTATAGAGCTTGACCCCGTATCTGGCACGCTTGCTGGGAAGGTACTGTTTGAAAGACAAGCGGCCAGCAAATTTAATCAGGGACTCATCAACGCATACAACCTGCTGGGGATTAAACAAGGCTGCAAAACGTTCGTTGAAATGGTTTACGAGGGGCCAAATTTTGTAGAGCCGGTCAAATTCAGGGTCTCCACGTGGACGACAAAGTGCATTGTCACTGAAATGCAGGAACCGCAGGATCGCCTCGTATCGTTTCCTGGCCATGTGAGCAGAGAAAACGGGCATATGGTCGATGGGATGTGTGGACCAATACATCCGCAATGACGGAAATTTGTGTATGCCCATGTTGAGGGTAAGGCCCAGAAAGGTCTTAAATTCGGAAACCTCGAGAGGTTTCCATTGTTTGGCAAGGCGAGACTGGGGGTTAGCGGCGATGTAGGTACCAGCATATAAATTAGTCTGGTCCACAATAGATCTATAGAGATCTTCCGTGAAATACAGCGAATAAAAATCAAGTGACGTAAAGTTCGCTGTATCCACCTGAATACCGGGTTGGCCAGTGAATGGGGGAAGTACAGGTGCTGTAGAAGTGGTGGGGACCCAATCAGGATAGGCAAATTCTACAGGAAGGGCACTATGGGCACGACGGGCCTGTCTCTGTCTTCTTCTTGGTGGCAGCGGGACACTACTTGTGCTTGCCACATCGCCAGCTTGAACTGCACTTATGGGACTCGCCACGTCACCAAGTGTTACTGCAGTGCTGGATAAACGACCAGGGTGTACTAGGCCGCTGGTGCTTGCCAATCCACCAGAAGGAATAGCGGCGCTAGTACTGGATCTCTGCTCCATACGAGGGTCCTGCGGTTCTTGCTGCTCAACAACATCAGAACGGGATCGGGTACGCCTGGCCTTAGCAGGGACCTCAACTTCGTCGTGCGAGCTATCTGACATGGAGCCGCTGTCGTAAACGGGTTCGTATTCTGAGCCAGAATCTGTCAGATGCGTGACCTCCTCCTCTTCACTATCTGACATGCACATGAACTCCAAGGCCTGCTTATCATTGTACCTTCGGTTTGCCATTTTGGACTCTAAATTTAGTGGTACAATGGTAAGGATTCACAGGTAAAAAAAGCACCTGATCTGTAGAAAAGCAAACGTAGAAAACGCTTCAAAAAAAACTGTAAGCGATCGCAGGGATCAGGCCTGTCTCTGCGAACGCTGCAGTTATGTGTCTTGTGTTTTGTAAGTGACAGTGATCGATCGATACTGCACTTGGGTGGGTTGGGCTGGGCAGAGGGGGAAAACGCAGGTGCTAGCGGGTATCTGGGCTGATTCCGCTAACAATGCGTTTTTGGGTACCCTAAACTGCTGGGTACGCTAGTATAGATCTGATCAGATCAGGTATCGATCCGTTCAGATCCTATACCACTAAGGGGGGTGTATGCTTAGCGAGTGGGTGTAAGCGGTACTGGCTCTAACCTAACGCTGCCTGGGGCGACGCAGACCCTGACTGGCGCTAAAATTAAATTTATATCACCCGCCGGGTGATCAGGGGGTTAAACCTATTGGGTTATATACGGCGGGTGCTCTGATGCTATAAACAGCAAACTAACCAACCAGCGTCAACCGTAACACTTATACGGTGATCACTGGTGAAAGGGTTAACTAGGGGGCAATCAGGGGGTTAAAACCTTTATTCGGTAATATATGGGGGTACCTGACGCTTTCTAAAAACCTGGTGGCGAACCTAAAATAACTAAATAACTAACTGGCTAACCACGTCACCAGTGACACTTATACAGTGATCAGTGGTGAAAGGGTTAACTCTAGGGGCAATCAGGGGTTAAAACCTTTATTTATGGGGGTACCTAACGCTATATAAACCTGGCGGCGAACCTCAAAAAAAACTAACTGCCTAGCGGCAACAGTGACACTAATACAGCGATCAGAAACCGATCGCTTAGTGACACTGGCAATAGGGGTGAAAGGGTTAACTCTAGGGGCAATCAGGGGTTAAAACCTTTATTTATGGGGGTACCTAACGCTATATAAACCTGGCGGCGAACCTAAAAAAAACTAACTGCCTAGCGGCAACAGTGACACTAATACAGCGATCAGAAACCGATCGCTTAGTGACACTGGCAATAGGGGTGAAAGGGTTAACTCTAGGGGCAATCAGGGGTTAAACCTTTATTGGGGGGGGGGGTAGGGGGCTACCCTGGACCTAAAGGGGCCTAAACCTAACTGCCCTGACACTTTTTTCTGTTTTTTTCTGTCACACTGACACTAAAAGCAGTGATCAGAAAATAAATGATCACTGCAATCAGTGACACTGTGACAGGGGGTGATCTGGGGGTGCTGGGGGGGTGATCGGGGGGGGTTATGTACCTATGTGTGCTGTGTCAGTGTGCTGTTGGTGCAACTCACAGTACTGACGTCTTCTCTCCTCTGGAACCGGACGAAAAGACCGCCAGAGGGGAGAAAACGTCACTTCCTCCCTGCCTGTGTTTACAGTTACACAGGCAGGGAGGGCTCAGGTGGAAGCTGATTCGCCGAGGGAGATCGAGAGGGGACGGCTGGAAATCAATAGCCGCCCCCTCCTCCCGGACCTCCCGTACACCGTTCCCGGCCGTCGCATGTACCGGAGGGGGTCCCGATCGGACCCCCGAACCCGGGAAAGGCGGGGACGTACATGTACGCCCATGTGCCTGTACGTGCCATATTGTGGACGTATATGTACATGCGGGGGTCGGGAACTGGTTAATGGGTTATGTAGTCACCACAGGTGATTGGACACTGGCAAACCCAATTACAATTTAGTTCCTTCCCTATATAACCCCTCCCAAAAGTTTTGTAGCATAAGTGTTCCACGTTAGAAAAGTGAGTTGGTAGGAGCTCTGTGTCCCGTGATGTATTCCGAAGAAAAGGATTTTTACAGGTAAGCTGTATTAAAAAATCCTATTTTCTTGATCATACATCACGGGACACAGAGCCTTAATTACTTAATGGGATGTCCCATAGCAATGCTAAAATTTGAGGGGGAGGGAG
The DNA here is from genome assembly GCF_905171775.1 of Rana temporaria. Taxonomy (NCBI): domain Eukaryota; kingdom Metazoa; phylum Chordata; class Amphibia; order Anura; family Ranidae; genus Rana; species Rana temporaria. Next base: position 94,426,674 of record NC_053489.1, on the reverse strand, counting down.
AGACAGATCAGAATAAGACCGCCATCGAGCTAGAGGATCTATACTGCTGCCTGCAGCACACTACGCCCGAAGTCTGCATCCTCGTAACCTCTCATCTATTCTGGTAGAGTTTAGTAAATGTATGGATCGAAGACCAAGTAGTAGCCTTACAGATCTGAGCCATGGAGGCCTGGTGATGCACTGCCCATGAAGCACCAACTGCTCTAGTCGAGTGCGCTTTCACCTGAAAAGGAAGGATCTTCTTTTTTTAAACCATAGGCCTGAATAATGACTTGTCGAATCCACCTTGCAATAGTGGATTTTGACGCTGCCTGGCCCTTCTTTGGGCCTTGTGGCAGAATGAATAAACAATCAGTCTTCCTTATCTGAGCCATAGCTTGCAGATTATCCTTTACCGCTCTTACAACATCTAGAGAGAGAAGACTCTCTTCCTCCGCAGACTGTGGATCTGCAAAGACAGACGGTAGGACTATATCTTGGTTCAGATGAAAACCTGAAACCACCTTGGGTAAGAAATTCACCCCCCTGTCTTCATGAATAATCATATACGGTTCTTTACACGAAAGAGCCTCCCATTCCGATACCCTCCTAGCCGAGGATATGGCCACAAGAAAAAACAGTTTCTGAAAAAATACAGATAAAGCCGGCTTCCTAGCATTGACCAGAGTGGATAGGACTAGTTCTGAGAGCCCATGTTTCCTCAGAATGTGGGTCTCAACAGCCAAACTGTTAAATTTAGACTTTGTAAGGCAAGATGGAATATTGGACCCTGCGATAGTAGGTCTGGGTGTAATGGAAGAACCCAAGGTCTTCCTACTGCCATGCTTACTACTTTTGCGTATCAGGATCTCCTGGGCCAAGCCGGGGTGACCAAAATCAGACTTTCCTTCCTTCCTTGACTCTCTGAAGGAATCGTGGGAGAAAAGGTACTGGAGGGAACGCATAAATCAGGGAATGCCATGTGATTGTCAGGGCATCTGAGCCTTGAGCATAGGGATCTCTTGTTCTTGACACAAAGCTGTCCAGTTTTGCGTTGAACCTGGAAGCCAACAGGTTGTCACGTACCTGATGGGAGACTGAGATAACGAGGTCGGCCTCTCTTGTATCTCCCGCCCTGGCACCGCTGGAGATGAAACAGAGGACACCGAGGGACAGGAGGAACACGAGTGCCTGCAGATGAAGACTCCGGCAGCAGGAGCGGAAGGTTCGAGCCGGGATGGGTAGGCACTTCGCTGAAGTAGTGACACTGGACATCCGATGCGGTGTAGGGAGACTTGCAGCAGGACACACGGGGTTGCCAGGGCGCAACACAGGAAGCAGATGCGGGTCACACAGATAGCCGGGTCAAGAGGTAGGCGGGCAGCGAGGTACCAAGCAGCAGGAGGAAGGAGCGTCAGGTGGGTAGCCAGGATCAGAAACCGGTAGTCAGAGTATAACAGATTCCAGGAACAGGGTCAGGGCAAGCTGGGTTCAGCAACAAGAGATCAGCAAGACAACAGCAGGGTTCACAGTAACAGGGTACACGCTGAAGACCAGTCAGCACCGCCTGATGGTCAGAGCTCTCTTTAAATGGGCATCAGGAAGGATCTTCCTGTCACATGATGACTCTATGGCTCCCATTTCTTCTACTGGCAAGATTGCCAGTACTTCTTCTATGGCCATTTCTTCTACTGGCAAGATTGCCAGTACTTCTTCTATGGCCATTTCTTCTACTGGCAAGATTGCCAGTACTTCTTCTATAGCCATTTCTTCTACTGGCAAGATTGCCAGTACTTTTACTACGGACATTTTCTCTGACACTCCGTCCTTTCCTTACATTGCCCCCCCCCCCTTACGGGCAGCCTCTGGATGCCCCTCAGGGCTCTTTTTTCTGGGTGGCGTTGAAAAAAAGGCTTGCACCAATCTTGTATGTAAGAAGCCGGTTCCCAAGAATTTTCCATTTGATTAAAAACTGGGTTTGACCCCTTCTCTTCCTGCAATCCAGGACGGTTTCGACCACAAATTCCTTGTTTCCTTCGACAAGCACAGGGGCTGGGGCTTCGGGTTCACGATCAGGGAAGGGGTTAGCAATGGATTGTTTCAAGAGGGAGACATGAAACACTGGGTGAATCCTCAAACTTCCCGGCAGGCTAAGCTCAAAGGCAACAGCGTTAATCTTCTTAACAGGAAATGGGCCAATGTACTTGGGTCCTAATTTTTTAGAGGGACAAGCCAACTTTAAGTTTGCAGTGGAAAGCAACACTTTATGCCCTGGTTGAAGGTCAAGGTTACCTCTTCTCCTCCTATCGAAGAACCTTTTGTTACTTTCCTGGGCTTTAGTGGTTTCCTGCAAGAGTTGGTTGTTGGACCTCCAGAAGTCCAGACGATCCTGTACTGCTGGGACTGAGGATTCCTGGAGAACATCAGACAAAAAGGATGGGTGGAACCCATAATTAGCAAAAAATGAGGTTTGTTTGATTGCAGAATGTATAGAGTTATTGTATGCAAACTCTGCTAACGGCAAGAGAGAGACCCAGTCATCTTGTGCAAATGAAGAAAAACAACGCAGATACTGCTCAAGCGTCTGGTTTGTCCTCTCTGTTTGCCCATTAGTCTGAGGATGATAGGCAGGTGACAAACAGTGTTTAATGCCCAGAGCTTCACATAGAGACTTCCAAAATCGGGATGTAAATTGCACCCCACGGTCAGAGGTGATGTTAGCAGGAATACCGTGTAGGCGTACAATTTCCTTGATAAAGTAAGAGGCAGTTTCTGCTGCAGAAGGGGGACCTTTCAGGGGCACAAAGTGGGCCATCTTAGATAGCCGATCCACAATTACAAAAATTGTGGTAAACCCTTCAGAAGGGGGTAACTCAACAATGAAGTCCATAGAGATCATAGACCACAATTTGTCAGGAACAGGAAGGGGTTCCAGTAGGCCCCAATTCTTGGCCCTATCAGATTTATTCCGTAGACACGTTGTGCAAGATTTAATATGGAAGCAGAATCTTGCAAAAAAGAGAGCCCATCTAGCCTGGCAGGGTCTTAGTCTCTTGGCTGTCCTTAAATATTCAAGGTTTTTGTGATCAGTGAACACAGGAATAGGATGGGCCGCTCCTTCGAGAAGATAGCGCCACTCTTCCAGGGCAGACTTAATAGCGAGTAATTCCCGATCACCAACATCATAGTTCCTTTCTGAGGTACTTAGTTTCCTAGAAAAGAAGGCAACAGGGTGAAGTAGGGACTTTATCCCCTGTCGTTGAGACAATATGGCTCCTACAGCAATTTCAGAGGCATCAACCTCAAGAACATAGGGCAAGGCAGGGTCAGGGTGTCTCAGGATGGGTGCAGAAGTGAAAAGGCCCTTCAACTTTTCAAAAGCAGTTTGAGCTTCTAAAGTCCATGAAAAGGTTGTACGTGACCTGATTAATTGCGTAGTAGGAGATATGATACCTGAAAAGTTCTTGATGAATTTCCTGTAAAAGTTGGAGAATCCCACAAACCGTTGTACAGACTTTTTATCAGTCGGGGCTGGCCATTCGAGAACTGCAGAGACCTTTTGTGGGTCCATAGCAAGCCCATCCGCGGAAATAACAAGACCCAGGAACTGAATGGTGGACTTCTCGAACTCACATTTTTCTGCTTTGACATAAAGATGGTGTTTCCTTAGTCTGTCTAGTACCCTTCTTAACATGGACTCGATGACGCTCAAGGGAAGTGGAGAACACTAATATGTCATCTAAGTAAACGATGTTAAACACATCAAGAAAGTCCCGAAACACATCGTTCACAAAGTGCTGGAAGGTCGCTGGCGCGTTACAAAGCCCCAAAGGGCATCACCAGGTACTCAAAGTGCCCAAAACGAGACCTAAAGGCTGTCTTCCACTCATCCCCTTCTCTGATTCTGATCAGGTTATATGCCCCTCTTAGATCTAGCTTGGAGAAAACGCGTGCTTCACGCAGTCTCTGAAACAACTCAGGGATTAGGGGAAGAGGATATTGATTTTTAATGGTAACTTTATTTAAGTCCCGATAATCTTTACAAGGCCGGAGTGTGTGATCTTTCTTCTCAACAAAGAATATCCCTGCTCCGGCAGGGGAAGAAGAAGGCCGGATAAATCCCTTGTCAAGGTTCTCATTGATATACTTCTGTAACTCCTCAAGTTCAAGTTCGGAAAGAGGATAGATTCTGCCAAAGGGAATCTCAGCGCCAGGTAACAGTTCAATAGGACAGTCGTAGGGTCTGTGAGGAGGGAGAGTGTCGGCATTCTTTTTATTGAAAACATCTAGGTATTCATGATAGACGGAGGGCACAAGTTTAGCAGTCTCAGGATCCACAGTGATGCAGAAGAATGGTTCACCCGGGCTGGGCGTGTGAGGAAAACAGTGTTTCTTGCAATAGTCAGAAGAGAAGGACACCTCCCCAGAGGACCAGTTGATGAGGGGATTGTGCGCCTTTAGCCAGGGTTGCCCAAGAATAACTGGGAACAAGGGGGATGTGATGACATCCAGACGTAGGAGTTCCCTATGCCCAGAAACTGTGGAACAGGGAATAAGTGCAGTCTCTAGAGTGACGGGTCCCGATTTAATACCTGAACCATCCGCTAGGTGGACTAAAAAGCTGTTTTTCTTGGCGCACAAAGGTAGTTCATGCATGGTTGCGAAGGAAGAGTCTACAAAACAGCTACAAGCCCCAGAATCCACAATGGCGGGGACAGTAATGATCTTTCCAGAAAACTGGAGAGAAATTGGTAGTGAGGTGTGGTTCTGGCCCAGGCTTGGAGAAGCAACCACCTGGGATGGAGGAGAGGGTCTCCTATGGTGTCTTCGAGGACAAGACTGAAGGAAGTGGCCTTCATCGTCACAGTAGAGACAAAGTATATTTTGATAACGACGAGAACGTTCTTGTGGAGACAGAGGAGATCTCGGAAAACTGGCAGGCGGAACCTTCTGGGTGTCTTTCGGCATAGTTGTGGAGGAGGCGGGTAAAGGAAGCTCGGAATGAACAGGCAACAAGTGGGAATTCAAGGCTTTTTCAGACTGTCTTTCCCGCAGACGGCGATCAATCTGTATAGCAAGAAGAATCAAGTCATTCAGGGAAGAAGGTGTGTCCACCCTGGCCAACTCATCCTTCATAACTTCAATCAAGCCGAGACGAAAATGAAAACGTAAGGCAGAATTGTCCCATTGGTATCAGCGCTCCATAAGCGAAAGTCTGCTACATAGTCCTCAACGGGCCTGGAGCCCTGTTGCAGGTTACTCAGAGTAGCTTCCACTGTCTGATGCCAGAAAGGGTCAGCGTACAGTTGAGCCATGGCGGCAAAAAAGGAGTTCACGGAATCCAGGACAGGATCATGTTGCTCCCGAAGCCGGTGGGCCCAAGCCTGGGGTTCATCCAGCAATAAGGAGATAAGGAATCCCACTTTAACTTCTTCAGTAGAGAAGGTGCGGGGTAGCAGCGAGAAGTAAAGTTCACAGGCATTTTGAAAAGTCCTGAATCTTTTACGATCTCCAGAGAAACGTTCCAGTAGGGGCACTCTTGGCTCAGGGGAACAGGGAAGTTCAACATGGTTACAAGTCACGGGTAGAGCAGCAGAGCCCCTGATTCTTAAGCCCTCAGAGGTGGAAGCCAGGTTGGGTGCAAGCTGCAATTGGTCGTGAAGCTGAACAAAGTCCATATGTAACCCTTGCACCGTATGAGCGAGTGCGGTAACAGTCTGGCAGAGGGTTTGTAGAAGAGAGACCTCCCTTTCAGACTCCATCATTGGCTGACTGGTACTGTCACATACCTGATGGGAGACTGAGATGACGAGGTTGGCCTCTCTTGTATCTTCCGCCCTGGCACCGCTGGAGATGAAACAGAGGACACCGAGGGACAGGAGGAACACGAGTGCCTGCAGATGAAGACTCCGGCAGCAGGAGCGGAAGGTTCAAGCCGGGATGGGTAGGCACTTCGCTGAAGTAGTGACACTGGACATCCGATGAGGTGTAGGGAGACTTGCAGCAGGAAGTCACAGGAGCAAGTCGCAGACACGGGGTTGCCAGGGCGCAACACAGGAAGCAGATGCGGGTCACACAGATAGCCGGGTCAAGAGGTAGGCGGGCAGCGAGGTGCCAAGCAGCAGGCGGAAGGAGCGTCAGGTGGGTAGCCAGGATCAGAAACCGGTAGTCAGAGTATAACAGATTCCAGGAACAGGGTCAGGGCAAGCCGGGTTCAGCAACAAGAGATCAGCAAGACATGTGACATCTTCCTGTCACATGATGAGTCTATGGCTCCCATTTCTTCTACTGGCAGGATTGCCAGTACTTCTATGGCCATTTCTTCTACTGGCAAGATTGCCAGTACTTCTTCTATGGCCATTTCTTCTACTGGCAAGATTGCCAGTACTTCTACTAGGGACATTTCCCTGACACTCCGTCCTTTCCTTACACAGGTCCACATCTGGGGTTCCCCATTTCTGACACATGATTTGAAACATATCAGGGTGTAGAGACCATTCTCCTGGACTTAAAAAATCCGCCTGGCAATTTTCTACCCCTAGAATGAAGAACTCAGATAGGCGAGGAATATGCCTTTCTGCCCAGGCCCAGATGTGATTCACCTCTTTTTGGGCATCCAGACTTCTGGTGCCTCCTTGGTGATATAGGCCACGACCGTAGCATTGCTGGACAGAACCCGAACAGGCAAGCCTTGCAGTCTATAAGACCAAACTTTGAGGGCCAAATGAATTGCCCGAATCTCCAGAATGTTGATGAGTAGGAGCTTTTTCGCCCCCGGACCACTTCCCCTGGGCAGATGCTTCTTCTAGTACTGCCCCCCAGCCCAGAAGGCTGGCGTCTGTAGTCACCACTTTCCAGATAACTGGAGTGAAGGATTTTCCTTCTTAAAGATTTTGGGGGAGCAACCACCAATTTAGGCTCTGGCAAACCCCTGGAGATAAGATCATAGGAAGATCCAGGGCCTGAACATCTTTGTTCCAAGCTGACAGAATTCGGCCCCGTAATGGTCTAGAGTGAAACTGGGCGTAAGGGACAGCCTTGAATGAGGTTATCATCTTTCCCAACAATCTCATGCATAGACGGATGGCAGGCCTTCTTTTCGCCTTTACCACTCGGACCAAGTCTCCTATGGCTTTTGCCTTCGGCTTGGGAAGGAATACCTTGCTTAGGGACGTGTCTATAATCATGCCGAAGTACTCTAGCCTTTTTTGAGGCGGCAAGGAATATTTCTTCAGATTGAGGACCCAGCCTAGGTACTCTAAATATTCCACTGTGCTGTGCACATTGTGGCCCAAGCGTGCGGCGGACTGATCTATGATCAACAGATCGTCCAGGTAGGCTGTTACCACTATGCCTCGTGCCCTTTAGTTTTGCTAGGGCCAGTATTTTTGTGAACGCTCAAGGTGCCGTAGCCAGCCCAAAAGGAAGGGCCTCAAACTGAAAGGGGCGCTGATCCACGCAAACTTTAGAAACCTTTGGTGAGCGGGAAATATTGGCACATGTAGATATGCATTTCTGATGTCTATTGATGCCAGGAATTCTCCTCCCTGAAGGGTGGAAACAACTGAACGGACAGACTCCATGCGGAAAGAGCCAATGTTCAGAAACTGATTTAGACTTTTTAGATCTAGGATAGGTCTGACATCCCCGTTTGGTTTTGGAACCGTAAACAGGTTTGAATAGAATCCTGACCCCTGATCCTCTGGGGTTAACTCCAAGATTACCCCTTGGGACAACAGATGTTCCAAGGCCAATAGTAAAGACCTTATTTTTTTCTGGATCTTTGGAAAATCTTGATCTCAGAAAATGGGATGGCGTAAGTTCTCTGAACTCCAGCTTGTAGCCTGAGGACCCCCCGTGGTGATGACCCACTTGTCCTGAACCTCGTTTCGCCAGGCGTTTGCAAAATGCAGCAGCCTTCCCCCCAATGGGTCGAGCGGGGGCATCCCTTCATAAGGAAGTTTTGGGGGTCTGTTTAGACCTTGAACCCCAAGCTCTTTTCTGCCCTTGGGCTTGACTCTGGGCTTTCCCCCTAGTGTTAGACTGGGATGGCCGTCGCCACTGCCTGGATACTGATGCCGCGTACACATGATAATTTTTCGCTATGAAAAAAACGACGTTTTTCAGCATGTAGAAAAAGTTTTTCCAACTTCATCATTAAAACAACGTTTTTAAAAAATGCTCCTTCAAAGCGTGGTCACTTACAACACGTACGACGGCACTATAAAGGGGAAATTCCATGCAAATGACGCCACCCTTGGGGCTGCTTTAGCTGATTACGTGTTAGTAAAAGACGATTTGCGCTTTTCCGTCTGTTACAGAGTGATGAATGTGCTTACTCCATTATGAACGGTAGTTTTAGCAGAACAAGCGCTCCCGTCTCATAACTTGCTTCTGAGCATGCGTGGGTTTTTAACGTCACATGAGCTGCATTAACAATATGGTGGCAGTGGATCAGGATTCTCGGGGGACTGCAGATGTGGCATATCGTTGGGCTGCCTGATACGGTCTAAGAAGATTACCCCACGTTAAATCTGGTCTTATCCCTCCGTGGATTCCCTGATTGTTTGGTTTATGCTGCATCTTTGATCCATCCTGTGCTGTGATTGCTTACCCTGGATATCCTGCTGTGGAATATAGATAACGCTGTTATTTATTTACCCTCTGGTAAGCCTCAGTCCATGTGGTGGCGGTTCACATAATCATCAGAGCACCGGGTGTTGTCTGTTCTGGATATTCAACTGTCTTTGGACTCTATTATCACTTTTGTATTATTCACAAAGGACTTGATTGCTGTTATTTAAAAGTTGGCGCGTTTTTTTCTTTGTTTTTTCTTTACATGTTTTTTAACGTCGTAAAGACATTAAAAAACATGAGTTTTTAAAAACATGGGTTTTAACGTTGTTTTAGCCCACACACGATCATTTTTTACAACCCGAAAAACGACATTGTTTAAAACGCAGTTAAAAAATGCAGCATTTTTCAGAACCCGAAAATTGATGTGAAGCCCACACACGATCATTTTAAATAAAAAAAAATGTAAAACGTTTTTTTCATGCCGAAAAATGATCGTGTGTACGTGGCAAGAGTATGTTTAAATGAGGGACGCTTACTCTTTTTCTTAACCAGCAATAGAGTAGACTTGCCTACGGTAATCTTTTGGATGTGTTTATCCAGGTCATCTCCAAACGGGCATTCTCCCCCAAAGGGGAACGCTGCCAAGTATTTCTTGCCTCGGCCTCCTCTTTAAGTGTGGTCGCGGGCGCACGCCTACAGTTAGAAACACAAATGAGGTCACACTTAACCCCTTCAGTGCTCCCTTGTGGTTAACTCCCAAACTGCAATTGTCATTTTCACAGTAAACAATGCATTTTTAATTAATTTTTTGCTGTGAAAATGACAATGGTCCCAAAAATGTGTCAAAATTGTGTCCCCTATTTTGTAATCGCTAAAGAAACTACAGGTTGTACTACAGCCATGGCAGAGGAGGCTTTTAATAGGGACTTAGCGTTTTATCAGTTGGATCCTTAAAACCCTGCACGTTGTCTAAAGGACAGGTCAGGTTTTTGTTTGCACAAGAAATAGTTGCATCAATAGCAGGTACCCCCCATTTATTGGTGAAACCTTCCTCCATAGGATAAAGGAGGGAGAACTGCTTAGGAGGAGAAAACTGTTTATCTGGGTGAACCCAGTCATCATACATCCGTTTATCCAGCAAGGGATAAACTTGAAAGGCACATGCAGCCTGTGGGGATTTCCGAGATCCCAAAGAGGAAACAGAGGGCCTAGAACATGGGTGCTCAACCTGTGGCCCTCCAGCTGTTGCAGTACTACAAGTCCCATGAGGCATTGCAAGTCACTGACAGTTACAAGCATGACTCCCAAAGGCAGGGGCACGATGGGAAAAGCTGGAGGGCTGAAGGTTGAGCACCCATGGCCTAGAAGCTTCAACAGGAGGCAATTTGTAAGTGACACGCACCATCTCTACATAATATTGCACCTGCATCTTTAGTGACTGAGAAGTCACAGGAAATCTCTCATCCTCTGAGTCCTCAGACTGTACATGATCCTCATCTCCAGAGAGGGATTTTTCACACTGAGAAGGCTCATCTGAAAAGAGAGCCGGAGCAGATGAAGGGGATCTACCCTTTTTTCTGCTTTTTTTCGAGGAGGTTGTGACAATATTGTCAATCCTTCCTTCCAGGCCATCCAAAGCAACTTTTAAAGCGTCCTCCGTGACGTATACAGGAGCTGCCATAGGAGAATCTGCAAAACCCAGCCAGGGGTTCATCCTGTGAGGCTGCTATCAGGCTGACAGAGGGGGATGGTAAACTGCAGGCAAGCTCAGAATCCTTAGCCGTACGTGGGGATTTTCTGGTGCCTCTTTTACTTGCCCTAGACCCTCTTCTCAGGGATATAGTCCTTACTGCAAAGCAAAGGTTCTATCCATAAATGCAATCACTGTTGTGCTATAGTCTTACAATACACAAATATCAGCTCAGTGCACAACCTGATCCAGAGTAGGAGTCTTAGGTTTGCCTGGTTCAATCCACAGGGATGCTTACAGCCCACAGCTCTGTGTCCATGCGGCTTACAGAAGGCTCTGGCGTGCTGGACTTTTGAACCAGCCTCTTCGCAATGCAGGACACCTGTGTGCAGGCGCTCACGGGCAATAGCAACCAATTTTGGCCCTCCCCATCCATGTCTCTATTCTGATAGAAAAGAGCGCTCCCGGCATGCGCAAACGCCGCTGTGATGGCGGCGCCCAGGAGACGAGGAAGAGTGTGGAGAGATTACTGGGGGGCATGTTGTGGAGCCCTGTATGCATATCGTGGCAGAGCCTGCAGCGGAAGGAGGTGAGTGGTGTTATATTTGACCGACTTCACTGAACATGTTATCCTGGAAGGCTATAAGAAAACACCAGGTTTTGCACTTACTCCCTCCAATGGTGAGAACCAGGAAAGACAACCTACTCCAAAGAAGATAATACATAGGCCCGGATTCAGAGAGATTGGCACATCTTTAGAGATAGGCGTAGCGCATCTCATATGCGATACGCCGACGTAACATTGAGAGGCAAGCCGAGTATTCACAAAGCATTTGCTCCCATATTTACGCCGGCGTAACGTAAATGGGCCGGCGTAAGCCCGTGTAATTCGAAGTAGCAAGGCAGTGGGTGTGTAGTATTATAATGAAGCGTGACCCCATGTGAATGCATGAACGAACGAACGGCGCATGCTCAGAATCACGTCGCAAATACTCCCTAAGATACGACGGCTCAATGCGTACGACGTGAACCTAACTTACGCCCAGCCCCATTCACGTATGACTTACGTAAACGACATAAAATCCGACGGCACTTCAGACGTCCATACCCTAAACGACTTAGACCAGCTTTTTGGTGGTTTAACTTTAAACCAGAAAAACGCCTTACGTAAACGACGTAGATTACAGCAACGGGCGCAAGTACGTTCGTGAATCGGCGTATCTAGCTCATTTACATATTCAACGCGTAAATCAACGGAAGCACCCCTTGCGGCCAGTGTAAATATGCACCCAAGATACGACGGTGTAGGAGACTTACGTCGGTCGTATTTTGGCAAAATTCAGGCGTATCTCATTTAAAGAATCCGCGCATAGATACGACGGCGCACATTTGGACTTACGACAGCGTATCTGGAGATATGTCGTCGTAAGTCTCTCTGAATCCGGGCCATAATTTTTATTTATTTTTTTACCTGATCCACACCGCAGGAAAGCTACTAAAAGTAGTTCCAGCTTTCACGGCGGGCAAGGTGTGCCAACCTTCAGGTAGAAGACTCTGCCAGAAACTTTTTGTGCCACAGGTGTATTAGTACACCAAAGTCTGGATTCCAGAGCCCAGACCTCCGCAGAGAGACATTACAGGCAAACCTTGTTTCTTCTTACATGAGGCCCGGGTACCAACCATCTTAGGCCTTTGATATTAGCCCGAGGAATGGATCCGGTTATAGCGCCTAGGTCTCCGCAGCCAGACCATCAAAAGAGCATTTTTTCTTCTTAGCACATGTTGAACGTGACCAACCACCTTAACAATGGCGAAAAAACTGAGGTACTCTCCATTTGGGAGGGGTTATATAGGGGAGGAACTCAATTTTAATTGGGTTTGCCAATGTCCAATCACCTGTGGTGACTACATAACCCATTAAGTAATTAAGGGTCTGTGTCCCGTGATGTGTGATCAAGAAATAAAAAATAAAGAACTAATGCAGCCACCACATCTGATGGTAAGCTGCAATATATTACGTTTTTGGTTTAATACCACTTGAATCCATACTTCCTAAATGGGATAACAAAAAAATATTTCCCTGAAGGAATTATTTTTATTTGTCTTCCAAAAATGCAACTGAAATTTCAAGCCCCCTCAATCCCTGGGTCCTCAAAGGCTCTAAACTGGTAAATGCACCTATATTAGTTTTGAAGGGAAGCCCATCCCAGTTTCCATCCCTCCTACTTTTATAAGCACTATCCAAAACAAAAAGTCTTAGACCATCTGTTTTGATGGAATAGAATCTGACAGAATCATACGCACAGGAAGAACGTTGTTTCTTCTGCAGTCCCATATACATTGCAAAATGCAATAAAGGTTTGTTTTCCTTTTCCTGGCTGTTTCAAATGATATAAATGGCTCTAAGAAGATCATCCAGCGTTAAAGTAAATCTCCATACTTGTCATCCTGACATTCATATGCATCTGAAATGTTTGGATGAGAGTCTGGGTCAGAATTTTCAGCGAACTTTTGTCTGTCAACTGCACAGTATGAATGCTAGTGGAAGGGGTTACTGATGAGGCCAAAGTAGCCTGTGGTGTATTGGATTTGCAATCTGTCAAAAGTGTTTGAAAAATTAAAAATGTAGAATAAAAAATTGGCCAAAGCATTTGCTAATTTTTTATTTATTTTTTGGAATGGCTGATGTTTCTTAGTGAAAGGTCAGCCAAAGTCTGGTAGTTGCTTCCCTGTCCACTGGCTGACATCACACACTATCTCTCAGCAGTTTATTAGGGCAAGAGACTACAAGTACAGCAGGCAATTCAGAAATAGGCCAAGAAAAAAATATCCTTTATGGGTATGGGACAGCCTTGTGATGGGGACGGGACAAAGCCAGGCTTGACTAGCACAGGAAACGATTGCAAATAAATTGAAGTTTGTTAAATAACGCATTATTCAGATTTTTTTTTACTATAGGTAACCTCTGATTATGCAGGCTTAGTTTGAAACATCCCCATCAGGTGCCAGGATTCTGGTTTCAGGGTGGCACCTTTCTCTAGCAGCATCCTATGGAGTTACCTTTGCATGCAGGGACTAGTTGCGTCTCTATACACTGTTTGCATTAATAGAAACACACAGCCCCATACCTTTTTAGGATGGCAAGGCCTGCTCCCTCACTCCTCCCTCCTTATTTCTCAAAGCTAACAGACTTGAGACAGCACTGTCCACTGTTAAAGTGGTTGTAACCCTAAAAAAAAACGAATTTTCCTTTAAGGCATGAGATATAGCATACTGCTTTTGCCATGCCAGTTGCCCCTTTCTATATTGTACAACACCTGGCTGATCCTGCCTGTCCCTGTCTTCACCTCTGTTAACTGACCACATCTATCATGGCTGCTGATTTCTGATAATATGGTCAGTTTACGTGCCTCCATCATACAGCTATCTCCTCAGCATCTCCCCCTCCCTCTCTCCCTGTCAATTCCATAGTCTGTGAGAGAGTTGATCTCTTCCCCGCCCCTCTCCTCTCATGTCTGTGAGATTCTATTCACTGCAGCTTCTCCAATATTATATTTACTTTGTTAGCAGCAGCTTGGAATTGCATGCCATCGCTGAGCCTATCATCTACTAGGACCCCCAGGTCTTTTTCCATCCTAGATTTCCCAGAGGTCCTCCCCCCAGTGTATAAATTGCCCCCCCCCCCCCCCCGAAGAAGACGTCGAAGCCCGGGAGGGGGCCACTGTAAAAGAGCTAAAGAAGAAAGCGCGCACCCTCCCCTGGCGGAAGAGAACGAGACGGCGGTGAAGACCGGGACCCCGGCAGAAGACATCGAAGAAGCAGGGCCCCCCCTCGTAAAAGAGCTAGAGAAGAGAGGGGGGGCCCCTGGAGCTGACTAATAAATTACTTTAAAAACCCTGTGTAGTGTTTTTTTTTTTTTTTTTTATTCCGCCAGGTGAATGAATAGGGGTACGATGTACCCCATACTTATTAACCTTGGGTGGGGGGCCGGCATCTGGGGGCCCCCTCAAGTAGGCTCCCGGATTCCGATAAGCTCCCCTCCCCCAGACCCTGACAACCAACGGCCAGGGTTGTCGGGAAGAGGTGACAGGTGCTTTGGGGTGGGGGGACCCAGGGCGCCCCCCTGCCCCAAAGCACCTACTCCCCATGTTGAGGGCATGCGGCCTGGCACAGTTAAGGGGGGGTGCTCACTCGTCCCCACCCCCTTTCCTGACCGGCCAGGCTGCTGCTCGGATACGGGTCTGGTATGGATTCCCCTTAAAATCCATAGCAGACCGAAGGGCCTGGTATGCTCCTGTAGGGGGAACCCATGCTGGTTTTTTATTTGAAATTTGAAATTTTTATTTTTATTTGAAATTTGGAGTTCCCCCTCAAGATGCATACCAAACACAGCTGACACAGTGCACTGCGATTACCTGCGGTTATGTGCCGATAGCTGCAGAATTTCGCAGCTGGACGCATCCAGTTCTATTTTTTCTATCCGCACAAAACCGCAGGTAACAAAAGCGCAGGTAACCGTAGTGTGTAAATGATGTCATAGGAAAGCATTGTGTGCTTCTAGCTGCGGTAAAATCCGCAGCTAAAAGCACCATTCTATCCATCCGTGTGAAAGGGGCCTTAGATGAATGCGTGGTTCCCTCCGACCAGTCTATGTCTAGATAATTAAAATCCCCCATTATGATAACACTTCCCATCCTTGCTGCTAATCCAAATTGTGATAGGAGATCTGTCTTTAGGTTAACAAACTCTAAGGGTTTAATACTACTTTAAATGATCCGAAGTATGAAGGGTAGTCACGTACTTGTATTGTACATCCAGTCTCCTAGCAACATAGTTGTCTCATATTTAAGAGCTTCTGCCATCAAAATGTTGTATAATCGTACTGATATTTACAGGCAGTGTTTGCTAATACTTTTGTATGGATAGAAATGTCCTTAAAGATACCCCACAGTCAAATATGAAAATGTTGCTTTTAAACTGACTTGTTTGCAAGTTTGTGTTCGTTTTTTTCTGGGGTTGGGGTGTGAAGCAGTTCTGAATTATCAGAAGAGGAATGTTGGAATTTAATCCTGCAGATTTTCTTTCTGCAGGTCTGAATTATGACTTTGTCTAATTTGTGAGACTGATCTACTCTGTGTGTCGGCCCTGGAAAAAAGGTAAGTGCCTATACAAGACCTCTCTGTTATCCTGTATCTACACACACGCTGTCACGGAGCGCGGTACACCTCTAGGTTCTCATCTTCAGTATGGTGGTGATCTGAGACAGCTTAGATGTAGATGAAGGTCTTTCTGACCCTGATTTGTATCTGATGAAGAGCCATTTGGGTCTAATGAAGAGTACCTGTCACCACAGTAAAGAAAAATGTGTTATGTATACCGGTATAACCCCACCACCTCTTTCACCTCACCTCTTAAGGTCTGTTGCCATGAAAGGTTGTTACTAACTGCATATAATTGTGGTGTATAAGACCACGCCAGTATGTTGTGGCAAGTATGCCTGTGTGTGCGTGACACACTAGCTTCAGACTCCATCTTGGTTCACTGGATAACCCCATGGACCTTGAGATCTTCGCTTAACCCCCTAGGTGCCAAAGACTCCAGGGTAAATATCCAGAATGTTTCCCTCTTACATAACCTCTGGAATCTTTGGCCACCTTCAGGGTCATTACCTATTGTTTCTATGCCAAACACTTTTATGCCAGCCGGGTTCCCGTTGTGATGCTCTTTGAAACGTGTGACTTAGTATTTATATTTTTTCTTGTTCTTGTTCTTATTATTTTTATCTTTATCTTCTTCTTTGTTGTTGATGATATTGCACTTGTGTTCACCAAACCTCACTATTAATGGGCGTTTTGTAAGTCCCATATAGAGGAGGCCACATGGGAAAATTATGCTATAAATCAAACAGGAGGTTCCGCAGTTGATGAATTGTTTAATTGTGTGGTTGTGACTGTCTCTTCCCATTATCTCCTTCTGATGCCACATATACTGTACATAAAGGTCCCGCAATTCTTCACTCCATGCTTATAATTCCCTCTTTGGTCGAACACCGATGACCAGGGGGCCATCTTGATCTTGCTCTCACCTTGAGCCTTGCGGACCCTGCTAGGAGCAATGTAACTTCTCAGGTCCCTCGGTTTTCTGAATACAATCTCTGGTCTAGGGGACAGTGTCTGACCCAGGACAGGGTCTTTCTTGAGAATATTCCAATTCTATTCCACACCATCTGTCTGTGTACTGAGCAGTGATAATGTATCACTGCTTAATAAACTGACATCTCAGTGTTTCTGTGAATTTCTGGTACTGGAATCTCGTAAAGTCTTGCGAGATTCCAGTATCGGGGGCCGTTCTCCACTGTTGGAAGCGTTTGTAGATCGCTTCACTCCTCCAAAGGTGAAGCAATCTACACCGCTTCATAAACTGGCACACAGACCTTTTCAGAGATTGGATTTAAAGTGGATGTAAATCAGATTCATGAAATTTGAGGTGGGCACATATATCTGCAGTGTTTTTTTATCTCTCGTGAAAGCACTAACCCCTGTGGCTTTCTCCTGCTCTGTTCTTCTGTTATAAACCTGATAACTTCTAAAAAGTTCTCTGTCAACTGAGATAAAAACCAGGCTGAATATTGTGTCATGGAAGGTTTCTAAAGATTAACATGGAGCTGAACTATTCACAAAACAGCTCTGCAGGTCTCTGCCTATGTGGAGAGGGGGTGTGTTCCTTTCCTCCAATCAGCTGTCTTGGCTGTATGCCCAGACTTCACTGCAGTGCTGAACAGGAAGATAAAATCTGTAACACTTTCTAAAGAACATATAAAGCTGAAGATGGCAGATAAACATGTAAAACTTAGGTAGGAGAATTTGTTTCATCTCTGTTTATCATCTGATGCTGTTCACTTCACTGGGTATATGTGAGGATTTATATCCACTTTAAGTTCCAGTGTCCCATGAGTCCGGGCTAAATCCTGGAGCCCAGTGTCAGAACTAGTTTCAACAATCAGCTTCACTATCCTTTCTAACATGAGCATGCTCGTGTGGGCACCTGGCATGCCTAGCCTGTATCTCTAGCTCCACCTACTCACCTCCTCGCCACCTCTCCCGACTGGCTGCCTGTATAATCACTCACTGAAGCCCCCTCTTTCCAGGCTTTGACAATTTCATGTGCACAGGTCAGGAGGAGGAACCAAAGAGGAGGGACATAATTGTGCATGAACCCATGCTGATCTGAGGTCTGTACCAAGAGGGGAGAAGAGAGTGACCTGGAAGGGGAGAAACCAGTAACTGGGATTGGGAGAAAACAGTGACTGGGAAGGGAAAGTAAATGGGAAACAGGAACCGGGAAGAGGAGAAAACAGTGACCGGGAAGGAGAAGAAGACAGTGCCTGGGAAGGGGAGGACACAGTGGCTGGGAAAGGGAGGTAGGTCGCAGGTAACAAAGTTAAAGCGGTTGTAAAGAAAAAAATGTTTTTCCTTTAAAATAACAAACATGTCATACTTACCTCCACTGTGCAGTTCGTTTTGCACAGAGTGGCCCCGATCCACATCTTCTGAGTCCCTCTGCGGCTGTCTCTGTCCTCCCTGCAATTACTCACCACAGTCATGCGAGAGCTCGCATGGTGGTCAGTAATTGCGGGTGCGCTCCCGTGATACAGCAAGCGGCCATAGCCGCTCACTGTATCGCTCGGCCCCACCCCTCGGCGCGCCGCGTCACTGGATGTGATTGACAGCAGCGCCAGCCAATGGCTGCGCTGCTCTCAATCCATCCGCTCTAGCCAATCAGCGGCCAGGCTGATCGGCGAAGAGGATATCGGGACCGCGCAGGACTTTCGACGTGTCAGGTAAGTAAAACAGGGGCTCGGGGGGGGGGGGGCGGCAACACCAGATGTTGTTTCACCTTAATGCATAGATTGCATTAAGGTGATTTTTTTTAATTTACAACTCCTTTAATGCCAGGAGTGATTTCAGGGGAGAATATGTGCTGGAGGTACTTTGGGAGCAGAGAGGACTTGTGCTAGAAGGGGGGGGCGGATTTCATGTCTGACCTTCCCCAACCAATTCCCCCCTCCCTTTCTAGCACAAGTCCTCTCTGCTCCAAAAGTTCCTTGCCAGCACATATCCTCCTATCCCTCCTAAGAGTTGCCAGCTGCTATAGAGGGGGTCATCATGGCACCTGGGACCCCGGCACCCCACAAGAGATGCTGGCCATGTGCTTTATGTGCCCACATTAGCACACCCCTGGCAGGTTGGTGGAGCCAAGTGCATTGTCCTGGTATCTGGCTATGGGACTTGCTGGACAATGGAATTTTGTTCAAATTACAGGAAGATGCCACCAAATCCAGGATGGCTGGGGGGGGGGGGGTTATGCTGGAGGTGCTGAGAGGATTTGTGCAAGGGGGATTTGAAGAAAGGGAAGAAAGGTTTGTGCCGGGATAGGAGGGGGTAAGATTTGTGCTAGAAGTGGAGGGGGGATTTGGGGGAGGGAGGATTTGTAAAAGGGGGGATTTTGTTCGGTAATGAGGAGTTGTGCTGGGAGAGGTATTTGTTCTAGAAGTGGGGAAAGTATTTATGTTGGAAGGGGAAGGATTTGTGGTAGAATGGGGTGGGGGATTTGTACTTGAAGAGACTATTTGCTTGAAGATGGAATGGGGGGATGTTGGTGTTGCAGGAGGGGGTATTGGGAGGGTCAGTAAGGGTTGTGCTGGGGGGATATGGAGAGGGGAATTGGGTGGGGGAGGATTTTCACTGGAATAGGGGGTTGTGCTGGGAGGGAGGTTTTGGGGGCGGAAGATGATTTTTTTGGGGAATGGGATTGGGTGTGCTGGGAGGGAGATTTGCGAAGGATAATTTGTTCTGGGAGAATGTGAGAGGATTTGTTCTGAGGGGGGCAAAGATTTGCTCTGGGAGGGAGTGGGAACTTTTGCTGAAAGGGTAAAATGGGGAATACACTGTATAGATTACATATTTCTCACCAAACGTTTCATAGTCTCTGACTATTTTAATGAAGTTCTTCTGTAAGGTAGGCTCAGACAAAGTGTTAACTCTTTGTCTATTTTGAGTTTGTGCAAAACCATATATAATAGAAGTGTGTGTGTTTTTTTTTTTTTTACAATGCCCCTTAAGCCCCTCCCATTGTTACCAGTTTGGCCGCATCCACCTTTTGCATAGCGTGCCACAGTTCACTGCCTCCCTCAAGATATCCCTCATTCTCTAGTTTAAAAGTTCTGAAGTATGCATATGTTATGCTGTTATACCTCCCACACTCCATTCCTGATCACATCTTCCTTCTCCTGCACATATTTCCCTTCGTCATACCCTGACGTTTCTTTCCTACATATTCTACCGCTGTCATACCCTTCGCTCACCTCTCCTGCAGAAACTGCCTGCTGTCAAACCCTTTGCTATCCTCTTTTGCACATAGTTCCTTCTGACAAACCCTCCGCACTCCTTTCCTGCACATACTACCTGCTTTTATATACTGTGCACTCCTCTCCTGTGCATCTTACCCACGAAAACACTTCTTTAATGTTGATTGTAATATTTCTAGCTTTGATTGTTCTGGAACAGACCTGATTTTGCTAGTAAAGCATTAAAATTGTTTTGTTTATATCTTTTGACTAGTGTAAAGGAATGTCAGAAATCCAGTGCTGCCCTGTGCTATTTCAAATTATATAATCAACTCTGTCCACCTGACTTCTGTCATACCTCCCAACTTTTTGAGAAGGGAATGAGAGACACCTATTAGCAAAAGCATGTAGGCATAGGACACACCCCACTATGCCCCTTTAAAGGAGAATAAAGCCCTGTACACACGATCGGTTTGTCCGATAAAAACAGACCAATGGACTGTTTTCATCTGACAAACCGATTGTGTGTGGGTCCCATCGTTTTGTTTTCCATCGGTGAAAAAAAATAGAACATGTTTTACATTTTTCCTATGGATAAAAAAAGATAGAAAAAAACAATCGTCTGTGTGGAAGTCCATCGGTCAAAAATCAACGCATGCTCAGAATCAAGTCGACGCATGCTCAGAAGCATTGAACTTCATTTTTTCTCAGCACGTTGTAGTGTTTTACGTCACCGCGTTTTGGCACGGTCGGATTTTTGACTGATGGTGTGTAGGCAAAACTGATGAAAGTCAGCTTCATCTGATATCCGCCGAAAAAATCCATCAGATTAGATTTCATCAGATATCCGATCGTGTGTACGAGGCTTAATACAAAAAAATTATTAGGTAAACCCACAAGTGCTTTTTTTTACCACTATTATTCCTTTAGTCCTGGCTTTTGAAATTTACAAGTGAGAAAGCAAGAGAGAATGGAGGTGCCAACTTAATGGATCTTACTGGTTTCAGTATGTTTGTGTAAGGTGTACACTTACAGGTCCATGGGGTGAAGATGCCCATCAAAGATAGAAACGTCCTGGGGTACTCTGATGCTGCTCTGCGGGCTGCGGTATCGATCCCTCGCAGAAGCAGAAGTGATGTCACCACGGTAGGGCGGGCATCCAAGCTGAGGTTTTGCAATGCAGGAAATGTACAGGCTACGCACTCGGAGCTCACAGCTCCTTCTAGAGGCCGGTATAAGGAGCTGTGAGCTCCGAGTGCGTAGCCTGTACATTTCCTGCATTGCAAATCCTAAGCTTGGATGCCTGTCCTGCCGTGGTGACATCACTTCCGCTTCTACCTTCCAGATTGGTCAGCATGGAGCTTCCTGTCAAGTGTACACTACACAGAAGCCTGTGACCAAATTCAACACCCCCACGGCCGAGGGATCGATACCGGAGCCTGCAGAGCGGCATCAGAGTACCCCAGGACATTTATATCTTTAATGGGCATCTTCACCCCATGGACCTGTAAGTGTACACCTAATATACTGAAACCAGTAGAATCCATTTGGTTGGCACCTCACCCCTCTCTTGCTTTGTCACCTGTTTACAGAGGCATCAGACACCCTCTGAGGTTGGCTGCCTCCTTTTTATATTAGATCATAGCATTGATCTAAAAAGATTTTCTACGAAAGCCACTACTATACCAATTTTTTTTCCAAAAGAGAAGAGCATCACATTATTTGAAGCGCCGTAATTCTTCCCTTTATATGACTTTTGAAATTTAAAAATGCAGCAATTTAGAAATTGGATGAAAGGTTTAGCACTGGGAAACACTATTTAAAAGATAAATAGTGCAATATTATATTTAACTGTATAGATCAGATCAAAGTGAGAGACAGGGGAGGAGGAAATAGGGACAGAGGGACCTATATTCCAAATCAGGGACAGTCCCTCAAAATCAGGGACAGTTGGGAGCTATGCTTTTGTGAACTATAAAACCAACTTGTTTATATTATGGAAAATAACTTGGGCGCACGACACCATGATTTGACTTTGTAATGCCCACATCAGTTAGGCAGACTTTGAAAAACAAACTGACGATGAGGATGGAGAAACTGGTATATCAACACAGGGGTAATGCCCACAAGTTTGAGAAGTTATGGGCAAAGTGGCTGGATGTACCGGGCCTAGCCCCGATGGACTTGGTGATGGATAGGTTGCTGGGTTTTAATGTTGGGTGAGACATGGAATGGGAGTGGATGACACGAGAGTGCTGTCCGGAGTGATGGTGGGGGGGGGTTTACCTTCAGAATGGGGTTGCTATATCTGTACATGTTATTATGGCTTTGATCTTTATTTCTTTTTTTGCTTATGTCCCCGATATGTCGAGGGGATTATGTATGCCTTGTACCTCTGCAAAATAAATAAAACTTTTGTTGGATTTAAAAAAAGAAAAACAAACTGAAGTCTTTTAGGGGGGGGGGGGTAAAAATAAAACACTACAATAATGTGGTTGCATAATTGTGCACACCATCTTATAACTGGTGATGTAACTGTGTTCAGAATTCAGAATTAAGCAATCACATTTAGGCCCGGTTCACACTGATGCGCTGTGAATTCGGTCTGTTTTTTGTCCATTCTGAGGTGCGAATTTACCGCACGATTAGCTGCGATTAATGTTCTAGCCAATGAAATCATAGTGTAAAAAAAAAAGAGTGTTCACTTCCTGTTTTTTATGGAGAATCGCATGGTGGAATTCGCACATATGTGAACCATCATTGCGATTCCAGAACGATTTACACTGATGTCTATGGAGACTAAATTTGCAACGCAGTAAAGTCGTTCAAGACCCTTTATTTTATCGCATTCGTAGAAGAATCGCAATGCATGTATGTGAACGACCATCATTGAAAACAATGGGCCAGATTCTCAAAAGCGATACGACGGTGTATCTCCAGATACACCGTCGTATCTCTGTTTCTGAGCCCGGGTATATATGCGAGTGATTCTTAGAATCATTTACGCATAGTCACTTACACCGTCGGATCTTAGA
The DNA here is from genome assembly GCF_905171775.1 of Rana temporaria. Lineage (NCBI taxonomy): Eukaryota > Metazoa > Chordata > Amphibia > Anura > Ranidae > Rana > Rana temporaria. The sequence continues at coordinate 94,404,047 of NC_053489.1, read as the reverse complement.
TGTAATTCCACGCTGGCCGCTAGATGGCGTTTACGCCGATTTCTCATTTGTCTATGCAAATGAGCCTGATACGCCGATTCCCGAACGTTTTTGCGCCGCCTCATCGTCGTTTACGTTGTTTCCGTAAGCGTAAACTTACCCCTGCTATATGAGGGGTAAGTTTACGAAGGTCCGTCGTATGCCATGTTAAGTATGGCGTCGGGACAGCGTCGTCTTTTTCCGTCGTTTACGTCGTTCGCGAATAGGGCTTGACGTAAATGACGCTCATGACGGCTTCATTGACGTTTTCCGTCGTGAGCTGAAGCATGTGCACTGGGCTATTTTTACGGCCGGCGCATGCGCAGTTCGATTGGCATGGGGGCGCGCTTAATTTAAATACAAGCCGCCCCCTTTGAATTACGCGGGCATACGCCAGGCCATTTACATCACGCCGCCGCAAATTACGGAGCAAGTGCTTTGAGAATACGGCACTTGCTCCACTAAGTTGCGGCGGCGTAGTGTAAATAGCTTACGCTACGCTACGCCGGAATCTACGAGAATCTGGCCCAATGACTTTAGGGATGATATGCAAATTCAAAGTGTTTTTGAGGCATCGCATTCATTATGAACTCGCACAAGTGTGAACCGGGCCTCCGACTCATGTTAAATAGTCAGTACACACCTGCCATCATTTAAAGTGCCTCTGATTAACCCCAAATAAAGTTCATCTGTTCTAATTGGTCTTTCCTGACATTTTCTTATTCTAATCCTACAGCAAAAGCCATGGCCAGCAGAGAGATTCAAAAGCATCAGAGGGATCTCATTGCTAAAAGGTATCCATCAAGAAAAGGTACAAATGTATTTCCAAGGCATTAGATAGACCGCATCAATTGGAGAACATATGGTACAACAGTGACATTACCAAGAACTGGACGTCAACATTGATGAAAAGAAGAGAAGAAAACTGGTCAGGGAGGCTGCCAAGAGGCCTACAGCAACATTAACCACTTCCCGCCTGGTCAATAGTAAATTGACGACCGGGAAGTGGTTCTGAAATCCTGACTGGACGTCTATTGACGTCCTGCAGGATAACATGCCAGGGCACGATTGGTGATGCGGGGTGTCAGTCTGACACCCTGCATCTCCGATCTTGGTAAAGAGCCTCCGGCAGAGGCTCTTTACCACGTGATCAGCCGTCTCCAATCACGGCTGATCACGATGTTGATCGGCTATTCCTCATTCGCGTCTGACAGACGGGACTAGAGGAGAGCCGATTGGCGGCTTTCCTGACAGGGGGGGTTTGCACTGATTGTTTATCAGCACAGCCCCCCCTCGGATGCCCACACTGGACCACCAGGGAAGCCACCAGGACCACCAGGGAAGGGCGCAACATGTGGATGGCCAGGTACATCCCCCATGGCCATCCACATGTAAAAAAAAATTACAATAGATGCCAATCAGTGCCCACAAATAGGCACTGACTGGCAACATGGGCACTGTCAAAAATTAGTAAATAAATAAGTGATGCCCAGCAATGCCATCAGTGCCACCCCTCAGTGTTTATCAGTGCCACCTCTCAGTGCCCATTCATGCCCAGTGCCCACCTATCAGTGCCCATCTGTGCCACCCTTAAGTTCCCATCAGTGCCGAGTATGAGTGCCCATCAGTGCCGCCTATGAGTGCCCATCAGTGCCACATATCAGTGCCGCCTCATCGGTGCCCATCAATGCCACCTCATCAGTGCCCATCAGTGTCGCCATATCAGTGCCCGTAATTCAAGAAGAAAACGTACTTATTTACAAAAAAAATTACAGAAACAAAAACTTCTAAATTTTCGGTCTTTTTTTTAGTTGTTGCGCAAAAAATAAAAAACGCAGAGGTGATCAAATACCACCAAAAGAAAGCTCTATTCGTGGGAACAAAATTATAAAAAAATTGTTTAGGTACAGTGTAGCATGACCACGCAATTGTCATTCAAAGTGTGACAGCGCTGAAAGCTTAAAATTGGCTTGGGCAGGAAGGTGCTTAAGTGCCTGGTATGGAAGTGGTTAAAGGAGCTGCAGGAATATCTGGCAAGTACTGGCTGTGTGGTACATGTGACAACAATCTCCTGTATTCTTCATATGTCTGGGCTATGGGGTAGAGTTGCAAGACGGAAGAACATCCAAGCCCGGCTAAATTTTGCAAAAACACATCTGAAGTCTCCCAAAAGCATGAGGGGAAAATGTGTTATGGTTTGATGAAACCAAGGCTGAATTTTTTGGCCATAATTCCAAAAAGATATACTTGGCTCAAAAACAGCACTGCACATCACCAAAAGAACACCATACCTCCAGTGAAGCATGGTGGTGGCAGCATCATGCTTTGTGGCTGTTTTACTTCAGCTGGAACAGGAGCCTTAGTCAAGGTAGAGGGAATTATGAACAGTTCCAAATACCAGTCAATATTGGTACAAAACCTTCAGGCTTCTGTTAGAAAGCTGAAGATAAAGGGGAACTTCATCTTTCAGCATGACAACGACCCAAAGCATACATACAAACCAACAAAGGAATGTCTTCACCAGAAGAAGATTAAAGTTTTGGAATGGCCCAGCCAGAGCCCAGACCTGAATCCGATTGAAAAATCTGTGGGGTGATCTGAAGAGGGCTGTGGACAGGAGATGCCCCCACAATCTGACAGATTTGGAGTGTTTTTGCAAAGAACAGTGGCAAATATTGCCAAGTCGAGATATGCCATACTGATAGACTCATACCCAAAAAGACTGAGTGATATAATAACATCAAAAGGTGCTTCAACAAAGTATTAGTTTAAGGGGGTGCACACTTATGCAACCATATTATTTTGTTTTTCTCTTCCCTTCACCTAAAAGATTTCAGTTTGTTGTTGAACTAAGTTGTACAGTTTATAGCTCACATTAAAGGTGGAAAAAGTTCTGAAATTATTTATCTTTGTCTCATTTTTTTACAGCACAGAAACCTAACATTTTAACAGGAGTATATATCCACTGTAATCATATCTAGCAGATACATTCTCCATAAAATGTTTTTCAGAGAACATACAATAACACTACATCATCATTTTATAGATGCATACTCCTCTCAAATATCTTTCATTAATCATTACCCTTTTTCATCTAAGAAAATAAGTAACTGCGATGAAGATCATCAGATTTTTATAAGAACCTATGAAAAATGGCTTTTTGACATAGATTTGGTTATTGCACGTTTTTTTTTTTTTTTTGTGTTTACACATCAAACAAGGAAAATAATGTCACACACATGTAATAAATAAACCGACACTAAGACAGAGTAAGAATATTTTTCTTTAAATCAGTGACATCAGTTTTAAAAGAACCAATAACACCTTAGGCACCACCGAGGGAGGTAAAATGGCCCTCTGTATCCTAAGGTATTGGACCCGCTGTACAGGTAATTGTGAATTTACATTGAATTCTCAAAATATGTACAGAAGGAGAAAAGAGAATAGTAATTATGCCCTCTGCCATACCCCAGAACCTAATAACATTCACATCATGTTGAGGTGGGAGCTTACTAAATATATATCATTTATACCCCTTGAGGTACAAGTTTTTTTTTTTATTACAGTAACAATATTATATTATGCCACTTGTACCCAGTGAACAAGAAAAAGAAAACAATCTTCCAAACATGTTTTAAAATAAATATAAACATATGCGTGATTTTTAAAAAGTTTGGTAAAAGTACATTTGAACTCTTTAAAAACCTACATGTTGAAGAACAGTAATAATCCGTTTCAAGCCAAGTTTTCAATTAGTGTTTAACAGTACTTCTAATGCTGGCTGTGGATTTAAAAAGAATTGTTAACCATCATTGTTTACTGCATATGTGTTTAGCCCCTTCATCCTCTAAATGTTTTAAAGTAGACTTGTCATGGGAGAAATACGTTGACGACCTTCTAAAGATACTGGTTGTCTTGGCTGGTATACTAACTTCCCTTAGCGTGACTAAGCGAAGAAATTTGTGAAATGCCTCAAACGTGCCATTTTCTGTATCATGATGTTATCGTGAATATTTTTTTGATATTTGTTTTTTATGGAATAAATATTTTCATTCTTTGCATTCTGGAGTGCGGTCATGTTCTATTTAATTGGAAAGGTATGGTCTCTACCCTGGAGATTCCAGTCCTTCACCTAATCTATATCAAAACAAAAGAGTCTGATTCCATCTGCTGCATTATTTGTAAGGGTGAAAATGACCTCGTAATAGTCACTGATGTTGTCCCTGAAAGGTAAAAGAAGCCTGATCGAATTTACCCTAAACTGGTGTAAAGTTTTGGAAGGACTAAAGCCCTGTACACACGGGCCAGAATCTCGTCAGGGAAAAAACTTTGTTTTTCCTGACGAGATTCTTGGCAAGAATCTCTTGCCGCCGAAGTGTACAGACCGCGGTTCTTTTGAATGGAAAGAACGCGGTGACGTCATTGCGTACGACGAGCATGCGCTCGTCACATTTGATGCCGTCGCCGCCATCTTGCTGCACCCTACCTATGCCTAGGAAGTTACTGCGCATGTGTCAAAGTCATTTCAAGCATGCGCGGGTTTCCACGGCGACAGGTAAGTATACACACTCTCGAGTTTCTCGGCAGGAAAACACTGCCGAGAATCACGACAAGAAAATAGAGAGCAGGTTCTCTATTTTTCTCGTCAAGATTTTAGGCAGTTTTCTTGACGAGAAACCTGAAAGCCTCGTACACAAGCACGGTATACTCGTAAAGAAAGCTCTGCCAGCAGTTTTCTTGCTGGTTCTTGCCAAGTAAACCGAGCGTGTGTACGAGGCTTGACTCTTTAAAAAACAGATGGCATGGTGAATCATGCACTTCCTTATGTCAGCTCTCAGATATTGCAGTAGTAAAATATCAATACAAAAACAATAAAAAAAAATAAAACGGTCCCAGCAAGACGAAAATACTAAAACTGGTGCACACAGGATCTGGTGCAGCTATGCATAGTAACCAATCAGCTTCTAACTTCATCTTGTTCAGTTAAAATGTCACTAAACCCATAACCCTGCATTCACTTTATCTGATCTCCCACAGCACACAGAACATGGAAATGCAATAGTTTTAGTAACTATAAACTGCTAAATACCTTTACTCATCAGCAGTTAGAGCAGTCTTGTGACTTCTATCAGTGTCTGCTTAAAGCTTGTAGGAGGAGTATTTCATCCTCCCCTGATTTTTCGATGAGGCTGCATGACCCCTGACCCTTTGTCTGGGCAGTGCCGATTGGCCCTGTGCTGATCACACGTACTCTCCCAAGAAAAAAAAAACACTCTAGAGCAATACACACCAAACTGAGCACGTGCAGCTTGTCCCCAAGGCTTAGTTCTATCAGGAGATGTTTGGGGACTGTGGAAGAAGGGACAGATCAGAGAAGATATGATCAAACAGCCTTTTTACACAATGCAGAGGATTACACCCTAGGTTTCACAGTGAGTATAACAAGCAGGCTTTACTGCCTATACAGACTAATTTTACTGTTGTGGGTTTAGTAACACCATAAACTTTGACAATGAAATCTAGAAGCTGATTGGCTACTATGTACAGCCAGATTCTGTGTGCAGCAGTTTTAGTAAATTGTGTCACACTCCCATTCAGGCCCCTTTCACACTTATATGGCTTGTCCCACGATTTGGGGCTGCAAAGTAGCATGACAAGTCGTTCCCCATGATTTCCAATGACAACCATTCATATTCGTACGACTTCAAGTCGTTCCGACTTCAAAGTAGTCCCTGCACTACTGTGGTCCGATTTTGATGCCAATTACACAGGCATTCCTTGAAATTGCGACAAAATCGTGGCTGCGAATCTCGGTAAAAGTTGCGAAAGGGGCCTAAGGATTCTCTAGAATCAACAAATAATTGGGGAGTCATGCTGTCAAGAGCAAATGCTCAGTCCTGCCCTTATAGCATGAGGTGGGAAGGGGAAAATACAATGCATTGATCTTGGAATGCGAATCAAGAAGAAGCAAAAGAAACCGGGGCGATTATATCTTTAAATGACAATGTTTTTAGGGCCTCTCTATGGTAGAAGAAGGAGGAATTTCCACCACTATTCTCATAAGCAGCAGAAAAACTCTAATGATGTTTATGTTGTCTTTGTGGCCTACCATTACTTCAGAATGATTTTTATACAACATGGTTATGTTTGAATGGACAAGCTATGTGTACTGATGCAGCGGTGCTACTGTGGTAACCTCACATTAAAGAAAGCCAAGTGTGGCCGAGTGTAAATGTCTCTTTGGGGCAATATTTAAAACCAGTACATGGTAGACACATACATTTTGAGGGCTGAACATTTTTTTTTATATGATTACTATTAGGAGTTAAACAGCAGCATTGTTTTATTTCATCTTTTTGTAACAGAATAAACTATCTTGTGTAAATTCCCTTTGGTTTTCAGATAAATCGTAGAAAAGAGCACCATGTTCCTTTGAAGGAAGGAACTTGAGACTTGTGTATCCAAAAAGGATGAGGTGCCATTGTTTGTGCATACAGAGCTAAGGCATAATGCATCATGCATCATGCATTTATGAAGGGCTGCCTTTATAAAACGTTATGCTTTCGTTTTGTATCCTTCATGCTGCACATTAAAGTATGGGACTTTATTTTCGGTAATATGCATGGCAGTCCCACCACCTTTCCATGTTGTAGGTATTTATTCACTCTTAGGTGTCATTCACTCTTCTAGTGTAAAAATCCCCAAAACTTTCTCGAGCCTTGGGAGCTCCATACAGTCATCATTAGAAGTAAATGGCTGTATGCAGTTATGGGTCTGCATCAACGCTTACCTCTGCATGAACATGCAGAGTATTTCCCCAAACTCACAACTTCCACGTTTGGGAAATATGCCATATGCACATGTGTGGGTAAACAAGTATGGCTGCGTACAGCTATTTTCTTGATTTGGCAGCTTTACGCAGCGCCTGTGGCTCCCTGGGCACAGGAAAAGCAATGGGGATTTTATGCAAAAAGACATGCCCGTTTGTAAAAGTCTATGGGCCAGATTCAGGTACATTGTCGTATCTTTGTGCCGGCGTAGCACATCTCATATGCGCTACGCCAACGTAACATTGAGAGGCAAGCTGAGTATTCACAAAGCACTTGCTTCCGTATTTACACCAGCGTAACGTAAATAGGCCGGCGTAAGCCCGCCTAATTCAAAGTAGGCAGGTAGTGGGCGTGTTGTATTAAAATTAGTCGTGACCCCATGTAAATGCATGGCCGTACGAACGGCACATGCTCAGAATCACGTTGCATATACTCCCTAAGATACGACGGCTCAATGTGTACGACGTGAACGTAACTTACGCCCAGCCCCATTCACATACGACTTACGTAAACAATGTAATATACGACGGCTGTTCCGACGTCCATACCTTAACATGACTTACCCCTGCTTTATGAGGGGTAAACTTACGCCGGACGTACGCCTTACGTAAACGGCGTAGATTACTGCGACAGGCGCAAGTACGTGAATCGGCGTATCTTGCTCATTTACATATTCAACGCGTAAATCAATGGAAGCGCCCCTAGCGGCCAGCGTAAATATGCACCCAAGATACGACGGCGTAGGAGATTAACGTCGGTCATATTAAGCCAAAATTCAGGCGTATCTTGTTTCCTGAATACGGCACATAGATACGACGGCGCATCCTAAAACTTACGCGGCATATCAACAGATACGTCGGTGTAAGTTGTCTCTGAATCCGGCCCTATGTGTATTAGGACTTATGCCACATACACACAATTGAACATTTTTCTGTCAGAATTTCCACCAAGAAAAATTTGAGAGCTGGTTCTCAAATTTTCCAACAAGAAAAGTTCTTGGAGGCAATTCTGATCGTCTGTATGCAATTCCGACGCACCAAAAACCACGCATGCTCGGAATCAAGTCGACGCATGCTCGGAAGCATTGAACTTAATTTTTCTCGGCTTCTCGTAGCGTTGTACGTCACCGCATTCTTGACAGTCGGAATTTGGTGTGACCGTGTGTATGCAAGACAAGTTTGAGCCAAGATTTCGCCGGAAAAAAAATCCACGGTTTTATGGACGGCTTTTCCGATCGTGTGTACGCAGCATTAGTGCAGTTGACCCGTGAGCTTACTTTGATTAGTTTTCACTACATTCATTTAACCTTTTGGGTCCTGCATACAAGTCAAATTAGTCTACTACTTAAATGGGTTGTAAAGTCAGAAGGTTTTTTATCTTAATGCATTCTATGCATTAAGATAAAAAAAAACCTTGTGTGTGCAGCAGCCCTCCTCAGCTCCCCTAATACTTTCTGGAGACCCACCTCTGTCCAGCGATGTCCACTAGTGTCTCGGCCATCCAGGACTCTCCCTCCTGATTGACTGAGACACAGCAGAGGCTCCATTGGCTCCCACTGCTGTCAATCAAATCAGTCAGGCAATCAGGAGAGAGAGATAGGGGACAGGGCCAAACCGCAGCTCGTGTCTGAATGTACACACAGAGCTGCAGCTCAGGTCGGGTGCCCCCAAGCTGGTTACTGTGGGAGAACTCCACAGGAGGGAGGGGCCGGGAGCACTGAAGATGGACCCAAGAAGAGGAGGATCTGGGCGGCTCTGTGCAAATCCACTGCAACAGAGCAGGTAAGTATAACATGTTATTTTTAAAAAACAAGACTTTACAATCACGTTAAGAAGACACTGGTTGCCCCCATTCTGTTAATGTGATATGGATGCTCATATATGGTCTTCTCAGGCACAGAAATACAGTAAGTTTATATTGCATGTCCTTTTCTTCCTACAACGCCCAAAAAAGTATAAATGCCACAAGGCCATTTGAGGCTGATTCTACATATTACAGTATTCTATTTAAGGCAGAGATTGCACCTATAATGTATCAGCCTCAACAAAGTGAACATATGTTAGAAACTAAAAATGTATGTAAAATTAATAATAGAGACAATAATAAGTATTATTGCTTAAACAGTTTACAATGCAAAAAAAATGTGAATGTCACTACTAGGTTTGGTTTTATATTAAAACTATCTTTGGGATGATCGAGATGGACTATGGCACACCTGGAAGTGAGGAGAAATCTCCCTAAAAAGGACACCAATAAAGACCATTTCTTTTTAACAAATAGTGTTTATATTTTAAGAAATTTGCCCCTCACTTCCTGCTCCAGATATTGTATCAGCAACACCTGACAAAGAATCAAACTCTTTATCGCTCAATAGAAAAAAAAAAAGTAGTTTGTGTTGCAGTGTAAGAAGCATACTAATAGAGGTGAGAGCAGAGTGAGAGTGTTGCTCCTTCTTTCACTGTCCAGTCACAGGGTGGGGAGGGGACCTGTAGGTGATAGTTAAACAGCAGCAGAGAAAAATCAGGTCCCCTCCCATGCCACGGCCATATGTGTATTATCTGGAGTTCAGCTTTAAATATTTTTTGGAGACTTCCCATATTTCCGTTTGAATAATTTATAGAGCTTGTTTGATTTAGTTTTTCTGTAATTCTGGTTTTCCTTGCTTTTTTTTTAGCTTTTATGCGATATGAAGAAATGTTGTTTTATTTAGAAAAGGAGAATTGACCTTTAACAAGGGAATTGCCACACAAAAATAAGAAATGTTCAATTAATTCTAATTTAATTGCAATTTTTTTTTCTTCAAACATGTTGAGTAAAAGGCTTAAATATTTTATAATTTAAAGGGTTTTCTTTATTATAAAATAATAGAAATAATAAAAATTATTGGTTAATGTACTTTTGTGTATTAATATGTATTAATATTAACCAATGTATTGTTTAATAATGTACATTTATTAAGTGTATTCATATTCTGCAATAAATAAATAAACCCTTACACATTGCAAGCTTGTACCTTGTATTAATAAGGACAATAAAGATCTTTCTTCATCAATCAAAAACAAAAAGCAAAACTTTTAGTACATGTCCAGTCTCCTCTTGCTTTTCATTGACTGAGCCTGGGTTCACACTATAGCAAACACAGACATCGCATGTGATTCGCACCCGCACTGCTGTGCCCATCACATGTGATGTCTGTGCAATGCGAGTTCAGCCATACAATTTTATGGCTGAACTCGCATTGGATTTGTATAAAAGAGGTGCAGGGACTTTTTTTCCCCGTATTGGAATCGGATCGGATTCCTGTCAGAATCCACAGTTTGCACTGCGATCTGTGAATCGATCTGGGGGTGTCATATAAGGAGAAGTCCAGCCTGAGCTCATTTGGCTGGGCTTCTCCTTTGGATCGCAGAGTGCAGTTAGTTTTGCACTCCTGTGACCCCTGTGACGTCACTGCTATAAGTCGAGGCAGCGCGTCATCTTCCCAAGTCTGGATCCACCAGCTGTCTTGATTGATGGCAGTCTCAGTGAGCCGCTGCGACGGCCACTCCCTGCCCCTCCACAGCTCATCCCTCCAATGAACGTGGAGGAGCAGAGCAGGAGAGATGCTGACTGACAGTCAGCATCGCTATGCTCGGGAAGGAGTGAGAACCAAGCCATCGGTGGTGTTCGATGGCTCGGTTCTCAGTGCAGAGACGCCGGGGGACAGATGCAGCATCGGTCTGATGCTGCATCCACCTAGGTAAGTGTGATTAGCCAAAATAAAGAAAATCATACTTCTCTTTTAATATTGTATTGACATCTGCAGCGGTACGCAGAGGGAAGTGTGAACTGCCTTGGGGAGAGATGCGATGCGGGAACCGGCGCTGGAATCACCCTGGTTCCCGCATCACTATAGTGTGAACCCAAGCCTAAAGTGTTACTAAACCCAGGACCCTGCATTCACTATATCTGGTCTCCCACAGTACACAGAACATGGAAATGCAATTATTTTAGTAAATATAAACTGCAAAATATATTTTCTCATCAGCAGTATATAGCAGTCTTGTGACTTCTATCAGTTCCTGGTTAAAGCTTGTAGGAGGAGTTTTCATACTGCACTAAGCTTTCCTATCAGGATTAATGACCCCTGACCCTCTGGACTGTGCTGATAACATGCACTCTCCCAAGAAAAAAAAAACAACTCTCTAGCAATACACACCAAACTGAGCATGTGCAGCCTGACAACTCTGTCTTATCCGGACCTGTTCTGGAGTCAGCGGAAGCAGAGGAGGATCAGAGAAGACAGGATCAAACAACCTTGATACACAATTCAGAGGATTAACCCCTTAGGTTCCACAGTGAGTATAACAAACATGCTTTACTGCGGTGATCATCAACCCTGTCCTCAGGGCTCACTAACAGGCCAGATTTTATGTATTAACTTGGGGAAATGCAGACTAGAATACTGCAATCACTGAGCAGCAAATGATATCACCTGTGATGTATTTCAGTTATCTTGCAAACCTGCCCTGTTAGTGGGCCCTGAGTAGGGTTGCCAACTCATCCCTTTAAAACAGAACACATATTAATTACACAGGTTCTGTGGCTGATTAAGGAGGTAATTAAACTCACTTGGTGCCTTATTTGCATTTAATTAGCCTCAGAACCTGTGTAATTCATATGTGTTCTGTTTTAAAGGGATGAGTTGGCAACTCTAGCCCTGAGGGATAGGGTTGATGACCACTGCTTTACTGCATATACAGACTGATTTTACTGTTGTGGGTTTAGTAACACTTTAAGACACATGCTCTATAGTCCCAAATGTATATAAATGTGTCACAGCGGAGTCCACAATTTTTTTTTATTTTGTGGTCCCAAATTTCCCAGGTCTATAAAGTGTCTTCTAATAAAACTTCTTCTAAAAAATATTTCAAGGACTCAGTTTTACACCTCTCAATGTAAAGTAGGTCTATCCCTGAAAGAAGATAGCTTAATAAGCAGAGGTTCACTAATTAAATAAAATAACATGTTTCAATTAAGTCTGTCAGAGTACAGATGTTACAATATAGTGCCTACAGCCATTTTGATCTTTCTGCAGTATGTAGGCACAAAGCAGTGCCGACTCAACTTTCTGCAGCTTTAGATAACATCAACTACGGAATTATCCTCTGCTTTTGCTTGACAATTACAGAATGAATTTGTTTCAATCTGATCTGCACTGTTCAACACTTAGATCTTGGTTCTCATGAGACAAGTTGGCTTTCAGGCTTTGCATTATTGCACATTACTACAGTGCCTTATTTGCGGTGCAACGCCATTTCTTTTAAACAACACCCAAATGCACCTTGTAAACATACCCCAATGCACAGATGGGAGCCATCTGTTTATTGGGGTACAAATTACATGTCTGGTTTGTCATTTGTTGTTGGCATCCCATTCAAAATGTAATGTGTTGGTTTAACGCAACATATGTTGACAAAGGGGCCCTAATGTTTCAAAGCGGTCATTTTGTTTGTTTTTTCGTCATAGAGTAACCAACGCCCCTTAACCATAACAAGTCACATAATGTCATTTACAGTCAATCCTTGAAAAATCTTTGTATATATTGTGGATGAAGGGGCTAAACCCTGACTATAACCAACATCCCAAGGGAGGTTCAATAAGCAGTGTTCACAGTTTGACCATTTCAAAGGAATAGCTTCCCAACAGCGATATATATATATCCTTATAATTAGGAACAGACAGGATTTTCTATTATCGCTTACTTCATACAATGAAATGCATGAGACGCTCAGAAATGATGGTTTCATAAAAGACAAAAAATAAACATGTTGCATTCATCTCAAAAACATACTTGTATGCAGTTAAAGTCCATACATTAAACTTTTGATAAATATTCTTCAAATATATATATTTATATATATATATTAATTTAACGACTTTAATCCCCCTAGTGTTCAGCTGCCTCTGGAGTTGGCTTTACAGTGTATAAGAAAATGAGACCATTTTGAAAAGAAAATAGTGTCAAAATTGAACTAAAAGGTCAACTTTACACTAGTAAAGAAAAAAAAGAAAGAAGAAGAAGAAGAAAAAAAAAAACACGAGAGCAAATTTCAAAAAGAAACAGCTTCCAGTAGAAAAAAAAGGAAGAGCATTATACAACGGGTAGGATAGAGTGTAAGTATTTTCAGGTAAAGATGTAGTCTGTCTCAATCCTGGTTAGGTAAATTAGTAATGCACTTTTTTCTGACAGTGCAAAAATATCCTGAGAAAATGTTCAGATTACAACAAAAAATACAAAGGGTGAAACCCCATCACTAAGGTCATTTTTTTTGCACAAAACACTGCAGGCAGGTATTTCATAAAAAGAAAATAGATTAAAATGAACCCTAAAAAAATGAAATAAAAATTCTATATATGTCTGGAAAAAAAATCATTGGAGACTATTATTTTTTTTTGTCTGCTAGCAAACCAGGTGGATTGCATTAAACTACTGGTTATAATTGTAAACATTCAGGGTTAGTGTTTCGGACGATCTAGCACTGAATGCGTTAAAAGTTCATTATGGCCAATAAGGGAATAAGGAGGTAATTTGTAATTCAAGTTTTATTTTTTTTAATTTCCTTTCTGTTAGCTAATAAAGCAAGTCTCAATTTCACACTTCAGCCAACTAAGAAATTTGCAATTAAACTCTCGGAAAAGGAATTTTCCCAAACAGGTATTGTGCAGCTCTGATGCAGAGCCCACCACCGTGACGTGAATGGAGACGGTGTATCTTCAAGAAGGTTGGTGGTGGCAGCCCTTTTCGCCTTTTTAACTGCACTCTATCAATTTGGCCAGGTTGTCTCGCAATTCAGTGAGTTCAAAGATTTTTCCGTCTAGGATTTCTAAAAGAGTTTTCAAGTTATTGCGAAATGCCTCCTGTTCACCCTGACTTTTCTCCAGACGTTGCTCTAAGTCGGTTAGCTGGCCTTCCAGGTCTTTGTTATGTGTTTCCACCTCCTAAAGTTGGAGAAAAAAAAGTATTAGAATTATTATTCATTAGACTGAGGTGTTTGGATTTAATTTACAGATCCACATCTTTGGAATGATGAACTCTGAGCCTTGAGAGAGGAGCCTTGACTACTGGAACCCATGCAATAGGTAATCTGCCTTACTGTGCTGTTTATAAATGCCTGTGGGAAGGATTAGAGGCTGTGTGCTAAAGTGACCTTTTCGTTTAAAGTCTGCTATACTTTTCTAATTAAAAAGCAGTCTTTAAGATCCAGTTAAGTAACTTTGGGGCCACTCCCTACATAAAGCGTAGGAAGTACCCGGATATACTAAACGGACCGGAAGTGACGTAAGAGGCGTCTGTAACGCTGTGTTTGCATGCTACATGCTTGTTTTATCCTTTTAAATGTAAGCGTCCATTTGGCCCTTATAATAAATGTATTTGCTATACGTTTTTACACAATGGGAGTTTTTTTCTTTGTCCCCACTAAATCGGCATTCGTGATTATTATATGATCGGGAGTCCGAAAGCTGCGACCATCATTTAAAGTATCCATTTGAGTGGAACATCCTTGGATACCACAACGGTTTCTGTATATTTGGAGCCATATATATATATATATATATATATATCTGTCCCCTGCTTTGGGAGATCGTTAAGGCTGATTACACTGCCCACTGAGGTAAAAGTTCTGGGAGTGATTGGGATAGTCACGAAGATTGAACATAGAAGAATTGTTTTGTCACATTATTTACAAGAATCGCTTTTGCACATTATTTACAAGAACTGTTTACACACTGGATATTGTGGACTTTTTTTTACCATTTTTGTGACTTTGTATCACATATGGTTATATACATATATATTTATTTTGGAGCTTTGTTATTGAGAAAGTTGTGCTGATCACTTTTTATCATTACCAACTTTGGGGTTGCAGTTTTAGATGTTTGTGACCATAGCCAAGAACTGCACAAGCACCACGTTTCAGAAGATTGTTCAATCTCTGAGCCTGTATTTCTGTCCAGAAAGTGGATAAAAACCCTGGATAAAGCTTGAAAAAAGATGACTCCATCTTTCTGGAGAGAAAGGCAGATAAAGATATTTGAAAGATAGTAATACAATACTGTGTTTCACCTACACATTCCATAGAATGCATGTGCGGTAGTCGTTTTTTTTTTAACCCAGTAAAACAATGGCATAATCTGCGAGTATGCAACATACACTAGCACATCTTGGCCCGGCATTCCTTCCGGGTTCGTGTCCTCCAGCCATCTAATTGGCCGCACCATGGTGATGTCACAGACCGCGGCAGAGAGCTCTTAAGGGACGGCATAAGTATGCCGTCCCTTCAGAGTGCATGCACCGGTGCTCTTACCTGCTGCATGTTATGTGAATATCTTCTATGCGTGCAAGTTTAGGAAATGTTTGCTGTACCTACAGGTAAGCCTTATTTTAGGCTTACCTGTAGGTACAAGTGCCAAAAAAGGGATTACTTCCACTTTAACATAAATAATTATAATTAAAGCAGAGTTCCACCCAAAAATTGAACTTCCGCTTTTCCGAACCCTCCCCCCCTCCGGTGTCACATTTGGCACCTTTCAGGGGGGAGGGTGGTGCAGATACCTGTAAGACAGGTATTTGCACCCACTTCCGGGAACAACTCGTGCGGCAGACCCGCACCATCCCCCCCCCCCCCCCGCTGTCTCCTGAGAAATACACCGTGCCCAGGAGAGAGCGAGGAACCAGTGACTGTGCGATGTGCTACTCGCGCATGCGCAGTAGGGAACCTGTTAGTTTCCCTCACCGAGGATGGCGGCGGGTGCAGCCGAGGGACGAGTGATTGCTTGTCCTTGGCTGTCGGCATCACGGGCGCGCTGCAGAGTTTGTAGTGGCTGGTTTTTAAAAAAAAAAGAATTGTCGGAACTAAAGCTTTAGTTAAAAATCTTTTTTTTTTTTTCTACACATTTAGTTACATTACTTACCTGTAATGAAGTACCGTATTTATCGGCGTATAACACACACTTTTTTCCTCTGAAAACAGAGGGTAAACAGTGCCTGCGTGTTATACGCTGATATCATGTTTCACCAATAGGGGGCGGGGATGGGGCAGTCCACCCCAGGAGCCACCCATTGGGGGGGGGGGGGTGTCAGGCTGGCTGTCCCGCATCCCCTGCATAGTCTGAAGTTGAGAAAAAAAAAGTCACTTGCCAGCCCCTTCTACAGCGCTCCTTCTGTGTCAGTGTCATTGTAAAACAAAGCTTTTAAATGTCTTTACAGCTCAGTTTTTTTCTGGCTGCTCTCCTCCTCCTCTGAATGTAGCTTTGATTGGAGGAGAAGAGCAGTCACATGACCTACTGTGTCACATCAGAGGAAAGCAGTCATGTGACCAGGTCAGTGAAAAAAAAACGGAGCTATTGAGGTAGATGGAAGCTTCAGTTTGCAATTGGAGTGACACAGGAGGAGCAGTGTGGAAGGGGCTGACAGTGATTTTTTTTTTACTTAACTGTAGAGAATGCTGGCAGCACTGTCCCGGGAGACTGGGGGTCTCATGGGAGTGCAGTGTGGCTGTGTACTGGATGGGGGCTGTATAATGGATGGGGGATGTATAATGGATGGGGGTATGGGTATGTGTACTGGATGGGGGGGGATGTATAGTGGATGTGGGGGAATATATAGTGGATGGGGGCTGTGTACTGGATGAGGGGGTGTGTACTGGATGGGGGGATGTATAATGGACAGGGGCTGTATACTGGGGAGGGGGCTGTATAATGGATGGGGGGATGTATAATGGATGGGGGATGTATAATGGATAGGGGGGATGTGTACTGGATGGGGGGGATGTATAATGGATGAGGGGGCTGTGTACTGGGGAGGAGGCTGTGAATTTTTTTTCCCTTAAATTTCTCTCTTAAAATTAGGGTGTGTGTTATACGCCGATAAATACGGTATGTTCCATGGTGTACAAGCTGCTGAATTCTGTAGAAAATGTCAGTAAAGGGCTGTCTTGTGCTTTTCCTGCTGCTGAACTTCTGGCACTGTTAAAGTTAAGAACTTCGGGTCTCCACGCACAGCTGCGCTGAAGATAATCCAACGGGGACGCACCCCATCCTACCCTCTTCTCCATTGGCAAAAGGAGAATGGAGGTGATAATCCTGTGACTGATGAGACTCTCCCCCATTCACAAATCATGTTACAAGCAGTGTAATCAGTAAAATAACTATTCTCATAGAGCAGAGGTGAGCAAGGAGCATGTCCCAGTCAGATCACCTTTAATGGATCTCAGCGTGAAGACCCAAAACTGTTAACCCCCACAGTGCCGGAAGTTCAGCAGCAGGAAGAGAACAGGACAGCCCCGGAGTGAAGATTTCTAGAGAATCCATCATCCTGCACACACATTGTGAAACATACTTTGTTACAGGTAAGTAATATAATTAAAACTGTGGAGAAATAAATATTTTTTAGCTAAACTTCACTCTTTATTCCCACTTTGTATTTCTATTTCAAAAAGTTTATATTGAGTTTTTACATATTACAAAACAATCATTAACCACGAGACAGCAAAAGACCTGGTGTTAGCCAAGGGTACAATCACATACCAAAGGTTTCAGCACCTAAAGGCCCAGTGTGGCCAAATTGGTCAGACAGTTCATTTAAGTGGCACATTACTTATTCGGGTGACCCAGTTGCCAAGCCATTGTCACCTTGGTTAGTACCAAAAGGGACAAACTAATATAAATCTTAGGGCAAGGAAAGGAAAAAAGGTAGAGACAAGGTAAAGAAAGATGTACATGAGAGCTGAAAAGAGGTTCCAAAGCAAAGGGCGGGAAGGACCTCTGGACCACGAGATAATCCCTTCCTCTATTTATTTTATTTTCCTACCTATTCCTTGTCAGTTTGTTTGGCCTTTTTATCCTTGCCAGCGCTTTAAGTTTTTTCAGGTTGTATGTAAAAATTTAGGAAGTCAGGCTTGTCTGCTCACACTCAGGCAGGCTTCCAAGGGTTTGGTAATCGGTCAGTTTTATATACCCATGGGTGTCCTTTGTCTGGCTGATGTTTATTATAAGTGTTTAATATATTGCTTATGTAATGTTGTTGCTCTATGGGCAGTCAAAACCACATCCTAGGATGAAAACATTTTGCCTGGTAAATATTTTAATACCTTTCACTGCAGCATAAACTTCAAAGGGTGCAGTAAAACCACATATCTTTCTTATCAGTATCATTTGCCATGCATTTGTTGATTTTGCAGAATAATTTTGGAAATGGATGATCACAGTATTCCAATACTTTGGTGGTCAAAAGATGGACCCCATACAATTGTGTTAACCAGAGTGGCTGCTGTTCCTCTTTCCCAATCCCTTCACTGGCTTCCACTTTAAAAATACTAACCTGAAAACCATCTATAACACTGCCCCCAGCTACATCACCAACCTCATCTTGCGATATCCCAAATCATTCACTTCGCTCCTCCCAAAACATCTTGCTCTCTAGCTCACTTGTCAGCTCCTCCCATGCTCGCCTCCAGAACCTCTTCCATCCTCTGGAACTCCCTACTCCAGTATGTCCAGTTAGCTCCTACCCTTTTACTCATTTACTCAGGGAAGCCTACCCCACCTCAACCTAAAAACTGTACTTCGGATACCTCCATTAGATCAACCCATGCAGCTATTACCTTTTTTTCCCCCTGCCTATTATAAGAATATAAGCTTCATGAGCAGGGTCCTCATATTTCTTCTGTGTAACTATATTGTAATTGTACTGTCCCCCTTTATATTGTAAATAGCTTCGCAAATTGTTGGCGCTATATAAATCCTATATAATAATAATGCCAAAATGCCCTAGGGTGGTATGGATCTTGGATACATACATCCATATAGATGCGATAATAGAAATGAGCCAAAGTTTTCAGTTGGGTTGGCCTTCTGCAGATGTGGTTAAAGTGATGACAATCGTTTTGGATGGGTTGGCCTTATACTAAAGATTCCCTGATAACCACATAATCAAATGTAAAAAAAAAAACCAAGGTAACATGGGAATGGGAGTAAAAAAAAAGTAAAAGTAAACACATTTTTTGTCACTAATGCCACATATGTGGATAACAAGGCAACCCAAATTGGCTTTATCTAAATGTAGGCATTTAAAGCTATAGTTGTTCAAAGACTTTGGCCAGACATACACGGTTTGAATGATTCGATCTGTTAGTGGGCAGGCTAAATGTACCAAGTTGATCAATCAATCAACTTGGGTACAACAAGCCTGGCAGATTCTCTTGCAATTATCACTGTCTTCTCCCAGTGGGGACAGCTTCCCCTGCTTCCCCCCCCCCCCCCAGGAGAAGACAATGGTCCTGCAGAAAAGATTCCCACATTAACACTGTCTGTGTTGATGGGGGAATTGAGCGAAAATCTTTCCTGCTACCCACGTGTATGGCCAGCCTTAGATAATGACCATCCTGAGGTAGCTTATAGCCAAGCGTTCCTCTTAAACACTAAATTTTATTTTTAGATATATGGAAATTTATTGGGTCCTCTTCGAGTACTTTAATAGTTATTAATACTTAATCCAAACAAGTGGACGTTAATATGTAAAACTGCAGTTAGTGCATAGATGTAGAAGCCACTGGATCACAGTGGTTTAAAGTGTTTGTAAACCTAAAATAAAATTATAATAAAGTGCACTGGCCCTTTAATTTGTTTAAATATGACCTGTTATGTCATTAATACATTTCTCCCTGTCAGTGTTCTGCTAGCATGGTCAGTTTGGGTCTTGTGTCATCCCGTTTAAAATATAGGCATGCTGTTGAAGAGCAAAGCGTGCCTGTATCTTCTGTATTCAGTAAAAATGTGTGCCCCCCTCCAGCTGATCCTCCTTTCCACCCACTGCACTCGGCTATAGTGATGTAATGCTGCCTGGACTGATGGCGTTCCATTGCAACATCACTTCTGGTTATGACTAGGGTTGCCACCTGTCCAGGATTTACCCGCACAGTCTGGGTTTTAGATCCTGTGTCTGGTTTTCAGTCCATCTGAAACACGGACACATCAGTAGCAGCCCTGCAGCACCAGTCCTCCCTTCCCCCTCTCCCCTCCCTTCTGCTTCCAGTGCTTTTAATTATATTGGTGGGGGAGGGTGCTTTCACTGGGGTACAGACTGGCCTTGGGGGGATTATACTGGGGGACAGATGGACCTGGGGGATGTCCTGGGAGACAGATGGACCAAGGATGGATTATACTGGGGTACAGACTGACCTGGGGGGGACTTTACTAGGGGACAGATATAGTTTGATTTAAGCTGCTCCCAATATTAGCACAATTTGGCTACACCTACTGTTCGTCATTGGACGCTACATGCGCTGCAATACTACTCTTCTTGGGGCACCTAAAGGTGTCCCAGGTCTTTTGCAATCCTATAGTGTAAACTTAACAAAAAAAAATTGCTGCAAAAGTGTAAAAGTGTTTGGGTTTGGCTTAATGAAAAGGTGGCAACCCTAGTTATGAAGTAGGTGCCCTCCAACACTGCATATGCCCACCTGCAGGTCTGTGCATCTCTGTGGAGGCTACAGAGATGCACTAACCTGCACTAAAAAAGCCAGAGAAGGAAGGGAAGATTTGTTTCTTAGAGCAACTCATACTGTATTCCGGCTTACAAACTCTGGTTTATGATCAGGGTTTTGTGTTGTTTTTATAGTATGTTGGTATTGTGTTGGTTATTATTTATGGTGGTGTTAGAGAAAGTGATATATTATTCGTAATTGGTAGTTTGATTGTTATTTTATTCTGTGTTATTTATTCTATGTCGTATTTTAATTGTATGGATGTTTTATTTGTAGTGTAGTTTTAATTTTGTTTATTTGGTGCTAATGGCTGAAGTTGGTAATTTTGTTGTATTTTTGTATCTTGTTCAGTTATGATCTTGTGTTGTCTTTATGTGTGTCTGTGTCGTAATAATTACCCAATTTTTCTTTGGGATTAATAATGTATTCTGTATCTTCCTATTGAAAAATGTCTTTATATGGAGTATGGTTTACAACTATAAGAATAGGGTGTTTTTATGTTTGTATTTTATTTATTGGCTGGCTGCTTGACTACTCTGTATATTTTAAAGCTTTATTCCAGATTAATTATTTAACACCTCTAAAATGTTCCTTCATATTCATTACAAAGAGTGCTGTGTCCACGATACAGGCTTCTGGATGAACACTGCAATTAGAATCTTATCAGTCTATATTAATATTCCTTTGATGATGGTGAGAAAGTGAATATGTAAGCAGATTTTACATTTCAAGCTGAGCAAAATGTTTTTAAAGTCGCTATTTGAATGTGGAAGAGGGTATTTTCTAAAAATCCTCTTTATCTGCAGAGATGGCTGTACTTGGATCCATTTTAGGACAGATAAGGTTGCTATAAAGTGGCAAACTAACCTCTCTTCCGTTAATGAAATTCCAGGATGTAAAATGAGGTCATATGTTGTTTGCATCAGTCAGTGCAGAGCTGGGAACTATCACTATGTGCACAAAGGACAATTATTTGATTTGCACAAAGCCACTAACAAAAATTTATAGTAACAATATTGTTATACATGGTGGCAATAATATCACTATGGAACCACTGTTAGCGCTCCTGATGCATAGTGGGATCCAGCTGTACTTTGCCGATTAGATCAGGGAGCTGCTCCCCCCCAATATGATCTGTGGACTTCACAGGTCTGTCACTCCAGCTTCACCACTCAAAAGCACTTGAGGTAGGACACCCTTACCCTGGGTTGGCTTAGCCTGACCATATGCTCTACAGCTGGTGAAGGTCTCTAGGTACCAGTTAGAGGTTACGGCATATTAAAGAATTAAACTTTTCGATTACTATTAGTGCATAAACTATTATATCAGTGAGTTTGTCTATACATATTATGCCTCATGATGAAGGTAGTATTCAACTGCTGGTACACTACATCTCACATTGACCAGTTAGTGGTGTTTTGCTGTAGTGTCAAAATGATCTTGCCAAAATAACATAACATTACTTAGTTACCTTTTTATTTATTTTTTATTTATAAATTATTTATAAGAATCGGCTTTGCAATTCCATAAAAATTTGACAATTTGGTTACAATTGTTCTAACATAGTATCAGACAGAGAGCGGAGAGTTACAATGCATTACAATCAGAATCACATAGTTGAGCCAAAGTATATCAAGCATTTAAATCGCATATCATGGTAAACAAACTTTGCTCAAAATTAGCAATTGTCACCTCTCAGATTTTAAAAGAAGAAAAGCTGACAGATTTCCCTTAAAGTGGTTGTAAATGCAAAGAAGTATTACTGCTAGCCCCTCTTCTATCAATCTATCTTAAACTGTGTACATTTTTGTATAAAACAATGCCTGTAAATAATAGATGGGGGGGAAGAGCGGCCGGAGGTAATGCGACCGGCCATAAAAAATATGAGATAAGGTATTTACAGGCATTGTTTTATATAAACATTTACAGTGTAGGATGGATTGATAGAACAGAGGGGCTGGCAGTAATATTTCTTTACATTTACTGGCAGATACTAGAAGGAGCAGGAGGGGGGGCTCACACTCACAGGAGCCAACAGGCAGGGAGGAAGGGGGAGCAGTCGGATGACGGAGGCACGTAAACTGACCACGGTAATCATGGATCAGCAGCCATGATTACCATGGTCAGCACACTTATTTACAGCTTAGAGAGGGACAGACTAGACAGCACAATATCTTTAGTCTCATTCCTTTTGTCTCTGCCTTTCCAGCCAAGCTCATTACCCTGATGCATGGCCTTTTTCACATTGTTTTACAGAAGCCCTTCGGGCTCATACTCGTCACTGTATTATTGGAAAAGGTACTCACCACTTCATCACTTTCAACATCTTGAGATCGGATCTCTTTTGCCGCCAATCTGTTGCTACGTCAGCTCCCGTTGGGGTTACTCTCCTCTCCCCTCTGATGCCTCTGATCAACATTATTATTTCCTACCCTGTTTTACTTATTATCCCAGGTAAGAGTGTTTGGACCACCGAGTTGTGCTCCCCTCTTCCCTCTCTAGTTATTTACCTCTAACTAGTATCCTACTACCATGTATCTCTTATTATAGGTATCCTTAGCCCTTACTTGCTCCTGATGAGTGGAAAGTGTCCACGAAATGCGTCGAGCCTACCCCATAGATGCTATGTTACCGTAATCATGGATACCACCATGGGCATTTGAATGTTCGAATCATGTACCCCTATGTATTATTTTTTATGAATTTATAGCACTTTGTATACACTGTTGATCACAGTATTCACTATATGCTACATTGTTTACCATGTTACTATTTTAACCTTCCATGATCAATCAGTCATGTTACTACTATATACTATACACACATTAGTGATTCACCATGCATACCTATCCGTTGGTTACATTGCTTATCATGTGTCGCACTGTCCATCATGCTACTTTTACTATCTGTCATGACTGACCCTTCATGTTTTTATTTTTTAATTCTATTATTAATACCAATACTGTTTGCTGCTGTATGTGTTACATTGTTTACTATGTCAACATTGGAACTTTGCAGGACCGATCGGTCATTTTTCCATTATGCACTTTAACATATTTATTAATCAACCATGTATATTT
This sequence comes from Rana temporaria, assembly GCF_905171775.1. Lineage (NCBI taxonomy): Eukaryota > Metazoa > Chordata > Amphibia > Anura > Ranidae > Rana > Rana temporaria. The sequence goes on along the minus strand of NC_053489.1, from coordinate 94,380,593 downwards.
ACCATGCATTTATGTTGGTTGCATTGTTTATCACGTGTTACTTTGTTTATCATGTTACTATTGGAATTTCTCTATGACTGATCGATCATGTTCCCATTATGCATTTTAACACAGTATATATTACCATGTACCTACTTTGCAACGTATCCATATGTGCCAACAATAAACCGCTTATTTTAATTTACCTACTGATTCGTTCTGCCTTCAATGTTTTGTTTCATTTAAAGTCCCAACCTTCTCCCTTAGTCCCCATTAGTCCCCCTTTGTTCATATTACTAGGGATGGAGGCTTGTGTGCCGGATGGCCACAGTCTCATCTAAAGTCCCACCTTTTGATTTTTGGATTTAGTAATCCAAAATCTTTCAGTTTAGACAGCACAATCACTTTGCTGTTTAATCTGCTATAAGGGAACAGGATCTCTTTTTTTTTTTTTTTTTTAACAAACTTTAACGATTGTTTTAACTGTTTGTTCAACCATGGTCCAGAAATCTCTCCAAAAAATGTGAGTAAGATCCCCTCAGATTCCAAATGGCACCAGCAGATACAAGGTACATGGGGAAACATGCAGTGCAAAACCACAGGCGTCCTGTACCATCTCGTGAGGAGCTTGTACCCCCTGTACCTACATGCCAGGGATACCTTATGAGCAAAAAGTAAAATCATGTCCCTCTGTGATTGAGAAAAGGTTGTGTTCAGATACCTTTCACACTGTTGTAGGATAGAGAGGTCTTCTGGAGCTCCCGTAGAGATTAATGAGGCATATAGTTGGAACAAAGAGTGTCTTAGTTACCTTTTTACCCCTAATTTTGCCAAAACAATCAAAATATGGAAGTCTTAAACTGACAGGTTGTTCCTGAAAAGAGACTTGGTCTGGTCATAGATAAGCGGATCAGATTTAGTTTCTCTTTATGGGTTGTATATACAAGGTATTATGTCTGGTCTTTCCTTGCCATCCTAATTAAACGTATCTAATAATATACATACCTATGATGCTGTGATACTACTATCATACTCCTGGTGGTCTAACTGTAATGTGGGTGTGCATATGCAATGCACATTCATAACCGTCATAAAGAATACTAGCCATCTGGTCTCTAGCTTTGCCCTTGAGATATCTGTTTTCTCTATAGGCTATGAATTGCGTATAAGCCACTGTGAGAGGTGCAGGGCTTAGAGCTCATCTGAGGTCTCATTATTAACAGACAGGTAGAATTAGAAGAGTCAGCGAAGGAGAGTTATAATTGTTTTTAATGTAACGTTATTCTTTATGTGACAAGGTATGGTTGCAGATCGAAGAGATGTCTTCTAGCATGAGGAAGCATCTGTGTGAGATAGGGAATTGGAATGTGCAGCCAAATGGTCTGTAGATTTGGCAAAGGGAGTGCAAAATTTATGTTTTCTGACCTGTAGACCAACTGTCTTGTACATGCCCCAGTAAACTGGTGAGTCTTACACTAACAAGTTGGGACATCATAGCCACACAGGACACTCCAAGGCAAGGGGCAAGACATTTAAACTATGTGCTGGTACATCTAGAATTGATAACCAGAACAGTAGTATAAACTGTCCACAAATACACACAAATTTGTAAGAACAGCAACAATGTGGGACCCAACCAGCTTGTACTAGCAAGCAGGATGGCAGTCTCGAACTTTTTATTGTCCACAGAGATGCGAGTCAGTGGCGGCCGCTCCTGAGCCTGAGGCTTTAATTGACAAAAAAGGGTGGGCTCGGGGCACAGAGCACTGCGCCCCAAGTCCACCCGCTTGTATGACAATAGCGAATTAATATTCGCTATTGTCTTCCTGTTTCTCCCAGCCAGTCAGGAAGCAGGAGAAGGGTGATTTGCAGAGAGGAGAAGCAATTGTATTGGCCGGTACCAGGAACAGGGAGGATGTAGAGGGAGATCCGGAAGATGACTGCCGTCATTGGCTCTGCATCCACCACCAAGAGCCCACCAGCGTGAGTACCACCCTTCGGACTGGGGGGGGGTCGGGTCGGTTTGGGTGGTCTGTTTGCTGACTGTGATACTCACAGTCGGCTACATCATTTCTGAGATATCTTGCTCTGTCTTTGGCAAGCATGCCAACCAGGGTCATGGCCCATGTTGCCTTTGCAGAATTCCAGCCCAAGGAATGTGTGCACTGAGTGTAGCCTTGTTGTCTGCATACTTTACAGCAGAATGGCCTTAGAGGGTGCAGTGGGGTGAGCGGGTGCAAGCAGGTTAGACCAGCATGAAGGAGAAAGTGTCCTAGCCTAAATTCTGTGACCGAATTGTATCTGATTGTGTGCTACTAACAAGTAGTCAGAAACCATCTGCTACTAACCAAGTGCCCTCAAGAGAACTACATTCAATGCCCTTAGTCTTCCAAAAAATAAACTGTCACTATACCTGGCCCATGCAACCGGGGACATCGATCAAAGCGCAGTGGGCTTTGTGTAACCCTTAACTCCCCATTGCAATTTTGATATGTAGAATGTCAAGTACCTGTAATTTTTGGCTCAAAGAATCTCTCTGGTCTTGCAACTCTTTTGCGTGCTCAACCTCTTCCTTCAATCTTTCTATTTCCTAAAAAGGACAGAAGACAAAAATGCAAAAATATTTCACAATCAATAAAAAAGGCAATAATGATGAGCTTTGGCAAGCCACTGCACTTTGGACATCATCCAGATATGTTTCTCAAAAGGGACAAAGAAAATAATTTTAAGTGAGGCATCCCAATATCTCACATAAGAAAACTTTTCAATTCGTGATCTTGATGTGTTGGGGCTTTCATTATTCTAAATATACAATTCATTCTAGTCACCTTTTTTGGCAGTGTAATAGACACTACAACCCACACAGCATTTTATCTAGACAATTAGTATAGGTATAAAACAGTTGTTTGTACTATTTATGTACTATTTATGTACCAGGAGGATCTGTCTCTCTAAAAAGTGACATTGGGAGAGGCAAAATTAGGAACATAAAGTTATCAATATTTCCATAAAGGTATTTGCAGTTACAGTGGCAGCAGAAACAGTGTTGCAATTACACCGAATGTAAATTTTGTACAACTGCGTCTCCTATCAGATATCTAAAACATTGTCTGCACTGGAAAGCGCTAAACCTGTACATGACGCAGTCAGCGGCAGGTTAAATCTAATCTGTCAAATAATGACCCCATGTATGGGAACCATTGAACAGAAGCAGAACATTTCTTATAATTTACAGATACGCACGGCTGTTACCAGGGCCATCTTTTCCATTGGGCACGCTGGGCAGTTGCCCGGGGGCCCCGCTTGCCTGGGGGGCCCCACCGGCTGCCCAGCAACCCCAGTAAAAAATTATGGAGAGTAACGGGTTAGAACTGCCCATGCCCAGTTCGCGGAAATCACAGAGAAGATCCGGTCCTCCACGAGTGCGGGGGGTTGCTGATGTAAGGGGGGAGTGAATGCAAAAATGTAAGGGGGCACTGATATAAAGGTTCCCCCTCCTATATTAGTGACCCCCCTTACCTTAGTGTATTTAATCTAAGGAAGGTGGTCTCTGGTCACCAGAGTACCCCCCACATCAGAGTCTGCAGGATTCCCCCTTACAATGCAAGGGGGAACTCAGTCTGCGGACCCTGATGTAAGTGGGAAAGAGAAAGCAGTGGACTCTGATATAAGGTTGTCTCTGGTCACCATAGCCCCCCTCCACATCGGAGTTCCCCCCTTAGATCATGATCTGTAGCGTTCCCCTTTACATAAGAGTTCCCTTTCACTGTAAGGGGGAATCCTGCAGACTCTGATGTAAGAGGAAACTCTGTGCTGGCTGGGTTATAGTAACCTGACCTTCATGTCAATGAAGACATTTTTTTTTTTTACTTTTGTTTAACTTAAACACATTTCTAATAGCACTAGCTATATGTTTTGCATTGTTGGGCACTGAAAACTGTAATTTTAGGTACTTTTTTTGCAGTGGCAGTAAAAAATGTGGTTCTGCCAGTAAATGTTATGATTTTTGTCAGTAATTCTCGTGCGTAATTGTGTAGACAGGGCCCCAGTGCACTGTATTGCCCGGGGGCCTATAATGCTCTTAAGATGACACTGGCTGTAATCATCTCCGGCTCTCCCTGTTTATCTTCAAATGAACTCTCAACTGCAGGGGGGATTCCAGCCAATAAACATTTTCCCAGTAATGTGCTATAATACTAAGCTTAACGATAACTAAAAGCATAATTCCCATCACCAATTGGCAAAGCAGCTCTTTATGAATATTCTTCACTTAAAGTAAACTCCACACAATTGTTTAAAAAAAGAATCCAAATAATATAGTAAACCGAAAACATATAACAGAATGCTACCTAAATTTAAATTAGAGTGGGAAAGGATTATAATCTCAGCAATTTTTTTCTTTTTTGCTAATATGTTCCATGCAAAGTTTTCCATTGTAGGAAAATCCCTGTTGGCTGCCTGAGCCTCTTTCTTTTGCAGCCTTCTTGGTATTTTAAAGTAACGCTACTGGTAATGCATATATTGTTCGGTATTACTGCTGGTGTACCCAAAACATTTTCTGATTTTTCTACTTGAAAAAAATATTTTTCTTGTTCAAGTATTTTATTATTAAAATAAAGATGAGTACAAAACAAATATACAGGTATTATTGCATCTGAAAAGTATTCAACAAGATAGGTACATCAAAAATGAAGCATGGAAACAACCATGCAGAGTCAAGTAACAAGTAACATTTTGTATGGGCGGACCATCCTCAACAAAGGCATTCAGAAGTAGAATAACAATTCAAGTGCATAGCACTTGTTGACTGGGAGAGGGATAAACAAGGGAGGGGTTATATAATAGCATGAACATAAATGGGCACCCCAACTGGCACCATACTAGGGTAAATGGTAGTAGTATACTAGAAGGAAGGCCTACCTAGAGGTCAGAGCTAAGCGGTAAGGGCTGCAGGGGGACAAAACAAGGAATGGACATAGACAGAAGGGATGTGGAAGGGAAATAGGAAAAGAGGGAAGAGGGACATTTGAGAAATTAAGAGGGAGAGAAAGGGAGTAGGACAAGAGGAGGGGGAGAAAAAAGGGGGAGAAGGAACGGGGGTTCCCCTAGGCCTAGGGGAAGCATGGACATCAATGACTAATTCAGGGGTAGGACAGAGAGCTTACACCTAGAAAATTAGGGGAGCAGTAGGGTATCGTTAAATCCAGGGGTGTAGGTAATTGGCAACCCAGGGTCTCCAGAGCATCTCAAATGTATGCACTTTGTCCAATAGACAGCTTCAAGTTTGGTGAGAAAATAATATGTAATGTATATTCAGCACATGAGTATCCAAAGTCTGGAGCAGCTTACTATATATAGGGGGACTTGACTGCAGACCCTAACATAACCAAGGTCACTGGCACCATACTCTACAATGGTTGAGCACTACTGACCATGTACAGATAACTAGAAACACAATATATAAGTGCTCAGATAAAGTGAGTTTATCAGAGAACTAAAGCAGGGTATACGCAGACAGTTTTTTTGGGTTCAACCAAAAGGTTGAACCAAAAAAAAAAACCCACATATTCTTGCATCCTCAAGCATCATCAAGTAATGCTGTACTATTTCATTCTGAACTTCCCCACCCATCAGAATACAAAGATCAGCGCTTCAGCCGTTGGCTGCATGTGTTCCTCGAATTGTGGTTTTCCAGTTTTTAGACTGTCTTATGTTGAACAGACATGTGTACATACAGAGCATTATTTGTCTGGTTCCTGCTGATCCAGACAATTTTCAGTCAATGTATACCCAGCTTAAGCTAATTTGGAAATCACAGACAATATTGATAATTATAATAAGATTGGAAATTATTGAAAATGATATTAAAACGCCATTGACTGGATGGGTAATGTAGACTGATGCCGCGTACACACGATCGTAAAATTCCGACAAGAAAAGTCTGATGTGAGCTTTTGGTCGAAAATTCAGACCGTGTGTATGCTCCATCTGACTTTTGCTGTCGGAATTTCCACTAACAAAAGATTAAGAGCAGGTTCTCTATTTTTCTGACGGAAAAAGTTCCTATCGGAAAATCCGCTCATCTGTATGCAATTTCAACGCGCAAAAAAACACACATGCTCAGAATCAAGCAGAAGAGCTGAACTGCCTATTGAAATTCATTGATCTCAGCTCGTCGTAAGTCTTGTACGTCACTGCGTTCTTGACGGTCGGAATTTCTGACCAGATTTGTGTGAATGTGTGTATGCAACACAAGTTTGAGCTAACATTCCGTCAGAAAAAATCCACGGTTTTCTTGTTGGAACATCCGATTGTGTGTGTACGTGGCATTAGTCAAGTTGTTTCTTTTACTGTCTAAACTGCTGGAACTTAAAGATGTGATCAAATATGTGTCCTAAATGCCCCCATCTGCTCTACCAGTCAGCTGGCATTTGTCAGATTTAGGACATGATCATATATGTATTTCTCCCTGGCCTTTGACAACGCAAATTGTTTTTGGATGTTTTCAAAGGCTTGGTAACAGCATTGCATGGACCGCATCCATGCACACTGTCTACATTTGGACCCATCCACCCACACGGATGTCAAATTGGGAGCAGCCGGCTGTGTCTGTGTAGCCTCTGTATGCCATCTAGCACCAATGGGAATGCCTGCACAGGAATGCACGGAACACTTGTGCATCCCCGTGTGGGTAAACATGGCCCTCGCATAGGTGTACATTGTAGCACACCCCATGTGAACAAGGCCTAATGCAGCACTATTCACTGCCATGGATATTTCACCAACATGTTAGTGAAAGACTTCTGTAAACAAACCTGATGGATGCCAAAAGTGTTCATCTGACCTTGTATACTAGTTTATCCAAATATAGACTATAACAATTTACTTTTACCTCCTGTGTACAGAACAAGAAATGTTAAAAAAAAAAAAAAAAAGAAAAAGTTATCAACATAAAGTATAGAATACCTCTTCTTTCTTTTTCAACGTGGTTTCTAATTCTTGTATTGTCTGATTAAGTTCTGTTTTATGCGTCTGCACTGCGTTCGCTTGACTGCTGAGACATTCTAATTCGCTCACCTGTGTAAAGATAAGATCAAAAGGGATAATTATCCAAGAGAGGACGCAGATAGACCATTCTACAATCTAAATATTCCACTGTACTTTCATAGTATGGTTTACTTGGAGCTGTTCTCAATGTGCTACCAAACATAAACCACAAGCATAACAATTCAACATTCATAATAACGCAATACTCATAATAATATACTCATAACTACCTAAATCCATAGCACTATCTACCTGAATATAGGGTGCCATAATTTGCCAAACTGTCGCTGCAGTGTCAAAATGCTAACCCACACTTTCTTACTGGCCTTAGTAGCGAGTAGAGGATCTATCTGTGGCCAGTTTTTTTGTTTTTTTTAAGTTTTAGTGTCTACAAACTATGGTATACATATATACTGGAATTTTTTTATATGCTACTAATAGCAGTTATCAGCAACTTCTAATGGGACTGTTATAGTGCGGCAGTCAACCTGACACTAACTGATGCTGGGGGGGGGGGGGGGCTGACTAGCCCAACAGCGACATCACCAGTAATACTAATACAGTGATCAGTGATAATACTATACACTGTCACTGTACTAATGACACTGGCTGGGTAGGGGTTAACATCAAGGATGATCAAGGGGTTAAATATGTGCCTAACAATGTGTGCTGCTTTTACTAACAGATCTCTTTGTTTCTTATCCCTGCCTTGCATAATTAAGAAACCTGGAAATCTTTCCCTCTGTACAGAGCCCTGTTTCGATTGTTAATACAGGGCTCTGGGCTGTGATTGGACACAGCCAAGCAGCAGGTCCCAGCCAGGATTTATTGTTCGGGACTTGCTAACTGACTCTTGCTGTGTCAGCGTGGTGTGCGCCATAAACCCATAATCAGGCAACATTGTACCCATATGTCGCTTTGCCTGCATGGGGCGTCCCTCCTAATATTAGGGTAGTTTTGCCACAATCTACACCCCTGTTGCAGGGAAGTTTTGAAATCTGCAAAATTATGCAGCGTACACACGGTTAGAATTTCCGATGGAAAAAGTCAGACGGAATTTTTTCATCGGATGTGTGCCCCATCTGACTTTTTCTGTTGGAAATTCCGACTGACTTAGAAAGAGAACATGTTCTCTTTTTTTCCCCGACGGAAAAAAATTCTATCGGACATTCTGTTCGTCTGTATGGAATTCCGACGGAGAAAAAAACAGGCATGCTCGGAAACAATTCAATGCATGATCGGAAGCATTGAACTTCATTATTCTAGGCTTGTCGTAGTGTTGTACATCACCGCGTTTTCAACGGTTGAAATTTGGTGTGTCTGTGTGTATGCAAGACAGCTTGAGCGGAATTCCGTCGGAAAAACCCGTCTGAGTTTATTCCGACGAGAAATCCGATCATGTGTACGGGGCATTAGAGTATTCTAAATTCAGAACTTCTGGGTTTATTGAGAAGGCTTCCGGGAGATATGTCCATGCACTATCTAGTGCTGCTGTTTTAGTCCAATTTAGTGTTCAGCCGGGGCCAGGCTAGAAACATTCATATCAAATATTTACATATTCTTAACAGCCAGTAAAGGTTTAAGCTGAATAACTACCTGTTAGGAATATGTCAATACTTGAATGTACAAAGCCTGGCCACAGGTTGGCTTTAAAGTGAACTTTTCCTTCTTCCACCAGCAATATATACATACACTGAAGTTCCTGAATCAGGATTTTGGGCAGGTTATATGCTATGTTCTAGATAAATATGTCTTGACACTCTACGTAACATATGCTATTATCTTGGGATTGATGAGATCAGTGCCGGTGACTTGTCGTTAAGGTTCCCCTAACGAGAAAGTTCCTTCAAGGACTTTGCAGGCGCAATCCTTGCCGATGGAAATCTACGAACCTCGCCCGGCATCCAGGCTCATTCTTTAACATCCCCGTGGATTGGAGGATGTTATAAAAAGAGCCAGGAGGCCGAGCGAGCGGAGCGAGCCGTCCGAGCAAAGCAAGGACGTGAGGCCGACTGGCCACTTTCCTCAAAATCCACGTCGCCCTGGATGCCGGCCGAGGTTCGGAGATTTCCGTCGGCAAGTTTGCGCCTGCGCAGTCCTTAAAGGAACTTTCTCGTTAGCCGGAACCATATCGGCAGATCACCGGGACAAGGTCATTCAGCACCAAGATGCCAAACTACATGCCCCCCTCAATATAAGTGAGCTTAGGGGATCCTACCCCCAGCAGTCATCCACTTGTCAATAGAGGGAATTTTATCAAGAGCGGAGTCATCAAAAGAACTAAGGCTGTGCATGGTGGGAGACCCCTGTGGCAGAAGGCAGATAGAGAGCACAGCCTCCTGGCTCCCTACTGCTCTTCCCACTGCTCCCAACGCTTGGCTGACAGAAGTAGTGATGCTGCCTCCATCCCTGCAGTATACAACTAGCGCCCAAGGCAGCCGCTCCTCCTGCCCACCCCTTGTCCCGGCCCTCGATTTGATGGCTACAGGGTATTGATTAACTTTTCATCCTGTGTACATTTTGTATTGCATGATTTACATTAACAATAATAAAGCTGTGTTGATTTTAATCATTTGGTTGTTTGTAATATGTGGTGCCGCTAAAGTCTCCTTTCCCCATCGATTTCCTTCAATTCATAGTAATATTGGGATGCTGACACCATGAATAGCCTCAAGCCACACTGTCGCACTTTGGAATGCAACCTTTTTTCCAGCCTAGCCAGCTATGTAAATAATAAAAATCAACTTTGTAGCCATAGAATCCTGTACTAGAAGTAATTGTCTTCACAGTTTTAGTACATGGGAGACAAACAGTGCATGCCAATTCCTATGGACACAGCAGACAATAACTTAGTTGCTGCATGTCCTCAGCTGCCAGTCAGGGACATGATTCAGTGTTAGTGGAGGACATCAGTAACTCAGTACCCACCCGCTTGTGGAGACGCTCTGCTTCTTCCTGATATGCAGCAAGCTGTTGTTTCCATTGTTTGACATTGGCAGTAGACTCCAGCAAGGCTGCTGTGAGCTTGGCATTGTTTCCTTTAAGTGTGGCCAGTTCTGCTTCCCAGTGCTTGTTGATCGCAGAACTGCTAGAAAAGAAAAAAGACACAACATTCAATACAGCCAGCAATAGTAGCATGTACATTTTACATACAGAAAGGGTTAATATGTTGTGAACTTCTAGAAACAATTTTATAATCCTATGTGTTCTGAAGCATAGAGGCCGAGAAAGGGTAAAAACCGCCGCAATGCGCTGCTGAAGCATTGCGGGCGGTATAGCCGCGCTGTCCCATTGATTTCAATGGGCAGCAGCGGTGGGGGAGCATTATACACAAAACTCCAAAGATGCGGCTAGCAGGACTGTTTTTTACCGTCCTGCTAGCGCACCGCTCCAGTGTGAAAGCCCTCTGGCTTTCACACTGGAGACAATGGAGCACCCTTTTAAAGGCGGATTGCACCCGCTATTTTTAACGCTATAGCGCCTGCAATACACCCTCAGTGTGAAAGGGGTCTAATTCATCATGTTTCGTATCAAATCAAATGGCATCAGCTACGGTAAAGGAAATTGTTAAATTGTCTGTAAACCTCTGAAATTAAAAACGAACAAAGCATATTCTTCTATAGAATGTACCTGCCTAGAGCCAAAGCACCGAGTGTGATCTCCGTCTACCCTGTCATTCCTCTGCTATCTGCATCAGTCACTTCTGGCAGTCTATGATGACACCAGACAATCCTGGGAGATGACCCCACACCCTTCTCCAGCACACAGCATATGCCTGATAGCCTCATTTTTGCATGTTTCCCTATGAGACTCTGTAGAGGGGGATGGGGGTGTCCATTAACTCTACTCGGGTCTCAGATTACACTCATTCAGCTTCCTACTCCATGCTGTAGTGTACATTTTGTTACATCAGGTCCCCATTCTCTGCTTTCTGAAGCTCAGAAATGCTGTGTAAAATGCGTGCTTTAGGATGCTGTAGAGAAGAAATTGTTGCTGATAAGCAGGTACAACTTATGTAGGAGGATTTGTTTGATCTCTGTGTATCACCTGAGGCTAGTAACTTCACTGGGTTTATGTAAGGCAGGGGTCTTAAACTGATTTTACGCCACCCACCAATAGAAAAGAGGGATTTCTACACTGACACCAATGTAATAAGAGCATTTACACCAACCACCAGTGTAAGGGGGAATATACAATGACCTCCATGTAAGGGGAATTTCTACACTGGCCACCAATGTGAGGGGGATTTACACTTACCACCAATTTAAAGGGGGCTTTTACATGGACCACCAATGTAAGGGAGGATTTGGATTTTTTTTTTAACAATTACGAATATAAAGAGAAGTTTCTACACTGGCCAACAATTTAATGGGGATTTACACTGACCACCAATGTAATAGGAGCATTCACAGTAACCACCAATGTAAAGAGTGATTTACTCTGACCACCAATGTAAGGGGGGCCTTCACAATGGCCACTAGTGTGAATGAAAGGATTGTGCACCAAGCCCCAATGTAATGAAAAGATTTACACTGACCACCAAAATTACAAAGACATTTAGCCTGCGTTCACATTTGTGTGTGTTGGGAACACATGCAAAATTGCTTTCCTGACACTACAGAAACATGCTGCTCTTTAGCAGATACACAGCAGTGCCATTAATTGTTAATGACACCCTCATGCATCTGCTGAGATGTGCGTATTCAAATGCTCCAAAATTCAGGTTTCTGTGGCACCATGTTATTTTGAAGAAGGGTTCCACCTCCAATTTAATTACCTTTGCAGAATAGGCCAAAGTTAGGCTTAATGACTATAGTTGTAGGCAGGACTTTCAAGCATGCTTCTTTACCTCCCTAGTATTGCGGAGAAGTGATGGTAGATACAACCTCAGGGGGACATGATATACATATGAATGCCGCCTCTATTTACATATCAATACCATTGTCCACAACTATTTACATATCAATGCAGGTTATTTAAATGTAAACACAAAGGGCCGGATTCAGATCGGTTAGCGGATCTTTAGATCAGAGTATCCTCCGGCGCAAGGTTTTGAGGCAAAACTTGCGGCGGCGTATCGTAAATCCCCCGGCGGAATTCAAATTCCGCGGCTAGGGGGCGTCTACAATTTAAATCAGGCGCGTCCCCGCGCCGATCGAACAGCGCATGCGCCGTCCGCAAATTTTCCCAGTGTGCATTGCTCCAAATGACGTCGCTAGGACGTCATTGGTTTCAGCGTGAGCCTAACTTGCGTCCAGCTCTTTTCTGAATCGACTTACGCAAACAACGTAAAAATTCAAAACTCGGCGCTGGAACGAGGGCCATACTTAACATAGGATACCCCTTACATAGCAGGGGTAACTATACGCCGGAAAAAGCCAAACGCAAGCGACGTAAAAAAAAGCGACGGGCGGGCGTTAGTTTCTGAATCGGCGGAAATCCTCATTTGCATATTCGTCGCGTGTAAAAAACGAAACGCCACCTAGCGGCCGGCCTGGAATTGCAGCCTAAAATCCGATGGTGAAAGTCACTTACACCTGTCGGATCTTAGGGAGATCTATGCGGAACCTGATTCTATGAATCAGCCGCATAGATCTGACCGACGGAACTCAGAGATACGCCGTCGTATCTCTATCTGAATCCGGGCCAGTGTCTGCAGGTGAGTCATCTGTATATGGCAATAGGGCAGAGCTGGGCAGCAGCAACAGAACTTTACACTCAGATATCAGGACACAGCGCAGGACTAAAACTTCAAGGGACAAGGGAATTTAAACTGGGATAGTTGGCAAGTATGAAGCGGCTGCTTTGGGCCCCACAACAATGATGGAGCCCAGGGCAGCTTCCCCCTTTGTCCTGCCTTAAAAACGGTCCTGCTGTGGAATTAGGGCAAAATCCAATGTTCTTGTGCTACATTTTCAGCAGATGGAATGTGTCAATGGGGAAAATACCACATTATGGCCACTAGATGAAGCTAAGTAGCATACTTATTTTCTATGATAGTCCATCTACTGGCCATGATGCAAAATTTCCCCATCTCCCAAATTCGATCTGCAAAGAATATAGCCTGAGACCATTTAATTTCCACTGAATGAATTTACATGCAGCTTCCATGGATGAACAGCTATGCAATTTTTTAGAAATACACCCCAACTTGAGAATCGAATATACAGTAAATGTGGCAGGTATAGGCTACAGTACTTGCATCATCTGAAAGTGAGATTTTACCTTTGTAAATAGTAATATGGTATGGCTAACCCAGGAGATCCTAAAACACGGTTTCAAACATTCTATATAAACACAGTGGTTACAAAAGCGAAGGAAAGATCACAGAGGTTTAAATGATTCTCTAATTTAAGATAAATTTTGACTATGATGTAAATGAAGTGATTAAAGCTTCTATACCAACACAAGCACTCATTGAAATTAGGGTTCCCAAAAATAAAACGCAAACGCTTCCCAGGCAGCCCTGTTTCACATACGCATAGCTCTCCTGATTAATTTAATGGTGTACATCTATGCTATTTCACGCTGTTAGACCATAAACCCAGCTGAACGATCTTCACTCCATGTTGGAAATTATCATTAGAATTAATGCGAGTCATTAAAGAAGCGCCTTCATTATCTGCACGTCGGATCACAATTCACTGCCAAAGGCTATGAAAGCAGTTTTATTTTCTGCAAAGTAGGTCAGTTATGAAAAATAAATCCCATTAGTTTCACCATATGGAGTATTATTTGGCATCAGAGATAAGCATACAATTATTTAAGCTCACCAAAAGAAAAAAAAAAAAGAAGATAAACAGCAAAAGCTTATAAGGACCAGAGATTGTTGAGTATATTGGTGTCATTACGCTTAGGAAACAAACATTCTACTTACTTTTAAGAGCAATAAAGTTCAAAATAAAATATCTAATTTATTGGACCTACATGTGGTGGGTGGGACATTTATGTGGAGTTTTGGACCCAGTGCTCTTTTTGTTAAAGCGGTTCTTTTATTTATTTATTTTTATTTTATTGGATAACTGGTTCCAGGGACCTGCCCAGTCCCACCTCTGACCTGAATCCATAGTGGGAAAACATAGTTAGCAAGCCATCATGGACTGTAGGAAGGATAGTCTAGGCCGAATGCCAGCTGTAGGTGTGACAATTATGGAAATTGGTGAGAAAAAATTATGTGGTCCAAGGCACCATAGGTGAATGGCCTCCATTCCAAATTTGAACAGAAAAAAGAGAGTTTGGTCAGCGGGACTTTAAATGAGGCCAATCACCATGCGGAGTAAGCATATAAGGTATACAGTATTGCTTAATTAGGTTCCAACACAAAAGGGGGGAGTTGGTTGAGGACTTGCAATGAGAGATGTATAACAAAGAGCAGTCTTAGCAAAGAGCATTTTATTATGCCTTGTGATATAATATAAAGCATACTGAATGACAAAAACTGCATCCACAAAATCGCATAAACATGCTACAAATTACATATGCATAATAACACCATGGTACTTGGCATATCGTGGAGTAAGGACAAGTCCTGCACAACATGAACCACTGGAGGGGCTTGATAGTGTAATGAGAATCTAGGAGTAAAACAGTATAAAAAACATAAAATCATCTGTATGAACATCATGCATTTATGTATGCCCGACGCGTTTCGTTGGGATATACCAACTCTTCAGGGGCGAATGCAATGGTGATGTCAACTGTATAGATGTGAGCGCAGGACCAGAGCCGTTAAAATTGTCTGGCATGGGAGCTGAGGTAGGGACACGTGGACAAACAGGGAGCACTGTGGATTCCCCAATGTGTGAATGTGGAAGACAGTGGGCCGACACTTCTTGTTGGATCACATGGAAATAAGGAGCCAAGCATAAGTGAGAGCTTGCATATGAAGGTGTTACCAGAGAGACGGTACTTCCTTCATATGCAAGCTCTCACTTATGTTTTACTCCTAGATTCTCATTACACTATCAAGCCCCTCCAGTGGTTCATGTTGTGCAGGACTTGTCCTTACTCCACTATATGCCAAGTACCATGGTGTTGTCATTATGCATATGTAATTTGTAGCATGTTTATGCGATTTTGTGGATGCAATTTTCGTCATTCAGTATGCTTTATATTATGTCACAAGGCATAATAAAATGCTCTTTGCTAAGACTGCTCTTTGTTAGACACCTCTCATTGCAAGTCCTCAACCAACTCCCCCCTTTTGTGTTGGAACCTAATTAAACAATACTGTATACCTTATATGCTTACTCCGCATGGTGATTGGCCTCATTTAAAGTCCCGCTGACCAAACTCTCTTTTTTCTATTATGGAAATTGGTTATCAACTTTCACAAAAAAACAAACAAACTTGGAATTGAACGATTTGGAGGAATCTAAAACCTACTGAGTTTAACATTTCCTGATTCTCCTAATGATCGATACTGAGGTAGAAGCCAGTCAAAACCACAGCAATGGTAGTTAAAAAGTAAGTTACTTTGTTGGACCTTAAGAGCTGGATACTTTGTACATGTATGGTTTTGAGGCGCATTGGTCACGCTATCTCCTACGGACGGACGCACTTCCGGTTCCGGCTTTTGCTGGTCCTCGCTCACACACAGGTGGAACGCACGCCGCTGCATCCTTCCTACAGCGTGGATCTCTCTTCCCCTAATCATCCAACGCAGACCAGCCTCAGTGCCGGGCTAAGGCACCTTACAAGTAAGGGGCCATTTGGCGTTGCCTGTCTTTTAGCTGTTGTTTCCAATAAACGTTATTATACTATGGCGATTTCTCCTTTTGGCTTATTTCATGTGAGGCTGGATGCTGGATCTGCTGATATCAACATAAGAGGATTTTGATGTTATACAAACCTATGCTTATTGCGATCTCCTTTTGATTAAGGAGATCAACTCTTTGCGGTAAGGTGCCATCCATGAGCACTTGTTTGCGGTGTTTTTCATTCCTTGGTGGAGGAGGAAGTCTACACAGACCTATGGACTTACCCTGCAAAATTCTTTTCACTATTATTTGGACTGTTTGTGCACAATAATTTGTTTTGATCTCCTTCAGTAGGAGTCTTACTCATTTATTTATTTGGGCACTTTATTTTTATATATTTATTATTGTATATATATTCACTTCTATCCCACCATTATATAATTTATTATCATTTTAATTAGAAATTTGAGGTTGATTCATTGAATTTTATAACACATTTATTGGTTTATCTAATTAGCGCATCTTCTTTTCCTTCACATGTATGGATACATTGTAAAATGTTCGATGCAGGTTATAGATTTATATTAATTGTTAACATTCCCCTGAGTAAGTAAATGATGTTCATGAAACGCATCGAGAGAAATTTCCAAGTCTATGGAATATTCAAATCGCCAAAAGCAACATGTGAAACAATGGTGATTTGTAACATTAGCTGGAAAAACAATGGATTGGTTTGTATTGTTAACAAATATGAATATGAAAAAAAATACCAGCTGTGATATGTGGTTTTAATATGTATGATTATTTTATGATGAAATTAACATGATGAGATTTTAGATTCTTTTTGCATTTTAGATTGAGTGTTAAGTACCATCCAGTACTTTGTTTCCAATGGTAGCTGAAAGTCATTTTTAATTGATTTTCACCCCAACGTTTATCAACTAATAGTGTGCAAAATTGGGAAATGTTTTCTGAAATAGCTCAAAATGGTGAGTGTCAGATGTATGTGTCCTGATCAGATTCATCCAATCAGATTTTTCAAAAATCTTACAAAATTACAAAATACTGTATATGGATGGCCAGCATATGTGGGTCCAAACCCGTCATAGTTCTTAAAGTGGTATTAAACCTACAACCCAAACTTTAATATATTGCAGCCTACCAATCATTAGATGCGGTGGCTGCATTTGTTTTCTTTTTTTAGTCTTTTCTTTATTAGAGTGCCTCCACTCTGAATGAAGGGGCACAGGGAGCACATTTGGACAGGAGCATTGTAAGTGTGTGTGTGTGGGGGGGGGGGGGGTTAGATGTACTAATAGATTTAAATACACTAACAAATCGAAGCCAAACTCCAGCTAACACTTTATAAAGAGTTACAGCAGTTACATTTTTTTCCCTTTTGAGATAAAGGTTTTACATGTGTAGCGGCCTGCTACTTTCTAGCCGGCGCTGCTTTAAACTTAGAGGGTGGTCTGAGAGTTAGTTGACTCAGGCTGTTTTATTTCTCACAAAATGTGGGCCTCTGTTCCAGCCATGGCTGTACTGTGAGTGACCACTATTGTTGTCTGGGGTGCTGTTACCACCCCAGGCTGAGGGTGGCAGCAGTCAGGTCAAGGTGCTTTGGGTGTTCCCCTTCAGCAGCCAATCAGATGGAGTTGATCGTCCCACTGTGCATGCTGGGGAGGAGTACTTAAGGGACAGACGTCACTAGTCCGGGGTCGTCAACGATCCTGGGTCTGTCGTCCCACCACCCCCGTGTGTGGCCCTCCTGGCCGGGGGTGCGTGTACAAGTGTTCCTGGCTCCGGGACCACGTTAGTGTGGGGTTGTGATCTAAGTAGGCCTGGTACCTGTAGGATCCCAGTGGAGGCTGGAAATCACTAGTGGGCACCTCTACTACAGTGATTGTGGCTAGCCTTAAGGTCCCTTATCAAGCAGCTGCACTGCTTCTTACTGGACACAGGAAATTGCTCACAGAGCGTGGCACACCTCAGGGAATGCTTCATTTTCTCAATGAATCCAAAGTGTTCTCTAATTATACAAGATGGATATTGAGACGAAACCATACAGCCTTGCCACCTTGTCCAATCAGAGAATGCTTTGCATTCATGGAGAATATGCAAAGTTTTCCTTGTATAGTGCCCGTGCTGAGCAAGGAACAGGGGGCCTGATCCTCAAAAGGGATATACGACGTCGTATCTACTGATACGCCGTCGTATCCCTGTTTCTATCTATGGAACTGATCCACAGAATCAGTTTCACATAGATAGGCAGAAGATCCGACATGTGTAAGGGACTTACACTGTCGGATCTTAGGATGCAGTACCGCAGCCGCCGCTGGGGGCATTTCTCGTCGGAATGCCGCTTCGGGTATGCAAATTAGCACTTACGGAGATCAACGAAGCTTTTACGCTTCGTTTGTTCTCCGTAAGTATTAGTTTGCCGTCGCAATATTAGGGCTGCTTTTACAAGGCCTAAACTGTTTAGGCCTTGTAAAAGTAGACCCTTCTATCCCGCGTCGCTGTCTTTTTTTTTTCAAATTTTTTTTTTCCGCCGCAACTCGTATTCTTTTTTTTACGCCCGTCGCGATTCTCAAAACCCGGCGCAACGTAAAACCGCGCAAAGCACGTCGGGAAAATGACGTCGGGAGCATGCGTAGTACCTTCGGCGCGGGAGCGCGCCTAATTTAAATGGGACTCGCCCCATTAAATTAGGAACGCCTTGCGCCGGCCGGATTTAAGTTACACAGCCGAAAATTTCTAGGTAAGTGCTTTGTGGATCGGGCACTTAGGTAGAAATTTTCCGGCGGTGTAACTTAAATCCGAATATTTAAGTTACACCCGCTGGCTGTGGATTAGGCCCAGGATTTCCACAGTTATGGCACACATAGTTGCATTGCTCCAAGCTGGACCAATGTAGCTACAGTATGTAAAAATGACCATACCCGGAAGTCATCTTTAACCACTTAACTTGGATGAAATATTTAAAGGTGGTAAACTATACCCTGTTCCAAATTATTATGTAAATTATATTTCAGTGTCACAAAGATTAAATATTTTGTTATTCAGTTTAACTCATGGATGGCATTGTGTCTCAGGGCTCTATTGATCACTGAAAACAATCTCGGACACCTGTGATAATTAGATTGCCGGGTGAGCCCAATTAAAGGAAAAACTAAATTAAAGGAAAAACTAAATTAAAGGAAAAAAGGGTGTTCCACATTATTAAGCAGAGCACCATTTTCAAGCAATATGGGGAAGAAAAATTATCTCTCTGCTTCTGAAAAGAGTGAAATAGTTCAATGCCTTGGACGAGGTATGAAAACATTAGATATTTCACGAAAACTTAAGTGATCATCGCACTATTAAGAGATTTGTGACTGATTCAGAGCACAGACGGGTTTTGTGCAGACAAAGGCACATTGAGGAAAATTTCTGCCAGATCCATGCGTCGAATCAAGAGAGCAGCTACTAAAACACCATTACATAGCAGCAAACCGATATTTGAAGCTGCTGATGCCTCTGGAGTCCCACGGACTGGTCATCTAAACATTCTATATCTTTTGTGGCCCCAGATGATCTCCCAGCACCGGGGCCACAAAAGATATATAGGCTGGCTGCATCGGAGGGGACAGGGAGGATTCGGGACGAGTGCCATGCACACAGGATGAGTATTTTCTATTTACACGGCGGCCTCTGTAATAGGAAGTCCCGTCTCCGGCGCTGCCATCGGACAACTGTTCTGTCCATCAATGGAGGCGGGACTTTATATTAAAGAGGTCGCCATGTGAACAGGAGATTCTCCTGTAGGTAATCTTTGGCGCTCGTCCTGCCCCCTCCCTGGCTGCACTGATAGAAATGGTGAGTGCATTCCTGGCAATGGTCGGTACTGCATTCCTGGCAATGGTGAGTGCAGTCCTGGCAATGGTGTGTGCTGCATTCCTGGCAATGGTGTGTGCTGCATTCCTGGCAATAGTGTGTGCTGCATTCCTGGCAATGGTGGGTGCTGCATTCCTGGCAATGGTGGGTGCTGGATTCCTGGCAATGGTGGGTGCTGCATTCCTGACAATGGTGAGTGCATTCCTGGCAATGGGTGCTGCATTCCTGGCAATGGTGGGTGCATTCCTGGCAATGGTGGGTGCTGCATTGATGGCAATTGGGGGTCTGCAGATGGGCACGGACCCTTATTTTGCTTCCCAGTTCTTTATTTAAAAAGTGAAGGTGCATGTTATATGCCAATAAATACGGTTTATCCAAATAATACACCTGAGCTCATCTCTTTACTCACACACAACCACAAAGGCAAGAGAATTCTTGTTGGGCCATGTATTAGTGCTCAAACGATCACACTTAGACAGAATTTTAATGGTTCAAAGAATGTCGGGCAAAATGGTCGGCCCTCACACATGTTCACTTCATGAAATCTGGCCCTCTTTGAAAAAAGTTTGGACACCCCTGGTGTATATGGTCACATAGGATAACATTAAATGAGTTCAGGAGCAGTTGAAAAAAGCGTCCAACTGCCTCTGAACGTACGTTTAGCAGCATCTCATGTACATGGGGCCTTATTTTCAAACAGTCCTGTTCACTGATGAGTGGCGTGCAACCCTGGATGGTCCAGATGGATGGAGTAGTGGATGGTTGGTGGAGGGCCACCCTGTTCCAACAAGGCTGCGACGTCAGCAAGGCGGTGGTGGAGTCATGTATTGGGCCGGAATCCTGGGAAGAGAGCTGATCGGCCCCTTTACGGTCCCCGAAGGTGTAAAGACCTCTGCAAAGTATGTGGAGTTCCTGACTGACCACTTCCTTCCCTGGTACAGAAGGAAGAACTATGCTTTCCATATTAAAATCATCTTCATGCATGACAATGCACCATCTCATGCTGCAAAGAATACCTCTGCATCAATGGCTGCTATGGGGATAAAAGGAGAGAAAGTCATGGTGTGGCCTCCATCCTTCCCTGACCTCAATCCTATTGGGAACCTTTGGAGCATCCTCAAACAAAAGATCTATGAGGGTGGGAGGCAGTTTACATCCAAAGAGCAGCTCTGGGAGGCGATTCTGACATCTTGCAAACAAATTCGAGCAGAAACTGTCCAAAAACGTACAAGTTCAATGGATGCAAGACTTGTGAAGCGGCTATCATATAAGGGGTCCTATGTTAAAATGTAACGTGACCTGTTAAAATGTTTAAAAAGTTAAAATGTTGTTCAAAGTTTGATTGAAATATCTATTGATTTCAGTAAATATGCTGCAAACAACAAATGACAATTTTCAGTTCTTTACAACCTATAAAGTGTTTATGAAACTTACTGTGCGTAATAATTTGGAACAGTGCATTGTAAGTTATTTATTTTGGGGAAAATAAACTGTTATCATTAGGAGGTTTGTTCAATAAAATTTGAATTGTACTCTTAATAGTTGATAACATGAGAATTATGCTGACTGTTGTTTACATCAATTATTTAGGTAAATGAGAAAAATATCATTGTGATAATAATTTGGAACAGGGTGTATAATCTACGCCATAATACTAAAAATATTTAGTATCAAGGCAACCTAGTACCCACCGTTTCTACCAACACTGAAAATAACTAATAGCAATTGTGGAATAAAACAATATTCTTGATCTATTTAATTGCTTTTGCAATTTAAAGCTGGTTGGAAACTATTAACAGCTTACTGTATGTTTACTTTACACCTGGTCATGCACTTTAATATTTGATAGAGCAATTTGACATTTGATTCTATTTTTCTTGAATATACAAAGCAATGGAAGACATAAACTGGTGGCATTGAACCCTGTTACAGAATTTCAATCACTTTTGATGAAATTGCTGTAATTTTTAGATTAGATCTTTCATTAACCACTTGCTTACTGGGCACATATACCCTCTTCCTGCCCAGGCAAAATTTCAGCTTTCAGCACTGCGTCGCTTTAACTGACAATTGCGCGGTCATGCGACGTTCCTCCCAAACAAAATTTACGTCCTTTTTTCCCCACAAATAGAGCTTTCTTTTGGTGATATTTGATCAACTCTGCGTTTTTTATTTTTTGCACTATAAACAAAAAAAAAGCAACAATTTAAAAAAAAAAAAAAATATTTTTTACTTTTTGCTATAATGAATATGCCATTTTTTTTTAAAAAAAGTATATTTTTTCTCAGTTTAGGCTGATATGTATTCTACATATTTTTGGTAAAAAACAAACAAACGCAATAAGCGTATAGTGATAGGTTTGCACAAAAGTTATAGGCCCGAATTCACAAAGCACTTGCGCGACGTATCTCAAGATACGCCGACGTAAGTACAAATGTGCGCTGTCGTATCTATGCGCCGACCCACATACTAAGATACGCCTGAAAATAGGCTTCCTACGACCAACGTAACTTGCCTACGCCGTCGTATCGTGGGCCCATATTTACGCTGGGTGCATTTGCCGCTCCCATTGATTTTCTATGCACGTATGCAAATGAGGGAGATACGCCGATTCACAAACGTACTTGCGCCCGGCGCATAATATACACGGTTTGCGTAAGTCGTAGTCCGGCGTAAAGTTATTCCCCATATATGAGGCGCAACCCATGCAAAGGTATGGACCAGGGAACACAAGCTGTTGTATCTTTTGTCGTTTACGTTGTACGTGAATATGACTAGGCGTAGGTTACGTTCACGTCGTAGGCAGTGATCAGTCGTATCTTAGGGAGTAGTTCCGACGTGATTCTGAGCATGCGCACTGGATGAGTCCACGGGAAGGCGCATGCGCCGTTTGTTATTCGTATCTTTATGGCGCTCGGCCCATCATTTGCATGGGGTCACGCCTCATTTGCATGGCTCACACCCACTTCCACTTACGACGACTTACGCCTAAGAAACTCAGAGCAGATTTGGTGGCAAGTGCTTTGTGAATCCAGTGCTTGCCTCTCTGCGCTGCGTCGGCGTAGCGTAAAGAAGATATAGATGTATGTGAATCCGGCCATAGTGGCTACAAAATAGGGGATAGAATTCTGACATTTTGTTTATTATTATTGTTTATTATTATTTTTTATTATTTTTTTTACTAGTAATACGGCCATCTGTGAATTTTGTCAGGACTGCGATATTATGGCGGACACATCGGACACTTTTGACACATTTTTGGGACCATTCACATTAATACAGCGAACAGTAGATATGTGCATTCCCGTTCGTACGAATGTTATTTTCGTACGAAAATGTTCATTTTCGTACCCGCAGAATAATGTGTACATACGAAAAAATGTAAGCACCAAAATACAAAAATGACGGGATTACGAATGAGTCGCATAACGAACAACCGCAAATACGAACGAACGATCCGACGAAAATACGACAAAACGAAAACGGCAAAAGAACGAATATGACATCTATAACAAAAGACTTGCATTCTGTATTTTGTTTGAATCCTTGTTCTGTTCGTATTTTGATTTTCAGTCGTATGTTCATATGACATCTAACAAAAGATTTTCATTCTGTATTTTGTTTGAATCCTTTTTCTGTTTGTATGTTCATATGACATCTTATAACAAAAGATTTGTATTCTGTATTCTGGATTCCTTTTTTCTGTTCGTAATTTGGTTTCAAAATACAGAATGCAAATCTTTTGTTATAAGATGTCATTTTCGTTTTTTTGAATGGGCAGTGAGTGTAGTTAGTTAGTGAAGCAGCTTCTCTTTTGTGCTGAGTACAGTAGTACAGTAAAGCCAAATAAACTTTTCTGTGGATTTTCGTCTGAAGGGAGAGATCAGTTGGCCAGACTTTTGAACCTGGAACCCAAAAATGGTTTTCTGATGGAGTTTAAAAATGAACGAACGTTCGGTAAAACGATCGTTTTTATGTTTGTTGTTAAAAAAGTCTGACCAAGTGTATGGGGCTTAACAATAGTTAAAGCGGGAGTTCACCCAATGCTGTTTTTTTTCCTCTTTTCCCCTTAGATTCCTGCTCGTTTTGTCTAGGGGAATCGGCTAGTTGTTTTAAAATATGAGCCGTACTTACCGTTTTCGAGATGCATCTTCTCCGCCGCTTCCGGGTATGGGTCTTCGGGAGCGGGCGTTCCTTCTTGATTGACAGTCTTCCGAGAGGCTTCCGACGGTCGCATCCATCGCGTCACTAGTAGCCGAAAGAAGCCGAATGTCGGTGCGGCTCTATACTGCGCCTGCACACCGACGTTCGGCTTCTTTCGGAAAATTGTGCAACCGTCGGAAGCCTCTTGGAAGACTGTCAATCAAAATAGGAACGCCCTGTCCCGCAGCCCATACCCGGAAGCGCCGGAGAAGATGCATCTCGTAAACGGTAAGTACAGCTCATATTTTAAAACAACTAGCCGATTCCCCTAGACAAAACGAGCATCCATCTAAGGGGAAAAAGTCATATGTACGGGTGAACCTCCGCTCTAATATGGATGAGCCGCGTGTTGAAAGTGCAGCGAATCCCGCGATATATTTACGAAAGTACAAAATGACGAAAATTCACGAAAATTATTGTCTAAGAAGTAACGAACATGAATTAAACAGAATAACGAACCATCCCGCATGTACGAAAATAAAACAGTAACCAAAATACGAAACGATCGGTATACAAAAAAATCGCGTCGGGAACGAACAGGAAAACGGGCGTCTTACGAAAAACGAACAGGGAACAAACCTACGGAACGATACGAACGGAACAAAAAAAACACAATTTTTTTTTCTGTGCACATGTCTAGCGAACAGTGCTATAAATATGCACCGATTACTGTATAAATGTGACTGGCAGGGAAGGGGTTAACACTCGGGGCGAGGAAAGGGTTAAATGTGTATCCTGGGAGTGATTCTTACTGTGGGGGGAGGGGACTGACTGGGGGAGGTGACCGATGCTGTGTCCCTATGTACAAGGGACACAGTGTCAGTCTCCTCTCCCTGACAGGACGTGGAGCTTTGTGTTTACACACAGAGCTCCACGTCCCTGCTCTGTCACTGCCGATCGCGGGTACCTGGCGGACATCGCGGCTGCCAGGCACGCGCATCGGCATCTCGGTGACGCGACAGGCGTGCGGGCGCGCCCCCCCAGTGGCTGGAGGCCGTATATAGATGGCCTCCGGGCAATTAAGAACCACATTGTGGCCGTAAAAATTTCAAAAAATATTTAAATAAAAACGTCATAAAAAGAGTCTTTTGAAAAAGTAACTATGAATGCTGAAACCGGGCAAAGATTTCATGTTTCTATGGAGACAGTGATTTTTTTTTTCATGAGACATTTGCTTAACAAATCCATATCCTATTATTCAAAAGATTTTGCTTCACAATTTCTATAGTAATGAAAATTATTTTGTGCTTGTCATCATGGACAACACACTCCTAGAGTATGCCACAAAATATCAGAAATTGTGTGTACAGTATTTTGAACGAGCTGATTTTATGCATGACTTTATTTTGAACACTTATAACGGCACCCAGCAAATGAGACTTTTGATGTTTGAAAATAGATTGGGCAAGATGTGAAAGAAGTTGCTATGCCAGCTGTCAAATTTTGGGCAGCTACATATTTTCACGACAAAGTAAAGTTGATTGGCCTAGTTCCAAAATTGTTCGTTCACACTACATTCAAACAGTTTATTGCAGCAAAATTCTTTTTTTTTTACCTTATCTTCAATACGCAGCTGGTGCAGCTGATGGGAGCCCAATCATCGCCTGCAAACAGCAGCAAAATGTCCTGCTCTCATCTCAGACCCTTCCTATACAAGTTCTAAAACTAATCTGGATATGTTAAGGACCAAGTTCACCTTTTCATCATCTATATTTATTTGCAGCATATTCTCATTATTTAATTATATTTAATACTCTTTAGCACCCCCCAACCCCCTTCCTTGTTTCTTCTGTTTTTCTTGCCACACCCTACATTTATGATGGTTGCAATGTACTGAAATATATCCTATATGACAGACTCAGGGATGGACTGGCCATTGGGACTACAGGGAGTTTCCCGGTGGGCCGATGGCTCAGTGGGCCGGCTTCAGTGACAGCGGACCGCTGCCTCCCTCCGCTCCTCTGTCTCTCCCTTCCCGCAGCGCTCACCTCCTCTCCCTCCCGGCAGCGCTCACCTGGGGGGACAAAGAAGCAGGGGGAGGACCAGAGGAGCAGGGGGGACGACAAAGGAGCATGTGGGAGGGGACAGATAGCTGACTCAACAGCTATGGCCTGGGAGTTTCTCACTTCTGCCCAATCTTGTCCCATAAGGGGGGGAATCAAACATTCTTTGCCCCGGGTGAAATAATGTCTAGCTTCCCCACTGGTATTGCCTA
Organism: Rana temporaria; assembly: GCF_905171775.1. Lineage (NCBI taxonomy): Eukaryota > Metazoa > Chordata > Amphibia > Anura > Ranidae > Rana > Rana temporaria. The sequence continues at coordinate 94,354,574 of NC_053489.1, read as the reverse complement.
TAAGAGTACCAGTACCAGCCGTTCTACTCTAATAAAGTAGAACGACTAGTGGCTAGTAAAAGGGGGAGAGGGGGCTTGGGTGTCCGGGGGGGGGGGGGTGCGGGAGTTGTCCGGCCGCCATGGAAGAGACCTGCCAAAGTGGGCCAGTCTGGACGAAGTCCAGGGCCAAATTTTTGTCCCAGTCCAGCCCTGGACAGACTGCATTTAAAACCTCTACCCCTTGTACTGCTTTTTTACGAGCCAACTGTATAAGTATTTTAAAGGAAATTTGCAGTATACAGTTTTTACCCCACTGATGTCGATTTTGGGGGCAAGATTTCAGCCTGGTAGAGCTTGGAGAAGGACTGTTAAGCTGGCCAAAACCAATAGAATTTGGTTGAAAAATTGAATTTTCTTGAACAAATGAAATTCTAACTGTCAATGTGCTTTTTGTTTAAGAAAATTAGGACAAGGCACAAAACCTGTTTACTACATCTGGGATTCCAAACAAGTGGCAGGCCTGAACATAATGTTAAAGTTATGCTAAATGGTGAATTTTTTTCTCTAAAATAAAAAAGTGATTAATACCTGCTCTGTGCAATGGTATTGCACAGAGTGACCCGAGCCTCCTCTTCTGGGGTCCCCTGCCAGCGCTCTCCACTTCTCATCTTCTTCGTGTGCCCTGATAGCAAGCCACTTGCTATGGGGCACACGTTTGGGCATGCTCTTGAGCCAGGCTGTGTTTATAGACACACACAGCATGGCTTGGCACTGCTCCTCATTCACTCCACACAGGATTTGATTTAAAACAGCAGGAACCAATGGCTCCCGCTGCTGCCTCTGTGCCCTCGAGAGCAGGGAGAGAGACTAGCGCTACTGCTGAGGGGCACAGCGCTGGATCAAGAGAGAACTTAGGTAAGTACCATATTTAAGAAGGCCAAAAAGCCAAAAGTTTTTTTTACCCTAATGCATTATCTGTATTAAGGTAAAAAAATACACTAAGGCCACGTACACACGGTCAGTCCATCCGATGAGAATGGTCCGACGAACCGTTTTCATCAGTTCACCGCTGAAGCAGACTGATGGTCTGATGTGCGTACACACCATCAGTTCAAAAACCGATCGGGTCAGAACGCGGTGACGTAAAACACACGGCGTGCTGAAAAAACGAAGTTCAATGCTTCCAAGCATGCGTCAACTTGATTCTGAGCATGCGTGAGTTTTGAACCGATGCTTTTGTGTACTAACCATCGGTTTTGACCTATCGGTCAGCCGTCCATCGGTTCGATTTTAAAGCAAGTTCTCTAATTTTTGGCCGAAGGACAACAGACCGATGGGGCGTACACACAGACGGTTTGGACCGATGAAACTGAATTTCAGTCCGTTTTCATCGGTTTGGACCGACCGTGTGTACGCGGCCTAAGTGTTCCACCACCCCCCTTCCTAAATACTTACCTGTGGCTTCTTTAAATCTAGCACTGTGCCCCTCTGCAACAACAGCGCTGGATCAAGAGAAGACTCAGGTAAGTATTTAAGTAATTCATTAAACTAAAAAACATTTTGACTTTAGAACCACTTTAGAGGCTTTTGAACAAAATCAATTCACTCAATGATGGCAGGGTGAAATGTTCTGACAAATCATTTTTCAGAATTTCTGTATGATGGTTAAAAAAAATTCTAATGTTGTATGACTATCTTTTGCCTTGCCACTAAAAAGGTAAGGACAGGCTTCTAGGTGTTATACATGTTTAAAGGGGTAGGTAAAGGCTGTTTTCTTAAAGTCTCTAGGACAAGTGAAGGAAAATCTACCCAACAGGACATGATGTAATTTCTACATCTCTCCACCTGTCCAATCAGAGAATGTTTTGCAATGAGAAAATACAAAGCATTCTCAGAATGGCACATATCCTGAGCAAGCGACCCCCTGTGATTACCACTTAGCACAGGACCCATAAGAGGACAAGGATCGTTGCAATAGCGGCGGCTACTAGTGATTCTTCGCTTCCACAGGGATGTAACTATGCAAAAAGAAAAATAAATAACTCACATTTTGCTTTATGGGTTAGGGGATTATTTACTTTTAATTTTAGAACCACATAAACAATTTGTAACAGAAGATTTCTAGGTCTTATGGGCAAACCAAAAAAATAAAAATAAAATTGGCCTAAAGGAAATTCTTTGACATATGGTCTCAATTTCTTATGTGGGATCTTTACATGCATTGAGAATGTCAGTGGGCTTTTTTTCACAGTAGCATTTCTGGAAATTCAAAATTGGAAAGCTAGGCACTACTTCTACACTCTATTGAGGTCAGGTCACTGCTATCACTTCCGGATTGCCAGTAACGTCACATCTGGAATCAGTGGAACGCATGCTGATTACCATCGGAGAGCGGCAGTGTTCTAATATCGCAAGCTATTTGTGCTGGTGCCACTTTTGCCACAATACAATGTAAGTGCATATGGTTGGCTTGTTTTTAATTTGGTGAATTTTAAGAAACGTAATACACTGTCAATATATTTATATCCTTTTAGGATCCATGATTCATATATGGATGCAGGAGAGGAGCTGTAGAGTAGTGCATACTATATGCCGAGCTTATTTCACCTTCCTTGTTAATATAATCCAAAGGCTGAGTGGGTCTTTATGGCCATATGAGTCTGTTGAGTGTTTTTTTTTACCATATACGTGGTGGAGCACTTTATTTTAGAGTGAAGAAGCAAAACACGGTGCATGGGATAATTTCTAACACTTATGGACACCAACAGAATTGTATTATAATAAAAGTGGAAGTCATTCCACAGGTGTATGGACACTGGCAGAAGAAGCGTTATTAGAAAGTATATGGACACTAATAGGTTTATGGTGTATTGTTATATTCAAGTGTTTGATATACATAGGTGTGCGCAGAGGTTGCTGTCAGTAGGGACGTGGACAGTGTCAGTAGCTTTTTATTTAAATTATTTTAATCTTTTTATTTCAATTTTTTTTTAGGAGCCCCATTCAGGGGCATTGGTGCAATATCAGCAGGGGGAATCTGAACCTCAATCAGTGATTAGGGTGTGCCCAGGCACACCCCCTGCGCAAGCCTATGTTGATATATATTTTATATTTGGTATACTGTAAACACATAAAGAGTTATTGGAGGGTTTGTACGCACAGAGTGTAGAAGTAGTGTCTACCTTTTTAATTTTACCCACTTGATGACCGCGCTATAGCAGAATGACAGCTACAGCACAGACAGCTAGTTCTGAGAGGCCGTCATATGACGGCTTCCCGTGATTGCGCCCTCTGCTGGGCGTGGGCGGCGTGCTCTGTAATCACAGTGTCCGGAGGATACTGCTGATCACAGATTGAGGTAAAGAGCCAATCAGCGGCTCTTTACCATGTGATCAGTTGTGTCTAATCACAGCTGATCACGGATGCAAATAGAAGCCGGTTATCGGCACTCCTTTACTTATGATGCCAGCATGAGGAGAGGAGAAGAGAGCCGATAACCGGCTTCTTTAACCACTTAAGCCCCGGACCAATATGCTGCCTAAAGACCCAAGGTGTTTTTACAGTTCGGGACTGCGTCGCTTTAACAGACAATTGCGCGGTCGTGCGACGTGGCTCCCAAACAAAATTGGCGTCCTTTTTTCCCCACAAATAGAGCTTTCTTTTGGTGGTATTTGATCACCTCTGCGGTTTTTATTTTTTGCGCTATAAACAAAAATAGAGCGACAATTTTGAAAAAAATGCAATATTTTTTACTTTTTGCTATAATAAATATCCCCCAAAAACATATATAAAAAAATTTTTTTCCTCAGTTTAGGCCGATACGTATTCTTCTACCTATTTTTGGTAAAAAAAAATCGCAATAAGCGTTTATCGATTGGTTTGCGCAAAATTTATAGCGTTTACAAAATAGGGGATAGTTTTATTGCATTTTTATAATTTTTTTTTTTTTTACTACTAATAACGGCGATCAGCGATTTTTTTCGTGACTGCGACATTATGGCGGACACTTCGGACAATTTTGACACATTTTTGGGACCATTGTCATTTTCACAGCAAAAAATGCATTTAAATTGCATTCTTTATTGTGAAAATGACAGTTGCAGTTTGGGAGTTAACCACAGGGGGCGCTGTAGGAGTTAGGGTTCACCTAGTGTGTGTTTACAACTGTAGGGGGGAGGTGGCTGTAGGAATGACGTCATCGATCGAGTCTGCCCTATAATGGGGATCACTCGATCGATGCAGCGCCATAGTGAAGCACGGGGAGCAATCGCGACGGAGCGGCTATAAACAAATAGCCGCGCCGTCGTCCCAGATCGCTCCCCGAGGGAACCCGACCGCCGCATGTAGCGGGGGGGGGTCCCGATCGGACCCCCGACCCACGTCTAGGCAGGCACGTACAGGTACGTTGATGTGCCTGTCCGTGCCATTCTGCCGACGTATATCTACATACGGCGGTCGGGAAGTGGTTAACAGGGCACTGATTATCAGTGTCCTGAATATCAGTGCAGTCCAAACAGTGCCCACCAGTGCTGCCAACCTGTGCCCATCAGTGCTGCCAATGTGTGCCAACCAGTGCTACCAACATGTGCCCACCAGTACTGCCAACCAGTGCTGCCAATCAGTGCCTCCTCATCAGTGTCACCTACCAGTGCCCATCAGTGCTGCTCACCAGTGCCACCTAATAGTGCAGCCTATCCGTGCCCATCAGTGCCACAGGATTAGTGCAGCCTCGTAAGCGCATATTAGTGAAGGAGAAAAATTACTTTCCAATATTTTACAACACACCAAAAAAAAATTGTTTTCAAAAGTTAGCAAAAAATAAAAAGCCCAGTGATGATTAAATACCACCAAAATAAAGCTCTATGCTAATTACATAGAAATAGATTTTTAAGGCTGGCGCCCTTTTATAATATACTTTTTAACCTTTCTGGAAAACCTCAAAGCTCAAACTCGCTTTATTCAAAGTTCCAGTCTAATTTGGTACACATGAGTCTTGTACTAGACTGGGCATTACTGTGTTGCATAGCACCCTTGTGTATCCGGAATGTTTCACCTAGCTATTTCTGACTTTCTATCGGACACACAGTATTACAATATCATGTGCTGTAAGTAAATGAAGTTTATCTGTTAACAAAACATTCCATTTCCAAATTAGTAGATGCTGCTATGCATTACTATTTCAACATGTCAACAGCTACAGCTCTAAATATAGAGCTTCTTTGTCTAATTATAACCAAAACACCATTGCTGGTAATCAATCCAAATCCTATCCTGTGCTTCCACTTTCCAATATAAACTTTTGTATATATATATATATATATATATATATATATATATATATATATATATATATATATATATATATATATACACACAGTATCTCACAAAGTGAGTACACCCCTCACATTTTTGTGAATATTTTATTACATCTTTTCATGTGACAACACTGAAGAAATGACACTTTGCTACAATGTAAAGTAGTGAGTGTACAGCTTGTATAACAGTGTACATTTGCTGTCCCCTCAAAATAACTCAACACACAGCCATTAATGTCTAAACCACTGGCAACAAACGTGAGCACACCTCTAAGTAAAAATGTCCAAATTGGGCCCAATTAGCCCCCCCCGCTGAGTCTTGTGACTCGTTAGTGTTGTAAGGTCTCAGGGGTGAATGGGGAGCAGGTGTGTTAAATTTGGTGTTATCGCTCTCACTCTCTCATACTGGTCACTGGAAGTTCAACATGGCACCTCATGGCAAAGAACTCCCTAAGGATCTGAAAAAATAATTGTTGCTCTACATAAATATGGCCCAGGCTATAAGAAGATTGCCAAGAACCTGAAACTGAGCCACAGCACAGTGGCCAAGACCATACAGATGTTTAACATGCCAGGTTACACTCAGAAAAGGCCTTGCCATGGTCGACCAAAGAAGTTGAGTGCATGCACTCAGTGTCATATGCAGAGATTGTTTTTGGGAAATAGATGTATGAGTGCTGCCAGCATTGCTGCAGAGATTGAAGCGGTGGGGGGGGGGTCAGTCTGTCAGTGCTCTGACCATACGCCACACTCTGCATCAAATTGGTCTGCATAGCTGTCGTCCCAGAAGGAAGCCTCTTCTAAAGATGATGAATAAGAAAGCCTGCAAACAGTTTGCTTAAGACAAGCAGACTAAGGACATGGATTTCTTGAACCATGTCCTGTGGTCTAATGAGACCAAGATAAACGTATTTGGTTCAGATGGTGTCAAGTGTGTTTGGCGGCAACCAGGTGAGGAGTACAAAGAAAAGTGTGTCTTGCCAACAGTCAAGCATTGTGGTGGGAGTGTCATGGTCTGGGGCTGCATGAGTGCTGCTGTTCATTGGGGGAACCATGAATGTCAACATGTACTGTCACATACTGAAGCAGAGCATGATCCTCTCCCTTCTGAGACTGGGATGCAGGGCAGTATTCCAACATGATAACGACCCCAAACACACCTATAAGACGACCACTGCCTTGCTAAAGAAGCTGAGGGTAAAGGTGATAGACTGGCCAAGCATGTCTCCAGACCTAAACCCTATTTTGCATCTGTGGGGCATCCTCAAACAGAATGTGGGGCAGCACAAGGTCTCTAACATCCACCAGCTCTGTGAGTCGTCATGGAGGTGTGGAAGAGGACTCCAGTGGCAACCTGTGAAGCTCTGGTGAACTCCATGCCCAAGAGGGTTAAGGCAGTGCTGGAAAATAATGGTGGCCACACAAAATATTGACACTTTGGGCCCAATTTAATGGCTGTGTGGAGTTTTTTTGAGGGGACAGCAAATTTACATCGTTATACAAGCTGCACACTCACTACTTTACATTTTAACAAAGTGAAAAATTGAAATCAATAGGCAGCGCCGCCGAACCACCGGCAAAGCGCAGGCAGGATGTTTTAACCCCTTTTAGGCCGCTAGCGGGGGTTAAAAAGCACACTAGCAGCCGAATAGCGCTGCAAAAATGACGGTAAAGCGCCCCACAGTGAAAGTAGACTAACTGTGAGTGAAATAAATATTTTCGTTTTATCATTCATATTCTCTGAAAAATGGTCAAGAAATCATAAATTCTACCAGGGTATGTAAACTTATGCGCGCAACTGTATACACATATAGAGAGACAGAGAAGCATGTTTTCTACCTACCTATATTATCTATGGGTTGGCTAATGTTTTCAAAAACATTTTTCAGTATTTTGAAATGATGGTTCTCTACTGCATCTACTAATACAGCACCATCTGACTCTTACAACCTAGGACTGTTTGAGTTCTTGTACCCTGAATTGGGTAACATGGCACTGGTGATGGCTTTCATCAATCCAAATCTTGCTCCTGTCCATATCTCTGTTTTTGGTTGCACAACCTTTACAGTTTCTTTAGGTCTGACACCAGATAAACATATTAGAGTAAACCTGGTACACACCCGTGCAATTGAAATTGACTATTTAATGAAAATAATTCCATTTGCAGAAATGACCTTATATTATTACATAATCATATTAATACAAATTAAACACACATGAAACTGATTAGTGGATTTAGAGATATTGGCAATGGAAATTATGGGCCTGATCCACAGCCGCCGAGCGCAACTTAACTTTTCAGAGTTAAGTTACACTGCCGCAAATCTCCCAAGTTAGGTGCCGATCCACAAAGCACTTACCTGGAAATTTGCGGCGCTGTAACTTAACTCCGTCCGGCGCAAGGCGTTCCTAATACAAATGGGCGATTCCCATTTAAATTAGGCGTGCTCCCGCGCCGGACGTACTGCGCATGCTCCGTCGGGTAACTTACCCGACGTGCATTGCGCTAACTGACGTCGCTCCGACGTCATTTGCTTAGACGTTAACGTAAATGCGTCCAGCGCCATTCACGAACGTCTTACGCAAACGACGAAGAATTTCAATTTCGACGCGGGAACGACGGCCATACTTAACATGGCTTAAGAGAGCTAGGGCTGAGCCCTAGTTTTACGCGGCGTAACTCGATGTAAACGACGTAGAATTAGCGCGACGGGCCCGTCGGAACATTCGTGGATCGCCGTAAGTGTTCATTTGCATATTCTAGGCCGGCCGCAATGGCCTCGCTACCTAGCGGCCGGCCTAGAATTGCATCCTTAAGATCCGACAGTGTAATTCAATTACACATGCCGGATCTTCTCCCTAACGATGGAAAACTGATTCTGTGGATCAGTTCCATAGTTAGGACCAGCAGTTACTCCGTCGTATCTCTTTTGAGGATTTGGCCCTATATGCTCAAATTGTTCTATAAAAGTTGGTCTTGGTCCCAACATCTCCTTCCTGCTGGATCCAAAACAAATTGAGAAAAGAGGGATCACCGCTCCAGGTGGGTCAACTATGTAACAATAGACTAACTCAGGATACCGTGGGTGCTGGCAGTGCACTGGACATGCATAAGATATGAAGAGAAGAATGGATAGCCGTACTCCGATGACCATTAAGGTTGTCTTTTATTCAAACGAACAGCAGGTACATCACATCACAGGGGTACAGCAATGGAACAGGGGAACAGCCGACGTGTTTCGCACTGAACTAGTGCTTATTCATGGCAGTATTTACTGTTTTAGAGATAGATGTTCTTTGCGGCTTCCGGGTATGGGCTGAGGGACTGGGCGTTTCTATTTGATTGACAGGCTTCCGACCGTCGCATACAGCGCGTCACGAATTTCCGAAAGTAGCCGAACGTCGGTGCGCAGGCGCCGTATAGAGCCGCACCGACGTTCAGCAACTCGTGACGCGCTGTATGCGATCGTCGGAAGGCTGACAATCAAATAGGAATGCCCAGTCCTCGGAGCCACGGAGAACATCTATCTCTAAAACGGTAAGTACTGCATTGATATAAAAAAAAACACCCGATTGTGCTTCCGGTAATTAGCCTCAATCTAATGTTAAAAAACTTTTTCGGGTGAACCCCCGCTTTAAGTTTTTTCTACCAAGTGCATATTAACATTTCCTTTGCCAGGGAGTCCATTATGTCCTCAGAGAATAACTGGCGCTGACCAATAATTGCACTCCATTAGTTTCAAACTCTCATTCTCTGTCTATTTGTATTGGTAATTTAAATCTGATTGCTTTCTGTAATTGCATGATAGAGTTATTTCTTTAACTGTTCTAGATCTGATCCCGCCCTTATCCCAGTTGGATGTAAATGAATATATTTTTATCCTGAATATAATGGGCAACTAAACAAGGCACAACTTACCACCCTTAGGAATTTCCCTACCTTAAGCCTGTGGTTATATGGCCTATCCACATTCCTGGTATATGTTGACCAAGAACATGTCTTTCTGTATTATGCACAAAAGCCTAAACACTTGTAAAGTAATAGATCGTTTTTGGTGATCCCACCTAGATTTATATAATTTTGGTCTATTGACACTAGTGTATTCCATGAGTGGGCTACAACAGTGTATATGTAAAAAATAAGTCAGATGGGCTTTTTTTCTCGGAAAGTCCGGCTGTGTGTAGCCTCCATCTCACTTTTTTTGTCGGAAATCCGACAGACCTAAGATAGGGAACCTGTTCTCTTTCTTTCCGTCGGACTTTCGACAGACTCACGGCGGACTTTTGCACGGTCAAAAGTCTGACCGTGTGTACAAGGCATTACAGATCATCATTGCTTTTTGCAAACTTTTGTTAATAAACCCAATAAAGTCTACCCTGAATAGTCTGCTTATGTAAAAGATGAGATATTATCCAAGGGAAATGTCCCTTCAAACCAGTGACTTATGCCTTACCTCCTCCATAAAAATGTAACAATAAAGTACAAATGATTTTATTTTACCGTTAGCTATCATACTTTATATAGGTAGGACAGCTGAAAGGGAACTATGGGCTGCTTTAAAAAAAGGAAAATTATTGTATCACTTAAAAATCAGACTTGGATTATTTGCTATCAGCAATACATTTCCCTTAGTTACATATAGTTACATAGTAGGTGAGGTTGAAAAAAGACACAAGTCCATCAAGTCCAACATATGTGTGTGATTATATGTCAGTATTACATTGTATATCCCTGTATGTTGTCATCGTTCAGGTGCTTATCTAATAGTTTCTTGAAACCATCGATGCCCCCCTCTGAGACCACCGCCTATGGAAGGGTATTCCACATCCTTGACGCTCTTACAGATTAAACCTATTTTCTTCTCATTTTAATGAGTTCAGTTGTTCTCCAGATTTTCAAAAGTCCTGCTTTTATATTTAAGGCTTAATATAGTTTACAACATGCCTATAATAATGCTAAACCTCAGATATAAAATACGCAAATGTAGTCATTGATACATTTTTAAATGAAAGCAGTGTAAGAAGCTGAATGTGACCTGGTATCAGTCTCTTGCAATCTGTACAGAGCACAGATGAAAGAAGCAGCACAAGGAGCCAACCAATTCTGCTACAGTTCTCATGTGCAAAAAAGGATAATGCTGATAAGACTGGAGAGCAAAGTGAGAAATAAGCTCATCAGTCTGCTGCTTTTCCTTTACTGTTCATGACCTGTAGGCAGTGGCGTAGCGTGGGGGGTGCGAGGGGGGCCACCGCCACGGGCGCAAAATTTAGAGGGGCGCTGTCACGAGTGTAAAGAGGAGGGAGCGCCAACAACAGAAGGGACATAGGAACATATGCATGATGTCACCACTCCAGGCTTTACCAGTCATTATCAAGCACGCTCTCCTCTTACCTACAGCCACTGCTGTCTCACATAGTGGACCATGTGACCAGACTAGAGATAGCTGAAAATAGGTAAGTCCATGGGTCAGGGGGGCGCAAATGACTTGCCTCACCCCAGGCGCTGACAACCCATGCTACCCCACTGCCTGTAGGTGTTACATAACTGTAAGAGACACAAATCAGGTCTCCTACCCTGTTAGAGCTGTTCTGAGTGGTAGAGCTGTGTAAATCTCATGGCTGCATGGACAAAAATGTATATCTTTTTGCAAAAATAAATTTGCAATTGTAAAATATCTCCCAAATACACATATTTTGTCTGTTTATTTAGCTTTTGTCATGGAGTTTGGCTTAAAGAATGAATTAAATGTTGTCATTTATCATAAACCTATGTGGCTGTCTGAAAACAACCTAGGAAAGTCTTCAAGAAGTTGTAACTGGGACATAATGAACAAACAAGTTTCATATTGAACATGAAAGAAATAACTAAAATCTAAGGCAAACAAGCCTACGTAGACATCTGGCAAAGCGTTGGTGGTGTTGAAAAGAGTTGGAGAGTAGAGTGAATGTAATAGCATAAAGACTACAAAACAACTTAGTACCATGGTATTAATGCCGCGTACACACAATCATTTTTCGGATTGTAAAAAACATCGTGTGTGGGCTTCAGAGCATTTTTCGGGTTCTGAAAAACGAAAAAAAAAAAAAATTCGAACATGCTCTATTTTTTAACAACGTTTTAAACAATGTCGTTTTTCGGGTTGTAAAAAATGATCGTGTGTGGGCTTTAACCACGTGACAAACCCCTGCTCAGAAGCAAGGTATGAGACGGGAGCGCTCGTTCTGGTAAAACTACCGTTCGTAATGGAGTAAGCACATTCATCACGCTGTAACAGACAGAAAAGCGCTAATCGTCTTTTACCAACACAAAATCAGCAAAAGTAGCCCCAAGGGTGGCGTCATCCGCATAGAACTTCCCCTTTTTAGTGCCATCGTACGTGTTGTACGTCACCGCGCTTTGCTAGAGCTTTTTTTTTCACGATCTACAGCCTGAAAAACGTTGTTTTTTTCAAACCCGAAAAATGAGCATTGGCTTTTGCGGGTTAATTTGGAGCATGCGCACTGGGTTACATTCATGGACGGCGCATGCGCCGTTAGTCAAAAACGTCATTTACGTGTGGTCATGTTTTAATTACTTAAAACACGCCCACCTCTTCACAATTTGAATTAGGCGCGATTACGCCGGCAGATTTACGCTACGCCGCCGTAACTTAGGGTGCAGGTTCTTGGTGAATACAGAACCTGCCTCACTAAGTTACGGCGGCGTAGCGTATCTGAGATGCTTTTCAGCAGTCAAAGAATGCTGTTGGACAGAATTGGATCTATATTTGTAGCCCGCCCTCTTTTTCTGGAGTGGTTCAGCCAACCAGCATGATTAGTCGTGGTAAGGTCTACACCAGTGTTTCTCAACCTTTTTTTAGTCAAGTCACACTTTAAAATTCTACACAATCTGGAGGCACCCACTCTAAAATGTAAAAAACGAAACTAATTCTTGTGAAAAAAAAAAAAACGAAACTAATAGTTTTTAATAATTCAACAACATCCACACACATAGGACACCCAACGTCAGAGGTGATTTATTCTTCCTAAGCAAACACACCTTAGCAGACTGGCACTAACTAGTGTCCAGTGTTTCTCTTCTACCTTGGTTTCTCTCCATTACTCATCTAATGTGATCTCAGTGCTGATGGAGTTCAGCAGGAGACAGGAACACAAGGCTGCTGTGCAGGCGCCCAATGTCCTCCAACCGATGATGTCATAGGTTGCTAGGATGCCAGCGACTAGAAAGTTATAATGGTGCAAAATGAAAACCTGTGACTTTGTGTAAGTAAAAGGCAGGCTTAATTGACCTTCTGGCTTTTGGGCATTTTGCCAAGGCACCCCTGAAGAAACTTGAAGGCACCCTGGGTGAAAAAGGCTGTTCTAGATGATCGGGTGCCCCACACAGACTTCCGTTTCCGGGGACGGTAGCGTGAGCATGGAGGAGTGAGAGCGCGCTGATTCAGCAGAGGTCCGTGGTGCACTTCGATAGGAGAGCGGAGGATTGGAAACCCCGACCAGCATTGGAGACGGCAGGCAGGGAGAGCGGCTTCCGCAGCGACATCTGAGAGCGGCTTCAGAAGCGTCACCAGAACAGCTGATGCCGCGGCGGGGAAGGAGAGCTGGAAGCTCGGGAGGCATACAAACGCCCAGTCACACGTACATAACGAGGTATATGACGGTGAGGAGGGAGAGCACAGAGCAGGCAGACGCTGGTGGACACAGTACTCTAAAAAGGAAATCCCTCATAGAAAGCTCCTACCAAGCCGCCGCTGTGACACTAGGAGTAGCGGCAGAGGTGAGAGCTGAAGGAAAGAGGCTGGACGCCGGAGCGGTGGGGGCCATAACATCCATAGCCCCAACTACAGCTCCAGGGGTTACAGCGCAGAGCCGGGAGACGCTGAGAGAGACAGCCGCAACAGGAAGCTCTACAGTACCCCCTGAGGTGGAGACAGAGACGGAGGAGCAGCTCAGAGGGACCCCACACCCCTCTGCAGAGGTACAGATAGTATCAATAATTAAAGCATTAATTGTACAAGATACACGAGACCTGGCAGGGGACTATATTGTAATGCCTACGGAAACACGTCCTGTAACAAATACATCTGAAGCCAGGAGTGGGGGTATGGATAATAAAGTGGACAAATTAAAGCAGGATGATGGTCCGGTGGGGGGGAACATACAGCCAGATCCCCAGAGTGCAGGGGAGATGACGGAGGTATTTGAGCAAGGGCTACCCCCTGATATGAAACAATTAAGTAGGCTTATCCAGGCCCTCCCGTCAAAAGAGGACATTCAAAAAATGCTGATGGCTATAACTGGCATGTTGAAGGAGGAGATGGAGGAGGTGCGGGTAAGAGTATCCGCCGGTGAACAAAAAATATCTGTCTTAGAGAGCCAGCAAGCCACAGGGGACTGTAGATTGGAAGCACTGGAAAGAAAAGTCCAAATACAGCAACAGCAGCTGATTAGATTGCAATTAAAGACAGAAGAAGCTGACAATAGAAGCAGGAGAAACAATGTTCGCATAAGAGGCATACCGGAAAGCTGCGAGGGGCCGGCATTAAGGGAGGCCGTCCCAGCAATTTTTAATAAAATCCTAAAAAAAAGCCCAGGATCACCAATAGAGCTGGATAGAGTACATAGGATTCCTGCAGCAAGGAATCTGGATCAGAGTAACCCTCGAGATGTACTGTGTCGGATACACTTTTTTGGAATAAAGGAGGATATTCTGAGGGAGACCTGGAAAGTTGGAGAGGTGGAATGGGAGGGGTCGAATATACAGCTGTTCCCAGATTTATGTTGGCAAACAAAGGCAAGACGCCGCTTGTTACGGCCGTTGCTTGAGCACATACGCTCCCAAGAGGCCACATACAGATGGGGGTACCCGCTGGCTATTAATATTAAAAGGGGTGGTAGAAATTTTAATCTAAGAGAACCATCACAGCTCCCAGCACTTTTCGAATTCCTTGGTACAACGCCCATAGAGGTACCAAACTGGTTGGATCTGACGCCAGCCGAGAGTGGCTTCGAAAGGATATGAGATGAGAATAACAGTGCGCATTTCCCCTTCCTCGCCTCGCGGACTCTGGACCTCTCTTTCTCTTTTCTCTAATGGAAGGGTCCTTTTTTTTTTTTTTTTTTTTTTTTTTTTTTAGGACTCTCTTCCTTATATAAATTTTTTTATTTTTTTTTGAGAGAGATATCTCGTATTTTGAACAGAGAGTGGTAAAACCTGAAAGCTGGAAGTCGCTGGTCTTTGATTAGGAAGCCCTTTTTTTTTTTTTTTTCACCCTTTAACCCGGAAAGGGCATAATTTTGTGATTTTTGCATAGACATTGGATAAGAAAGTTCCACTGATGGCGTAATAATGATATGTAATAATGCTATGCATATGTTTTTGGTTTAAGAGATGCGGATATGATTAGTCTTCTTTCCCACCGTAGGGAGGGAAGGGAAGGGGGGGGATGGGTGGGACGGAGGTGAGGGGGGGTGCATTTTGGGGTTTGAGGGGGGAGGGGGGAGGGATATCTATGGGTTTCTTTTTGTTTTTTTTTTTTTAAATTAGGATTTTCTTTTTTGGGCGTTTTTCATTTTTTTCTTTTTTTTTCTTTTTTGGGGGGGCTCACGTGTGGTATTTCTTACGCAGGGGGGTGAGGATAAGGGGGGGGTGGGTGGGTTAGGGCGGGTTGGATTAGGGGAGTTCACTATCTCACTATGACATTAATTCAAAATTATAAGGGGGGCCAACACTATATGATTAAGGTAGAAGGGAGGGGGGGGATATGAGTTAGTTGCTTGGAATCTAGGGGGGGGGGTAAAGGAGGTGAAGGAGGGATCCAGGGGTGCACGAGAGTAACCCCTCATAAGGGTACTAATTAGAGGGAAACAGGGAATGTCCAGTATTATCTAGAGACACTAAAGACACTAAAGATAAGGGGTACATAAGGCCCTCACAGGGTCAATTCACAATTCACTGAAGTAACATGGGGGGGGGATAGGGAAGGTTAAACCTGGGGGGAGGGAGAGGATAGGGGACTGGGATGGGAGGGTAGGGGGGGGTGTCTGGGGGGGGAGGGGGTGGGCAAGGAGGGGGTATTAAGCAATCACCAAAGCAAATGAAAGGAGAGGACGGGATTAAGGGTGAAATTTGAAATTACTGGGAGCTAAAGAGTGGAGGGAGGAGAGAGAGGGGGAAGAAAGGGGGGGGAGGGGAACGTTATGTATATAAAATGTATGTATAATATTGTGATTATGGAGAAGCGGAGGTTGCTGTGGGTGAATGAGCGGGGGGGGGGGGGTCAATTGGGGGGGGGGCATTTTCCCTCCAGCACCCGGCTCCTCCACATTCCCTGCTTGGGCCCTATTCCTTCTCCACCTGATAGATTGGAGGGGGGGGGTTTATAAGAGATAATTAGATGAGGTGCACCCGGACCTATGCGAAGGCGTGACTCGCCTCGGTGCTCATATACTGATCCCCATTTTTAGCGCCTCTCCTCCGTGTGGAGGGAAGTCAGAGACGCTAGGGGGGGAAATATTTTTATTTATTTTTTGCTTTGATTAGTTGTCCGTCCGAGATCCTAGGGGATTAACCGATGCGGGCCTTTGTTGTGTTTTTTTTTTTTTCTTGCTCTCTCTCTCTTCGCGCGCACGGCACTCTCCTCCTCTCCCCGCCCCCTATCCCCCTTGCGTGTCGTGCGTTCTCGCGGCCGAGGGGAGCCTCCTTTTCCTCGATCCCCAGTCTAGGGGGAACACGGTAAAATTTAAAGGGAGAAGAGGAAAAAAAAAAAAGAAAAAGGGAAAAATGTCAATCACAGTAATGTCCTATAATGTCAAAGGATTGAATAGTCCGGAGAAACGATCTAAACTAAGGGCAGAATTATGGAGAGCGAAGGCACAAATAGTATTTCTCCAAGAGACTCACTTTAAAAAAAACAAAACACCAAAGCTAGAAAATTATAGATTCCCAAAGGTGTATCATAGTTCCTCATCTTTAACAAAAACAAAGGGAGTATCAATCTTGCTCTCTAAAAATATCTCATGGAAAGAATTAAGCGCAATACAGGAAGAGGAAGGAAGGCTCCTTATTGTGAAAGGATACATTGACGACCAGAAGGTGACCCTGGTAAATGTATACTTGCCCAATGAGGGTCAAGTTGGGGCATTAGAGAGATACATAAACAGGATACAACAGAATATGGAGGGGATTTTAATAATGGCAGGAGACCTAAATATTGCCTTGGATCCAATTTTAGATACATCGAGGGGATCCTCACACCTGGCATATAGTAAACTAAGCAAAGCTAATAGACTCCTGCAAGAGATACAGGTAGCAGATTGTTGGAGAACCAATCATCCCTATGAGAAAGATTACACCTTCTTTTCAGCTAAATATAGAAGCTATTCTAGAATAGACTATATATTTATATCACAAAATTCCTTACAAAGTATAGAAGAGGCATCCATTGGGTCATTTTCAATATCAGATCACGCACCGACAAAATGTACATTAAGATGGGGGAGCGCTGAAGCACGGGAATGGCAATGGAAAATTAATGAGTCCCTTATAAAAGACCCAGAATATGAAGGAAAGATAATTCAGGAGATGAAGATGTTCTTCTCCAACAATGTTGCAGGAGAGGTGTCCCCAATGTGTATTTGGGAAACACATAAGTGTTTTGTTAGAGGAATCCTGATATCTTTGGGGTCCCATAGGAAACGTAAGACAGAAGCACAGATGGAAACCTTGCTAGGAGAAATTCGAAGATTGGAAAAAATGCATAAAAAATCATTAGCTATACAGGTAGAGGAGAAGTTGAGGAAGACACGAGAGGAACTGAACTTATTGCTAACGGATAAAGCAAAAGCATCGCTGAGAAGGTGTAGACAAGCTTTTTACGAATTTGGCAACAAACCAAGTAAAATGTTAGCAAGAGCTTTAGGAGAGGTAAGAGCGCAAAACCATATAGAGGGTATAAAATCAACAGGAGATAAGATAACAAAATCCCCACAGGAAATGGCGGAAGTATTTAGGAACTATTATGTGGGTCTGTACCAGTTGAAGGGGGAGCAGGAGTCAGAAAAAACTGGGGAGAGGGAGAGGAAAATAAAAGAGTATATAGAGAAGTCGGAAATGCCGAAGCTATCAGAAGAAATAGGAAGAAGTTTAGAAAACCCAATAACAGCGGAAGAAGTTAAAAATACGCTAAAGCAGTTAAAACCAGGTAAAGCACCAGGACCAGACGGTTTTAACCTCCTGTACTATAAGACATATGTAGAAGAACTGTTGCCGAGATTTTTAGATGCATTTAACTCGATACGGGAGGGACAGGAGATGCCAGAGGAAACCCTAATGGCACACATAGCGGTCATAAAGAAAGAGGGGAAAGACCCAGCGCAATGTGCCAACTATCGCCCAATTTCATTGCTGAATGTCGATCTAAAAATCTTTGCAAAGATCCTTGCTAATAGAATAATACCATACATTCCTGGGCTGGTACACCAAGATCAGGTGGGCTTCACGCCAGGAAGAGAAGGCAGGGAAAACACCCAACGAGTAATAAATGCTATCCACCTCTCGCAGACATATAAAATGCCATTAGTACTAGTATCCACCGATGCTGAAAAAGCATTCGATAGGGTAGATTGGAAATTCTTAAAAGCAATTATACAACATATAGGCCTGCGAGAGGGGATGCAAAGATGGATCACGAGCCTTTATTCCAGACCCAAAGCGAAAATCAAGATAAACAGCATGATGTCCAAACCCTTTGAAATACGAAACGGGACGCGGCAGGGATGTCCCTTGTCACCATTGATTTTTATTTTGACGTTAGAGCCTTTTCTGAGGACAATAAGATTATGTACAGATATTAGAGGTATAAAAGCGAAGGGGGGAGAACAGAAACTAGCGACATTTGCTGATGACTTAATGTTTTTTGTCTCGGAACCAGTGTTATCTCTACCCCCACTGCTAGCTGAGATAGATAAGTATGGCAAACTTTCAAATTTCAGGGTGAACTATAACAAATCGGAAGCAATGGGGGTAGAGAGGAGCATTATACAACAACAACAACTGACTAACTTCTTTCCATTTAGATGGACAAACTTGCATATAGGTTACCTGGGGACTAATATTCCAAAGAAACTAAGCAGAATACATGAGTTAAACCTAGCACCTTTGGCAAGACAATTGAAAAAGGACCTACAGAAATGGGATAAGGAGGTGTTTACCTGGTTTGGTAGGATAAACATTATTAAGATGAATGCAATGCCGAGAGTGCTATATTTATTACAGACACTACCAACAAAAATATCTCAGGGAGTCCTCAAAGAAATCAGAGGGAAGTTTGTAGGATTTATATGGGCAGGGAAACCAGCTAGAGTAAGAAGAGATATCCTTACATTATCTAAGGAAAAGGGGGAGTAGGATTTCCAGACCCGCTAGCCTATTACGAGGCAGTACATTTATCGAGAGCGCTAGACTGGTGTGTAAGGCCAAAAAATAAACCTTGGATTCTATTAGAACAAGCAGTGACAGAGATCCCACTGGAGGGACTAATATGGCTCTCGAAATCGGTGATACCTCAGACAGTGAAAAGACATCCGATGATAGGGACGACAATTAACATTGTGAAAAAAATATTTAAAAATTTAACAGATGAAAACGGAGCGAACCCGATGACACCAATCCTAGGGAACCCAGCGTTCGTACCGGGCATGAAGGACTTAGGGTTCGCGAATTTAAAAAATAGCGGACAAACCAGACTGATACATTTCCAGAGAGAGAATCGGATAATGACAAAGGAAGAAATAGAAAGGGATCTATCAGAGTACTTAGATCCCTACAGGAGGAGACAGTTAGGGGGATTTCTTTGATCTATACGGGGACATATTAGGATGAGAGAAACACCAACAGAGTTCGAGAAAATGTGTCTTAGGGGAGAGTCGGTGAGACATTCACTTTCCATATTCTACTCCTTGATAAATGAAATGAAAGCACCGCGGGAGATAGGCTTTATTCAGAAGTGGGAAACAGACTTAGGGGTTAGATTTACGGAAATTCAGAAAAAAAAAATCTTCCAATTTAACCATAAAGCATCAATAGCTTCCAAATTTCAAGAAGGATATAAGATACTGAGCCGATGGTATAGGACACCAGAGGTATTAAACCAGATTTACCCTCAGGTGTCAAACACCTGTTGGCGATGTCAAAAAGAAGAGGGAACACTCTTACATATTTTTTGGAATTGTGAGGGGGTTAAAGATTTCTGGAAAATGGTATCTGAAGTGATAGAAGAAATAACGGAGACAGCACTAGGAGACGAACCGGCGACTTATCTGCTACTAGACATACCTATGTCAATGGAGAAATACAAAAGATCCCTTGTGAGACATTTAGTGGTTACAGCTAGATCGTGTATCCCGGTACTTTGGAAGAGCACATGCTATCCAAGTAAAGCACAATAGCTAGCTAAAATCAAGGAAATGCAATGCATGGAGAACCTTACGGCATTTCTGGGGGAGAGGGAGGAGATAGTGAGGGAGACATGGGAACCCTATGTGAGATGGGAGAGGCGGGGGAGGGGGGACCGGGGGGAGGACTAGGGAGGGATGACGAGGTGTGGGAGGAGAGGGGAAGGAGAGAGAGAGGGGATTTTTTTTTTTTTTTTTTCAGTTGTTTTTTTTTTTTTTCTCTAAGCCCGGAAGAAGGGCTTGGGGGCAAGGGGGGGAGGGGGGATGTGGTGTCTTGAACCAGGGGAGAACACGAGTAAGGGGACGATATGATAGGATGAAGTGGGATAGAAAGGAATAACAGTTTTTGGAAATGCAAGAAACACAGCAATAGAAAACTGTTTATATTGTGTGTATTGATACTAAACTGAGTTCAAGACAATGTAAAAGGTGAAAAATGTAAAATAAAGAATGTATAAAAAAAAAAAAGGCTGTTCTACACTGCAATGACTGCAAAGAAAATATCTCTGTGCAAGAGCTACAAAAATTAAAATATGTGTAAACCCTAATATAAAAAAATAAGCTAGGAATGTTTCTAAATGTGCAAAATATATCTATTAATATTTATAAGTAAAAACACTTTAGATTATTGATCCAGGGGGTATCCGATTGTCCTATGGTAGAGGTCTCCAAACTGCACTTGCAGCCCACTACAAGATTTTATACGGCTCAAAGCAGGGGGTCAGTGGATGCTTCCTATGGTCTCTGCTGTGACCTGATGTAAGGGGGACCTGCTGGGGACCTTAATATGAGGGGGACATTGGTGGGGACACTGATGTATAGGGGGACAACTTGTTTCTGATGTAAGGGCGAATCTGATGGGGACCCTAATGTAAGGGAGGTTTTGATAGGGGCCTTGATGTAGGGGAACTCTGATAGGGATCCTGATGTAAATAGGTCTCATTTATAAAAGTGATTTGTTTTTTGGCCCGCAAGTATGTGTAAGATATACAACCTGGCTCCTTGTAAAGTTTTGATCCTTCTTCTTGATTAACTGGGGATTTAGGCTTTCAGAAGATTCGGGTTTTTGATTTATTTTTGTGCATTCAGTTGGAAATTATGGAGATGTGTTTTTTTGAACTAGTCAAATTTTCACCTTAATACAGTACAATGAGGGTCACCTAATCCAAAGATAAATACTCAAGATGTTATGCTAATGCTAAACCTAGATGTGCAAATGATCAAATATTTTTCTTAGCTTTTGCTCTGTGTAGCTTAGATAGTTAAAGGATTTCCATAAAATAGCAAAAAAGTATTTATTACCCCAATGAAATGCATCCATTGATTTATCGTTTTGCATATAGAACCAAGACTGTAGAGAGAAAGGGATCTGAATAGGCCACCAACTCAGGGATGTAATGGAACGTCCCATAACATATTTATCCACATAGCTCTATGATGCAGGTCCTGGCATCCATCATGGTGCTCCTCCCCCAATATTACTACCAAATATAATCACACTATAACCAGCAGTAATACCATTTAGTTCAGTAATACCAGGGCTCAAGTCCTGCGGGAACGCGTGGGAACGGAGTTCCTGCACTTTTTTCACAGCAGGAACGCAGTTCCCTTTCCAGGACTAGAGCAGCCGAGCCGCCCGAGCCAATCCTTCACTAAGCGGCGATGCCCAGCTCGAGTCACTGTCAGGGGTAGGCGAACCTTAGTAATCCTTTATGTTATTGGCCGCTTCCTGTATATGGATTCATCAGGTAGTGTGCGGGTATTCCGTCACTTCCTCGATGCCGCAATGTCTCCTGGGAGCTTTTGTCATTGTTTCCAGGAGACATTGCGAAGGTCTGCCGCGAGTTATGGCGGGCTTTAGAAAGAACTTGCTTCTTTTTTTTTTTTGGTGGGGCGTGGATCTTGGGTGGGAGTTCCCACACTTTTTTCCCCAGGACTTGACCCCTGAGTAATACGCTTACAAAGTTTGCCCAGCCTCTCACATAGACCACCTTTAACTTTCTCTAGAGTTACAGAGTCTACCTGTACCTGTCCCTATATTATCCTACTTTAATAAGCATTTATGACAAACCTTGCCTTTTGTGTCTGTCCCACACTAAACTGCAAATACCATTTTTTATCAGGAGAAATTATAATGTTTATATTTCGGTTTCGGGCAGGCTTTTGTTCATACAACTCATTTCAGCTCATGTATGGGGGGAAGCAGTACAATGTTATCAAGCAAAGGACACGACAGTCTCTGGGCAGGGGATAAAAGGTGGACACTTCGCAAGGTGAATAAAATGAACAAATGGTAAGCACAATCAAGTAAGCACAATATTGCTCAATCTCCTAATGTAAGATTGGCATTTTTTTCTCCACTTGGCAGCCCTCTCCATCTGTTCTAGAGGACGGGCTAAAACTCCATTGCATAAATATACAGTAAAACCTTGAATTGCGAGCATAATTTGTTCCAGAAACATGCTTGTAATCCAAAGCACTTTTCCCCATAAGAGTATCAAAACAAATTTCCCCATAAGAAATAATGGAAACGCAGATGATTCGTTCCGCAACCATTTATTCATAGGTTCTTCGGTTTATAGTTCATATAAAAAGATTATAGCAATGTGATAGGTTGTGAAACCATAAAATGTCCATCCACAAATGGAAGCCTTCACAAGGGGATTAAAATCAAAATCCAGCAGGAGTTACAGAGTATATAAAGAGAGGCGCCTGTAAGTGTAACAATATGTTGCTAAATGTTGTACCTTCATTAACCACTTAAGGACCGCCTTACGCCGATATACATTGGCTGAGCGGCACAGCTGGGCATATGCACGTACAGGTACGTCACCTTTAAGAGCCCAGCCGCGGGTCGCGGGTGCGCCGGCGCGCTTGCGACCCGGTCCTGAGCTTCGTGGCCGCAGGACCCGCGGAACCCGATCGCCGCCGGTGTCCCGCGATTGGGTCACAGAGCTGAAGAACGGGGAGAGGTAAGTGTAAACAAACCTTTCCCCATTCTTCCTAGTGAGAGTGTCACTGATCGTCTGTTCCCTGTTAAAGGGAACGACGATCAGTGACATCACACGCCAAGCCACGCCCCCCTACAGTAAGAATCACTCCCTTAGGGCACACTTAACCCCTTCAGCATGTTAACCCCTTCACTGCCAGTGTCATTTTCACAGTAATCAATGCATTTTTATAGCACTGATCGCTTTCAAAATGACAGTGGCCCCAAAATAGTGTCAAAAGTGTCCGCCATAAAAATCGCTCATCACCGTCATTACTAGTAAAAAATATATATATTATTAATAAAAATGCCATAAAACTATCCCCTATTTTGTAGATGCTATAACTTTTGCGCAACCCCAAAAAATGTTTTTTAACTAAAATATGTAGAATAATTTGTATCAGCCTAAACTGAGGGAAAAAAATGTTTTTTTTATGAATTTTGGGGGATATTTATTATAGCAAAAAGTTAAAAATATTGAATTGTTTTCAAAATTATCGCTCTATTTTTGTTTATAGCGCAAAAAATAAAAACCGCAGAGGTGATCAAATACCACCAAGAGAAAGCTCTATTTGTGGGGAAAAAAGGACGCCAATTTTGTTTGGGAGACACGTAGCACGACCGCACAATTATTAAAGCGACGCAGTGCCGAATCGCAAAAAGGGGTCTGGTCCTTCAGCAACAAAATGGTCTGGGGCTTAAGTAGTTAAATGTAACCATATTGCTTTACTTAGAGGCGCCTCTCTTCTCTTTTATGCTCACTTGTGACATGACGCTACTCTTATATCAAGACATCGCTTGTATATCAAGTCAAAATTTATTTAAAAATGTTGCTCGTCTTGCAAAACGCTTTCAAACCAAGTTACTCTCAAACCAAGGTTTTACTGTAGTAGATATTTAGATATCACTGTGCCTATCTATTCATCCATCTGTGTACCTAAACCCCAAAATAATTCATAAACAGCAGCTCTTATGGTATAAATATATCAGATAGGTGTATCTGATATATCCAATCAATCTAATGCATGTACATATTTCTACAATGTGCCACTGTGTTTTTGATGAATAATGCCAAAGCCACAGTCACATCTACAGGGAGTTCTAGATCTTTAATTCTTTCCCTGCCCAGTAATTACATAATCTTCCTCAATCCTCTTTCATCTTCTCTGAATTGTGCCTGATATACTGTATATACATGTCTCACTGCCTCATTTCAGATCTGCAGTCTATAGTCACTGAGATATAATGTAGTATTACCTTGCATGTTCCTTGTAGTTTTCTTCTTCTATCTTGTGTATTCACCCAACTGAGTTAAAAAAACATCCCATACATGTAGGGGTCCATTTATAAATATTTTCCCCCAAGATTCACATATTTTTTAATTGGATTTAATTGGAAAAATTTGCAATTTCAGGCTGAACGTTGTGTGAATCTTGTGTGAAAACAGTTATAAATAGACCTAAAATATTTTTCCTTACCCAGCTTCCATCAAAGTAATACAATCAGTTCCTCCCTTCATGTCAGGGTACTAGGTGCAATGCTGTATCCTGGCCTAGGCCAATAAGGCCCAGGCCTAGGGCAGCACGGACAGTGTCCCCAGCCGGCTTGCGCTACACTGTTGGGCAAATGAGTTTAGCGCCCCCATAAATCGGCCGCACTGCTTCCAGTATGTGGGCGGTTGGCATTCTGCAACTGTGGGGGGGGGGGGGCGTCGCTTCTAATTTTTTTTACCATCCCTGTCCCATTGTAGAGATTTCCCTTCACTTCCTGTCCCATAGCCAAACAGGAAGTGAGAGGAAATCTATGCAAATTAAGGGAATCCATTCCCCCCCCCCCCACCCCCAGGCCATCAGAACTAGTGTCCCCACTTGAAAATTTCAGGGTGGATCTTAAAATGCAAGGGGTGTGGCCTTGACAGGAAGGGGTGGGTCATATTTAAATTAGGGGGTGCACGAGTTTAGTCAGGCCTAGGGCAGCACAAAACCTAAATACACCCCTGACTAGGTGTAAACCTAGACTCTGATCTGTCCTTTCAGTCCCAGTCACTGTCCAAATTTCACTGCCTCCATCTCCACATTATCTCTAAAATATGCCTCTACCTAGCCAATGACACCATAAAACGACTAATTCACCACCTTGTTATGTCCTGCTTTGACTATTGCAACTCTATCCTTGTTGGCCTAACTCTATACAGGTTATTCCCTCTTCGTTCTATCTTGAATGCTGCTGCCAGTGTCTGCAACCTCTCTCTGCCAATCTCCCCACTGCCTTCTACTCGCCTAATGAATAAAATTAAA
Source organism: Rana temporaria (assembly GCF_905171775.1). NCBI lineage: Eukaryota > Metazoa > Chordata > Amphibia > Anura > Ranidae > Rana > Rana temporaria. The sequence goes on along the minus strand of NC_053489.1, from coordinate 94,329,540 downwards.
AACCCTAACAACAACATACAAAACCATAGACAACTTACGATGACAGCTACATCTCCAGCCTCATCTCAAAATATCACTCAAAGCATCCTTCGCTCCTGCCAAGACTGCTCTCTAGCTCCCTCACCACCAACTCCCATGATCATGTCCACGACTTCACCAGAGCCTCTAGAACTCCCTACCCCCAATCTCTCCGCCTTTCCCTTACTCCATCTGCCTTTAGGTGATCCCTGAAAGCTCATCCCTTCAGAGAAAGTTCCTAACAAATCCAACACAACCCACACAGTTATTACATTTTGTATCATTTGCCCTGCCGCCTTCTAGATTGTAAGCTAAAGCAGGGCCCTCCTGACCCCCTTGCCGTGAATTGTATCGTTACTGTGCTATCTCCCTTTACGTACAGTATATTGTAAAGCAATGCTGTAAATCCTGTATAATAAAAATATTTTTAATTGTTCAATCTTAGAATGGACATGCTAGCGTTAAAGCTGAAATTCAGCAAGCACTTATCAAGCTTCAAGCAGCTTTCCTGAAGCCCTGTAAAGCCTCGTATACACGATCGAATATCTGATGGAATTTAATCCGATGGATTTTTTCATCAGATATCTGATGAAGCTGACTTTGATCAGTCTTGCCTACACACCATCAGTTAAAAATCCGATCGTGTCCAAACGTGGTGACGTAAAACACTACGACGTGCTGAAAAAATGAAGTTCAATGCTTCCGAGCATGCGTCGACTTGATTCTGAGCATACGTGGATTTTTGACCGATGGTCTTCCCCACAGACAATCATTTTTTTCTATCCATTTTTTATCCATAGGAAAAATTTAAAAAACAGGTTCTATTTTTTTTCACCAATGGGAAAAAAACAATGGGGCCCAAACACGATCGGTTCGTCCGATGAAAACGGTCCATTTTAATCAGACAAACCGATCGTGTGTACAGGGCTTAAGTATACTTAAACTGCAATCTAGGATAGATGAACATGGATCTTAAAAGATTTCTGGCTCTGGCTTTAAGCAAGCTTTAAAAGAGCGTGAAAAGCCTATGAAGCCGGCTATAAGCCTACACTCTCACTAAAACCTTTTATTTAGGGCCTTGTGACCTAAAGTTGCAGAGGCAGTGTACCAGGTTTTTATTGCCGTCTGTTTCCTCAATGAGGTTTACATTCATATGTGTTGTCCCAGTGACAGGATATATTCTGACAGAAGTGCCAATAATGCCCCAATCAAGTTAGAAAAGTCTGGAGTTGAGGTTTAAAAAATGCCTTTGTGTATAAGGTCTCAGTCTGTTATTACTACCAAAGAAAGTTAAACAGGCCCTATCACTTTGCCTATAGGTCTTCACTCAGCCCTAATTCCCCTTGCCATCTCCATCGTTTGCTGGGGCCCTCACTAACTTAGAAGGACTTTTGGTTATAGGAAAACAGGGGACCTTCATTATAGGAGCAGGCCCAGTCCTGAGTGGCCAGTCACCAGAGCTAAATGCAGTCACGTGATGGGTGACATTATGCCATTCCTCTGTCATGGCTGAGTAAGTATACATGTTTGGAGGATGGGTCATGTGCAGACACTTTGCCCTAAAAGGAACAAAGTGACAGTCTATCTTTAAACTTCATTGGCAGTAATGAAAGTAGCAGTGTTTGTACATTGCCCAGCCACCCCCACCTGTCTAACCTTTGATGTTGACAAGTGTCTGCGCTTAGGACGTGGAAATTACCTTATGGCCCTCCTTCACGTGACAGACGATTAGCTATTTGCAACCGAGCCCTGTAACACAGGGGTGGTCAAGTCTTAGGCTGCTTTCACACTGAGGCGTCGCGTTGGTGCTTTTAACCCCTGCTAGTGGCCAAAAAAGGATTAAAACCACTGGCAAAGCGCCGCTGCAGTGGCACTTTGCCGGTGGTTCGGCGACTCTACCCATTGCAGCCATTGTGGAGCACTACATGACACAGAGCTGCAGGATTACTTGACCACACTGAGAATAGGGAAGTACACGGTACACATTTTTTTATGGGTAGGAGCAGGAGGGAGTTAACATGTTTAAGAATAGTTCTAGGTAGTTTTTTTTTTTTCAATTTAAAAGAATACATCTAGCATTTAATAAAAATTTGTAACGTGTTAAAACCATCTTGACAAGCTTTCAACACTGCCAGTTCACAGCTACAAAAGGAGATTTCCCTGTACTGTGTGACTACTGTATATAGTGGCTCTTGCTAAGACCTGACAATCTCTGCAGCTCTGCTACTGCCAGCTTTCATTCATAGGAGGCATGTTTTCTAAAAGAAGTAAGGAACGATTCACAGATTCTTCCAGCTCCTGTCTTCGACTTGGAACCATTAATGCTTGCCATATGGCAAGCACAAAAATGAGCTGGTAAACTTATTTTTTAGAGCAGAGTTTATTAAGAGGCTGGTACTAGTGGTATACATGGTGTAAGCTGTGTGACCAAGAGCAAGAACTTACGTTACATTACTGATTAGTATTTGTATTGCATGCAGGCTTTTGTACTATAATCCGTATGAACAGATCCTAGCTTCCTTTAGGAATGCTCTATCTTGTACGCTCATCGTTACCTGGAGATCATAACCCTCTTACTGGATTACATTATTATCTAGGTGGCACATACAAACCCTCTTGTTTGCAAAGTAACTCAGTCACCTAAATAGTCGTAGCACAGAGCATACTATATTAGCATATTCATGCAAAGTATAACCATTCCATTAATGTATTTTATATAGTTACTAACTACTATAACACAATGAAGAGAGACAGGCTGTTTTAACGTTACACATTTTATTTCAAGAAGAACTCCTCTGCATGTGGTCCGTTATTAACCATTTACACAGCAGTGATCATTTCAGGCCAGTGATAAGACTTGCAGTGAAGCTGCAGGAGTTTAGCTTCATGTAGCTTGGCTTAGAAAATGTAAGCTTCCATCTGAAGTTTCCCACACATGCATTTTGCTCCATGATGATCCTTTTACTTTATGTGTGATAATGCCTTGTGATAATTTAAAAAAATCAACACTTTTTTTTTTTAGTTTTGAATAGAGTAGGGAAGGACTAGAACACTTTGTGATATTTTTTATTAAAGCCTACAGTATGTCCCTGCTTGGGAGATGGTTTCCTCCGTTTTCCCTAATTACCATTGTAACTAAGCCATAGAAAGGGACAAATTCTAAAATTTAAAGGGGACGTGGGGAAAATCTTCAGATGGCGATACCTGTTCTGGTGATAAACGTGTCAGATGGTTTTTCCTCTCATGTCCTGTTATTAACAAGTAGTAAGAGAAATGCATCCTCTGGTATATGTATTCTTATTGTTGGAAATAAATACATTAAAAAGATACATCCAATTTAGGAATGTGAAATAAAAATCAAATATGTGTTGGGGGGGAATTCACTAGGATTCAGGAAACAAGCTATTCATTTTCAGTGCAATGTTGGGCAGAGGAATGCAGACGGTGTTGTCAGTCAACTGTCCCATCAGCACTGCAAGACTGACGTTGTGCTACTTTTTTTTTTTTTAATAATACAATTATTTAATTTTATTTATTCATGGACAGGAAATCTTGCAAAATACTATCTAGCCAGCAGATGAAGCTTTAGGTTCCTATTCCCCCATCTCTTCTGCTTTTACAGAGCTCAATAGTTCAAGCCTACATTTTACACACATAAGTCGGTCAGAGCAGTGACTTATATCTTATTAGATGGCTCTGTCCAGGGTCTCAATGAGACCAAGTGTTTAAGGCAGGCAGATTATGCGGTGTACGCTTTAGATATCCCTCAGTACTCTGGGAAACCTTTTTTGTGTAACAAATGTTTATTTGTAAAACAAATATTTAGTATACTAAAACATAGAATACATATATTCATCAGAATTTACCCCAAATCAATACAGACTTCATGAGCAAAGCTGAACCAACTGGTAGTAAGCTATCACTTTTGGCTTCTTGTTATGAATAGATAGTGAACCACCCAGTGTCTTCTTACAATTGCTTTATCAGTGTTGGTTGGTGTTAAGAAGGCCATACATGAGCAAGACTGGGTCAGGTGAGACTTCCACTTCCCAAATGTGGGCAGCCTGACACGCAACAGATTCGTCTACCTATGATGCTAACCTCCTATATTGCTCGGGATGAATTGATTTGATCATTTTGAAAGTTAACAGACTCATATGTATAGATGTCTCCAAAGACAATGTGTATGTGTGTGGGCACATGAGCTGAAAGAACCTGGATATAAATGGTGGTGTATAAGATTATATAGACAGTTATTTTATATAGCAAAATTAAAATTGGTATTTGTCAAAGATCAAGTGTTGCAATAGAAATCTGCTTTGGATAAAAAAAAAAAAAAGACCTTACCCTACTGTCATCACCCCTATGCCACAGTATGGACTCATGCACACAGGATGTACAAAACACTGCTTTTACAGGTGTTTGAGGTTTCGTTTTTCAGACTGTAAATGAACATAGAGTTTGTCTATGTGACCATGCACATATAGGCATTTACTGGCATATTAGAAGGGGAACCGTTAGAGGCTGGAAAAAAAAATGCTCCACCGGCGCATTCAAGAGCTTTTGGGCAGAAAAACTGCTAAATATCCCTAAACGCATGCAAATGCATCTAAATGACAGGCAAATTCTGTGCTTGAGCATTTATTCCAATGGCCAAAATAATTTATCATGGCCAATGGAATAAATGAACACCCAAATGCTTAAGTAGCCTAACCACGTCTAATCAAACCTAAATGCATGTGCAAATGGCAGTTTTATTCACGTTTTTAAGCCGTTTTCTCCAGGGGAAGAAAGAAAAAAAACCAACACGCTCTGTGTGCATGGGGCCTAAATATAATACACAATAAAAAGGTATGTTTAATTATGCTTCAAAACAAGTATGAAAATGTTATAATGAATCTTGGGCGACAGCTGGAATATTAAGAAGTCCTTTTTTTTTTTTAACAAGAGAATTAAGAAGTCCTTTTATCGTTCAAAATGTTCATATTAAACTACTCCCATCCTGTTTACCTTTTGTAATAAAAAAAGAAGTCACTGCAGGAATGTACTATAATAACGTTTAATACTGTTCCAAACAGGACAGACAGAAAAATACTATTTAATTAGCACCAAAAACACTGAATCAATTTGACCAGACGTGGAGAAAACAGACTAAACATTGTTTGCATAAATTAGGTTGGTATACATGCTCTATTCGAAGTACAAGAAAGTTAGAGAGCATAAGTACATAAAAAAAATAAAACAGTAGTTAACAAATATATAAAATGGGTCTTGGAAATATTTCTAGCTTCTAGACATATAGAAAAATCTAAATTTTGCCAAAAGAATATAAACGTTTCTTCAGTGTCAAGCCTGGAACAACATAGACCTCTTCTACAAATCACCATCCATTCCTAAAGTAAATCCCCAACCTAGTTAGGTCTTAGAATCCAGGACTGCTGGCAAAGGTGGGAACTGACGCTCATATCGGTTTTGAAATAACAAAATGATATAACAACAAATTACGGTATATGTAATAGATGTCATCTTCTTCATGATGCATTAACCATTGTGGACCGTTTCCTCCCATTTCCAAAGGGGTGTTTTGGATTTATTGGAAGATGATGAAATGCATATATTAGTAGGTCACAGAAAAATAAATCACTACCTTTGCTTAGAAACCCTGCTATACATTTGAATCTGAACTCCAGACAGATATAAAATGCATTAATTTAGCTATTTATTCATTAATAAATCATTACATTTATATTTTAAATGCAACTGGTGTAAGTACCTGAATTTGACTTAAATTCAGGCTCCCAATTATTTTTATTGGATCACTGAGCAAGGGAAACCCTGAGAGGCAATCAGATGAGCTGCATGACAACAGGAGGAGAGAGCAGTGTGAGGTAGGACTTCTTAGGATGCTGCTTCATCATTGACCATTCAAAGGCCAGGGAGGCATCAGCAATGTATGTCTCAAAGCAGAACTCAATTTTCTTTATATCGGTTGCTCAGCATTTTTTATGTAAAAAGCTGATTTTGCTGTAATATTTACCTTCAATATGGAGCGGACTGCTCCCCAAAAAACATTTCTCTATCACACGTTGCAAGTCTTCCTGGTTGAATGACAGCTAGCATCATTCTACCCATCTTTTGTGAGTCCAGGCTGCAATGGATAGTCCAGGAATGATGATTACCCAACTGGCCACAAGTAAAAAAACAAAATAATTATATATATATATATATATATATATATATATATATATATATATATATATATATATATATATATATATATATATATATATATATATATATATATATATATATATATATATATATATATATATATATATATATATATATATATATATATATATATATATATATATATATATATATATATATATATATATATATATATATATATATATATATATATATAGCTTTTTTTTCATATTGCCAGCAGGGGGAGATTTAGAGTGGTTGTTAACAAAGCTGCATTATAATAATGTGGTGTCATCCTGTCAGGAAAGGGTTCACCCATTGGTGGCGCTGTCGGTCTCTTGGATCGCAGTACCAGTGTATACCAGCGGGTGTCGTCCAACACTCAGGACCTGTAGTAAGAGGACTCACCTGCTGGTGGCACTGCTGAATCCTTGGGCCGTAGTACCGATGTCCACCAGCGGGTGTATCCTGGCAGTGTGGAGCAGACAGCACCTCCTGCGCTCAGGTGTTACTTGAGGCCAATTAAAGGCATTCACATAAATACCTGGCTGATGAGTACTCTCATCACCTTGGTATCGTCCTTGCGCCCTGACCTGCTAGCTTGTTATCTGATGCTGAACCTGTTCCTTTGCCCTGAACCTGTTACCTGTGTATCTGATCCTGTCTCCCTCTCCTGATCCCTATCCTTCCCACCTGTTACCTTGTATCCCTGCCCTGCAGTCCTTACACCATCTGCTGAGTATGACCCTGGCCTGGCTTACGTGTAAGATTCTGGTACTCCCCTTTTACTGTATATAACTATTTGTTGTCTGTGGGTTTCTGTTTGGTTGGTTGTGCATTGTTTGTATTTACTTATTTATCACCTATTTTTAATAAACATTATTATTATTCACCTTATATGCATTTGGTGTTCCTCTGTAGCTAACCACGCAGTTCTGGTCACACCTGGTACATGACACCTCCCCTTGGCTCTACAACAGGGCTGTGTAAATCTCAAAACTGAATGGATGGCCAAGTTTAATTAGTCTAAAGGACGAATATAATGAACTAAATGCTCCACACATGAGTTTCTTCTCACATGAGCAGTAGACTTCGCTGTAGAGCCTTAAAGGCCAACTCCACCTTTAGCAACATGTTAAACCCATATTTAGGATGTATCAGGTTGTTAAGCACCACCCCCTCCTTAATCTCCGAGACAGAATGTGGGGGTTCTTCTACTCCACAGCCGATGTTACTTTTACACACATCTGCGTCATTCAGTCATCTGTGATAAAATAAATATGATGGACTTGTAGTTTTCAATGGGACACAGGTGAGGTAATAAGTTCACTCATAGACCACTAACACTTCTTCTAGCTCTCCAACTGAAAGCCCATACAGAGGTATGGGCAGAGAGCTTAAGGAAGAGTTTGCAGGAGCCTGACATTGTACCCATGATCCACAATGCCTGTGGAAAAAATAAAAGAATAAAAGTTACACTTACCGGTAACGTATTTTCCAGAAGTCTTTTAGGACAGCACCTGAGAGAAGGCTCCTCCCCTCAGCCCCAAAAAACCCCACCTCTCCCAATGTTTAAAAGGTATGTCTCCCTATAGCCCCTCAGTTCATTCCGAGTACCCCTGGCCTGTTAGGAAGACACAGAACAACACAAATGAACCAAATAATGAGTGGGCAGTCACTGCTGTCCTGAAAGACTTCTGCAAAAGACGTTACTGGTAAGTGTAACTTTGGCTTTCCCTAAGGCGTCTTTCAGGACAGCACCTCTGAGAGGATGACCAGGTACTTACCAGCTAAGGTGGGACTAAGACTTGCAGGACCTTATGACCGAAGGCTTGCTCCTCCTCCAAACATAAAGTCCAGTAGCTTATCTCTGAGGAGGGGGTTGCGCCCCAGAAATGAGTTAGCATTTACCCCTTGATGTGATACAGCACATGTGTCTGCACAATTCCACATTGTGTGGTTTTATGGCTAATTGAGAGTTGCTACTTTGTGAGTACCCACTTTTCATTGATTTTATTATTCATTAAATGATTTTGGTAATGCACTAGGTGTGCGCGCCTTCCATTTTGTTTTGTTTTTGTAGCGACAATAAGTCCAGCCTATAGTGTCTGACAAAAGTAAGATTCGCTCAGGGACCTCCAAACCCTTACACAAGCCAGACGAATTGCCAACTTAACCCATCTTGACAGTCTGCCTGGAAGCATTATACCCTTACCTGGCTCCCACAAATAAAAAATAAATAAAAAAAAAAGAGTCAACCATTCTTCCTAAATTCCTTACTTGACTTATTATTGTACCACACATCTCCTCACATCTAAAAAGGTGTGAAAAATGTCCTCCCGTTTACAAAAAAAAGGATCTGAACTAAAAGGTAGGCAAAATAATTATCTGTGCCTGATGATACCCCTGTTTTACCGACACCGCAAGGTCACTACGTTGGGCCACAGACTCTTCTGACGCGACCAGAAATGCATGTTCTACATCATGTCTTGGTCCGGGAATCTTAATTCAATCTTGCAGGAGGGGTTTATAGGAATGCTCCATCAATCACAGCACAAACATTCTACATAACCCACTGTCCATGGTGCATAGGAGTTTACCTCCAAAAAACTCTAATGTCCTGCACAGGCCCTTGATCACAAAGAGGGAAAAAATGAAAAAATAAATAAGCTGTAATAGCAATATGATAACTGCCTTTGTCCCCACCAAGAGGAAGACATTGAAGCAATACCAATAATGGCTAGAGTATGTCTTGTGAAACAATTCATCTGCGCTAGCTTTCTTGCAAAAATATATATGCATTTCATTTTTTTCTCTAAAAAATTAAAAAGTTAGCCTTTAAGGGTGCAAGATTTTCAAACAATTCATCATATTAACTAAAATGTCTTGATCTTGTGCTGTAGTTCCTCAAATCAAAAAAATAAAAAGTATGGGCTTGTTTAAAAAAAAAAAAAGCCGCACAACTTTTTATACTTGCCTAGGTGGATGAATCGCCCATTCCATGCTGCATTTGTGTGGCTGCGGTTTTGTGCCTGGGGTCTGGTGCGTTCCTGGTCATCTGTTCAGGTGCAAGTCTGGATTTTTGCCTGAATTCTCACCTAAATCGGACCCAAAGAAGCACAGGACCCTTTTTGAATGCGGACCCTGGCCGCCCTGGACATGTGTGAACCAGCTCCATTGAGAGTCGGTCACACTCGCCTGTCATGCGAATTGTATGTGGGGGAAACTCGGATTCAAGTCGCATATACTGTATGTGAACCCAGCCTAAGAATAAGGATCAAGTGACCAAACACAGCAGATTGCTCAGTTCTCAGACTTCAGTGAACAGAGAGCTAGTTACTGTCAGTCATTGGCTCTCTGCTCTGCCCCCCTGCGCTCACTGGAGTGCTGAGCTGTGGAGGAAGGGGGGGGAATGGATGGCTCTCAGCAAGTCGCTGAGAGCCTGAGCCAGCTGCCAGTCCAGGCATCTGGGTGGATGTAAATGTCAATACCAAAAGCAGAATTTCCTTAAACATCTCTTTTGGTCACACACTGGCTCCATACTATGCATCTTCCATGCTTGCCAACAGTCCCAGATTCCCAGAACTAACAAATCAGCAATAAATAAGTAGGCTTTGTACACACAAGTGTTTGGAGAGACTAGACTTGGTCTATTATGTCCCAAATGTTGCACACAAATGTTGGAAAGTTTGAAAAACTTGTATACACAAGCACCAAAACACAGAAGTCACAGGTACAACATGCCACCCAATATAGCCCAAATCATTGTCTGTAAAAAACTGATGCATTAGAACATGGACAGACAAAAATACGTTATTCCAAATTGCCAAGACTTTTGTGCAGCACAAGCAACTTTAACAACACATTTCACAAACGTATAAAAAAATATATATACTGTATGCAGTGTATATTGCTATCTAACTTGCATAACACATCAAAATTTTGATAATTCGGATTTATGTTTTAGCTTCTGCAGAAACAGGAAAATGCAAAGCTGTACACACCTTTAAAATGTGCTGGACAACTCCTGTAATGTTGGCAATACATACAATGGATTATTATCATGATCCCTTTCTGATGGTTTTGTGGCATAGTTTGGAAAAGAGAACCGATAAGACAGGCTGTAAAGTTCAGACTGTTTCACATAATCACGTTGTGCATTTGTGCTGCATCAAATTATCTTTTCAAAAATCGTATTAATTTAAAACACAGGGAAATTCATTGTGTTATGACCAGCCATATAAGAGTAAGTGGATATCATCCCACAAAAGCATTATAAAGCAATCAGAAGATCAATAGCTGTATAGACAGCATTACACATGATAAAGCTGATAAAGCAGAATTCAAGAATCTTTAACAATGAGGTCTGAAGTCGGGTTTAGCTTTAGATGGAAACAGAAAACTCCCATAATTTACTAAAGCGGAGGCAGGGCACATCTCTGCAGCATCCCACGCAGTGATGGGTCTGTCCCGTCCTCATGCAACACTCAGTAGGTGACAGGCAACAGGTATAGATGGATGTCCTGTATGCTACATTGAAAATCCCTGATAAGCTGGTAATTGCTACACAATGTAAGATAATGGGAAAATAGTCCAGAAGCCACAAATATTCTGCTTGAGGGCATGGAGGAGCCCACGAGTCACCCATGTGACAGGGCAGGGCCAATCATCACTGTGGCATAGAAGACCATAGCCCTATGACTGTCATCTTAAAATTTGGACAGGGATTTTCTTTCACTACTGGCAACTGAATGGAGCAGTGGGGAGCAAAAGAAAGAGTAAAGGATGCAAGTCTATAGGGCTCTGAACCGCTTTCTTTGCCATGGGTGAGGCAAAGAAACCCTTTAGGCCCATTTACACTTGCTTCAAAACAAGGCCATTAACAGCTAGTTTACACTTGCTTCAAAACAAGGCTTCGGACAGCCTTTGTTGAAGGTCTCTGAATGCTAGTCAAAGCTCTGGTCACTAAATAAAATGGTTAGCTTACAGTCCTGTTTATACCTTGCTTTTGCTTAAAAAAATTATACCCCATATAGATTTAGTGGTGCTTCAAAGCCTCCATGTAAGTCTATGACAAAGCTTGCTTGAAGCCCCACCAAAGGCTCATCGACCCTCCAAAGCCTCACTAAGCCCCAAAGCCCCACCAAAGCACCAAGTAAAAGCAAGGTGTAAACAGGACCGCAAGCTAACCATTTTATTTAGTGACAGGAGCTTTGACTGGCGTTCAGAGAGCTTTAGGAAAGCGTGTCCGAAGCCTTGTTTTGAAGCAAGTGTAAACTAGCCCTTTAACTCCCCAGTACTACAATAACTGGCCCTAAACACCAAGCACTGTCCCAAATGACTATGACAGGGATGGAGTGCAGTAAAGACAAGGGAGCAAAAACAAGGTCTGACAAGTCAAGCCAAGTTTTTCTTCAAATGTGGATATTGATAGATCAGAATACTGGAACTCTAAATAAAGTTTATTTGCTGTACAGTGCATTTGTTTGTATATATATTTGCGTCAACCCATCAATTTCTGTTTTTGACATTAGTAAATGGCGTGCTTATGTTTAGTAAACAACAAAAACATTGACTTCCATGTTTTAGGAGGTCACACAAAAACACCAACCACATCAAATAATGAATCTGCCAGCAGTTGGTTATGACAAAACAATGGCGCTGATGTACATTCTGAAATTGCAGTCCTACATTTCATAAGAGGTAGGTCACTTATTTCATTACTAAGCAATGCTACTTGGGTATAAGGAAGCTCAATGCTAAACTGTCACTGCAAGACCTGTGACTGGTTTTCCATGGAAATACCAGACATCATGCATGACAACTGTAAAACTGCTGAATAAGGCAAAACATTTGTGGCACTTTCAACTAGCTTTGCTGAAGTGTTTAAAGTACCATTCAACTCCAATTTGTAACTGTTGAAGACAGATCCTAATGGGTGTGTTGATTGGCACTTTAACCACTTGTCAACTGCCTTCCGCTGCGCAAACCCGAAGTACCTGTACATCGGTCCGTGCACGTGGCAATGTGGGCGCCTGCCGCATGCCACGGGAGCTCGCCCGCGGGACCGGCAGACTTAATGTCCGCCGGCCAACCGCGATCACGGTAGACATTAAACAAGGCAGATCCCCGTTCAGACAGGGGACAATACTGAGATCTGCTGTTCCTAGTGATCAGGAACAGCAATCTGTGTTGTCCCAGTAAGCCCATCCCCCACACAGTTAGAACACACCCAGGGACACAGTTAACCCCTTGATCGCTCTAGTGTTAACACCTTGCCTGCCAGTGCCATTTATACATTAATCAGTGCATTTTTTTTAGCACCTATCACTGTAATAATGTCAATGGTTCCCCAAAAAAAGCGTCACTTGGGGTCAGATATGTCCACCGCAATGTCGCGGTCCCATTAAAAATCTCAGATCTCTGCCATTAACAGTAAAAACAATAAATATATAAAAGTCCCTACATCTATCCCCTTTTTTGTAGACGCTATAACGTTTGTGCAAACCAATCAATATACGCGCTTATTGCAATTTTTTGCTGAAGTCCGCTAGCAGTTTGTTTAAAGTGGCAATCAGCACTCCCGTTAGCATCTGTGGTCAACATCTACAAACTGGAGCTGAATGGTATTTTAAAAGCTACAAAGCTTTCTGAAAGCTTTGCAATTCTTGAATCAAAGCTTTTCGTTCATACTGCTTTTAGGCAAGCTGAAGCCTGTGGGAATCAGGCCATAGGTTCAAACTTGTAATTCAAAAAGTCAGTCAAATATGAAATATGCATTCTAAAATTTAAATTCTCCTTTTCAGCCAGCTGGTCGAGCTCTAGGCTCCTCTTCTCATGCTTCTCAGTTTCTCCTTACAATACAAAACCCTGATAATGTTACTGTATCTTATCCTGGCCTTTACACAGTACAGTCCAGGCATCTCCTGTACCTTACTGTCGCTATCTACACTACAGTGCACATTGTACAACATGCAGGTTACACCTGTAATCAAGAATAATCATGCCAAAAAAAATGTTTAATTGATACAAAATGTATGTTGCACACTACTTTAGAGGAGATCAGAGTAAATGATTTCATTTTTATATGCTGTCATTTTAGTTGCTAGCTCCGAGAAGAGTAGTAGAAATACCCTACCAATCTGTTTGTACAGCTCTGTATCTCAGTACAAGTTTGACATACATACTTGCCACTTCAGTTGTAGAGTCTGATTGTGAAATGCATCAGTAGTTGCCATAGAAATATCCAAAATAGTCCCTGGCATTTCTGAATCATTTTCAGAAAAGCTTTTAGATTTTGTAAAGTAAAAAGGCCAAGTTCACCCATAAATATTTCTTGTTGGTTGTTCAATCCGTTTCCTCATATCTCTTGGTGACCGCCTATGGTTTGAGTCTCCTTTTGCCGAAGCCTTAGCCCTGCCCACTTTCCATGGCCAGTACAAAGCCAAGCAAAGGGTCTACAGTCTACAAAGTAAAATCAATGGGGAATGCAACACCAAGGGTTGGAACGCCTATACTGTAATTTCCGAGGAACGTGAGCGGAGCTGTAAACGCAAATCCAAAAGGTCTTGCTAACAAATTCATACAAGAAGCCTTTTAGTATTTAATTTTGGAAAGAGTGAGCCTTTAAGTCAGGGGTGCATGTGGCCCGCGGAGCCCTCTGATGTGGCCCGTGACCTCCTGCTTGGGGGGGGGGGGGGGGAGAATTATGTTATTAAAGGCAAGGTAAGGTTTATTACTAAAATCGCAGTGTATATATGGGCATATCTGTTCTGCAGGGGTTACTGGTCTGCTTTTAAACGGTTCTGCAGCTGCAGAGCAGTACACCTGCGGGTTACCTGCGCTGAGCCATAGACTTCTATAACCTGCGAGTTTGGTGTGCTTTCTGAAAGTGCACCACACTTACAGGACCTAATAGAAGTCTATGACAAAGTGCAGCTAACCTGCAGGAAACCCACAGGTGAACTGTGCTGCACTTGTGGTGCAGGTAAACAGTGCATCAGAGTAAAAGCAGTCGTAGGCCCCTTTCACACAGTCAGTCCAACCCAATCAGACCCTCCATTCACATCTAAGGAGTGGCAGATGTAAACCCCTACCTCCAATCCAATCCGCAAAAAAAAAAAAAAAAAGTAGCGCGGGTTCTATAGAATAGAGTGGGCTGCCATACACCCGTTCCGCTCATTGTGGTCCGCGACCGGTTACCATGTCACTTAAGTGGCCCTCGCTATTCAAAAGGGTGGGCACCCCTGCTTTAAGTTGACTACCGCATAAGTCACTTTTGTATAGAAAAGCATTCAGTCATAAACCCAGTTAAATATCTATAAACACATAAAACATTTCATATAAATAGAATAATAAAAGTCTATGTATTGTTCAGTAGGGAAGGCTAAAACTTGTGCTGTCTGTGTACCATTGGGGAAATTTGCATTCTCCTCCTGTCCCAGAGGAGCAACAGGAAGCTGGAGGAAATCTCCCAAAGTGAATGGAACTCCTATGTAAAGCCTTGCATGTAAAAAAAAAAAAAAATGCATTAGCAACTGCTTTTTATTCACAGATCTAAATGCAGCTTTATTTATTTTAATGGAGACATTTACACAGATGCTTAAAATTGCACTGCCTTTAAAGGGGTTGTAAATGTTCATTTTTTATTTTCTAAATGGGTACCTTTAAGCTAGTGCATTGTTGGTTCAATTACCTTTTCCTTCGATTTCCCTTTTAAATGTTTTTTTTCCTTTGTCTGAATTTCTCACTTCCTGTTTCTCCTCAGTAAGCTTGCCCCCATCATCAGAGCTGTTCTGGCTGGGGGTTAGTCAGCCAGAACAGCTTACTGAGGACGAACAGGAAGTGAGAAATTCAGACGAAGAAAAAAAACATTTAGAAGGGAAATCAAAAGGAAAAGGTTATTAAACCAACAATGTACTAGCTTAAAGGAACCCATTTAGAAAATAAAAAACGAACCTTTACAACCCCTTTAACCACCTCAACTGCACGGTCTATGTCTATTATACTATGGTATTTTTATGTCTTTATTTATTTTTAATTTAATGGAATTTGCCATTTTTTGTATATTTTGCACTTTTATACATTTGGTATTACTGTAATTTTTATATCTAAAACTTTAATAAAAAATAAATAAAAAAAAGAAGAACTTGTATAAAAAAATGCACTGCCTTCACATCAATAACACAGCATCCAAAAATGTGAGGACATGCGTATACCATTGAAAAAAAAAAAGTTTATGCATTAAAAATTTATCTATTTACTGATCATTATGGAGGAACTTTTGATTCTTGCCTTAATGATCAGTAAGGCCGTGTGAATAAGGACTTAGTCATCCCCTTACTACTTGCATTTCCCTCACCTTATTGCTAGATGACAATGGTCACCAGTATAAATACAGGGGTGAATCAATTAAAACTTGAAGGGTCTAACCTTCCCCACTCTAGCCAAAACTAAAAATAAAAAAAAAATAGATTTACTTTAAAATTGCTTGTACAACAAAATCCAAAATTGCACTATAAATATATATTCAACCACAAAAACTGTTTTAAAAAAATCCAAACAAGTCAATATTTACACATTTTGTATTAACCTATGGTACAAAACAATGTAATTCTGCAAATACTGTAAAACCTGGTCCTGCATTGTCATGCTACAAAGACATTATACATTATCTAAAATACATCTAAAGAAGAGTATAAAATATAAAAGAGCACATAAGGGCTTCAATAAGACATCACAAAGTAAAGGAATTTAGAGCAGTCACATTTTAGTATACTGTAGTCATCCAAGTAAACGAAAGTAGGAGGGACTGCTTTGGGATAAACGCATTTTGCGAACTAACACAATCCCTGGCTTTTGTATAAAAGTAAAGCACACAGTAACCTTTTAAAAAAACAGAAGTTCTTTTTCCAGGATACATTTTCTTTTTTAAAATGACTCCATGGTAAAAAAGGAAAACACAACATGCAGCACATGAACCCTATTGAAGTATATATATATATATATATATATATATATATATATATATATATATATATATATATATATATATATATATAGATATAGATATATATATATATACACACACATCTCAAACTGAAAACCATTGGAAGCTGCAGATTATGCATAGAGCACTAAATGCAAAACTTTAAAAGCGAACAAATAGTTATATATCAAAAGATATTAAAGTTACTTTAAAGACACCTGGCATCAAGAAAGAAAATTGCTTTATAATGTTGCAGCTTTAATACAGGGCATTGGAAACAACAATCACTTGAGATCTATCTATTTAACAGTTTAATAGCTAAAAAAAAATCTCCCTTATCACTTTCTCACAGGCTTGCACGTGCATTTCTGCAGTTTGTACTGAAAGTGGACCTTCGGTCCCAAAAAGTGTTTTTCCCTGCAACCCTCCCATCTTCTGCAAAATATTAAACTCACTTTTTTTTTAGCTTGTTAACAGTTTTGTTTCTATTTATTTTACTGAATGACATACCTGCTCCTGCAGCTTCCTAGGATATACTCATCATGTTTCCCAGGAGGCTGCAGGAACAGAAACTCACAGCGGCTGATGGATGGACTGATGATGTTAGAAGGAAAGATGGTGGCATAGGACCTAACATGCAGGGGCTGAACAGTAGATTTCAGCTAGATTTGCTGGGCAGGTGATTATCTGAATTAAGAACAATGTTGCATAACATAAAGGGAAAAAAGAAAAAGAGGGGTTTAGGTTATTTTCAGCTCACTCTGGCCTTGTGATCTCTTCTGTGTTAGCCAGTTCTGCTACAGGGGAAAAGAGTGCTTGACATTGGCTGGTTAAGCCTGGGAGTGGTGGCATCACCCACTCCTATGGCTCATCTGTTGTCGGCTCTCTCTGCAGTTGATGCTAGGTCACATGATCAGACCAGAGCAGGATGAAAATACACAAGTATATACAGCCATGGACAGTTTCTAGAATGACACAAATATTAAATTGGTTTACAAAGTCTGCTTCCTCAGTTTTCATGATGGCATTTTGCATATACTCCAGAATGTTATGAAGAGTGATCAGATGAATTGCAATTCATTTTAAAATTCCCTCTTTGCCATGGAAATGAACTTAATCCCATTTAAAAAAACAAACATTTTCACTGCATTTGTTAAGAAGGCTTCAGGGCGCCCAAAAAAGTCCAGCAAGCTGCAGGACCGTCTCATACAGTTGATTCAGCTGTGGGATCAGGGCACCGCCAGTGCAGAGCTTGCTCAGTAATGGCAGCAGACAGGTGTGAGTGCATCTGCATGCACAGTGAGGAGAAAACTTTTGGAGGATGGTCTGGTGTCAAGAAGAACAGCTAAGCCACTTCTCTCCAGAAAAAACATCAGGGACAGACTGATATTCTGCAAAAGGTACAGGGATTGGACCACTGAGGACTGGGGTAAAGTAATTTTCTTTTATGAATCCCCTTTCCGATTTTTTGGGGCATCCAGAAAAAAACCTTGTCCGGAGAAGAAAAGGTGAGCGCTACCATCAGTCCTGTGTCATGCTAACAGTAATGCATCCTGAGACAATTCATGTGTGGGGTTGCTTCTCAGCCAAGGGAGCAGGCTCACTCACAAGTCTGCCCAAGAACAAGCCAGAAGAAGAGCCATGATAAAAGAATGGTACAAAAACATCCTCCAAGAGCAACTTCACCCAACCATCCAGTTTGTTGACGAACAATGCCTTTTCCAGCATGATGGAGCACCTTGCCATAAAGCAAAAGTAAGAACTATATGGTTTGGGGAACAAAACATTTAAATGTTGGGTCCATGGCCAGGAAACTTCCCAGACCTTAATCCCATTGAGAAGTGGTTGTCAATCCTCAAAAGGTGAACTAAAAAAAAAAAAAAAAAAATTCTGACAAACTCCAAGCATTGATTATGCAAAAATGGGCTGCCATCAGACAGGTTGTGGCCCAGAAGTTGGTTGACAGTATTCCAGGGTGCATTACAGAGGTCTTGAGAAAGAAGGGTCAACACTGCAAATATTGACTCTTTGCATAAACTTAATGTAATGGTCAATAAAAGCTTTTGACACTTATGAAATGCTTGTAACTGCAGTAACATCTGACAAAAATATCTAAAAACACTGAAGCAGCAGACTGTGAAATTTAATATTTGTGCCATTCTCAAAACTTTTGGCCACAGCTGTATGTATGTATATGTACAAAGGTTAGCCAGAATAGGTGTTGGGAGGGGGAGGAAGTGTTTTTAAGATTAGTTAGGCGAAAACCTAAATTCTGTAAATTATTTTAAATTCAACAGTTTAAATTCCATATCAGGAGAAGAATGAAGGGGAAGGAATAATAGACTGTCAATGGCTCACTCATTACATCTGTGAAGGGCAGTGGTGGTCAACTTAATAAATATAAAGGGCCTCAGAGAAAGAAGGTATGTGTGGTGTAATAAACAAACCTGCAAACTGTTGTATGCTCCTGAACAAGCCAGAGGCCACACACTGAGCAATGACGGCCACATGTTGGGCACATGGGTGTAGAGAAAAACAATGGAGATAAAGATACAAATCTGATAGCGATTGTAGATTTTTCCAACGTTGCTAAAGGATAGCATTTTTATTTCTGTCTGTATTGCTGTTGGGCAGGTTACCTCACTTCCTGTCTGGTGAAAGTGTAGCCAGCAAAACATAAATATGGGAAAATCTCTCTAATGCCCCGTACACACAATCCGAAAATCGAATGACAGATTGTCAGACTTTTTCCGCTTACTAGTCGCAAGTAGAAATTAAATAGGTTACTAAACTCATGAAAATTCTCATACGACAGAAAACATTTATATAAATCGGAAGTGATGTCATATGTTGTAGTGTATTTGTATTGTATTTTCGGACGACAATTGTACTGACTAAAGGAAACTTTTCGTGCTTGTCCGATCGAATAAAAAAAAAAAAAAAATCAGACAAATTGTCATGATCGGCTCTCGAAAGTTCTGTACTAATGATCCGATTATCGTACAATCGCAGTGAAAGCGGTATTTTTTGTCCGATTTTCGGATTGTGTGTATTAGGGTGCACCGAAGTGCAGAAAACCTGATAGGGGTTCCAACCCCTCCCTAGTCTATAAGGCTACTTTCATAATGAGGCACTTTGCAGGCACGATAAAAAAGTGCCTTGAAAAAGCCTCTTCTTTCACTCCAATGCCCGAGGGCTTTCACACTAGAGCAGAGCGCTGGCAGGACGGTAAACAATATCCTGCTAGCCGCATCTTTGAGGCGCTGTAGGAGCTCCTAAAACGCCCGTGCCCATTGAAATCCATGGGCAGCACCGCCAAACCCTTTTTTGTCCGCTAGCATCCGCTAACAACCGAAATAGCGCCACAAAAACGAGGGTAAAGCGCCGCTAAAAATAGCGGCGCTTTACCACTGACGCCTCAGTGTGAAAGTAGTCTAAAAAAAATAAAAAGCTTTGGTTTGACATGCACTTTAATGTATCGAAAAAACAAACTATTTTTTTTTTGTAGTTTTTTGCATTTGAACTGCTTCATGTTGCTTTTGAATCCCTATAGACGTCTATGAGCGGAGATTGCCTCGGACATCAACAAAAGCCCAAAATTTCAGTGATGATTAAAAAAGCCTTTAACTTTATCTTTCTAGGATTAGTGTGAACTTTTCAGCAGTATCATTACCATTACTATGGTTGTCATGGTGATAGAGCTCTGCAGAAAACACACACATACTATATATATATATATATATATATATATATATATATATATATATATATATATATATATATATATATATATATATATATATATACACACACACACACACACACACATATATATATACATATACATACACATACATAAATTTTTTATTTTATTTTTAAATCGGGCGTATTGAAAACACACCTGTACTGAATGATGAAAGGGATCAGTCGAAGAATATAAAGGCAGGTAGATGCAGTGTGCTTGGTTCATCCAGTGTTTAGTGTATTTTGTAAGCATGCCACTTAAAGCGGGGGTTCACCCTAGCACTCACTGTGCTATTGTACATTGAAGATTCCGGGGAATGGGCGTTCCTATGGTGAGAGAAGGTGATTGACGGCCGGCCCTGGCACGTCACGCTTCTCCGGAAATAGCCGAAATAGGCTTGGCTCTTCACGGAGCCTGCGCATAGCCTGTGCGCAGGCGCCGTGAAGAGCCGAGACCTACTCCGGCTGTCTTCGGGGAGCGTGACGTGCCAGAGTCGGTCGTCAATCATCCTCCCTCTCCATAGGCACGCCCATTCCCCGCGGGAGTCGGAATCTTCAATGTGCAATAGCACAGTGAGTACGGGGATAAAAAAATGTAAGACCGGCATACTGTAGCTCGCGCTACGATGCCGAATGTAATGCTAGAATGATGTTAAGGAGGGTGAACCACCGCTTTAAGGCCTATTCTAGTCCTGTACGGTTTTCCAGTTACAATGGTGACTCAGCCAGGATAGATTGTAAATCTCATTCAATATGAAGGACTCAACAGCATTTGGCTTCTGAACATAAATGTTCTGAAACAAGTACCTATCCAATATATATTAACTATATATGAACTATAACTATATTACAGCAGTACCTATCCAAACCTTAAGGCCCCGTACACACGTCCGAGAAACTCGACGAGCAAAACACATCGTTTTGCTCGTCAAGTTCTTTGTGAAGCCGCCGAGGATCTCGGCGAGCCAAGTTTCCCCATTGACTAATGAGGAAATAGAGAACATGTTCTCTATTTGGCTTGACGAGTTCCTCATCAGTTTCCTCGGCCAAAAGTGTACACACGACCGGTTTCCTCGGCAGAATACGGCTCCCATCGAGTTTCTGGCTGAATTCTGCCGAGAAACTCGGTCGTGTGTACGGGGCCTCAGTGTTTTGGGTGGGCTGATCATTTAAGTAGACGAATACATGGATTGACGCGATTCTTGCAGTTAAAGTATGTTAAAGAAAAAAACAAAAACATTCAGTATATATAAAATACATTAAACATTTGATATAAATGGATTAATATTTTTTACATCAAAATTGTAACTTCTGCGACCACAAAAACTACAAAAAAATATAGTAAAAATACCTTTAACAAGTCAATAATAGATTTCAAACTTTTGCATAACTATATAGTACAAAATAATACAATTGTTAAAACCTTTTCCTGCATAGTCATGCTACAAAGATAGAATTTATTCAGTAACAAGAAAAACTCCAATGTTTTGAGTAATTTGCAATATCACCATAACTAACACCAGTCTTCTTGAACCTCCAGTCTTTACAGAGGTCTTAAGCAAAAGCATGGGGCTTATAAATATGGAGACAGAGCTGAGGTAGAGCAGGCTTAATTGATGTGGAACATACAGCTTAGTGGTAGAACTCTTTCCATATAGGCCAAAACCATCATCCTCCTTCCATATGGTATATCTAAGGCCATTTATGTTTCATTTGATTAGAGCACGGAATGGTTACAACCCTGTCTTTTTTTGCCACCTGTGTCCCATTGGAGGAGATTTCCTTTCACTTATTGTCCTGTAGAGACAACAGGAACCAAGAGGAAAATCTCTTGTGTGTTATAATTTCCCTCTCAGATGGTTGTTACTGGAACAAGTGTCACCACTGGAAGACTTCCCCCATTACTTCTCTGTTCAGGAGAGAACTCAACATTTTGGATTTCCTCTCAGGTTCAATCTGTGCGATCGTAAACATCAATATAGAGAATCTCACAAGGACACAGCTAGCATTTAAAACCTGACATGGGTTCTAACCATTCTCTACTACATTTTTGAAAATACCTTTAGAGAAACTAAGTTCATACTAACGGCAGTGACCAAAAGCAGAGTGCAATACCCAAAAACAACCAATCAGATTAAAATTGTTACTTCAGTCACACCAGTAATAGGTAAACCCGATTGGATGTTATGAGATGGTGCTTTTCATATTAATCTTCATCCTATTAAATAACCATGCTTGGCTAATGACCAAAGTTACGGATTATAGGAAAGTCAATAAACAACAGCTATGACATGCAGATGGAAGCTTTCAAGGAAAACGATATACGGTACTTCCACCAATGTGAGTACTTATAGGGAAAGCTTCAACACACAAAAAAACACATTAGGCCCCCAAACAGTCATATAAATGAATGTTGTATTAACAAAATCAAGTGAGCACTGGGATACTGTTACTCAGTAAGAAATAAAAACACATCAACCTATCAACTCTATGTTTGAATAATATAACCCAGCAGATACTCTATTACAGCCTTTATACTGTCCCTTTAATCTCCATGTCTTAGACCAATTCACTTTTAAAAACAAAAACAAAATTGTCAGGTGATGCAATTCACCTCACTCATATGCACTTTACCTGCTATGCCCCTTTCTGCATTCATTTTGTGAAAACTGTTATTTCCCTTCTGGCATTCAATATGTGAAAACACTGGCATCAACCATTAGTCACTGTGGTTTAAACAGTAACTGAAGAGACTTAAAGGGTTCCGCCACAAACTTTTTGGGCAACAGGATTGATATAAGGTTTCTTCCATGTTGGTTACCAGTTCTGCATTTCACCCCCTTTACCAGTCAGTCTACACGGAGTGGTTTGGAATCAAATTGATTCGGAGAACTCACAAAACACTCAAAATAACTAACTCTAAATCTGCCATCGGTTACGTTCTGAAGGCCAAAATGTTGCAAAACTGCAGCATTGTAGTATAAAATGGCAAAGCCTAGAGCAGTGATGGTGAACCTTGGCACCCCAGATGTTTTGGAACTACATTTCACATGATGCTTAACTACACTGCAGAGTACAGGAGCATCATGGGAAATGTAGTTCCAAAACATCTGGGGTGCCAAGGGTCGCCATCGCTAGCCTAGAGCAAATGACAAGGGGATTCTGGACCTGCCTTTTAGTTACGCAAAGCTACAGGTTTTCATTATACATCATTATGACTTTCTAGACACTAGCATCCTAACAACCAATAATATCATCAGTTGATAAGGAGGATGTCTGTTGCCTACACAGCATCCATGTTTGACCCTTCTGTTCCCCCTCAGCATTGGGGTCCTTTTTGCTTTGAAAGAATAAATCACCTCCAACGTTGGTTGTCCTACGTGTGGATGTTGCTGCATTGTGTAAAACTATTAAAACATTTTAGAATGGGGTGCTTTGAGACTGCCCATAAGTTTAAAGGGTGCCTTGACTGCAAAAGGTTGGGAAACACCGATTTTAGAGGGTAACCCTAAAATCTAAAGGCAAAAGCAAAAATGTTATTGTGCTTTACCAGTTCTTACGTGTGATGGCTATATTTATTTTTCCTTCAGGCTTTTATCCCCCCTTTATTTTCACCTGGTGATCTGACCAGTACGTCCATTATTTTAAAGCTTCCTTTAACAGGCCAATATTGTCAAGACCTTTACCACTGAAAGGGGTGCATAAAATGGTCAGATTTTAGGAGTTCATGTTAAATTTGCTAGTCAAGTTTAAAAAAAAAAAAAAAAAAAAAAGTGTATCAAATTCTACCCTCTCTCCAGATTGGCAATGCTGCTGTCCATGCGTCTCTCCACTGCTTCTCCATACAGTGAAGCCACACTAAGACAGGAAGTGTGTGACTGGCTAGATAACCGGGTAAAAACAAAAGGAAATAAAAGTTTAATAAAAAATAAACACAAATGCTGCCATCACATTTAGGCATTGGTAACCCAAGATATATTACATTTATGCTTTTGGATTTAGATACACTTTAAATTGAGGAAACTCAGATTACATCTGTTAATGGAAAATACTTCTCAAGTCATTTACATATGAGTATAGAAAAGTAACATTATTTGATTGTGTGGAGAAAGACTTTAAGTAATTTCCAGTATCTGGAGCGCAAGCCCTGAAGAGGCAAGAATTAGGAGAGATAGCATTCCCTATGCTTTAAAGTATATCTAAAGCCAAAACTTTTTTATATTTCATAGCGTATAAAATGGTTAACCTCCCACCCCACTTCTCTTTTGGGGGAGATTTCTCTTTACTTCCTATCCTGAATATAAAAAGGGGAGCTAGAGGAAGTCTCTCTCTTAGATAGTTGTCACCTTAACTGCTTTTCCAATTTTGGTGGTAGCCAAAAAATGTTTGATTGTCCCATCATTTTCTGACAATGCTCACCAGGACATGAGAGTAAATCTTCTCAGTGGGGACAAACAGTAGTAAAAAATAATAATAATTAAAAAAAAAACTGTGGTTTTTGACACTCTCACACACTAAACAGTTTAGGCTTTGGGTTCACTTTAAGACAACGATGTCTGATACAAGTTACTCATTTAGCCTTGTGAGATTAATAGGTAATTAGCATTATGCAATGCCAGCAGATTACTGAATGGTTACAATAAGCTGCTGATACATATTGTCAGGTCTTTAGCAAATAACCATCCTCCATGTAATGACCTGTGGGTCCTTGCAAGCAAGAAAAACACTACATAGCATTTGCAATACTGAGAAGATGCAGAAAACCTTCTACTTTACATTATCCAGTCATCTTCATTAGACAAACTCGTAGAGGATCATTGAATGCAACTAACGCATAGCACACAAGTCACAGATACACTTCAGTTAATCAGGATTTGTGAACTGAATGGGTACCTATGTGTAAATGGCAATGCGTTCTGCGTAGGTTCAGCCCTTGGTTCAAAATTTTGCATCACTTCTGGGGGTGTTCTTTCATCATCTGTCCCATTGATGCTTTCTGGCGTTAAAGGAGACTGGATATCCCCTCCAGTGGACTCCTTAAATGAAATACAAAAAAATTACTGCTAGAAAAAGGCATTGATTAGACTCTATACAATCAATGTAATCTAAGCTTAAAATAGAAACCAAAGTATGTAAATCTATTCATATAAGAAAATATGTTAAACAGTTCGCAATAGGGCATTCGAGAAAATTTACTGAAGATCAGCTTAAGTTAACAGATATGAATATGATTTACTAATTCCTCTAATTAGAGGACTTTTACCCTCTGTATGGAAGCTGTGGTCTCTCTGCAGAGTTCTGACACACTCCCTTCTAAGTGCAAGGGCTCTCCGATCAGCAGGGAGCAGGAGTGTTGTCGATTATAGAGCTATACAGCATGAGCAGAAAAGTCTGTCTCCTGCCAACATGCTTTAGAGATCACACTGCAATCTGTGTTGAGACTTCTTTCTTCAGAGGTCCAATACGCCTCCTGCTAAGTCCAACCTGGACTTAGCAGGAGGCGTATTGGACCTCTAAAGAAAGAAGTCTCAACACAGATTGCAGTGTGATCTCTGAAGCATGTTGGCAGGAGACAGACTTTTCTGCTCATGCTGTGGCCACTTTCTAAAGAAATGAACGGTAAGACATTGAACACCTTTTGTTTTTATACACCTGGAATGTATTTAGGGCGTTTAAACTAAAAGTTCAATCTAGGCTTTAGGATTCTTAAAGTAAATCTAACCCCCCCAAGCATGGTACACACTACCAGTTTGTTTTAGTTTAACCCAGCGGGTTAAACTAAAAACAGCTCAGGTTGGAGCCAATGTACTAACAATCCGATGTTCGTACAGCAATCTCCCCTGCTGTGCTTTTTCATTTTAGTGCTGATCTTTCCAAGTAAATTTCACCTACATCTTGTCAACAACCACTTGCTTTGGCATCCACCGCATTGGTCTGAAACAGATTCCCGATAGTGACAACAATGGACCATGTCTGTGTAATGTGTTATGCCGCGTACACACAACCGTTTTTCGGGTTGTAAAAAATGACTTTTTTTAATGTCATTAAAATCGATCGTGTGGGGACTCCAGAGCATTTTTCATGATGTAAAAAATGGCTATTAAAAAAATTTAGAACTCATTTTTCACAACGTTTTTAATGTCGTAAAAAATGGTCGTGTGTGGGCTTTAACGACGTGAAAAAACCTGCGCATGCTCAGAAGCAAGTTATGAGACGGGAGTGCTCGTTCTGGTAAAACTAGCATTCGTAATGGAGTAAGCACATTCATCACGCTGTAATAGACTGAAAAGCGCGAATCGTCTTTTACTAACACAAAATCAGCCCAAAGGGTGACGCCATCCGAATGGAACCTCCCTTTTATAGTGCGGTCGTATGTGTTGTACGTCACCGCGCTTTGCTAGAGCATTTTTTTTCACGATCGTGTGTAGGCAAGGCCGTTTTAACGATCGGGTTGAAAAAAACGTGTTTTTTTCTAGACCCTTAAAAATTTCATTTTTTACAACCCGAAAAACGGTCGCGTGTACGCGGCATTAGTATGGGAAATTGTAGTCTCAATCAAAGATGTTTGTAACAAAGTCTTGTTGGGAGACAGTGGTCACCCCATAACAATAAATGCCAGAACAAGGACCTCCATGGCAGGATTACCAGGCTTTAATGAAAGCTGCATTAAAAAAAAAAAAAAAATAGAGAAGAAATAAAAGAGAAGATAAACAAATAAGAAAATGGATAGAGAAAATTTATAAAAATGCAGCTTTTTGAATTGCACTTACATGTTAAAGCATATATGAGATTTTATCAATTTGGTTGATCTCTGCTTTGACCTGTCCCAAACGTGAAGAATCCTAGTTACAGGTTACCTTCGGTGAAAACTACCCGTCAAAACAATCAGTAGATCCAGAAACCAGATTCTATTTACGGTAATTTATGCAAATATCCACTCCACTGTAAAGAAAAAGGCAAGATTGTCCCCCATCCCCCAGTGCCCCCCATTGGTACTTTAATGTGATAGATTGCCTCACTTGTCATTAGGGAAATGAAGAAAGTGAGTGAGAACGGTGACAACTTTTACAGGAAGAAATGGAGGATTGAATATATTACTGACAACCATAAAATCACAAATCTACTGATGCTGATCATTTTTCAATGTAGTTTTCACTAAATGTAAACTTTGCGTATTGTATCGTTTTATTGCATGCTCAATTGAAACTACATAGGATTTCTTCAAATCAGAACTCTAGTTGAAAAAAAATTGCAATCCAGGAATGTTGAAAAATATAAAAAAGAAGCTCTTCCTGCAATACACACCTTTTCTCCAGGGCTTTCGTCATTTGCCATTGGTCCACTTTCAGGTTGAAAGGCGGCCAGCTTGTAAGCCCAGGGTGGTCATTGATATGGGGATGCATCACCATGTTGGCCTTGGCCTGGGCTCACAATACAATACCACAGAGATAAGTGTTATGGTCCAATGTTACCACCTCCTTCTGCGATATTAAAGACCATGCACTGGTGTTGTAGTAAGAGGACGCAAGGCTGTCATAGGAATGCACAGAAGAATGTACAGTTTAAGGGGGTTGTAAAGGTTTGTTTTTCTATTTTCTAAATAGGTTCCTTTAAGCTAGTGCATTGTTGGTTCACTTACCTTTTCCTTTGATTTCCCTTCTAAATGTTTTTTTTTTCTTTGTCTGAATTTCTCACTTCCTGTTCCTCCTCAGTAAGCTTGCCCCCATCATCAGAGCCGTTCTGGCTGGGGGTTAATCAGCCAGAACAGCTTATTGAGGAGGAACAGGAAAAGGAGAAATTCACACAAAGAAAACAAAGAAAAAAACATTTAGAAGGGAAATCGAAGGAAAAGGTAAGTTAACCAACAATGCACTAACTTAGAAAATAAAAACGAACCTTTACAACCCCTTTTAAGTTAGTTTTAATTATGTACAAGAGGTTTTTTTTTTATGTGAGGGAGAGAATATCCACTTCAATTACAGGGGCAATAATCAAACTATTACAGTTTATGAATGTGGATTTTAAGATATTAATAGTATTCTTTTTTTTCAGAGGTAAGTTTTTAGGGGAAAAAAACCCATTAAGCAACTCTGAATACAACTAGAAGTCTGCATTATACAGTACACAGCCACATTTTCATGGAATACTGGGATGGATTAAAGCAGATCCTCTTTGACATTTAAGAAATTATTACAACTGGGGCACAAAAAAAATGATTATCTACTTGAGATTACATAGATCATATTATCTAAATCATATTCACACATACCCAGCTTGTAAAAAAAAAAAAAAAGTTTTAAACCTCAAAAAAAAGCAAAATTCTGAGTTAATTTTTTTCATTATTGTCCAACCCTTATACAATATAAGTACTGACAGTTTACATGTGCATAGATATTACAATTATGGATATATATACATATACATACATACATACACACATATATATATATATATATATATATATATATATATATATATATATATAAAAATGCTGCCTCATCATTGAAAGATTTACTTACCAAGATGAGTAACTAATCTAGAATTATGTACTGTTAAAAAAAAAAAAGGTGGCATGTCTACTATAAGTCTTTTAAATAGTGTAACTGGCAGATTACATTATTTAAATTGTACATGGCCAGCATTTTAGAGCTTAATCAGCATTGTGCCTGCAGAATGAGAGATGTCTTCTATCCTGAGATGAAAAAAGAAAAAAATTTATATATTTATTTATATATATATATATATATATAAATATATATTTATTTATATATATATATATATATATATATATATATATATATATATATATATATATATATATATAAATATATATATATATATATATATATATATATATTTATTTATTTATTTATTTATATATATATATATATATATATATATATATATATATATATATATATATATATATATATATATATATATATATATATATATATATATATATATATATATATATATATATATATATATATATATATATATATATATATATATATATATATATATATATATATATATATGAGAGAGATTTTTAATACAGCTTACCTGTAAAATCTTTTTCTTGGAGTACATCACGGGACACAGAGCGGCATATTCATTACTATATGGGTTATATGGAGTACCTTCAGGTGATGGACACTGGCAATCTAAAACAGGAAGTCCCCTCCCTATATAACCCCCTCCCATAGGAGGAGTACCTCAGTTTTGTAGCAAGCAGTATGCCTCCCAAAATGGTCCCCAAAAGAGGGGTGGGAGCTCTGTGTCCCGTGATGTACTCCAAGAAAAAGATTTTACAGGTAAGCTGTATTAAAAATCTCTTTTTCTTTATCGTACATCACGGGACACAGAGCGGCATATTCATTACTATATGGGATGTCCCAAAGCAATGCTTACAATGAGGGGAGGGAGAACATCTTCCCAAGACAAAAGGATTTAATTTAGAGATATACTCAAATCATAATAAATCCAACTTAGTTGAGAAAAATAATTTTTTAATTTAACTCAAAAGGGAGCCCCCGGAATCCGAGGGTCTCAAACTGCAGCCTGCAGCACTGCCTGCCCAAAGGCTGTATCAGTATTCCTTCTTACGTCCAACTGGTAGAATCTTGTAAACGTGTGGACAGAAGACCAGGTTGCCGCCTTGCAAACTTGAGCCATAGAGATCTGGTGGTGTGCTGCCCAGGAGGCGCCCATGGCCCTAGTAGAATGAGCCTTTAATGATAACGGAGGAGGCAACCCTTTCAAGCCGTAGGCCTGAGTGATTAACTGTTTAATCCACCTCGAGATGGTGGACTTTGCAGCTGCCTGCCCCTTCTTGGGCCCATCCGGTAAAATGAACAACACATCTGTTTTCCGAATGTTCTCTGTAGCTTTAAGATAGGCCTTCATGGCCCTAACAATATCCAAGGTATGGAGCAACCCTTCCTTTCTGGAAGTAGGTTTAGGAAAGAAGGATGGTAATACCAAATCCTGGTTTAGATGAAAACTGGATATAACCTTTGGTAGGAAGGAAGGATGAGGGCGGAGAACGACCTTGTCCTTATGAAAAATAAGATATGGTTCCTTACAGGATAAGGCTGCCAGTTCCGATACTCTTCTGGCGGAAACCATGGCAACCAAAAATACTAACTTCCTTGTCAGTAAAACCAAAGGAATTTCAGCCAACGGCTCAAAAGGTTGTTTCTGTAAACTTGACAGAACAAGATTTAAATCCCACGGACAAAGTGGGGATTTAACTGGAGGATTAATACGTAAGACCCCTTGAATGAAGGTCTTAACTAGCGAGTGGGTGGCCAGCGGCCGCTGAAACCACACTGACAAAGCTGAAATCTGTCCTTTGATTGTGCTTAATGCCAGTCCTTTATCCACTCCTAGCTGGAGAAAACTTAATACTCTATCGATGGTAAATTTGCGAGAAAGCCACCGCTTGGACTCACACCAGCCTACATAGGCCTTCCAGACCCTGTAATAAATCACCCTAGAGACCGGTTTCCTGGCTCTGATTAGGGTAGAGATTACCTTCTGAGACAGACCTCTACCCCTGAGAATCAGGGATTCAGCTTCCAGGCCATCAAATTTAGATGCCGTAAGGCAGGGTGGAGGATCGGACCTTGCGATAGTAGGTCTGGCCGTAGAGGAAGAGTCCAAGGGTCTCCCACTACCATCTTCAGGATTAGTGAATACCATGCCCTTCTGGGCCATGCTGGAGCTACCAGGATAACTGGTATGTGCTCCACCCTGATCCTGCGCAGCAGGCGGGGTAGTAACTGGAGCGGGGGAAATGCATAAAGAAGTTTGAACTGATACCAAGGGCAAACCAGCGCATCGGTTCCGCAGGCCATCGGATCCCTTGAGCGGGATATGAACCTGTCTAGCTTCTTGTTGAGTCTCGATGCCATGACATCCACGTCCGGCACTCCCCATCTTTGGCAGAGTGTCTGAAAGACCTGTGGATGTAGAGACCATTCCCCCGACAACAGAGTCTGGCGACTTAAGAAGTCCGCCTGAAGGTTGTCCACTCCTGGAATGAATATTGCCGATATGCAGGGCACATGAGCCTCTGCCCACAGGAGAATCAAGCTCACCTCTCTCTGAGCGGCTTGACTCTTGGTTCCCCCTTGGCGATTTATGTATGCCACGGCCGTGGCATTGTCTGATTGAAATCTCACCGGGAACCCCTGCAACGTCCAAGCCCTGAGGGCTAGTCGAGCAGCTCTGAGCTCCAAGATGTTGATGGGCAACTGCTTCTCTGGCTTTGCCCAAGTACCCTGGTGAGTGCAACCATCCAAAATTGCTCCCCAGCCCGTCAGGCTGGCGTCTGTGGTTACTATCTTCCAAGCCACTGGGCTGAAAGACTTCCCCTTCACTAGATTCTGAGGGTCTAACCACCAACAGAGACTTTGTCGGACTCTTGATGAGAGCGGCAAAGGGATATCCAAGGCCTGTGGCCTCCTGCTCCATGCTGACAGGATGGCTGCCTGCAGGATGCGAGTGTGGCTCTGGGCGTACGGTACCGCCTCGAATGTGGCCACCATCTTGCCTAGTAACCGCATACATAGGCGAACAGTTGGTTCTCTCTTGCTTAGAACCAATAGGATTAACTCTTTGATGGCTTTGACCTTTGTCAGAGGTAGAAACACCCTTTGTTGTTCTGTGTCTAACCTCATGCCGAGATATTCCAACTGCCTTGTGGGCTGGAATGCTGACTTTTCTCGATTTAGGACCCAGCCGAACCTCTCGAGGTACTGGACCGTGAGGGCCACTGCTCGTTCCAGGCCAGGAGACGAGTGATCTATGACTAGGAGGTCGTCCAGGTACGCTAGGATCATGACCCCTTGGATCCTTAGCTTGGCTAGGATTGGGGCTAGGACCTTCGTGAACACTCGGGGGGCCGTAGCCAACCCAAAAGGAAGCGCCACAAATTGGTAATGACGCAAAGCCACCATAAAGCGTAGAAATCTTTGATGTGGCTGATAAATTGGAACATGAAGGTAGGCATCCTTTATGTCTATGGATGCCATGAAGTCGTCCTTCTGGAGTGTGGCAGCTGCTGACCGCACGGATTCCATCCGAAATGAGCGGACCTTTAGGTATGCATTTACCATCTTTAAGTCCAAAATTGGCCTGACATCGCCGTTGGGCTTTGGGATGATAAATAGGTTGGAGTAGAAACCCAGCCCTTGTTCTTGGACTGGTACCTCTACTATTACCTCCTGGGAGAGTAGAAGATTCAATGCCGCCATTAATGCGGCTCCCTTCCCCGGATCGTTTGGTACCCTTGACTCCTGGAAATGAGGAGGAGGAAACTTTAGGAAGTCTAGTTTGTAGCCCGTAGCCACGGAAGACCGTACCCATCTGTCGGGAATGCTGGCCTCCCAAACCTCTGAAAAGAGACGCAGCCTTCCCCCCACCCTCGTGGGTGGGGGCGCCCTATCATAAGGCCGGCTTGGGGGCTGGTTTTGCTGGTTTGCGAAACCACTGCTTCTTGCCTCCAGCGGCCTGTCCCTGCGATTTGTTGTTAAAGTTAAAGTTTGATCTTGCAGGAGGCCGTCGATACTGTTTGGTATTAGAGGGCCCCTGCCCAGGGGAGTACTGTCGTTTAAACGCAGGTCCTCGAAACTTTTTCTTGGTTGGCAAAAGAGTACTTTTGCCGCTTGAAATGGTCTGAATGTATTTATCCAGGTCTTCTCCGAAGAGTCCTTCTCCATGGAAGGGGAACCCTACCAGGAGCTTCTTGCATGGGGGCTCTGCCTCCCAGCTCTTTAACCATAAGAGTCTTCTCATATGGATAAGGGATAACGATAAACGTGACGCTTGCTGGATAGAATCCTTAATTGCGTCTACCGTAAAGCGTATGGCCCTAGGGACATCCGAAAATTCTTCTGCCTGCTGGGCAGGAATAAGTTTAAGCATCTGCTTAGTTTGATCCGATAATGCTTGTGCAACCCCAATCGCAGCCACAGCTGGCTGCACTACTGCCCCTGCAGTGGTGAAGGAGTCTTTTAGTAGCGTTTCTAAGCGTTTATCAACCGGATCCTTGAACACCTGTATGTTTTCTACAGGGCATGTTAAAGATTTGTTAACACATGAGATGGCTGCGTCCACCGCCGGGGTTGCCCATCTCTTGGAAAATTTATTTTCCATAGGATATAAGGCAGAGAATCTTTTAGGTGGTAAAAAGATTCTATCTGGCTTGGTCCAATCTTGGAACATAACTTCCTCTAGTAGAGGATGGATCGGAAAAACTGCGTTGTTTTGAGGCGTTTAGTGAGCCCAAAGCTGAAACCGTCGATACTTGGAGATCTGGTACTGGCAAGTTAAATGCTCTATGGACCAAGTCCGTTAAGGCTTGAACCCACCAGCTCTCCCCTTGGGAGGCTGCCCCAGACTCCTCCGTATCCGGGTCCTCGATCCCCGAACCTGCTTGGTCCTTGTCCAAGAGGTCGTCCAATTCCCCTGCGGAAAGGACCTCCTCCTCTGAGGGTCCACGCTCGGGCGACGGAGATCTATTCCGTTTTCTGCCCCGCATAGCCTTGGCTATCATTTTTTCCATTCTCTTTTCCATCTCTTTTAAAGAGGTGGATAGTACCTCGTCCGTGACCACCCTAGGGTTGGACTGACCCGTGCCAGCCCCAGCCCCAGATCCCGATGGTCCCACCAAGGCTCCCTCTCGGGAAAGCAGCGGCATAGCTTTGTCCGAGACCTCAGACTCTCTGGGGGAATCCCCACCTCTTGTACCCTCTGAACCAGATGCCATGGTACAATACCGAGGTACGCCCGCTAACTTAACGGTGTTTGGAATTTATAAATAAATTATTAACCAAAAACCCTTTGGGGGATAAAAAATGCCTTCTCTCCTTTTAATGGTTCTCTTTTTTTTTTTATTTTTTTTTTATTTTTTTAAACCAAAGAGAGAAAAAACATTCTGTCCCCCTTAGTAGTATTGCCAAAGAAAAAACTGCTGAGAAAAAAAAAAAAAGAACAGCCTATTTCTAGGCTTCAGTACAGTCTTATCAAGGCTGTAGTATTCTTTTTGGCCACTGTGTGTCCTCGGCGCCCCGTGCTGCCGCTCTGGTCTCTTCCTCTCTCAGTTCCAGCATACACTGAGCTGGGAACGAATGGAAGGGCCGCCCCTTCCTTAAACATACTGGCCCGCCCTTCCCCCCTCAGCTAACGGCGCGAAATTGCGCCCATATCACGGGGACGCGCGCCCGCCGACGGGGGTGGGGTGGGGGGAAGGGAGCCACACGAGGAGGCCAGCGTTTGCCTGTCATCCAGGCTAGGAGGAAGAAACCTATGCAGCAATCGCCTGGAGGCTTGCAGGTAAGCAGAGCTCTCTTACACACACACACACAGCCTCTCAATGCTTTCAATACTACCAGGGAGGTCACCTTTTATGGGGAAATAACACATAGAGCCATCCTATTTTAAGACATGTGACTCACTTTGCCCGATGCAGCGCATAACTTTAGGCATGTCCCCCTGTGACCCCCCCAGAAAAACCTGCTGCGAACCAAGTTCCGCAAGTTTTCCCCTCACTTACCTGCTCCATGCCGCAGGACTTTGCACAGCAAGAGGCCCAATCTTCCCCCATCTCCGTGGGGCATTGACCTTCAGGCCCTGGGTTCCTATGAAGGATCCACTGTCCTGGGCCCATATAGCACTCTGGCAACAGAAACATTAGGCCCCCAAAGGTTTCCAAGTTCTGGGCCCAGGGTCCAGCTCTCTAAAAAGAAAGCATTATGGGCTATACCCCATTGGTTTGGGGTCCGGTTACTGACCACTTTAGCGCTGAGGCCTTTGGACAGAACCGGTTAGCCCACCTTAATCCCAAGGATGTGGAGGCAAGCTAATCCATGACCAACACCTAAGACACTGGCGTAAAAACTGAGGTACTCCTCCTATGGGAGGGGGTTATATAGGGAGGGGACTTCCTGTTTGAGATTGCCAGTGTCCATCACCTGAAGGTACTCCATATAACCCATACAGTAATGAATATGCCGCTCTGTGTCCCGTGATGTACGATAAAGATATATATATATATTTACAAAATGCAATATATGTATATACACATACACTCATATAATATATATGTATACACACACATATACACACTGACACCAATATTGGGGCTTAATAATGCTTCCACTGACACCAATATTGGGGCTTAATAGTGCGCCCACTGACACCAATACTGGGGCTTAATAGTGATTCCACTGACACCAATACTGGGGCTTAATAGTGCGTCCACTGACACCAATACTGGGGCTCAATAGTGCTTCCACTGACACCAATACTGGGGCTTAATAGTGCGTCCACTGACACCAATACTGGGGCTTAATAGTGCGTCCACTGACACCAATACTGGGGCTTAATAGTGCGTCCACTGACACCAATACTGGGGCTCAATAGTGCTTCCACTGACACCAATACTGGGGCTTAATAGTGCGTCCACTGACACCAATACTGGGGCTTAATAGTTTGTCCACTGACACCAATACTGGGGCTTAATAGTGCGTCCACTGACACCAATACTGGGGCTTAATAGTGCGTCCACTGACACCAATACTGGGGCTTAATAATGCGTCCACTGACACCAATACTGGGGCTTAATAATGCTTCCACTGACACCAATACTGGGGCTTAATAGTGCATCCACTGACACCAATATTGGGGCTTAATAATGCTTCCACTGACACCAATACTGGGGCTTAATAGTGCATCCACTGACACCAAACTGGGGCTTAATAGTGCGTCCACTGACACCAATACTGGGGCTTAATAATGCTTCCACTGACACCAATACTGGGGCTTAATAGTGCATCCACTGACACCAATACTGGGGCTTAACAGTACATCCACTGACACCAAACTGGGGCTGAAATCGTTTGTCCACTGACACCAATACTGGGGCTTAATAGTGTGTCCACTGACACCAAACTGGGGCTGAAATCGTGTGTCCACTGACACCAATACTGGGGCTTAATAGTGTGTCCACCGACACCAATACTTGGGCTTAATAGTGTGTCCACTGACACCAATACTTGGGCTTAATAGTGTGTCCACTGACACCAATACTTGGGCTTAATAGTGTGTCCACTGACACCAATACTTGGGCTTAATAGTGCATCCACTGACACCAATACTGGGGCTTAGTGCGTCCACTGACACCAATACTGGGGCTCTGAAGCAATACCTGAGGAAGAAAGGAAAAAACTCTTGAAAGCTTGTCTTTTAAGTGTTAGGTTAGTACAATAAAAGGGTATAATATGAAGGGAAAAACTTATTGGTTAAACCCAAAAAGTGCTTTTTTTCTAGTAATACTTTTCTTTTATGCTGCCTTTTCAAAATGACAAAAGCAATGATAAGGATTTAAAAAGGTTGGAAGAAATGTATTTTTTAGTTAAAAAAAAAAAAAAAAAAACTCAGACCTGTGAAGCTAGGTTCAGAGATTTAAGCACCATATCCTCAAGAGATTGAAGAATCCAGTGAATGCTTTAATCTGCCAGTATCCATTTAAAATGGAGATATCCAGACTCATCTATAAATGAGGTCACACTTATCTGAAATATTGTGTCTGGTAGTACATTTAATGAAGAGCAACCTATAGAAGCACTGAATAAAATCTAAAAATAAAATCAAACAATAACACCAGATTATACATTCTCCATTGTGTCACCTTGCAAACAGCTACTTTGACGGAATAAATCAGTAAGCCTTAAATAATAAAGCTGTGGGCTCCATTTCAGTAATTAATGTAAGTGCCAAGCATGAATAAAATGTTCAGCTTAAACAAGGGGACTAAAATAAATGGAACCAACATCTAAACAAATTAGAATTGAGTCAGCAGGCTCTCAATCTCCTCCACCTATCGGTGGCTAAGCCATTGCCAGCTGCGATTAAAGCTCTGCCTAGCCAATTTGGACACCTGTGTACTAGAAACTGGATTACAATCAAGTTCTTATTCTACTGGAAATGGGCAGATGTCATGTGTAAATGGACTTCAGTCAAATTAACTAGACAGGAGAGAGGACAAGAAAAATGTCTCAAGCCTCGTACACACGACCGGTTTTCCCGTAGGGTAGGTTCTCGGGTTTTCCCCTCAGTTTCCCGGTGGTCAGCCGGGAAACCCGTACGTGTGTACGAGGCTTAAGTTAGTAATCAAATGTTGAGTTACAGAAAAACACCCAAAAATGATGTTAAGACCAATCTGTCTTGAGACATGGATCGTGGGTACTCTTTTAAGGCCTTGGAGTCCTCTTTCACTTTCATTTCATTTTTCTTTTCTGATTTGTAAAGCACCCCCAAGAAGAGACAGATTTCTATGCCTTGAATTCTGCACCCACCACTGTTTGGTGGTGCCCTGTCAAAATGTAGCATTAACTAAATAACATCTGGTCAAATGGTGTAAAGCAGACAGGTGCTAATAAAACACTGAGTGGACTTTCATGCTGTCGTCTTTGTTTACCTGCATTTGATGCAACATATCAAAAAATGGATAAAAGAACTTAGGAGCTACCGGAAATAATCACTTTAGATATTTTTATATATTATGCAATAATTTCTTAGCTGCTGATACTGTTCATATTCCCATATATATGTGCTAAACAGGATGGTGTAGGCAGTAGTAGCTCTTCTAGGACGAGCAGCTGCAGATAAACTAACGGACGTACGCCTCATTCAGGTTATATACAGATCTATTTGAGTGGTGCGCTATAAGCACCTTTGATTAGGGTTGCCACCTTTTCTTCAAGCCAGACCCGAACACTTTAACAGCCTGGGACACTTTTGGGTGTCCCGAGGAGGGTAGAGCAAAATATGGTTGTGGCCAAATTTCTCTTGGTGACATCACCCTGTTCCCCAGTGATGCCAAACCTGCCCCCCCCCCCCCCTAGACAGCTGCCTGAAGCTCCCGAACAGCAACAGATTTGTGCGTGACTATCTTGGTTACTTGGGGAGCCAAAGCCCAGTCTGAATAATGTGTCTAGGTTTCAGTACGCCTGAAACCCGGATATATGATTCAAAACACGGATGAATACCAGACAGGTGGCAACCCTACCTTCGATGTGTGAGTACCCCGATTAAATATTTTAAATAAATATGGTTTTTAAAACCATAAAGCACCATGTAGCTTGTCTTTTATATATGCACCAAGGATATACCCATAGAACAGCTCAGGAACCTCCAGAGTCCATACAGAGCTCAGGGCTGTTTGACCCAACTTAACTGTGCAGCCACACACCCTGAGGTGAGGATAATCACAGGGGGGGAGGCATGAGAGTGTTGGCACGTTGGATAAGTTTGGGGCATCATCACAAGGATCCATTTAAACTGAGAAAGAATCCTTAAGGAGATCGATTGATGGACTTATGTTATTGAGCACTTTAGTGCACGTATGGGATAGAATATATTTATTAATTAGGTTTTTAATTGTGTACTTATATGTATTGCATATGTCGTTAGCACATTAGCACTTTATGTATGGAACAGAATCATATTACACTATACACTTGGTCAGTTAACATTGAGCACTTAATATGTATTTTTGCACAGATTCACAGGAAGTATTTTATTGCAGAATATAGCGCGGCACATTGGTTTTATTAATTATTTCATATAACATATGTTGTATTTTATACAGGTATTGAAGCCTGCAAAAAAAAAAAAAAAGACAAAAGAGGTGCCAAGGCATTACCTGTGAAGGCGTACTAGTAAGTTCCATTTTTTCTTGGGATTTCTCCTTTGCTAATCGAGCAGCTTCTTTAAATTCCTGAAATTTTTCTGCAAACTGCATTAAGAAAAAATATATAGTGAATATCCAACAAGTAATTGTGC
Source organism: Rana temporaria (assembly GCF_905171775.1). Lineage (NCBI taxonomy): Eukaryota > Metazoa > Chordata > Amphibia > Anura > Ranidae > Rana > Rana temporaria. The sequence goes on along the minus strand of NC_053489.1, from coordinate 94,290,725 downwards.
AGAAGCAGAAGGGAATTATTACATTGCCACAGCATAGACAAAAATAAATTATGTTCTGTATATATACTATATTGTCAAAAGTGTTGGGACGCCTACCTTTACAAGAACCTAAATGGCATCCCAGCCTTAGTCCATAGGGTTCAATATTGAGTTGGCCCACCCTTTGCAGCTATAACAGCTTCGGCTCTACTGGGAAGGCAGTCCACAAGGTTTAGGAGTGTGTCTATGGGAATGTTTGACCATTCTTCCAGAAGCGCATTCATGAGGTTAGGCACTGACGTGGACAAGAAGGTCTGGCTAGCAGTCTCCACTCCAATTCATCCCAAAGGTGTTCTGTCATGTTAAGGTCAGGACTCTGTGTCACACTTTTTGGGTACTGCTAGTCAGTGCACTGTATATGCCAACAGATCAACCAAAATCAAGTCATCACATACTTCAAGATTTTCTTCTCATCATACCAGCATGTCTTACAATTCTGCTGCTCTAAATACAAAACTGTGCATGCACCTTAAAGTGATTGTAAAGTCTCTTTTTTTAGTTAAAAATAACAAACATGTTATACTTACCTGTCCTGTCTAGTGGTTTTGCACAGAGCAGCCCAGATCGTCCTCTTCTCAGGTCCCTCTTCAGCTCTCCTGGCCCCTCCCTTCTGTTGAGTGCCCCCACAGCAAGCAGCTTGCTATGGGGGCACCTGAGCTGAGCCACAGCTCCCTGTTTCCATTCAGACACTGAGGACCTGCGGCCCGGCCCCCTTTCTCTTATTGGCTGACTAACCTTGATTGACAGCAGTGGGAACCAATGGCGCTGCACTGCTGTCTCAGCCAATGAGGAGGGGAGTCCCGGCCAGCCAAGTGTCTTGTGCAACATTGCTGGATCTAAAAGGGACCTCTGGTAAGTATTAGGGGGGCTGCTGCACACAGAATGCGTTTTATTTTCTTGCATAAAATGCATTAAGATAAAAAACCTTCTGCCTTTACAATCACTTTAAGTAGTAAAATAACTACAGTGCAGAGGTGGTGGTGCCTGCTTTTGATGTTTAGTTTCTGGGATAGGTAGAGCCCAATTTCCATCGCTGGCACATAATATCTGGCACCCAAAGGACACTCCAGTGCTAGTACTACCTCTTTTACACAACTTATTTTTCCTGGTGGTAACCTAGCTTAGAATATTATTACAGTTTTAACCATTTTTTCATACAAGCATATATTATACAAGTTGACTGTACTTCGACTGATAGGAAAAATCTGTGGCCAATCACTACACAGGGCTTCCTTTTTGCCTTTGCTGCCTATGGGCAAAATGCCTACTGTTCCTAATGCTGAAGATAGACCATGGCAGAGTACTTGCTGAAAGTGATTGCTTATTGGAATAGTATGTCTGCAGTAATCACATGCAAAGCCTCATTCGTATACTAAACATTGCACTTTATCATTCCTTAGATGTTCAGCACCTTCAACAGTCAAGGATAAACCATAGCAAAAGATAGTGGCAGGAATACCTGTAAGTTTTCACACTTCTAAAAAAAAGCTGTGAGACAGATAAAGTGTGGGTTTGGTAATTATATCCCCTTTACAATATATTTGTTCTGTTTTTAATTACTAGTGGCTGCAAAACGCTTGTGAAGCAACCATATAGATTAGGATACTATTGAAAGTGTGTTTTCAATAGGCAGTTGATGGTTGGTAGATGTTTGCATGGTGTTGTACCCATTTGATCGTTCAGACAACACACCGGGCACTCAAATTTTCAGAATACAGCAGCACAAGATGGCTATGTCATATGCTTAAAAACAAAAAAGCCTAACCATATGGAAAAAACTAAGCAGCTGTTAGTACAAGCTGTGCATCTATAAAAACACATCATATTCTATTCATACACCGTAATTCTACAACATAACTTGAACAGGCAGCCTCATTTTGTCTTGGACACATACAGTCTGCCATGCAGTTTATTCTCTCATTGTATCATACCAAGCTAGGAAGAAAAATGGGAGGGTAAAACAAGTTGAGATAGACCAGAAGAGACACATTGATAAATGAGAAGTATTTGAGGATGTCAACAAAATTTATGAAGCAGTCTCAGGAGACTTTTCTTAGTTGTATCTGACAGGGTTTGCCTTTCTGAAAGGGGTAGTCATTTCTAATTTTGGGACATAGTGTAACAAAAATATATTGTGAGCTTTTTTTAACTGCATATGATGTGGCAACTTAAAGAGGAACTTTACTCATAGCATTTTGATAAATAAGGATAAGCTCAGGCGTGTTTGCTACTAGCACGTGCAGAGCCCTGCCAGGAAGTCGGCACTGCACAGAGCTAATCAAAGGCAGTGAGACATTTCTCGATCTCTGCAGCCGCATATCGGGAAAATGTCTCACTGCCTGATTAGCGATGTGCAGTGCAGACTTCCTGGCGGGCTCTGCACGTGCTAGTTGCGAAAACACCAGAGCTCATCCTTATTAATAAATAACGTTCTTTATCAAGGAACATACATTCCACAGTGATAATTATGGTACCAGCGCAGAGCAGCCTGGATTTTAAACAGTACTGTATAGGGGCAGAGATGTATCTTGGCCTAGGCCTAGGGTGGCACTTTGCGGGGGGCGGGGGGTTTCTGTACTGGGAGGGGAGGAGGCACAGGTTTGAGATGAGGAGGGATTTTTTTTTCTGAACGTGAGGATTAATGCTGGAAGGGGGAGATGGGGAGGATTTTTGCCGAGAGATATAATTTGTGCTGGGAAGGATGATATTCACTGGAAGGGGTTATATGAGGGTGAGGATTTGTGCTGAAAGGGGGTATTTTTGCTGCTAGGGGGAGATGGAGGGGGTGGGGGTCTGGAAGGGGTGTGGTTTACAGATGATAGGGTGGGTCTTAAATTGGAAGGGGTGTGGCTTTGACAGGAAGTGTGGGTCGTATTTAAATTAGGGGGTGCATGAATTTAGTCAGGCCTAGGGCAGCACAAACCCTAAATACACCTCTGTATAGGGGTTCTAACATTTTCTCACCCTATCCAAAGCAAACAAAAAGGGTATAGATACATTATAAATTGAACTTTTGCTTTGACCATGCAGACCCTTATAGCTGCCTATACTAGCCTACATTTTACTTCTCTACTGCTGCATTCACCCTGGCAAGCAAAGTGACCTACCTGTTACTTCCAGATATGGGAGAGCACGTTATTCCCTAACCCTTCCTACAAGGCATACTAGTGCTTGGCTATTGGCTGCTCAGGCATCTAGCAATGTCACATGGGGGAGAGACTGTCCCTCCTGTATACATTTTATAAAGCTTAAAGTGGATGTAAACCTGAAAAAAATTGATGTCACAATGTAGGGTACAAGATTTCCTATCATCTGTGCCCAGTCTTCCCATGTAGAGTTAATCCAGCTCTGAGCAATCCTCTTATTGTTCAGTGAAATAAAACGGATTTAGAGAAAAACCTTAGTCCGTTCCGCCCCCTTGCTGTGAGTGACAGGTTATTTACATATCTCATGCACTAGCCTGGGACAGAGGCACATCCTGTGTGAAAAGTTCACAATTTACATCCCTTTCCCCTCCTCTCCCTTCCAGCTCTCCCAGGATTGGCTGCATTTACTGTGTTTTGACTGGATGTTTCTTATCATGGGGTGTGATCCACAGTTTAGTGTGACGAGGAAATGCATGTACCGTGTTTCCCCGAAAATAAGACTGGGTCTTATATTAATTTTGCCTACAAAAAACACACTAGGGCTTACTTTCAGGGGATATCTATCATGTTCCTTTAACCACTTAAAGACCTCAGGTGTTTTTCAGATTTGGTGTTTGCAAGACTAAAACATTTTTTTCTGCTAGAAAATTACTTAAAACCCCCAAACATTATATATTTTTTTTTTCTAACACCCTAGAGAATAAAATGGCGGTCATTGCAATACTTTTTGTCACACCGTATTTGCGCAGCAGTCTTACAAGCGCACTTTTTTTGGAAAAAATTCACTTTTTTGAATTAGAAAATAAGACAACAATAAATTTGGCCCAATTTTTTTATATATTGTGAAAGATAATGTTACGCCGAGTAAAATGATACCCAACATGTCACGCTTTAAAATTGCGCCCGCTCGTGGCATGGCGTCAACTTTTACCCTTAAAAATCTAGATAGGCGACGTTTAAAAAATTCTATAAGTTGCATTTTTTGAGCTACAGAGTAGCTCTAGGGCTATAATTATTGCTCTCGCTCTTACGATCGCGGCGATACCTCACTTGTGTGATTTGAACACCGTTTTCATATGCGGGCGCTACTCGCGTATGCGTTCGCTTCTGCGCGCGAGCTCGTCAGGACGGGGCGCTTTAAAAAAAAATTTTTTTTGTTTTCTTATTTAATTTTATTGATTTTATTATTTTTTACACTAAAATATAAAAAAAAAAAAAAATGATCACTTTTATTCCTATTACAAGGAATGTAAACATCCCTTGTAATAGAAAAAAGCATGACAGGTCCTCTTAAATATGAGATCTGGGGTCAAAAAGACCTCAGATCTCATATTTAGGCTTAAATGCAAAAAAAAAAAAAAAAAAGGAAAATTTGTCATTTAAAAAAATGACAGAAAAAAAATTGTCTCTTTAAGAGGCTGGGCGGGACTGACGTTTTGACGTCACTTCCGCCCAGCAGTGCTACGAGGACGGGTGGGGGCCATCTTGCCCTCACTCAAGTCCTCACTCTCCAGGCGGCAGCATCGGATCTCCTCCGCCGCTACCGACGGCTCCGGTAAGCGGCGGAGGGCGCGGAAAAGCGGCGGGAGGGGGGGGGGGCCCTCTCCCGCCACCGATAACGGCGATCTCGCGGCGAATCCGCCGCGGAGACCGCCGTTATCGTTTACACGGCCGCCAGCTGAAAACATGGATATCTCAGTTGTGGCAGCAGCTGCTGCCGTTACTGAGATATCCATGTTTAAAAAGAGGACGTATATATACAGTGGGGGGTCCGTAAGTGGTTAAAGCACAATGCTTAGTGCTGTGTCATTTACCCCTTGTTCTAAAAATCCTGGATTAAATAAAATATTCATGTGTCCCCTGTCTTCTCTCCCTCTCCCCCAGTCAGGTCAGTATTTTGACATCATTTAAAAAAAAAAACAAAAAAAAAAAAAAAACATCTTGCTTAAAATTATGTAATCGGTTTTAATAAAAAGATTATACAGTACTGGTATAAGTGTTTATACTGGCAGTGTGTCTCCCTTTGCAACAGTTTTTGGAAATATGGTACCTTTCTAACAGATCCCCTGGGCCCGCACGTGATCTTCTCTTCTCCGCTCTGAGATCCCTGCTGACGTCAGCCCGCTCCGAGGTCTGAAGAGCAAAGGGCTGCAGATGTCAGCCAGGAGGAGAGAAAGAAACCTCCGGCAGAGCAGTGGCTGTAAATATGGGATTACCGTATTTAATACAGTTACAAAGGGAGAGACACACTGCACCTTATACCAATTTTACAGTTTTTTTTAATAAACGTTACTAGGGCTTATTTTCGGGGTAGGGCCTATATTGCAGCCCTCCCCGATAATCAGGCTAGGTCTTATTTTCAGGGAAACACGGTATATTGCAGTGAAAATACAGAACAGAAAGCAGAATATACACAGACAAGTGATCTAATTTAGGTATGATGTATCTAGTGAGAGCTGGGCAGAGGAAAAGCTTGAGTGATCTGATTGATATATTGCAGTGTGTGTGTCTGAGGTCACCTGATCACAGTTGCAACATCAGGGTATTTACATATCTCATGCACTAGCCTGGAGACATGCATTATTTTTTAATTCCCACCCCCACTCCTTTTCTGAAGTCTTGTGGTTACTTTTCTGGATTTTGACTGGATGTTAGTGATCATAGCAGAATTTAGTGCAAGGAATACACAAGAGAAAATGCATGTTGACAAGGGGAGTATAGAGGTGGGCGGGGAGTCTACTGACATCACGACTCCACCCACCGAGCTCCAGACAACAGACCCACCTACAGAATCTGCATTTTTTGGGGTCTTATAACAGGGGAGACATTTGACAGGTAAAGATACATGCAGAAGGCATGTATATCCTTATAGATCAGCACTATGGCAGTCGTTTAGAAAGGATGAGAGTGGGTTTACATCCACTTTAAGCCAGCCTGGTTGTACAGAATTCAATCGATCAACTTCTGTACAACCACCCAGTCAGGTTTTTCTTCAACGATTAGTGCCACCAGTTATAGTCGATAACACTGATCATTATGTTATGACGGCAGGAAGACACAAGAACACAATAGCTCAGTGGGAGTGATTCCTCTATCCCCTCAAATGTGTGGATTGGGGAATTGGCTATTTGCCGATGACACACAAATCTCTCTCTACCCCTCAGCTCACTCCATCAGTCTCTTCACGCATCACTAATTTACTAACAGACATATCAGCCTGGATGTCCCACCACTTCCTCCATCTCAATCTATCAAAAACCGAGCTCATAATATTTCCGCCACCAAGTGCCTCTTCCCCCGATTTCTTTGTCAAAATCAGCGGCTCAACTATCAACCCGTCCCTGCATGCCAAGATTCGAGCTATAATCCTGGACTCTAAACAATCCTTTCGAACCCACATCCATTCACTTTCCAAAGCTTGCCACCTTAACCTCCTAACCAATGGCACCACATAGCTTCTAAATTCACTCACTGGCCATCTGCAGCCTTAACTACTGCAACTCCCACGTCATTGGCTTACCCTTACATAGGCTATCCCCCCTTCAGTCCATCATGAATGCTGCTGCTGCTGCTGCCAGGCTTATCCACCTTACAAACCACTCAGCGTTCGCTACCCCTCTCTGCCAATTCCTCCACTGGCTTCCAATCACCCAACAAATTCAATTCAAGATAATAACAACTTACAAAGCCATCCACAACTCTGCCCCCAGATACATTACTAACCTAGTCTCAAAATACCAACCAAATCGTTCTCTTCGTTCCTCCCAAGACTTCCTGCCTTCTAGATCCCTCGTCACCTCATCTTATGCTAACCTCCAAAACTTCTCCAGAGCCTCTGCCATTCTCTGGAACTCACTACCCCAATATGTCCTATCTCCTACTCTGATAGAGGCCTATCTGACCCCCACCTAACAACTGTACATTTATTTTCTCCATCAGCTTGTCACCCCACAAGAATTATCATTTGTATCTCTTGACCCTCCTTCTTAAATTGTAATCTCTAATGAGCAGGGCTCTCTGATCCCTACGGTGTTAAACTGTATTGTAATTGTACTGTCTGCCCTTATGTTGTAAACTGGCGCTATATAAAACCTGTATTATAATAATAATAATGATAATAATAAATAGCAACACACTCAGTGTCTTGCCAATATAAAATGTTTAGTAGATTTTTAATTTTGAAGGTTTTTGGGTACTTTGTAAGGTCGATATTAAAAGTGTAACAAAACTCTCAAACATTACCTACTGCATTTCCAATCCTTATGCTGCTAGTATTAGTAAATAGATATATTATATTTACTTGTAAACTTTTTTTTTTTAACATTTCTTCAGTTTCTTTCTGGTTTCTGGTGTAGACCAAAATTATGTCATACATCCCAGGAGTCTTTATGAGCATATTTTTTTTCTTTCATCTGGAAGAGGGGCTTTTTTAGCTAAGCAAGACCTCCTGCCTGCATGTAAAAGCAAAGATCAAAAAAAGTTCCAGGAAGTGAATGCTACGTGAATCAACTGCCCTTAAAGCGGGGGTTCACCCTATAAAAAAATATATATATATATATATTTTTTTTTTCTTCTAGCATAAAATTAGGCATAGTAGCACGAGCTACAGTATGCCTGTCTTAATTTTTTTATCCCCGTACTCACTGTGTAATCGTACATAGAAGATTCCGACTGCCCACGGGGAATGGGCGCTCCAATCCAGACGGAAGGTGATTGACGGCCGGCTCTGGCGCGTCACGCTTCTCCGGAAATAGCCGAAATAGGCTTGGCTCTTCACGGCGCCTGCGCATAGTCTGTGCGCAGGCGCCGTGAAGAGCCGAGACCTACTCCGGCTGTCTTCGGGGAGCATGACGTGCCAGAGCCGGCCGTCAATCACCCTCCCTCTTGAAAGGAACGCCCATTCCCCACGGGCAGTCGGAATCTTCTATGTACGATTACACAGTGAGTACGGGGATAAAAAAATTAAGACAGGCATACTGTAGCTTGCGCTACTATGCCTAATTTTATGCTAAAAAGTTGTTCTGCAGGGTGAAACACCGCTTTAATCAAGATGACCACAGCTAGAAATGCTAGGGGGCATTTTTCAAATGGATTTCCCAACAAAATGAAGCAAGGGGACATGGATAGATGAAGAAGTCAAACTTATCTTTTCCACACAACCTATTGTTTCGGTTATGGTAACAAGTCAACAATATGGAAGGATACAAAAAAGTAGGCGCTAAATTTGACAATTCCAAAATACACCAAAATAAAAGTTTTTCGCTCCTAGCATTGGGTTTCTTACCATTTTCATCACCATACTTTGAGGATATGAACCGGCACCTTCAACTTTCAACAACTTTATTAAATATATTTATTTCCTATCCGCCATTATTATGATTACATTCAATCACACAAGGTACTAGAACAGTTTACTCACTTTTGTGAGCTGATGCTCAGAGGAGAAGCCCAGGCCATACACTGTATTTGCCCTGCTGTCTGCCCACTGGCCAAACTTCTGGGATGTTTTAGTGAATGTCATGTTGGGACTGATGGTGCTATTAATTATTGCCTGTAAATCATAAAAATATATAATTAATCCAAGTACAATATATAAATTATAATGGCAGACCTTCCAACACAATATATTCTTAGAAAAGAGGTCCCTTAATGCAGTGTTCTATGGCAGATTTATCTTCCTATTAGAAAACTGCATACAAGAAAAGCAACGCTCTGACTGTGAAGCCTCGAAAAAGACACCTACTCCAAGTGCTCAGGCTTGGGATGTCCTTCTTTCATCCAACAATAGTACTTCAATCATAAAAAGGGTATTTTATTCTACACATTTTATTCAATCTTCTGGACTGCCCTTTTGACATTGGGCCAGATTCTTGTAGTTCCTGCGGCGGCGTCGCGTAAGCTATTTACACTACGCCGCCCCAACTTACAGGAGCAAGTGCTGTATTCCCCAAACACTTGCTCCGTAGTTTGCGGCGGCGTAGTGCAATTGGCCCGGCGTATCCCCGCGTAATTCCAAGAGGGCGGCTTGTATTTAAATTAAGCGCGCCCCTGTGCCGTTCGAACTGCGCATGCGCCGGGCTTAAAATAGCCCAGTGCGCATGCTCCAGTTCTCGACGGAAAACGTCAATGACGCCGACGTGTGCGTCACTGACGTAAAGTCGTATTCAAGAACGACTTACGAAAACTACGTACCCGATGGGAAAAGACGACGCGGACCCGACGCCATACTTAACATGGCATACATGGGACTGGCGTAAGGTTACCCCCTCATATAGCAGGGGTAACCTTACGCAAACAACGTAAGCGACGGTTACGCGACGCGATTTCGTTCGGGAATCTGCGTATCAGGCTCATTTGCATAAACAAATGAGACCTGAACGTAAATGCCACGTAGCGGCCGGCGACGAATTACATTTAAGATCCGACAGTGTAAGTGACTTACACCTGTCGGATCTACAGCATATCTATGCGAAAATGATTCTAGTAATCACTCGCATAGATACGCGGGTCAAAAAACAGAGATACGACGGAGTTTCCTGAGATACTCCGTCGTAACTCTTCTGAGAATATGGCCCATTGTCTCTGTCACCAAAGAGATCTGATAGACATACAGACAAAGGGAGTAGCTAAAAAGTAAGATTTTCCACAGGATAGTTAGATATATTGCTTGCACATTACTAAACCAGCACCTTTTTATGGTAACATAGTCATTATACATAAGGCTTTGACATATTGGGATGCAGCATTTTATGACTGTACAAATTTAGTATGTACGCGTACAGTAGCTTCTACTTTCTTTCAATGTGCTGAGGTGATCTAAAATACAGGGTATATGGGTATACCTGCCCTCTCATACACCACACATCTTTTGCCTGATAAATGTGATGGATGCCCCCTCTGGACAATAGTGAGGTATAGCAGTGGTTCTCAACCTCAGTCCTCAAGTAACCCCAACAGGCCATGTTTGCAGGTTTTCCTTTAGCTTGCACATGTGCTTTAAATCAGAGTCAATGGCTTGGTAATTTCCAAAACGTGGCCTGTTGGGGGTACTTGAGGACTGAGGTTGAGAACCACTGAGTTACAGGACAAAAAAAGTCAAAGAGTCAAATCAGAGTCCAACTTTCAAAGGTTATTATATTTGTATAGGTAAACTCTTGGAGTCTTGGAAAAGGTTTGGAACTTCATGTAACACATTACCTTTACATTTCCTATGCTTGAGCCTTAAAAAATCCTCTGGGGTTGAGAAATAGCAAGTTTCTGGTGATTGCCAACACAGGCTTTCGTTCCCACCTGATAATGCCCGGGCCTGCTGATAGGCCGTTCAGGCATTGTATTCTGGGATGAGGGCAGTGGCATAGCATGTTTTTCAATATTTTAGAAGTGCCACTGACCCAGTTTCATAATTTTCCCTACACACATTTGCAGAGATTTTATTTTGTGTTATCCAGACCAGTGGTTCTCATACTACAATACTGTCTACACCTAAGCCAAAGCAGATATGCCCCAACGCCTTTTAGTTTCAAAGCTGCCCATAGTTTCTTTTTATCGCTTGATTTTGATAAAAGTACACATTTCTATAGAATGTGTATTAGTTAGACTTTGTCTGCCTCTTGCATTATTTGATTTTACTGATAACCTATAAGAAAGGTGAGACCCAGGTGTCACCTGAGACAGGTAATTGAGGCACAGGGATCATCTGACAATTATGCAAAGGCTTGATGAAAGAAATGTTGTCACTACTTAAGACAAAAGAAGGCCAATTGTTTACATAAATTGACATTGGTGTACATGGATGGATCAGATAATCTTTATGTTAAAGTGTTGTGTATGATTTACAGCTAAAGAGCCACCGTACATAAAGAGTTGCCGGAATGTATTTTTTCAATGCTGCGGACCTGACCCATAGCTGTGATTTCCCTCCCCATCCCCTTACGCCATTCCACATACCTCCCCTCTTAGCCCCCCCCTATTTTTTGTCCCGCCCCCCCCCCCCCTCCCCTTATTTTTTCTAGTTCTTTCTACTCTAATTATATTTTTTATTTTACTAAATATTTGTTGGAAAATAAGAAAGGGTAGCCCTACTCATTTATGTGCCACAGAAATGTAAGTTCTTATGGCATGAGCAGGAGTAGACTTCCAAGAGGACTTCCATTTTTTTTTTTCGATAGCTTATTACTGTTGGGGAGTTTTTTGCTGGCGATGCTCTTTAACCATTTTGAACTACAATTCGTTTTTTGGTTTCAGGGTCCATATTGCAGAACCTCGTCAAAAATCCCCAGTGGCCGCCTTACTCTTCGGGCTTAAATGAAAGTGGAACACATCTTGCAGATATTGATTTTGTAGTCCAGGTGATAATGGAGGGTCCTCAAACCGGGACAGAGATCTTTAGATCTTCAGCTGAATTATAAGAACTTTTATTCTTTGATTTACTATGGACACCAAATGATTTGCTTCCTACAAATGGTGGAGATCTAAATGGATGGCATTGCAGCCACTTTTTTTTTTTTAGATGATCAAACAAAAAGCAGTTGACATGGGGAAGGGAACACACATGTATAAAAATCGTAGAACCATTCTTTGTATTTATCCTATTCAAATCAAAAAGATAACAATGCCTATAATATAAGTATACTTTTACAACAACCTTTTGTTCTCTTTAAAATGCAACAAAATATTTTAAACTGAATAAGAAAGGGAATCTTGTGTAAACCAATGACAGTTGAAGATAGGGAGAAACAGAAAGCAAGAGAAGTTATACCCTGGTGTGTATGGCATATGCCAAGACACTACCTATATGCAATCTTCTACTTTTACATCATGTATTCCTTATACAAGTCACCAACACCATAAAAGTATGCGGTCTATAGATCAGGGATCTTCAAACTACGGCCCTCCAGCTGTTGCGGAACTACACATCCCATGAGGCATTGTGAAACTCTGACATTCACAGACGTGACTAGGCATGATGGGAATTGTAGTTCCTGAACAACTAAAGGGCCATAGTTTGAGGACCCCTGCTATATAGCAATCGGCACATTTCAACCACAGCCAGATGCAGAATAATCTGGAAAAATACTTAGGGGCAGATCCACAGAGTGAGTACGCTGGCGTATCTACTGATACGCCGGTGTACTTTCAAATTACCCGCGTCGTATCTTTGGTTTGAATCCTCAAACCAAGATATGACGGCATCTGGGTTAGATCCGACAGCTATATGTCCTCGTACGCCTTTGGGATCTAAGATGCAATACTCGGCGTCCGCTGGGTGGCGTTCACGTCGTTTTCCGCGTCGGGTATGCAAATTAGCTATTTCCGTCGATACACGAGCGTACGACGCATTTTTTTACTGCGTCTCTAGGCGGCTTTTTCGGGCGTATAGTTAAAGCTGGTATTTTGTCGCGTATAGTTAGACTTGCCATGTTAAGTATGGCCGTCGTTCTCGCGTCGAAATTTGAATTTTTTTTTTTGCGTAAGTTGTCCGTGAATCGGGATGGACGTAATTCACGTCTAAGTTAAAAAAAATGACGTTGTTGCGACGTCATTTAGCGCAATGCACGGCGGGAAATTTAGAAACGGAGCATGCGCAGTTCATTCGGCGCGGGGACGCGCTTCATTTAAATGAAACACGCCCCCTAATCGCCGATTTTAATTCCGCCGCCAGAGATACACTACGCTGCCGTAACTTACGGCGCACATTCTTTGGGGATTCGAACCGGGCAAAAGTAAGTTACAGCGGCGTAGCGTATCTCTGATATGCTGCACCCATCTATTTCTATGTGAGTCTGCCCTATAGTCTCCAGAAAAACATGAAAAATCATATTTGCTGAGGCTGCTCCAGATCCACAAATATAGCTTACAGCCAAAGTTAATTAAACTGCTGTACACCCGAAATGAACATATTTATATAAAATGTGTCTGGTATGTGACGTACCTCTCCATCATTGTGGATGTTATAATAAAATAGCTGGCAGTAGCAAAAAAGCCTCAATGGAATGGCACATATAAATATATATATAAATGAGTCAGCCCTGAAGCTGATGCGCAGCATCATCAAAATAGCAGTTTTCTTAAGGAAAATAAATGTGAAGGTGTCAGGACTTCAAAGTTATGTTGTCAGAATCTAATGCGGTCAATACTTTTACAATTATCTGTATAGATATGACAGATCTGAAGAAAATGCCACAGTAAGAAGACTCATTTATGAGTTGTATAGCATTTTACTTATTTAAATAAGCCTTTTATTCAGGAGGATTCAAAAACTAACTCCACCCAAGAATGTATACAGTAAAACCTTGGTTTGAGTGTAATTTAGTTTGAGAGCGTTTTGCAAGACAAGCAAATATTTTTAATAAATAAGCGATGTTCTTGATATACAAGCAGCGTCATGTCACAATTGAGTATAAAAGAGAAGAGAGGTGCCTCCAAGTGTAGCAGTATGGTTACATTTGATGAAGGTACAGCATTTAGCAACATATTACTAAACTTATAGGCGCCTCTCTTCTCTTTTATACTCTGTAGCTCCTGGTGGATTTTGCTTATAATCCCCTTGTGGAGGCTGTCATTTGTGGATGGACATTTTATGGTTACACAGCCCATCACAGTGCTATAATCTTTTTATATGGACTATAGACCGAAGGACTTATGAATAAACGGTTGTGGAACAAATCATTTGAGTTACCATTATTTCTTATGGGGACATTTGCTTTGATATACAAGTGCTTTGGATTCCAAGCATGTTTCTGGAACGAATTATGCTCGCAATCCAAGGTTTTACTGTATTTCTGTTAGAGATGGCAGCAGGCAAGTTAAATGTTATGTTGCTTTTGGGTAGTTCTTGTTAACTCAGATGGTAACGTTCAGTTCCATTCATCTGCTACAGCCAATATACAGCAACACAATAGTTCTAGTCCCCAGGATGGTTCTCCGTAAAAGTAGTTGGGAAAATCTTTTCTCGGAGAGACTAGATAGACAAATTACAAGGCATATCTCTTATTAGAATTTTTAGAAACACAAAGTCAAAGTGGCAATTCAATCCACTCTCCCCCCTTACTTTACCTTATTAAGGGTTCTCCAAGTAGTTTTAAAATACAAACTGGCCAATATAGCTTCACGTTTTTCTTTATGGTCAGACATTCATCGGAACACAAAAGTAAGATAACTTTAGGCAGCTGATTAAGTGATTAGGAAATGTACTGACCCAAACATGGGCTGTGCCATTCCAATTCTAGGGTCTGTAATAAATATGGGTGTAAATACAGTATTATGGCTGCACTTGACAATATCAGATGATGCCACAACCGATTACAGCATATAATACCATGGCTGAGCCACAGTTTAGTCAAAGTCTACAATATTTATGGCACGCTACCTTACCTTCGACCCATCCAGACTAATTATCCTGTAGACATTCCTTGTGCTATCATAAAAATAGGACACAGTAACTGCATGTTTGCTGGTAGGAACCCAGTTCTTCTTTGTGTTCGGATCAATCTGGAAGACATGGGCTTTGGTGCTAAAGATGGGTTGCTCTCTAAAGAGAAGAGATAAACAAATAATTGCTTTAAAAAGAAAGCACATAAGACCATATGCAGTGCGATTAACAACAGCTACATGCAAAACAAAATAAAAATAATATATAAACACTACAAAAAGTAATGGTGCACCTTCCTTTACACACACATGAACATACAATGTCTAATTCAGGTATTTACAATACTTACAAACACATGCAGTGTGTATCTACACTTTATTACCAAAAATATTGGCACACTTGCCTTTACACGCAGATGAACTTTAATGGCATCCCAATCTTAGTCCGTAGGGTTCAATATTGAGTTGGCCCACCCTTTGCAGCTATAACAGCTTCAACTCTTCCAGGAAGGCTGTCCACAAGGTTTAGAAGTGCGTCTATGAGAATGTTTGACCATTATTACAGAAACGCATTTGTGCAGTCAGGCACTGATGTGGATGAGAAAGCTTGGCTCCCAGTCTTTGCTTTAATTCATCCCAAAGGTCTTCTATCGGGCTAAGGCCAGTCAAGTTCCTCCACCCCAAACTCGCTCAGCAAGTATTACCTACACCCCACTAAGACTGGGATGCCATTAAAGTTCATTTGCATTTAAAGGCAGGCATACTAATACTTTTCGCAATATAGTGCATATATCAAAAATATGGGATTCACCACACAATTTGTGATCTTTTGAAATGCAGTGAACTTGAATTTGGTTTACCCTGCACCTTTATTCAGCAAGGCAACAAACAAAGTTTCAATGTAGGAGGGCTTTTTACATCAAGTCCAAAAGCATTAAAACAAAACATCGGCATGTCCAAGCCAATAACTAAACTCAGCTACTGACTAATAGGGTTCCCCAAAACAAACAGGCAGAACTTGCACCTTTGTGTTCTGTACACGTGGCCTTCACCAATCAGCAGGCTCCCACAGTATGTAGTGCAAGCGAGAAAGCCCTGATCATTAGTCCGCTTGCATACCTGATCATTAGTCCACTTGCATACATAAAGGCCTATGGACAGCTAAGACTAATAATCTCTGTCAACCAGGTAAGAAGTAGACCTAGCAATGGAGGCTTTACCCCACTCAGAGCTTTACAAAGCCTCTGGGCTCAGGACACAAACCTGTGTGAGAAACCTAGGTAACACATACACCATCAACAATCCTGCCCACCAGTGCATCAAAATATAGAAGATGGGCTGCACATAAAACGAGTGTGTAGAATTGTACTGAAATGATTGATTAAATGTAAATGCGCCCTTTTCTATATCTTGGCAGGAGCTTTTTTTCCTGATCATATGTTAAAAAAATATATAAAAATGGCAGGATTTAATATTCATTCCACAAACTATATCTGCAATTTATAAAACTAACCTATATCCAAAGTTATAATTTGTGTTTACCAGCCCATCAATTAAATATAATAGGGGTCAACCTGGACTTCTTTGATGCAATAAAACAGAACCATACTCTGTAAAGCTGATCACAGGAACTACAGTGCAGTGGGACATGTAGGCATATTATGATCGCTTTCAGACCTCTCTGTCTGGGACTGGGTCCCAAAACACAAACAGTCAATCAAGAGATCTTTCATGTTTAAAGGGGAAACTTGTACTGAGAACGTACAGAGACCTCCTTCGCTGACGACTTATGCTTCTTTAAATGCTGTTCTATAGATGGGTTACTTTCTCAGTCACTGATCTAGAACAGGGGGTCACATCTTACTTCACTATTACTTTCTTACTAAAATGTAAGCTGGTCTGAGAGAGCCAAGCAACTTGCATTTTCAGTAAGATGAGCTATGGAAGCCTAGACAATTTTATTTCACCTATAGAGAGATGAGAGGATGTGAGCTACAGACACCTCTTGTGTTTGCTTACAAGGTGGAGAATATTGAACAAGGATTTCTTAATTTGTTCAGTCGCAAGTTTCCCAGAGAAGCCTTGGTCTACTGCGTCTATACTGTAGGTAGTCCAAAAAACAAACATTGGATCGTCTGATCCAGGCAAAAATGGTCAGATTTGAAAATGGTCATCCGCCGACTACGGGCACCCTTTGGGCTCATTCACGCTGTGCATTGGGTTAACAGTACCAAAACCTCACTCTTGATTACGCAGTCTGGGTTTTGTCACTAAGCTCACAAAAAGTATATTGTAGAACTAAAGAGTTCAGAGACAACAAATTAAATAAATAACGCGTGTGGAAGACTGATGAAGAAAGATTAAAGCGGTAGTAAACTGCAAGGCAAAGTTATAATGCAATATAAATGTATCTTATGTGACAGGAAGTCAGGTAAATCTGTGGGTGTTGTCACAGACGGGACATACATTTCTGCCTTGTTTAGACAATACACCAATTGTTATTAGGCGTTGGCTGCAAAAGTGGCCAGAGAAGGTCTAAGTGCGTTGGAAAACTTCAGCTGTTCAGAATGAGGCAATTAAGGCCTCTATAAGTAATCCAGAGGATTACCACTGAATTGCTGCATCCTGAGGCTTTGTGAGTAAGGAGAGCAGCGTACTGAAAGTCTTCTGAGGAGGTGAGGAGGAGATTGATTTTTCTGTGTGATAAAAATCAAAAACTATTGTTTTTCTGCTGTATGACCAGCAGTGTCTGCCCAGCACTAGGCTGTGCCAGACTTCATAGATAGGTTCCTGTGTGGTGAAGATAGATGCCCCAAGTCGCCAAGGTTTATTTTATGTTTGATTTTGTTTATGCCGTTTGGATGCTTGCACTTGTTTCCAGCAAGATGAAAGAATAAACCAAAATCTTTGTTTTCAACCGTCTTCGACTGCCTGTCTGTCTGTTTAAATTCAGTGTGTAGTGAACCCATCCAGGGGATCACACACCCCGCTACTGAGCTAACCCCTTACACTTAGAACAAAGCCCTCCAGCGGTGAGCTGTCACTGCTGACATTGCTTCCATTTCACCTAGTTTTCCTTCTAGTTTCGGACTCCTGCTGTGTGAGTGGCCGGAGCCGTGATGACGGCACTCCCGTACATGTGCGCGGGAACCCCCCCCCCTCCGTTTATGGCCCCCGGGTGGCTGTCCTTCAGAGTGCACGTTTAGGAGATATACTGTAAATAGGTAAGCCTATAATAAGGCTTGCCTATAGGTACAATTCATGCATGGGAGTTTGCTCCCACTTTAACTGAACTGAATGTATTCTTCCTTGAGAAGACAAGATAAAGGGCGACAATAATCATCTTGTCCAAATACATAAATGATCCACATATGGACAATGTTTTTTCAAAAGAGACTGTAGGGGGAAAAAAATGAAACTGCAGCAGGTGTAAAGTACGAGCACTTTAAAAAAAAAAAAAAAAAGTCTTCAAACGTGACTAAATGCTGGGCTATTCTAAGTGGCAAAGCCCCAATATTTCGAGGATATTGTTAGAGATTTCTGTTAAGACTGGTCCCCCTTATGCTTATTGGTCAATTACTATATTGAGCCGCATCAGTGGCCAACAGGAGTGTGTCAGAGGTAGGAAGGGGCAGGCAAGCTTGGGCACCACAAAAAACTGTTGGAGCATTGCCCTGCTATTCAGCCATAGCTGCAGGCTTTTTAAAGCTGCTGTAGGTATGTGCAGAAACCTCCTGTATTTAAAGGGATACTAAAAAGATAAAAAAAGTTTTAAAAACAACAAAGAGGGTTATACTTACCTGCTCTGTGCAATGGTTTTACACAGAGAAGCCCCAATCCTCCTCTTCTCCAGACCCCCTGCAAGTGCCCCTGGCTCCTTCTCCTGCTGAATGCCCTTATAGCAAGCCACTTGCTATGGGGGCACTTGTGCATGCTTGCTCCTGAGCCCCGCTCTGTGTTTTCATAAGACACACAGAACAGGCCTCAGCTCTGCCCTTGCTCCCTCCTCACTGGCTGTGATTGACAGTCTCTGAGCCAATGAGGAGGCAGAGGGCCCAGAGAGCAGCTGCTCTACTGCACAGCGCTGGATCCAGATCGGTTTCAGGTAAGTATTAGCGGGGGGGGGCATAGAATACATGAAACGTAAAACCTTCAGCCTTTAGAATCACTTCAACTCTGTTTGAGCACACTGTTGCGTACTGTATATCCTCCTTAAGCAAAGCTATTAATTTTTTTTTTCACAATTTTAATCAGCTTCTTTTGTAAGCATATTCATGGGTCTAAACAGATTTACATCTTGGCAAGTGGTGTGAAGAAAAGTCATTTATATGTAAGCAGTTTATTTTCACTTAGGCTTGGTGTTTGCAAACTTCCTACGTCAGTGTGTCTCATTTGGCATCCTCGGGGATCACTTATTTTCATGGTACAAGGAACACTCACCTATACCTATTTTAAGAATATCTGCCTCATTAAATGTTACTGGACTATTATTAGCTTAGTGTTGCCAATCGAGATTATAATTAAAAGATAACCCAACCTTTCAAAGACAACCCCCAACTTTACAATGTAGATGTGATAGTAAATGTAGCTATGCAGACAATACTTTCATCTAATTTATCTGCCTGTACCAGCTTTTAAAGCATCCTTTGCGCCCCACCCAAAATAAAAAGTTTAAAAAGGAGTTGTAAAGGAAAACAATTTGTTTTAACTAATGCAATCTATGCATTAAGGTGAAAAAACATCTGATGCCGCCCCCCCCGAGCCCGTTTTACTTACCTGACCCCTCGTAAGTCCCGCACTCTGTCCCGAGATCCTCTTCGCTGCTCAGCCTGGCCGCTGATTAGCTAGAGCGGATGGATTGAGAGCAGCGCAGCCAATGGCTGGCGCTGCTGTCAGTCACATCCAGTGACGCGGCGCGTCGAGGGGCGGGGCCGAGTGATACAGTGAGCGGCTATGGCCGCTCGCTGTATCACAGGAGCGCGCCCGCAAGGACTCATCACCATGCAAGCTCTCTCGCATGAATGTGACGAGTTCTTGTGGGGAGGACCAGAGACCGTCGCCGAGGGACCCCAGAAGACGTGGATCGGGGCCACTCTGTGCAACACGAACTGCACAGTGGAGGCAAGTATAACATGTTTGTTATTTTAAAGAAAAACATTTTTTTTCCTTTATTGACCCTTTAACTAAAAACCCTGAAGAAACATTTAAACCAGAACCTTGTATAACCTTTAAATAGAATTGTTTTTTTTTACTGATTTTATATAGTTTAAAAAAAAAAAAAACTGTAGTAATTGGGTAAACAGTAGAATGTCAAGGTAAAAGGAAAAAAAGATCGCGCTAAAAATGATGATGACAGTGAATGGTGAACAAAGTTCAAATCAAATCAATGTGAATAGTCCCGCCACACGGGCAATTTAGTGAATTAATCTCCCAGGTGCACCAACGAAATCCACAAGAAGAGTGCTTTAAAGGAAAGATCCTCCACCAAGATTAAGAAGGGCCTCTTACCGGATGGAATTGATCTCCAGGTTATAAGAGATCTCACACAGCATGATAAGAGGTACTAGGATAATCACATAGGCAGCCACAGCATAGGAATCCTTATCACAGCAAGTCCTCATTAAGCCAGAAAAGGAATAGAGACGCTTGGATTTCTCCAGCTAGCAGCAGCTGCAAGTTCCCTTTCTTCCTTTTTGTATGCCTTAGCCAAGTATGTTGTTTCTTATCCTCTAACAGGTCTTCATGCAAACATCACCTTGACGGATTCCAAATTGATAAGAGGCACACAATGCTTGGAGGTGTGGGTGTCCTTCAGCTCTTGCTTCTCCTGGAATCCCAATGTCTCCCCTGCTCCTAGACTGAGTCGGCAACACAAAAGCTGTGTGCAGTGTAAGAGAAGAGGGATCTGCTTGTGTCAGCTGATCTTTATTACATGCATGCAGCTTGCCTTAAAAGCTTAATTTTAAGGCAAGCTGCATGCATGTAATAAAGATCAGCTGACACAAGCAGATCCCTCTTCTCTTACACTGCACACAGCTTTTGTGTTGCCGACTCAGTCTAGGAGCAGGGGAGACATTGGGATTCCAGGAGAAGCAAGAGCTGAAGGACACCCACACCTCCAAGCATTGTGTGCCTCTTATCAATTTGGAATCCGTCAAGGTGATGTTTGCATGAAGACCTGTTAGAGGATAAGAAACAACATACTTGGCTAAGGCATACAAAAAGGAAGAAAGGGAACTTGCAGCTGCTGCTAGCTGGAGAAATCCAAGCGTCTCTATTCCTTTTCTGGCTTAATGAGGACTTGCTGTGATAAGGATTCCTATGCTGTGGCTGCCTATGTGATTATCCTAGTACCTCTTATCATGCTGTGTGAGATCTCTTATAACCTGGAGATCAATTCCATCCGGTAAGAGGCCCTTCTTAATCTTGGTGGAGGATCTTTCCTTTAAAGCACTCTTCTTGTGGATTTCGTTGGTGCACCTGGGAGATTAATTCACTAAATTGCCCGTGTGGCGGGACTATTCACATTGATTTGATTTGAACTTTGTTCACCATTCACTGTCATCATCATTTTTAGCGCAATCTTTTTTTCCTTTAATCTGTTTTTGTGTAGTATGACACTTTTTGATCGCAGCTTCACACATAATTTCTAAAATAAGCGCAATATTTTCTTTGTACTAGAATGTCAAGGTAGACTCTTATTAAAAAAGGCCGTAAAAAATTGCTGAAGGCTTCCTCTCAAGCAGAAGATTTATGAATATGCATATTACAGAATCACTAGTGTGAAAATTTTGCAAGGAATAAATATATTAATGGTCGGAACAGAATGAATAAGGGGCATAAGGGAGAGTTATAACCCCTGTAAGGTTATTTTCTGTCCTCTTTGTTACAATGATTTCCCTTCACTTCCCATGCCATATCCAAGAAAAGGAAGGGAGAGGAAATCCCTGCATATTAAAGGAATCTCTTGGGACCCCATCTTTTGCCTTTAGCTATACTTTAACAGACAGGATGTCCTAGGAGATAATGCATGGCATATAGAGGGAGAACTGTTACCTAGCTTAGTAATTTTAACAACTCCCAGCAAGGTACAGTTATAGGGGGGCACGCAGGAGGTGCCAATCCTAAGTGTGGTACCTCCAACATATACGGGGCAAGGAGGGGCATAAGATGTGCAGTATAATGGGAGCGTAGTACCACAGAACAAGATGTTTTCCTTGCAACAACTGTATAAACTAAATTGCCCACAAGATTTGTCACATGGAAATTGTGAAATTCCACCCCAAAATATCTTCCTACCTCCTCAGATAAAGAATGCTTTGTGAAGTAAAATCAAGATTCCCATGAGAACATTTCTTTTTGGCCTCACCAACAGTCACCAGCTCTCTGCTCAGGAAACTTCGAGAACCGAGCGATCTGTGGTGTTTGATCACTCGATTCTCAACTATAGATCTGTCAGGGGACAGATGCAGCATCGGACCGATTCTGCATCCACCTAAGTACGTAGGATTCTAAAATAAAAAATAAATAAATTACTTCTTGTTTGAGATGGATAGTAGCCAGTCATCAGCTCATTACATCTGTTGAATAAAGAAGGGGAGACCACGAGGCTAGTTGTTGTAAATGGACAGCAAAGTAGCATTGCATTCGATAAGGCAGGGGTGCCCAACCAGTGGCACATGGAGCCCTCTGATGTGGCCCGCGGAGTCCTCTGATGTGGCCCGCGACCTCCTGCTCTGGAGTGCACCTGCGGGTTACCTGTTCTGAGCCATAGACTTCTATTACCGGCGAGTTTGGTGTGCTTTCTGAAAGTGCACCACACCTACAGAATATAATAGAAGTCTATGGCAAAGTGCAGGTAACCTGCAGCAAAGCCACCGGTGAACCCGTGGTGCGGGTAAACAACAGTGCAACAGCAGCCTTGGGCCCTTTCCACATGGTCAGTCTGACCCGATCAGACCCTCTTATCACCTCTAAGGAGTGGCAGATGTAAATGAACTTACAAACGCCTACCTCCAATCCGATCGGAGTTCAGTGGGCTCTATAGAGTGGGCTGCCATCCACCGGCTCGGCTCATTGTGTCCCGCGACCGGATACCAAGTCGCTTAAGTGGACCCCGATCTTCAAAAGGTTGGGCACCCCTGAGATAAGGAGATGCAAGGCCTCCTTGGATCTTGGAAGCTATGATAGTCACAATGTCCTTTTTGCACTTGACACTGTCCCGTGCATGACAGAATAGTGTGGAGAATGGTGTGAAGGAACTTGACCTTTAGAGAGTCAGAGCTTGTTGACCAGTATGTTAATGAACATGGTTATCATCCCACTGCCCTTTTAAACATCACACCCCTCGTTTGCGGGCAGGAGACGGGTAGATTGCATCCCTGCGTTGCTGACCCCAGTCTAAATTGCTCCCCCCACATACGTAGTGGGCACAGGGAACATACCTAGGGTGCTGCACCCATCCCCTGTCCCTCCTCTCTCGTCCATCCCAGGCACTTGTGTGTTACTTTGCATAAAATGGATGAGAGCATAGTATGCCGTTGGTGCTTCCCTGCTCTGCATATGAGGGAAGTTTCTGTCCTGTTGTGACTCCCTGTGAACGCAAATCTCTGCCCTATTGAGACATAGTCTTCTGTTCTACAAACTACTGACCTCCGTACACTGCCCTACAAACTACAGCCAGGCTAATATTGAGGCCAGCCAGTTGGGCAAGTCAGCCTGCAGTACCATTTGTTCTGCCTTCATGATGGACTCCAGTAACAGACTTGTGGAGGTGACCAATTAAATTCCAAACATGAACAACTTGTTACATGAATGCCACATTTCTCAAGAGGCAACATTTTAAAGGTAGGCCTTTCATTTATTATATTTTTCTAAGTCTTCTTCATGCCATCCTCACACTTTTATGTTATTGGGGGATTGCTATTTTTTTTTGAAAAATAAATTAAGAGCCTAACCCAGGTGATCTTAGAATAAGGGTAGGCAACCTTGGCTCTCCAACTGTGGTGAAACTACAAATCTCATCATGCCTCTGCCTCTAGGAGTCATGCCTGTGATTGCCAGAGTCTTGCAATGTCTCATGGGACATGCAATTTGAAAATAGTTGGAGGGCTGAGGTTGCCTACCCCTGTTTTGGAAGATCAAATTAGAAGATCAAAATATTATATATAACATGAGGAAGTGTGGACGAAGCATTGGGATTGCCTCCAAGGAAATCATTAAAGAGCATGTTTAATTGGAGAAGCAGAGTCTCATTACATACCTCCACCTGTCCTGTTAAAAGGGTTATAAACCCTCATGTTTTTCACCTTAATGCATCCTATACATTAGGGTGAAAAACGCCCCCCCCCCCCCCCGTTTTACTTACATGAGCCCTGGAATTTCCCACGGCAGACACGCTGTCCCTCTGCCTAGGGTTCTCCGCTCCTTATTGGAGAGATTGATAGCAGCGCAGCCATTGGCTCGGGGGCCAAGTCCTACATTCGGCGTCTATGGACACAGAATGATGGACTCGGGAGTGCGTACACAGGGTAACCCCCCGGGGGAGCGCTTCTCCTAGGGGGTTATACGATGTGGGGAGGAGCCGCGAGAGACACTGAGGGACCCCAGAAGTCAAGGATCGGGGCCACTCTGTGCAAAACTAACTGCACAGTGGAGGTAAGTATGATATGTTTGTTATTTAAAAAAAAAAAAAATATTAAATAATCAAAGCTTTACAATCACTAAGTTCAAAGGCATTTTTTCTATATATTCAAGTATCAATCTAATCTTTTTCAAATTATCAAACTGTCAGAACATTTGGGGTTAAAAGAATACATATAAAGTTGCACAAGTCTATTTTTCCATTGTTCCTATCCATATATATATGATGAACAATACTAAGCCATTTTTGGATCTTATTCTCACTCTAAGAGGTTAATATCAAGTTAAAGATACAGCGGTTTTCTGCCTTACAAGAAGGCATTGTTATTTTGTATCTTTATCCCAGACCATAAATTAGAAGGTTTGGCATCTGTAGATAAGGGTCTGATGAGCACAAGCTACATAGTGTGGTCTCTATACTATGAGACCAATGGGGCTTATTCACAATCCCGGTGGAATAATATACTGCATCTTAAATTGTGTTGTTTCTTTATAATGCCTTAACAATATATGTGTATTAGTAATTCATATTTAAAGTGGAGTTCCACCCATGTTTTTATGTTTGTCTGTGCTGCATGCCCTAATCCCATTTTATTTATTTTGTTGCTTGTAAATACCTTTATTTTGTAGTCCTTCATTACTTCCTCCTCCTTATTAGCCTAGGCTATTAAATCACAAGGCTATTCGCAAGGGTTTCTGGGATAGGCATCATGCATCCCAGTAGTCCTTGCAAATAGCCTATTTGCATAGAGAAGGGGCGGCAACTTCCTCTGACACTCCTGTTGCTATGGAAACCTGACTGAAACCTATTAAATCGCTTGTGCAGCACTGAGCAAGGCTGAAATCCAGGAAGTCATACAGTCTGGCTTCATGATGCCCACACTTAAGATGGCCACGGTCTATTTCTAGATTATAAACTAACTAAATGCTCTAACAACCTAACAAAAAACGGACCTTAGTTTACAGACTAACTTTACTAGACTACATTAAGCTTGTGTATTACAGGGGTATTTATATATAAAAAGTGAAATTGTGGGTGGAACTCCCCTTTAAGCCGGTTTAATACATAGACATTACTGGGGTCCCTGATAGAAGATCCTATAATAACTTCAAAGTATTATACTGCTTTGATCACATTCCAGCATTAGTTTAAAAGGAACTTTCCAAGGCATATGTGCTGATCATAAAACCTTATCTCAATCATAAATTTAGGGGTTGCCGAAATGTCTAGGTTTGTTGTCATATTGTTTGACATATAAAATTATTTATGGTGTTATACCAGGCCAGAAGTCACAGGGGGTCGTAAGTCATGATTAACTCTGAATGACCTTAAAAATTAGGAATTATTCCTTAGACGCTACTGCCCCCTACAGGTTGATATCGGCATGGTTCAAGAAAGCCACATCCTTAGTTGCTATGGTCACTCGTCAAAACATATTGTCATGTGACATCGCCAGTCATGTGTTAGGGAAATACACACCCACTTCTTTGGGGAGATAAAAAGTGATTGCAGAAGACAGGCCAGAGATCTCTAGAAAAGCTCTGTGGGAGATCTCTGAAAAAGCTCAGTGGGAGAGAGATGACAAGGCTGATGGGAGCTGATCGCTGGAGGCCTGATGGCTGGAGCTCCTCTGATCTCTGAAGGAAGCCGGAAGGCAGCGAGTGACCACAAACATGTAAGGGGTTCACAGAGAATCCTTCATTAGGATTCTCACTTTCCCTTCTCAAGCAGAACTCTTACATACTGGTAATGTATAATTTGATTATTACCATTTAGGTATTGAAGTGTGGTTGAACATATGCTTGACTAATCCAATATTAGAATAGTTTGGGAGAGAGGTGAACTGCAGCATGAATTGGCTTCACTTCTGAAACTAGGGTGAGATATACTTTGTCATATCTCATAACGTTGACTTTAAAGTCTTAGAATTGGATTGATTATAGGATATGTTAAACCATTGATTCATTCCAAATTTAACATAAGTATTGTTTGAATCATCAGCTTTTGTACAATATAACATTTGTTATGTACACTTATATAAGAAGCAGTAGCAAGAGATCTGTTTGTTATTGAGAAGAGATAATACAAGGTCAAGGTTATCTCACTAAAAGCTAAAAGGTTTTAAATACGCCAGGATATTTAAATAAGAGCTATGAATATACCTTGTCATATAATGTAGATATCATCTTAACATTCAACCATCGTTCATATCTGATTGTAGAAGCATACCAATTATTTGTTGTAATACGAATTGTACCCGATTTTAGTTTTTGCACTATATCCTTAGTTAACAAATATATATATTTTAAATATTCATTTGTATTGCTTGTCCTCAAAATAGCACGGATAAAATAATTGTGATATCTTGTATGGTAGGAAAAGTGTATATCTCCCAAAGCACAGATTTACATATTTTCATAAATACAATAATATTTTATAGTTCAGAATAAACATTGACGGTATATGTAGGCTCTATGCCGAGATACATCAATGGTTTTGACAAAACCATAGAGAGGATTGTAAAAAAAAAAAAAAAAAAAGGGAGGAGGAAAAATGTTGCTCTATCCCTTAAAAGTTGTAATGTTAACCAACCAAAAATATATATATGTGAATAAAGTATGCGCTGAAAATTAACTTAAATGGTGTGAAACTTACTACAACAGTACAAGTGGTAGGGCAATTGTGTTAAACAAACATATAACAAAACCATAGTAATAGTCCCAATCAGTGGCTGGGTATGTGCTGATCCTCTGTATAGCAGAAAAGACACAATACTGATATAATGACTTGAACAATGTTGGGTGGAATCAGCCTTCCCAGTCTCAGGTGGCTGCCTCACAGCCAGGTGTAAAATCCTCCACACTTAGCACAGCTCATGCAAGACAAGGAGAGAAAGAAATACTCATAGCGCAATCATGTAAATATCAAGAGAAGGTAAATGACAGGCTTGTGACAAAGGCACACTCACGGATCCCCTGGACAAAACAAGCACCAAACAATCTTCCTTTAGCCGCTCAGGTTAGATGTTCTCCTAATTCGGATGTGTGATCATCATCTTTACCGTTCGGAGCTCCTCCCCCACGCGTTACGTCAATAGACACGTGACTTAGTTGGTTACCTTTCTATATGCTGCGATTATTATCTGGTTATTTTTTTCGTGTCATATTTAAGTATTTAGCAGCGCTGTAGTACTTTTACAATTTAATGTTAACCAACCCCCATCCCTTCTCCTGACCTCAAAATCCCACTTGCCCCTCAGCATTATTCCCCATTCCCCAATGTCTAAACTACAAATTCCCCAGGGAGGAGCACAGTGGTGTAGTGGTAAGCACACCCACCTAGCAGCAAAATGGTTGCTGGTTCAAATCCCAACCACGACACCATCTGCCTGGAGTTTGCATGTTCTCACTGTGTCTGTGTGGCTCTACTCCGGGTACTCCAGTTTCCTCCCACACTCCAAAGACATGCTGGTAGGTTAATTGGATTTGTCCGAATTGGCCCAATGACCACACCAGCAAGACACTGGCTGCAAAAAACACCTTGAGGCGATTCAGTTCGCATCTGTAGTGCTATGCAAGTCATTCACTGCATCCTGGCCAATAAAGGAGCTAGATTAAGAACATCATAATCTCCTTGCTCACTATAGTCATACGCATCGAGGCCCACGAGTAAGACTGCATTTGTAAGCATTGTTTAATAATAATGTGTGCATTTTTTAATACACTTCTAAAACGCAAACGTGGCAAAACCCTGCTAAACATGGCATGTAAACACGGAAAAACAGACGTTTTAAACTTTGGTTATTTATCTGTCAAGTTAAATCGTTCAGGAGAGGTTGTAAAATGTCCTGTGTACATGGAACCCAAGAGGTACCAAATATAACTTGGTCAAACCAAAATTGGCAAAATGTGCATTTTCATTTGAGTGATGAGGGGTTAAAGAAAAAAATTTAACACACACACACACACACACTTCCACTAATGTTAGCTTACTTCGGATATTCAGATTTATAAAGGATTTAAAGGCCGGTTGGAATTGGGTGTCAACATCTGTCTGATTTACAGATGGACTAATGGCATCAGCCAGTCTAAGAAGCAGATTGTGTTTTATCTCAGTGTAATGCAATGTGCTCGTTGGTTTTAGCATGTACTTTTCTGGATGTAGTAATGGGGTCTGTAAAATCAGCACATGTAATGTGTATCATTTTAAGAGAATTTTAAGGGACATTTTATCCGCTTATGACAGATGGGAGTTGTAATCTGTGCATTTAGAAAATACAGATCTAGCGCTTTTTCCCCCATGTTGCTGACAATTTACAGATCTGCTTACAGCATCTGGACTAGAAGAAATCGATTACAAGCTAGGGAAAGCAAATCGAATGGCAAATTTCTCATTTTGCACATTCATTTACATGGGGAAGCTTTTTTCCCTCCACCCAGAGTGCTTTTTCCCCCCGAGGCACAAAGGACAAATGGGAGGAGAGGACGAAATAAGAAGCATTTGTAAAACCGATATGTTCCACTCATAGGTGTGCACAGCCTATTGTATTAGAGTGTGCACCTTAAAGCTCAAAAGCACATGTGTGTCTGTCTACATATATATGGCCCTGGCACATTGATCTCCCTGCTGACACAGTGAAAGGGAAGAGCATGAGCACTTTTCTTATGGCAGAGCCAGTGAGAGGGAGATCTTTTCTATCTTCACAATGGCACACAAAGTGCTAATGCTCATGGGTTGATTAGGGTGTGCCCAGGAACACCCGGCACACCCTGTGCACACCCCTATGGTTCCACTGATTCAGGCAAGAGGACGTTGACCATGGGTGAAAATTTCAGTCTAAATCTAGGAATAAGAATTGAAATACATATATAAAATAAGTTTACCTGCCAAACAGTCCACCGAGATCCTGGACAGCAGCAGCAGTAACACAGCTTGGCTAAAAACACACCTCAAGCCTGCTAATTGGAAAATGACGGAACAGCAGCATATAGGTCATTCCGGTATTCTCCCCTTATTGGCAGATTCACTATTAGCACTTGTAGACTGCTGCAGAGCCAACTTAGTTGCTGGTTCTCCTCTTCCAATGCAAGTGTTGCTATAGAGGGGATTCCAACAGGCTAACATTAAGACAGATGTATGCCTTTTAAACCATATTTAATGTTTCTTTAAAGTGATAAACACAATTTTTATTACATAAATTATTTTGAATTCAAGTGTACCATAGATAATTTTTTTTTTATTATTATTTTCTTACCGTCGTTGGCTTGTTTTTGTCTTGTGCTACCCATGCACGTCACTGCTACCAGTGTAGAGCGAGCAGTGGTATTACTGTATGTCTGGTCACCGCTCTGCTCTATGTGTACTACAATTTCTATAGCACATAATAAGTCTGCAGGTAGATGGGCAGTCCTAAGGGGCAAGCAGGAAAGGCTGGCTGTACTCACATACTCAACGTGGCAGTGGCGGCTGGTGCTCAAAACTTTTTTTTGGGGGGGGGGGGCAAACAAACCAAAAAAAATGCAGAAAAAAACCCCATCAATTGCAGCCTCACTGTGTCCATCAAACGCAGCCACTGTGCCCATCAAACGCAGCCACTGTGCCCCCCGCCATCTGCCCAGCACTTACCTCGGTGAGGCAGCGGGTGACGGCAGCAGGCAGTGTCTGGTGTCCTCCATGCTCTTCCTCAATGTCTTCTCCCGCCTGCTCCTTCCGTCCTCTATGATTCGTTTAAATGACAGGCGCTGTCAGGTCTTCCAATCAGGTGACAGGTAACAGACCAGAGCACCTGAATGGCGGAGAGGCGGTTCAGTGTTAAGAAAGCAAATGAATATTCACTTTCCTAACACACAGCTGAGTGAACTGCGAGGGTCCAGCATGGCGCTCGCTGTTCACCTTTTTTGACACCTATTAGAGCCTATCGGAATCCCGGAGCCCCCTTCAATAGGTAAATGAGTATGGGGTACATCATACCCCTACCCATTCACCTGGAGGAAAAAATAAATAAACACACTACACAGGTTTTAAAAGTCATTTATTAGGCAGCCCCGGGGGTCTTCTTCCGACTTCGGGGGTCTTCTTCTGCTCTCCGGTGCCTTCTCCCTTTTGCGGGCTTCTCCGCTATCTTCTTGCAGCTCTTTTACTAGCAGGGGCCCGGTCTTCTTTCGTCTTCTTCCCTCTTCTCCGGTATCCTTCTACCCTCTTCTCCGGTATCCTACTGCGCAGCGATTTATATAGGCCTCTTATGGCGTCACAGTCCCATCATGCTCCAGGTGGTGATGACATAAGGGGGCGGATATCACCGGGTGACCCCACCCCCTTATGTCGTCACCACCCAGAGCATGATGGGACTGGGACGTCATAAGAGGCCTATATAAATCTTTGCGCACCGCGCACCCCGCATTACAGCGGGAGGAAGCAACGTGTCAACATCGAAGAAGAGAAGAGGGAAGAAGACGACAGAAGACCGGTCCCCCGATAGTAAAAGAGCTGCAAGAAGATAGCGGAGAAGCCTGCCAGAAGGACACCGGAGAAGAGGAAAGAAGACGACAGAACACCGTGCCCCCACTAGTAATAGAGCTGCAAGAAGATAGCGGAGAAGCCTGGCAGAAGGAAGAAAGCACCGGAGAGCAAAAGAAGAGACCCCCGAAGCTGCCTAATAAATGACTTTTAAAACCTGTGTAGTGTGTTTTTTTTTACATTTTTTTCCCTCCAGGTGAATGGGTAGGGGTACGATGTACCCCATACTCATTCACCTAGGTTTAGGCTCCCGGATTCCGATAAGCTCCCCGCCCACAAACCCTGACAACTAATGGCCAGGGTTGTCAGGAAGAGGCCCTTGTCCCCATCAACATGGGGACACAGTGCTTTGGGGTGGAGGGGCCGCAGGGCGCCCCCCTGCCCCAAAGCACCCCCCCCCCCCATGTTGAGGGCATACGGCCTAGGACGTTATGGGAGGGGGGCGTTTGCTCGTCCCCACCCCCTTTTCTGACCGACCGAGTTGCATGCTCGGATAAGGGTCTGGTATGGATATTGGGGGGACCCCCATGTCGTTTTTTCAGCGTAGGGGTTCCCCTTAAAATCCATAGCAGACCTAAGGGCCTGGTATGCTCTTGGAGGTGAACCCATGCTGGTTTTTGAAAACAATGAAATGCTTACAAAAACAGAACTGTACATTTCTACTAAAAGGGTGCTTTTTGGATTTAAAGGGGTTGTAAAGGTAAAAAAAAATCCCTAAATAGCTTCCTTTACCTTAGTGCAGTCCTCCTTCACTTACCTCATCCTTCCATTTTGCTTTTTAAATGTCCTTATTTCTTCTGACAAATCCTCACTTCCTGTTCTTCTGCCTGTAACTCCACACAGTAATGCAAGGCTTTCTCCCTAGTGTGGAGTGTCGTGCTCGCCCCCCTCCCTTGAGGGGGGAGGGGGCGAGCAGGAGAGTCAGGATGCTCTCTACGTTGCAGATAAAGGAGCTGTGTGTTAGTGGGCGTCCTGACCCTCCTGAACAATGATGATGTCCAGTCTGAGATACGGAGGGTTCCCGCCGACGTCATTTTACAATGACTCGGTAGGGAACAGGTTCAACTGCTCCCGATTTAAATGATTTTACTGCTGTCAGGTCCAGACATAGGCTTCACTCACAAAGGCAACACACCAGGATCCTTATTTAAAGAAAAATGATTGTTTTCAGCGGAGTCCAGTGAGATTTGAAAATACTGTATCATGACAGGTCACCCCTGTGCTCTTATATCCTTTATCCCCTGTGTTAGACTGACTACAGAAGAAATAATCAAGACAAAATTACAGTATTCTATAATCTGCTCTGCTCCACAATCCTGAAGACGCACATTTAATGATGTCCCCAATTAAACCTGACCATTATCAATCTGAAAACAACCCTTGCAGTGGGCCGTGGGCCACGCCCCCCCCATAAGGTAAGCACCAATTTTTGCTTAGGAATAGAGAAACCAGGTATAATGCTTACCTTTTTCTTACCACTAGCAGGCTTCTTCTACCAGTGCAAAAGGTCTCGCAAACTCACCCCTCTAAAGGTGCTCCCAGCCGTTGTCGCAATGCTGCCTCCACCACATAAAATACAGGATTACTAATAGCCCTGCATTGTACATGCTGGAGGTAAGGAGTACAATACTGGAGTTGGGATAAGGTACTGTAAGTAATGCAACCTTCCCATCTACCCGAAGGCCTAACAAGCAATTAAACTTTGCAGCGTATAGGGATTGGGGGGAGCCCCCTCTAAAAGGGTTTTTTACTTTTTATTTCCACACTTGAGTTGGGCTTTGAAGCAGGAGGGGTACAGAAACAAAATCTATGGTTCTCTAGGGGTCTACCACCCCACTTTATTATAAATTGGTCTCACTATGCATAAGGCACTAAACGGGGTGGGCAACTGCAGCCCTCTCACCATGTCTCTGGGAGTAAATGTCAGTTTTCCCCATCATGCTTTGCCTCTGGGAGTCAACTTGTATTGCATCATGGGACATGTAGTTCCACAATAGCTGGAGGGCCACAGTTGCCTACTCCTGCAATGTCTAAGGACACTAATGCTTATTGCTGGAGTTTCAGGGGCGAAAAATGATCAGCTGGTTCACGAGATCCACCAATAACCAAAATATCAAGGTTTGGCTGGACCGGCCCTTTAGGTGTCATCCCTACAGTTGTAGGCGGACCGATTGATTTGTACCCGAGATGGAGGTAAAGATAATAAGGTACAGAGACCAAGGAAGGTGGCACAATTAACAAGCTAAGTAGAAGTAACAATTAACATGTAGAAAGCAGTGGCAAAGAACTCACAGTTCCAAACACTATGGCAACGGAGCCTGAATATCACAGGCAACTGGAATATAACCGATCTTAACAATATTAGCGGTACTTTAACCACTTTGTATCCGGGCCATTGTAGTTTGACGCCACAAGGTGGCTCTACAATGCCAGAAGGATGTCTATTCACGTCCTCGGCTCCTCCGGCCACTGGGGGGCGCTCGCATGCCCGCCACGTCACTGAGGTGCAGATGCGTGTGCTTGGTGGCCGCGATGTCCGCCGCGTACCCACGATTGGCCGTGATGTGTCCACCATAATGTCGCAGTCCCAATAAAAAAATCACAGATCGCCGTATTACTAGTAAAAAAAAAAAAAAAAATACATTTGTTTCATAATTCTATCCCCTATTTTGTAGGCGCTATAACTTTTGCGCAAACCACCAATCACTATATGCTTATTGCGATTTTTTACCAAGACATTTATTATAGCAAAAAGTAAAAAAATAAGTATGTGCCCAGTAAGCAAGTGGTTAACATAAACGTTTTACTTGAGAGCACTTTGGTAGACATTGTTACCAGAACAGCATCTGCTGAAGGAGGTGGCTGACAGGCGTTGCAATGGTGCAGGTGCCTTTAGTAACCAGGTAGGCAGGTCCTCATCCCATCTCTCTAGGTTTCCCGGATAGTGGAGCCAAGCCCCTGTCCCTCCTTGACCAGAACTTCTTCCTGGTGCCAAATGCACTGTCCCTAGCCAGCAAGGATTCTGTTCCTACACTAGTCGTTTCACAAATGTGCGCCAACCACAGTAGGACAGTGCTATTAGCATTACCCTCACCAATGATGGCCATGGAGGTCAGCCAGGGAAGCAGTGTCCAACTGGACCTACGGAGGCTTCAGAGTAACACAGCTCCTCTCAACCTCCATTATCTTCTGTACAGTGGCCAGCTAAACAGCGCTGCCTACAGCAGGGATGATAAACTGCACCTGCCTACACAATAAAAAAAAAAAAATCTAAATTAGTACAGTAAAACCTTGGTTTGAGAGCATAATTCATTCCAGAAACATGCTTATAAGCCAAAGCACTTTTTTTTAACAGGTTATAAAAGAGAAGAGAGGCACCGCTAAGTGTAGCAATAAGTTGCTAAATGTTGTACCTTCATTAAATGTAACCATATTGCTACACTTGGAGGCTCCGCTCTTTTTATATACTCAGTTGTGACATGACGCTCCTCTTATATCAAGACATCGCTTGTATATCAAGGCAAAAGTTATTAAAACATTCTGCTTGTCTTGCAAAACGCTCTCAAAGCAAGGTTTTACTGTACTTGACATTTGAACTCACTTTTAATTCAACACTGCTGTGTTAAATGTAACAGAAAAGAAAAAACGTACTGTTCCAGCAATACTGGAAAAAAAAAAAAAAATCAGGAGAATTTGTAAGATTAATTATTCGTTTTTCCTTGGCTGCCATAGAAACCAAGAAAACTGCACAGTACTACTTTTCTAAGAGATCGTAAAATTGACGTATCAATCAAGTATAATTGCTTAGCCCCACAATAAGATTGGAAGAAAACTATGCTTTATGCAGGTGTGTGTTAGGACTACTTAACACTGTTAGGTCTTCTGGAATTTAAAGTAATGATGGAAGAGGAGCAGGAGGAGGAGTAGCAGCAGGAAGAGGAGTAGCAGCAGGAAGAGGAGTAGCAGCAGGAAGAGGAGGAGCAGCAGGAAGAGGAGGAGCAGCAGGAAGAGGAGGAGCAGCAGGAAGAGGAGGAGCAGCAGGAGCAGCAGCAGCAAGAGGAGCAGCAGCAGCAAGAGGAGCAGCAGCAGCAAGAGGAGCAGCAAGAGGAGCAGCAGCAGCAGGAGGAGGAAGAGGAGATGATATCAAGTGGTCCTTTTGGAAATTACTGGATAAATTCAAGGATGCTGTTACCCTGAAAAAGTTCTGCTTATCCAAGGCACCAATCATGGATCTGTATACCCAACTCATAGAATACGCTGAGCTTTCAACCCAGAGCAGCCATGCCATACCAGCCATGATTAAATTGTTGGCTGCCTTACACTTTTACACTTACACATGCAAGATGCTTGCGATAATTTACTGCATGGGTTCATGCAGTATTTGAGGCATAATTCAGAAATATAACACAATGCGAGATTTAAAGGAGAGTTTTTGTGAATTTAATATTTTTTTTTTTTCTTAACGATGAGTGTTATTTTACCGCAAAAACAAAACTCAAATTACAAAACAGCAATATAAAAATGACAGGAAGTACTTTTGTCACTGTTGCAACAACGCAATACATTTATTCGCTTGGCAGTTTTAGGAAAAAGTAAAGTCTGACTGCGCAAAGGGTTTTCATTTTTATAATTTTAAAGAACCAAGTGGCTTGCATAGCATTTATACAAATTATGTAATTTTCTTTCATCAAAGTTAGGTTATACCATTTAAATAAAACAAGAACTAAACTATGAAAAAAAAAAAAAAAAAAAAAAAAAAACACCACACACACACACACACACACACACACACGTATTGCTTGCTGCAGGTAAAAGACCCGTTTTGCATTTGCCCTCATTTTATAAATAAGCCACAGAGCCTGGTTAATCACTTAAAACTTCTCAGTGCCATGTGTTAGAATTAGAAAATGTAATAATGTTCAGTGGTTAAAGGCAAGGAAGCTTATTTTAACCACCAACTGTCTCAGACCTTTCTAAACATTATATGTAACAGTCAAGGGCAATCAATATAAAGCATTACATCAGTTTGCTACCATTAAGTAAACCAAGGTGCCTTTCATACAGGCTATTTATGTTTTATGGAAAATGTGTTAGGTTTGCATCTGTAAATGCTAGAAATGAAAACATCTGTCAAGCAATGAACAAAATTAATGTCTAGAAAAAAATATATATATCCATAGCTGAATATGAGGAGCATGACTGCACAGAGTTGTAAAGCAAGTGCCATCTTAGGCTAAATTAGACATAAAAGGAGTATTTTTCCCTGGAATTACTATACAGTGCCTTGAAAAAGTATTCATACCCCTTAAAAATGTTCACATTTTGTCACGTTAAAATCCCAATAAAATAAATTTACATTTTTGGTTGTATGTGATAGACCAACACAAAGTGGCACATAACTGTGAAGTGAAAGGAAAATTATAAATTATTTGCCAAATGTTTTACAAATAAATGTGAAAAGTGTGGCGTGCATTTGTATTCAGCCCCCGAGTCAATACTTTGTAGAACCACCTTTCCCTGCAATTACAGCTGCAAGTCGTTTTGGGGATGTCTCTACCAGCTTTCCACATCTAGAGAAGTGAATTTTTGCCCATTCTTCTTTGCAAAATAGCTCAAGCTCTGTCAGATTGGATGTAGAACGTCTGAACAGCAATTTTCAAGTCTTGCCACAGTTTCTTAATTGGATTTAGGTCTGGACTTTGACTGGGCCATTCGAACACGTGAATATGCTTTGATATACACCATTCCATTGTAGCTCTAGCTGTATGTTTAGGGTTGTTGTCCTGCTGGAAGGCTAACCTCCGCCCCAGTCTCAAGTCTTTTGCAGACGCCAACAGGTTTTCTTCTCAGATTGCCTTGTATTTGGCTATATCCATCTCCTCATCAACTCTGACCAGCTTCCCTGTCCCTGCTGAAGAAAAGAAAACTGGGGTTGGGACTTTAAATGAGGCGTATGAAAAACACATGCCTCCATCCCTATTGGATACAAAAAAAAAACTTTTTGGGGATTTTAAATGTGATGCATCTCATTTAAAGTCCCAAAAACCCTTTTTTTTCTGCTGAAGAAAAGCATCGCCACAACATGATGCTGCCAGCACCATGTTTCACGGTGGGGATGGTGTGTTCAGGGTGATGTGCAGTGTTAGTTTTCTGCCACACATTTGCTCTTAAGCCAAAAAGTTCAATTTTGGTCTCCTCTGACCTGAGCACCTTCTTCCACATGTTTGCCGTGTCCCCAACATGGCTTCTCACAAACTGCAAATGGGACTTATGGCTTTCTTTCAACAATGGCCTTCTTCTTGCCACTCTTCTAATTATGTGCCACTTTGTGTTGGTCTATCACATAAAATACATTTACGTTTTTGGTTGTAACATGACAAAATGTGGAAAATTTCAAGGGGTATAAATACTTTTTAAGGCACTGTATATAGGATTATTTCTGTATTATACCATTTTGATTTGATAATATATATTCACTGAAACTCTGGACATGTGACATACTGAATATCTATGAATTTATATGCAGCAACTTGCTAAATACATAAATAGCTAAATACACTGTTGATATACATATACTGTATGGGAACGATTTTACCAAAGATTTGTATTTCTTTTTATCCAGTCTTAGGTTTTACACAGCCCTGCCACACAGCACAATCATGTCTTGTAGGGAAGGTGACCTGATTTTTTTCTCTGCTGCACTTAAAGTGTTTTTTATCTTAAAAATGTAATTTACGGCCAGCCCCTCTCTTGTATTCAGCAACAACACACTGCAAAAGTGTTTTTTTTTTATCAGTGCCTCTAAAAAACAGTTTTAAGAGAGATATTCAGGCCAGTCACATTATGCCAATCTAGGGGAGGGGCCGGGATCTCTGTATGACGTCAGCCGGGGGGGGGGGGTTGGGGGGCACGTGACTGATGTGCTGGCCCCTACCACTGTAGCCAGTGGATCCAAGTAGGAGAGTGGCACGTGACCGCCTGAAGATCTCTAAAAAGGGTATTTAGAGGCTTTCCAAAACTATTACGCAGTGCATTATGGCTAGATAAAACAGAGGGGCTGGCAATGGCATTTTTCAAAGTTTACTTCAGTACTAATTGCGGCAGGAGGGGCGGTGGCAGATGGCTCACACAGACACACGGAGCCGGCAGGCAGGGAGGGGAGGGAGGGAGAGGAGGGCTGCATATGACAGCAGCATGTAAACTGACCACGGTGTCAGGGGACAGCAGCCATGATAAACCATGGTCAGTTTACAGGGGGGGGGGGGGGGGACAGAACCAGGCAGGTTTTTTTACAGCTTAGAAAGGGATGGGTTAGACAGCACAAGCACTGCACCGTCTTACCTGATAGAAGGGGGAGCAGGAGCTCTTTTTTAGGGTTACAAACGCTTTAACCTGAACTCTGGGAAGTAGGCAAAATATACCCCTGCAGTGCCTTCCTGGTACTGTCCTC
Organism: Rana temporaria; assembly: GCF_905171775.1. NCBI lineage: Eukaryota > Metazoa > Chordata > Amphibia > Anura > Ranidae > Rana > Rana temporaria. The sequence continues at coordinate 94,252,561 of NC_053489.1, read as the reverse complement.
TTCTCTCCAGGGCTCCAGGCTGTGTGGCAGTTACTTGGCATCATCACGTACAGTGCAGGGCTATAAACCCTGCATTGTATGTGGAGGAGGACGAAGTGCGACAACGAGCAGTGCCACTTAAAAGAGAACACAGCAGGGGGTTATTGAGAAATTGAGAAAGTAAGGGAAGTTTTACTCTTTGTTCTGGCATCCCTGGGCTCAACAAGCAGTTAACCATTGCACTGTGTGTGTGTGTTGCGGTGGAATTGGCCTTATTCCTGAAGTTCATGTTTAAGCAACACATTTATAAGTCTTCATCTCCAGCCTGTGACTGGACCATGAAAGAAGAATCAGCACTTTGATGCATTCCTCCCTCTGTCACTCTTTTAACCTATCAGCATGCCACCTTGTTAGTGCATGAGCACTGCAGCACCACCGATTGGCTACTTGTGCTGCTTCTTCCTCTCCTAGTCTCAGCAGTGATATATTGGGGCTGATACAACTTCTAATTCAGGTACTTACAAACACATACAGTGAGAGTGAGGGAAGGGGATAATCATTATGTCATTTACCAGTCTCTTTATTTAATATATATAGCTCACTCACTGTGTTAAATCAAAACTGAAGCATAGTTAACTGTTTACTGTGCTTCAGTTTGTGAATGAACAGGAAGTCACTCAGCACAGAACACTTCCCATTCATTTACTGTCCAGTGCAGCAGAGAAAGGAATGCGTGTTTGAGCTTTGGGGTGCACATCCTAATGCAATGGACTGTGCACACATCTATGATGGTGTGTGTGCGTATGTATATATATTGTAACAGTAGGAGCTACTGTGACGGTAAAATTGACCCAGGGTATGCACACTTGAGATGTGCAAAACTACAGAGCATAGCTGTGGACTGGAGAAGACTGCTTTTGCAGCTTTCTCCAGGTTTTGGTAATCCAGGCTTTGTTCATTACCAGCAGGGTGTGTGCTCAGGTGAGCACAGCCCTTTATAATGAGTGTGTGGGAAGACCTCAGGGCTCCCAGTTGGAGACAGCTCCACAGTAAGAGACAGGAGGTCTCCAGGAATCAGAGAGACTGTAGGAGACAGCCAGAACGGTGACTGCAAGAGGCAGAGCTGTAGACGCTGAAGGGAAGCTGTCTATGTTGAGGAGTCCGCTGGTCTGGGCAACCAGGATAAAGAGCAGAGGTACTGCTACAGAGAGCCAGGTGGGCTAGCGTTTTCTGTTGTATATTTGATGGAGAAGAACCCCTGCATGGGAAAACGTTTGTTTGGACTTATTTTTGCCTTTTTAATAAAAATGGGCTGCCATGCCCTTAAATATATTTCCTGGCTGGAGTGAATCACTGGAAAAAACGCCCATACCACAAGAGCCAATAACCCCCAACCTTACAATATAGATAAATGGATAGACACACACTATATTTTTAAAAGTATTGGGACGCCTGCCTTTATACGCACATGAACTTTAATGGCATCTCAGCCTTAGTCCCTAGGGTTCAATATAACACCTTTGGGATAAATTAGAATGGAGACTGCGAGCCTTCATGTCCAACATCAGTGCCTGACCTCACAAATGCGCTTCTGGAAGAATGGTCAAACATGCCCATAGACACACTTCCAAACCTTGTGGACAGCCTTCTCAGAAGATTTGAAGCTTTTATAACTGCAAAGGATGGGCCAACTCAATATTGAACCCTACGAGCCAAGTCTGGGATGCCATTAAAGTTCATGTGTCCCAATACTTTTGGTAATATAGTGTGCGTGTGTGAGATACACACACCATCATAGGTGTGCACAGCCCGTTGCATTAGGGTGTGTGTGCACCCCAAAGCTCAAACACACATGCCTTTCTCTGCTGTTTACTATGCTTCAATTTTGATTGAACACAGTGAGTGTGCTCACTGTGTTCATTTAGAAAAGAAAGAGGCTCTTAAATTACATAAATAGCCCCTTCCCCCACTCTCTATCCTGAAACATCCCCCGCAGCAGCTAGGGGGAAAGGAGAGAAGCCAGCAGAAATGCGGGGGGGGGGGGGGGGGACAAAAGCGGAAGCCCAGGCAGTAGGGGGAATTGACACTGCACAGAGTGATTAGGGTGTGCCCAGGCATACCTGCCACACCCCTTGCGCACACCTATGTATGCCATGTATTCTCAGAGTAGGCACTGCTGTGTCACACATTTCACAGAGCCTGCGTTCTAAACCACAGAGGGGCTAAGAGGAGGAGAAGACCATACAGGGGTCACTGCTTACAGGCAGAAAGTTGCCATGGGATATATAGTCCTTTAAAATTGAATGGAAGCAGCAGAGGAGAAGCTGAAAAACATGCAAGGAATCCAGGAAGTTGTGGAAAGTGATGGCCAGCAGACAGGCAGAGTTAACAAGATGAAAAGGGATTTTTCAAGTAAGCTTATATTGGATTGGCATAGCTTTCCTTTGTGGGTATACAGTACTATGCATACTGAGATGCATTAGGTTGTGAATAGCCTATCTGCCTGGAGTTTAGCTTTAAAAGCTCTCAAATGAAATAAAAATCCATATGCTCTTTATCTAAAAATGGCCAAATCACAACATATAAAAAGGGAATTTTAAACAAGCAATTTCACTTTTAAAATATATCCTGTTTCTATATTAGACTGCAAAAAGCATACAATACAAAAGTCATGCATTAAAGACATGCCATAAAACAAATAGAGTGATAAAAAAATACAAAAATAAAAAAGGACTTACCCCATTTTGCCCAGATATGATTTTGCACTGGAGTGACCTAAACAATACTTCAAGCTGCTTCTTGCAACATTAGCACTGCTCCATGTATCATTAATCAGAATTGTGTTTCAAATGCTCTCTGCCTCTTCAACCTTGTGTCGCTTAACTGACACAGATAACATTGATAAATGAAGTGTCTGGCTTTTAAATCCAAGGATAAATCCAAAACAAGAGGAGGAAAAAATGTGAGAGGACCAATAAGTTTATTTTTATAACTTAGAGTAGTAAAAAAATAATGCTTGTATATCAAAAAAGTATATCCAACAAAATGAGTGTGCATTCATGTGCCTGCTTCTGCCAGTGTCTTGTAGTTGGAGGCAAAACTAGGAAGCCAGCCCAATGGTTATTCCAATCATGTCCTTGAGAACGATCCTCTTCCCACGCTCCTCTTCCCACACACACAGACATATATACAGTATGCACCAGTGTGACCAATAACTGCAGACCTCCCAAGTCTTCTTCCAGGTCTAGAACGAAGCCTCTGCTCCCTCTTGGGACCTCTCTGCAGGATGGATCCAACGCTATAGAACACAATTAAGAAGTATCAGGAAGCAGAGCAATATGGACAGTAGCAAAGTACAGGTCTTTCTACCTCCCTTCCAGAATGTTACATGCCTCCTACATCTCTGCTTTTCATAAATCGGAAAAAAAAAAAAAGATAGAAATAGGAAACACTGAAGTTCTATTTTGTACTATAAAACTGGTAGCTGTGCGCTTACTGTTAGCAGAACGCTGCAATGCATTCATTTTTAGGAGAATTATATATATTATATATATATATATATATATATATATATATATATATATATATATATATATATATATATATATATATATATATATATATATATAAAAAATTAGGGTAAGGCTATGGGGGTACCTCATCATATATAAAGTTTAGAAAAAAACAAAAACAAACAGACATGATAGACTATCACGGTACCAAATAGGAATCGGTGCACTAAATATTTCTCAGTGTTATTTATTTTAACAAAAGGTTTAAAAATGTGTTACATAAAATCAATAAATGTATCATAAGGTTCAACAGTCTTGGTTACTCTCAATGTCAAATGGTTGACGCGTTTCACATTTCTGTGATGTGAAACGTGTCAACCATTTGACATTGAGAGTAACCAACACTGTTGAACCTTATTATGATACATTTATTGATTTTATGTAATTAATTTTTAAACCTTTTGTTAAAATAAATAATACTGAGAAATATTTAGTGCACAGATTCCTCTTTGGTACCGTGATAGTCCATGTCTGTTTGATTTTTTTCTTTTTTTGTAGGAATTTTTAAATATATAAAAATAAAAAATATATGTTGAATGTGGTAAAATTAAACCATATATGTGAAAGCAGTAGTCAGAAAGAATTGGAGGATTCTATGTTAATAAACACAACCTGCCTATAGAGTGTGTTACTATAGTGTGAGATAAACAAAAGCAAAGTAATTGCTAATCTATTTTATCTAATCATTTAATTTTCAGTTGTTACACGATACAATTGCTATGTCCACTAAACGAATCAATATGTGATGACAATTAATGTAATGTTGCAATAGTTTTTTTTTTAGGACTAAAATTGCCTTAAAGTGTTTCTAAACCCAGGACCCTGCATTTACTATACAGGCATACCCCACTTTTAAGTACATAATGGGACCAGAGCATGTATGTAAAACAGAAATGTACTTAAAGTGAAGCAATACCTTTTTTCACTTCTCAATGCATGTACTGCATTGCAATAGTCATTTACAGGCATAACTGATTACCTAGGCAAGCTGGCCGACCCCAAAATCAGAAAAACCGGGAGCAGCGCCATGTCAAGCTGACAAAGATTTCCCATAGACGCCAATGTGTCCATACTCGCGAGTGTACGTAAAAAGCAGGGTATGCCTGTATCTGGTCTCCCACAGTACTTGATAATGCAATTATTTTAGTAAATATAAACTGCTAAATACCTTCTCATTAACAGCATATAGCAGTCTTGTGACCTCTAGCAGCGTCTGGCAAAGCACTGGTTAAAGCTTGGAGTTTTCATTCTCCTCTGACTGGCCTATGAGACGGCATGACCCCTGACCTACTGTACAGTGCGGATTGGCCCTGTGCTGATCACATGCAACACTTTAGCAATACACATCAAACTGAGCATGTGGAGAGTGCCTCCAAGACTCTGTTCTATCAGCAGATGGATCGGGTGCAGTAAAAGAAGGCTGGCATAGCACACTGTGTATGTTTTACTTTAAAACGAGCGCTGTAAATACTGTATATCAGCTGTCTGGCATAGACTTAACCTCCCTGGCAGTATGATTCTTTCAGATTTTAGGTGCTGAAAGCGGTACCATTATTTTGCATGGAAATTTGGCGTTTTATATTGTAGGCCTGCAATTCTTAGGAATAACTCACTTAAATCTGTCCAAACAAGAGTCTAGTAGACATCCCGGGTATGATGAAGTTTGAAAAACAAAATCATAAATTATAATATAATAAATGACTATAAATAATTATAACAAATAATAATGTAATTATAATAAAAATTATTCAATAGTGTAAACAAATCAAAATCACTGAAATGTGCTCAGTTGCAGAATTGTTGCTGTCATTACTTTTATTGTTTGATGACAAATTTTCCCAAAAATCGATATCGCTCAATTCTGCAAGTGATTCTAATTTATTATCGCTGTTTTCTAACTGGTCTAAAACCACTTTTGATGTAAAAGGGACACTTTTTGGTTTCTATGGACAATCTCTAGTTTCCAGGCAGAAAGAACAGTTTTTATTATATAAAAGTAAATGTAGGGCACTGGGCAGACCGCTAGTGACAAAGGGGATGTGTAATTATTTCATACAGTACTGTAATCTATAAGATTACACTATACTATACTGTATGTATTGTGTGCATTTACTTTTTTGAATTTGGCGCCGATCTCCGCCTGCCCGTGCATCGTAACGTCGCAGGGAATGGAGCTCGGCAGCATACAGGCACTGAGAATCAAGTGAGGAGGACACAGCTTGATCACACAGCGAGGAGGCATCGCAGGATCCAGGGACAAGGTAAGTAACCTCTGCCTGTGGATACTGCAAGTGATCCAGAGTCTGGCTCGGGGTTACCGCTTTTGGTGCTGAAATTCCACCCTGAGCCAGACTCGGGAATACCGCTCAGGGGGTTAATGTATATTTTTATATTAAAATAATAGCGGCGGGGAGAGGCCCGGAGGAGGGGGTGAGGGGGTGAGAGAACAGCAGCCTATCATGGAGGGAGGCACTTTGACCACGGTGATCAGAGCGGAGCTGCCCTGGTTATTGTGGTCCTATTAGAGAGGGCATACAAGTGGTAGGTTTAGTTTTTTTTTACACTTTGAAGGGGGCAGATTACATAGCACAAGCGCTGTGCTGTGTAATCTGTTTTAAAGGACCAAAGTCTACCGTTGTAAATAAAAGCCACTCTACTTTATAAATACATGATTACATGAATGAAACCTTTGAATACATCAAGGGGGTAAATAAGTTGTAAACACACTTCAGGGAACACATAACACCTTCAGCGCCCCCATGTGGTTAACTCTCAAACTGCAACTGTCATTTTCACAATAAACAATGCATTTAAAATGCATTTTTGGTCCCAAAAATGTGTCAAAATTGTCCGAAGTGTCCGCCATAATGTCGCAGTCATGAACAAAAAAAAAGCCGCCATTAGTAGTAAAAACTATTTTTTTTTTTATAAAAATGCAATAAAACTATCCCCTATTTTGTAAACGCTATAAATTTTGCGCAAACCAATCGATAAACGCTTATTGCGATTTTTGTTACCAAAAATAGGTAGACAAATACGTATCGGCCTAAACTGAGGAAAAAAAAATGTATATATGTTTTTGGGGGATATTTATTATAGCAAAATTAAAAAAATATTGAATTTTTTTCAAAATTGTCGCTCTATTTTTGTTTATAGCGCAAAAAATAAACCGCAGAGGTGATCAAATACCACCAAAAGAAAGCTCTATTTGTGGGGAAAAAAGGATGCCAATTTTGTTTGGGAGCCACGTCGCACGAGCGCGCAATTGTCTTAAAATTACGCAGTGCCGAATCGCAAAAAGGGGCCTGGTCTTTTACCTGCATTTTGGTCCAGGTCTTAAGTGGTTAAACTCTCCATCATGTTATCCTATGTGTCCATGCACACATAGGCTGTTATCAGCAGTTTCGGGCAGTGGCGTTTTTGAGTAGTTAAAAAAAAATAAAAAATAGTGGGTTCTGAGAGACGTTTTTCAGCTGTAAAAATGCTTGAACACTGATAAACGCTCAAAAATGCAGCTCGCCAAAGTTTTTGGACGTTGTTGATCCATTAAAAAAACGCGTATAAATGCCAAAAAATGCTTTTGCAAAAACATTGAAAAACTCACTGCAAAGCTACTAGGGGTGCAACGGATCGTCATTGATCCGTGATCCGAACGGGTCACGGTGTTCAGATCTGCACACCACGCGATCCGCGGACTGAGGCCATAGGAAAGCTCCGGAGCGGCAGCCATCTTGGTACACCTGGCGGCGGCTTGGTGAGCTCCCCAGAGCGGCGCGCTGATGGGGGAGATGTGGACATTACAGTGGGGGAGACGTGGACATTACAGTGGGGGAGAGGACGTGGACATTACAGTGGGGGAGATGGACATTACAGTGGGGGAGAGGACGCGGACATTACAGTGGGGGAGAGGACGCGGACATTACAGTGGGGACTATATATTGTGGTGATCCGAAAAATGATCCGATCCGAACTGAGTTTTTTGATCCGTTGCACCCCTAAAAGCTACTGAGGTTTTTAGAATGTTGTTTTAACGACCAGTGTGCATGAGGCAGAGTTAAATATTTTACTGAAAGAGTAATTGGTGCTTAGAATAAACTGCCAGCAGCGGTAGTGAGACAGTCAACATGCTTGGGATAAACAAAGATCTACAGTTAGACAAGAAAGCGAACAAAAAAATAATAACAATAAAAAACAAAAAACAAATCTAAAACTAAAAACAAATAAGAACTAAAAACAAATAAGAACAAACAAAAACTGGCAGATTCAATAGATTACTGCCATCACGTTTCTGTATGTGTTGTGAATTGCCGAATAAACAAATACATGACAAGGGTATCCTATAATGTGAAAGCAGGGAACATTCATTAATGCAGATTTCAACATTTTTAATAAGAAGGGATTAGTAAAGGGTTTATAGGTGATGTATTTCCTGTACAAGGATGACTATGAGGTCACCTGGCAGAACAGGAAGTAGCAAATGTGATCTATGCTGGGCATTTCTTGCTAAGATTTGGGGTATTCTGGGATCAGGGTACAGTGGCAAGCTACTGGGTGAAAGTGTTAAAAAAGGTTTCCCAGGCCTTGGAAAGATTAAAGGATTTAAAATAATTGTACTATGGGGGCAAATGTGCGTTTCCTGATAAGATTTTGGATATCTTGGGATCGAGGTACATGGATAAGCCTGTGGATGCAAATGTCTGAAAGTTCCTCAGGCTTTGGAATTATTAGATAGTTTCTCAGGCATGGGAACAAATAAAAGGATTTAAAAGGGTTGTATTACCCATATGGGTGTAAATGTGTGCTTCTGGATATTTTGGGACCATGGCACATTGGTAAGCCACTGGGTACAAATGTCAGAACGTTTCTCATACCTTGGAATGATTAAAGGGTTGTACACTGCCCCTCCATTGATACAGTACAGCGATTGAGTGTTGTCACCCTAAGACAAGATGTGTGTTACTGCCAGGATCACCAAGGAAAATAAACCTTAAAAAGGAAAATGAATGCAGCCATCACATCTAGGGAGTGGCAATATAATAGCCATGCATTTCTTCTTGGGTTTAAACATGCTATAAAGGGTTTAAAAAAGTTGTATTACCCATATGGGGGTAAATGTGCATTTATTGATAACATTTTGGATATCTTGTGTGGGGGTTCCATCCACATGCAGATAGCTTAAATGGCTCCTGTCTATGTCAGCCCTAGTATGTGCATGATATAGGGACTTTATATTGTAAGCTCCTTGATCGGGGACTGATGTAAAATGTGCAGTATGTAAAGTGCTGCATAAATTGCCAGTGCTATATAAATGCCTGTAAAAATTATAAGTAATAGTATTATCTGGGAATCAGGGTACATGGACATGCCAGTGTATGCAAGTGGTAGAAAGTTCCTCAAACTTTGGAATGTTTAAGGCAATTTAAAGGGGTTGTATTAGCCATGGGGGGGGGGGTAAATGGGCATTTCTTGATAAGATTCTGTATATCTTGGGATTGGGGTACATAGACAGGTCACTGGGTGCAAGCGTCAGAACATATATCAGATCTTATAGTTTAGGAGATCTTAGTGGGTTTCCAACCACACTCCAATGACAGAGGACATGCTGGCAGGTAAATTAGCTCCTGTCTACACTGGTAAAGCAATAAAAGAAAACAATTGCCCAGGTGGCACTCAGAAATATAAATAAAATACACTAGTATAGTAAAACATTGGCCAATAATAGATGTACATATGCATTACAATATTGGATTCATAGCTCAATATCTAATAAATGACTAGCAATAAATCAGGTTCAGATGCTGCTGACTTGATACAAGAGCAGGGGGACTTGTGCACGTAAAGACGAAGAAAGTAGCAGGAAAACATCCTGATAGTGTAACATATTGAAACATTTATTGGATACACATACATAAATGTTATGTCTTTGTATCCAATAAATGTTTCAATATGCTACACTATCAGGATCTTTTACCACTACTGGCCTTATGCTTTTTTTTTTCTCCTGTCTGCATTCCCTAGTATTGTGCATGTTATATAGGGATTTTAGATTGTAAGCTCCTTGACGACGGGTGGGGTACATGGGGTAAACAGATTAGGCCTATCTTGGGATCTGGATACATGAACAAGCTACTAAGTGTCAGAAATGTTCTTAGGCTCTGAAATTATTGATGGATTTAGGGGGCTTGTGCCATATGGGGGATAAATGTGCATTTCTTGACAAGATTTTTGGATACCTTAGTGGGTTTCATCTGAGTACTCAGACATGCCGGCAGGTTAATTGGCTCCTGTCTACACTGGCCCTAGTATATAGGAATGTTATTTAGGGACCATAGGTTGTAAGCTTTACAATATATACAAAGCACTCAGTAAATTGTTGGCATGATATAAAGTACCTGTAAAAATAATAATAAAAAAATATCTTGGGATTGTGGTACATGGACATGCCAGTGGATGCACGCAATAGAAAGTTTCTCAGGCTTTGAAATATGTAAGGGATTTAAAGGGGGTTGTATAACCCATATAGGGGTAAAACATTTTTTGTTTTAATATAATTTTGGCTATCTTGAAAACTGGGGTACAGGGACAAACTACTAAGTGTCAGAAAGATTCTTATGCTTTGACATTGATAAAGGATTTAGTAGGGCTGTATTACACATATGGGGGCAAATGTGTGTTTCTTGACAAGATTTTGGATACCTTGATGGGTTTCCTCCGCATACCGCAGTTTCCTCCCACACCAAGAGCATGCTGGCAGGTTAGCTCCTGTCTACATTGGACCTAGTTTGGGACTTGGAGTGTAAGCTCCATGAGATCAGGGACTGATGAGAAATGTACAGTATGCAAATTGTTGGTGCTGTATAAATACTACTACTACTAATAATAATAATAATAATAATAATAATAATAATAATAATATAATAATAATAATAATAATAATAATAATAATAATAATATCTAACAATTGGGGCAAATGGAAATGACAATTGAAGGTTTTAAAGGGGGGGTGTTGAATTCGATATATGGGGGTACATGCGTGTTTCTTGTAAAGATTTTGTATATTCTGGGATCAGGGAACATAGTCAAGCCAATAAGGGTCAGAAAGGTTCTGCTTTAGGATTATTAGAAGGGTTGCTTTACACATAATGGGGTAAATGTGTATTTCTAGATAAGATATTGGATATCGGGGGACATGGACAGATCACTAAGGGTCAGAACGTTCCTCAAGCACTGGCGTGATTAAAGCATTTAAAGGTGTTGTCTTACCCACATGGGGAGTAAGATTTTGGAATTGGGGAACAATTTTTTGGCCTTAGCATTATTAAAGAATTTAGAAGGATTGCACTACCTATACAGAGGTAAGATTTTGGATATTCTGGAATCAGGGCACATAGACAAGCTAATAAGGGTCAGAAAGGTTCTAAGAATGCAGAGGGAATGCATTACTAATATGGGGGTAAATGTGTATTTTTCTAGATAATATTTTGGATATCGGGGTACATGGACAGATCACTAAGGGACACAAAGTTCCTCAAGCACTGGAGTGATTAAAGCATTTAAAGGTGTTGTCTTACCCATATGGGGTGTAAGATTTGGGATATTTTGGAATTGCGGAACATAGACAAACTAATAAATGTCAGAAAGGTTTTTCGGCTTTAGCATTATTAAAGAATTTAGAAGGATTGAATTACGCATATGGGAGGTAAGATGTTGGATATTCTGGAATCAGGGAACATTGACAAGCTAATAAGTGTCAGAAAGGTTCTAAGAATGCAGAGGGAATGCATTACCCATATTGGGGTAAATGCGTATTTTTCTAGATAAGATTTGGGACATTGGGGTACATGGACAGAACACTAAGGGTCACAAAGTTCCTCAGGCATTGGAGTGAATAAAGCATGTACAGGTGTTGTCTTAGCCATATGGGGGTGTAAGATTTGGGATAATGTGGGATGGGGGTACCTGGATAGAAAGTTCCCAATGCAGGCTGTGTAATGAGGAATGGATGTAGGTTTGTATTTCCCATATACAATCAGCACTGCAGATTCGGAGATCAGAGGATGGAATTACAGATATGGGGGGGGGGGGGGGGTTCTCTCTCCATCAATGGCCGGTGGGATGTGAAGTTTAGGGGGGGGGGTCGGGTGACACAGGAAGGGTTGTAGCCCTCAGGAGGGAGGACAGGGGTCACAAGACATCCCGGGTGACATTGCAGGGGATGCGGACACACAAAGGCAGTACACGGCTCTCACCATCCAGAGCGGCTCTCCGGGGACACAGGCGGCGCCTTCAGCACCTCGGACAGCAGCGGCGGCGGCGGCGGGGGGAGCAGGAGGAGGCCATCGTCTCTGGAAGCGGAGGTAGCAGCTCGTTCCCGGCCATCAACAGGACACAGCAAGCGGCCATCCTTCAGCTGGCGGCTCCGAGCATGTCTCTGAAACACACACAGTGACGGCAGGATAACGGGGGAGGGGGCGGGCACACAGCATAACCCCACATCACAAGGACAGCGCCGCCCTCCGCTGCAGGCCCACACTCACAGCCATTGTGCCATGGCATAGGGCAGCCATCTGATACCCAGGGCTCATACTGGGTGATCTATGGGGCATTGCATCTGCAGGACTCTCTATACACCCCATAACCTGTCAATTCCTCCATTTACAGTCATTGTGCCATGGCATAGGACAGCCACCTGCACCCCCCAAGGCTCATCACCATAAATACTGGGTGATCTATGGGGCATTGCATCTGCAGAACTCTCTATAACACCCCCCACCACCACCTGACCATTCCCCCATCCACAGCCATTGTGCCAACCATGGCATAGGACAGCCATCTGATACCCAGGGCTCATCATCATACATACTGGGTGATCTATGGGGCATTGCATCTGCAGGACTCTATACACCCCCATCACCTGACCATGCCTCCATTCACAGCCATTGTGCCATGGCATAGGACAGCCACCTGATACCCAGGGCTGACCACCATACATACTAGGGGGATCTATGGGGCATTGCATCTGCAGGACTCTATACACCCCCCCCCCCCCCCCCAATTACCTGTCAATTCCTCCATTCACAGTCATTGTGCCATGACATAGGACAGCCATCTGCACAAAAGGCTCATCACCATAAATACTGGGTGATCTATGGGGCATTGCATCTGCAGGACTCTCCATAACACACCCCCCCACCACCTGACCATTCCTCCATCCACAGCCATTGTGCCAACCATGGTATAAGACAGCCATCTGATACCCAGGGCTCATCACCATACATACTGGGTGATCTATGGGGCATTGCATCTGCAGGACTCTCTATACACCCCATCACCTGACCATTCCTCCATCCACAGCCATTGTACCATGACACAGGACAGCCATCTGTTACCCTGCCATCTGCACCTAGGGCTCATCACCATACATACTGGGTGATTTATGGGGCATTGCATCTTCAGGTCTCTCTATACACTCCCCCCATCACCTGTCCATTCCTACATTCACAGCCATTGTGCCATGGCATAGGACAGCCATCTGATACCCTGCCATCTGCATTCTGGGCTCATCACCATACATACTGGGTGTTCTATGGAGCATTGCATCTGCAGGACTCTCCATACCCCCCCCCCCCCCCTCTCCTTCTATCACCTGTCACAGAGAGATCCATTCCTCCATCCACATACCATACCAATACACTGCACATCTCTACTACAAGACAAGGGTCTATGGAGGGGAGGACACTCACCTCTCATCTCCAGTGCAGACACCTACAAGAGGGATGCATATGTACAATACACACACACTACACACTCCCCCCCCCCATTAGTCACAACAGAGGTAGAACACAGTCACCAGTCCTGGACCAGTACAGGAGGAAGATGCTGCATTGAAGGGGGTTATGGCAAAGGCACATTCCACGTTGCGATCCCTTCCCCCCTCAACCCAAGACAATCATTTAATGGGTGCCATATACATATAGGTGTAAATACAGCGCATGTGTATATATAGTGTGTGTGGTTTGCACTTTATTAAATAAAGCATCTAGGAATAAATGATGTGCATGCAGCCATTTCACTTCCTACTGACTGCAGTAACTGGAATGCGATTGCTATGGATTGTCTATGAGTACATCACTGCTAATATAGTGCTATACCCAGTGTGTGCACATAGGGCTGCAATGCATCTCCAAGGGATGGCTCTGTGTGAGTGTGTTATATATATATATATATATATATATATATATATATATATATAAAATCACTAGCTGACAGTGTGTGCTCACTGTGCATGCCGTGTATTGCAGTGTGTGTTCACTGTGCATGCCGTGTATTGCAGTGTGTGTTCACTGTGCGTGCAGTGTATTGCAGTGTGTGTTCACTGTGCATGCCGTGTATTGCAGTGTGTGTTCACTGTGCATGCCTTGTATTGCAGTATGTGTTCACTGTGCATGCCGTGTATTGCAGTGTGTGTTCACTGTGCATGCCGTGTATTGCAGTGTGTGCTCACTGTGCATGCCGTGTATTGCAGTGTGTGCTCACTGTGCATGCCGTGTATTGCAGCGTGTGTTCACTGTGCATGCCTTGTATTGCAGTGTGTATGCCTTGTACATGTCCCGGGCAGCCCTCTTCCCCCCACCCGCACTGACCGCTCTCCGGGGGGATCCTTCCTGAACGGTCACCACGGCTCAGCGGCGGAGGTGCGGGCCTGGCCACCGCCGGAGTCCTGCCTCAGCCCGTTCAGACCTTCTCTCCATCCCACTGCTCGGGAGACATTTAAATAACCAACGTCATCCCGTTCTCCCCTCCGCATTGACGTCACTCCCGTGTGGGGGATGACGTCAAAGTGGCCGGCGCCGCCGGAAGCGCTTTCTAAATATGGGGAGAGAGGGAGCTGGGAGAGGCAGAGCACAGAGAGGGGTGAAGGAGGGGGCGACGGAGGATCCTGGGATAACGCTATTTTCCTGACCAAAAATAGCTGTGTGGGGAGACATGAAGATGTGAACCTGATAGAAATAACACCAGGGAGAGGAGAGACACCAACATTGAGTAATCCATCTCCTTCCCACCCAAACATGTCAAGCCGTCATCATGGGGGCCAGGCACCAAGTCCAGACACCCCACTCCAGCCACCTCCATATCTTCCCATTAATAGGTACACAAGACTATTCCCTCAACTCCTCAAATAGCCTTCCAGTCATGGAGGCTGATCATGCTGGGCCACCTTGGCTGACCTTACTGGGGCAGTTGGCTAAAACCAAGAGCGCTATGGCTGACCATGCAGGGGCACACTAGCTTAAATCCGAGAGAACCATGGCTGACCATACTGGGACCATGTTGGCCCAAAACTGAGAGAGCCTCTGCAGATCATGCTGGGGCACTTTTATTAAAACCAAGAGCCATGACTGACCATGCTGGGGCACGTCGACTTAAAACCAAAAGAGCCATGGCTGACCATGCTGGGGCACGTTGACTTAAAACCAAAAGAGCCATGGCCGACCATGCTGGGGCACGTTGACTTAAAACCAAAAGAGCCATGGCCGACCATGCTGGGGCACGTTGACTTAAAACCAAAAGAGCCATGGCCGACCATGCTGGGGCATGTTGACTTAAAACCAAAAGAGCCATGGCTGACCATGCTGGGGCACGTTGACTTAAAACCAAAAGAGCCATGGCCGACCATGCTGGGGCACGTTGACTTAAAACCAAAAGAGCCATGGCTGACCATGCTGGGGCACGTTGACTTAAAACCAAAAGAGCCATGGCTGACCATGCTGGGGCACGTTGACTTAAAACCAAAAGAGCCATGGCTGACCATGCTGGGGCATGTTGACTTAAAACCAAAAGAGCCATGGCTGACCATACTGGGGAATGTTGGCTAAAACTGAGAGAGACATAGCAGACCATTCGGGGACACGGACATATTATCTTAAATTGAGACAGTCCTGGCAGACTATGCTAGTGCACTTTGGCTAAAATGGAGAGAGACATGGTGACCCTGCTGGGTTATTTTGGCCTCAAACTAAGAGATCCATTACAGTTGCTAAATCTGAGATAGCCCTGGCGGACCCTGCTGAGACACTTTGGGCTGGATTCACAAAGAGTTACGCCGGCGTATCAGTAGATACGCCAACGTTACTCGGAATCTAAGCCCGTCGTAAGTTTAAGTGTATGCTCAAACTGAGTTACACTTAAACCTAGCTAAGATCCGACGGCCTGCGCCGTCGTATCTTAGGGTGCAATTTTTCGGCTGGCCGCTAGGTGGCGCTACCGTTAATTTCGGCATAGAATATGTAAATTACTAGATACGCCGATTCACGAATGTACGCTTGCCCGTCGCAGTAAAGATACGCCGTTTCCGTAAGAGATACGCGGCGTAAAGATAAAGCTGCCCCCTAGGTGGCGTAGCCAATGTTAAGTAAGGCCGTCGTTCCCGCGTCGAAATTTGAAAATTTTACGTTGTTTGCGTAAGTCGTCCGTGAATGGGGCTGGACGTAATTTACGTTCACGTCGAAACCAATACGTCCTTGTGGCGTACTTTGGAGCAATGCACACTGGGATATGTACATGCACCGTTCGTAAAAAAAACGTCAATCACGTCGGGTCACCAATCATTTACATAAAACATGCCCCCCTCATTTGAATTAGGCGCGCTTACGCCGGCCCCATTTACGATACGCCGCCGTAAGTTAGGAGGCAAGTGCTTTGTGAATACAGCACTTGCCTCTCTGACTTAAGGCGGCGTAGCGTAGATACGCTACGCCGCCGTAAAAATGCGCCGATCTACGTGAATCCAGCCCTTTGGCTAAAACAGAGAAAGACATAGCTGGCCATGCTAAGGCATGTTACATAAAATGAGAGCGTCATGGTAGACCTTGGCTAAAACCTACAGAGCTATTGTTGACCATACTGGGGCATGTAGGCCTAAAACAGAGAGAGCCATGGCAGACTATTCTGGGGCACACTGGCTAAATCTAGAGAGCTATGGTTGAACATACTGGGGCATGTTGGCCTAAAACTGAGAGAGCCATTACAGGACATGTGGGGGCAAGGTGCCTAAAACCAAGAGAGACATGGCAGACCATGCCGAGGCACATTAGCTACAGTAAATATGAGAGATCCATGGGACACCATGCTGGGGTACCTTGACTTAAACCAAGAGATCCATGGCAGACTATACTCATTGGCCTAAAACTGATAGAGTCCTTACAGGTGATCTCAGAATCAGGACTAGGTTTAGGTGACTAGAATACTTCTATTATTTCATACATTCCCAATATGCTGTGAAGAATCTGTCTCTTCAGCACCATGGACAGCAGCACTCATTCACCCTGCCACATTTTCTCAGTGGGCTAGATTCAGGTACCTGCGCTTGTTCTTACGGCGGCGCAGCGTATCGTATTTATGCTACGCCGCCGTAACTTACAGGAGCAAGTGCAGTATTCACAAAGCACTTGCTCCGTAAGTTGCGGCGGCGTAGCGTAAATGGGGCCGGCGTGAGTGCGCGTAATTCAAATGTGGAAGGGGGGGCGTATTTTATGTAAATCTATGATGACCTGACGTGATTGACGTTTTGTATGCGCCGTCCGTGTACATATCCCAGTGTGCATTGCTCCCAAGTACGCCGCAACAACGTATTGGTTACGCAAACGACGTAAAAAATTCAAATTTCGAAGCGGGAACGACGTCCATACTTAACATTGGCTGCGCCTCCTAATAGCAGGAACAACCTTACGCCGAAAAAGCCTAACGTAAACAACGTAAATAAATTGCGCCGGCCGTATGTACGTTTGTGAATCGGCGTATCTAGGTAATTTGCATATTCTACGCCGAAAACAACGGAAGCGCCCCTAGCGGCCAGTGTAGAATTGCACACAATTATACGCCGCCATATTCACAGGGCCGTGGCACTGTGGCTGAGAGGAGAGGACACTTTCACTTTCATTTCGGGAGTTCCCCCTGTCATGCGGATGGTGAGAGGAGAGAAAACAGAGGGAAGAGGAGGTGAGATGGTTCTCAGCAGCAGCACCCCCCCTCCTGGTTCTCAATGTCATTTTTGGCAACAGCACCCCCCAATGCTCAATGTCATTTTTGGCAGCAACACCCCCCAGGTTCTCAGTGTCATTTTCGGCAGTACCAATCCCATTCCCCCACCCCCCCTCCGCTTCTCAATGCATCTCAGTATCCTGCCGAAAAAGTCCCCCGGCGGATAATGTCCCCCCTGTACTGTGTAGACGAGGGCGGCATTGAAGGACCCGGCCTTGGGGCGGCAAAGGGAGTAAATCCGGGCAAGTTACGTCGGCAGAGGAAGCTTATTTTTTGAGCGTATCTGCCTTTGAGAATCGGCATAACGATACGCCGGCGCAGATTTGAAATTATGGCGGCGTATCTGGAGATATGCCGCCGTAACAGGTACCTGAATCTAGCCCAGTGACTTTACTGGGAAAAGCAATGTATTTCCATGCCAAAACCAAGGTTTGGTATTTAAACCAGAGTATGCTGGTGTAGTAAGACCTGTGGGCTTCAGCTTGTATAAGAGGAGTGTGAACAGCAAGCTTTTACAAAGCATTTGTAGAGCTTTCAGCAAGCTTTGTTGAAGCTTTTAAAGCGGCCTTCAGCTCAAGTTTGTAAATCTTGAACACTGATCCTAAAGGGAGTGCTGATTTCCAGGTTTCAGCACTACTTGAAGCTTGCCGAAAGCTTGCTGAAGCCTGCTAGCAGCTTGTTTAAAGGGACAATAGAAACTCCCATTAAGATTTGTGAATAATTTTTCCAAACAGGAGCTGAAGAAGGGCACTTTAATGGCTTAAAGCAAGTTGATTGATGAAAGCCAAAAGCTTTGTAAAAGGTTGCTAACGTTTCATAAAAGCTTGCTGTTCTCACTTTTCTTACACAAGCTTAAAGGGTCACTAAAGGAAAACATTTTTTTTGCTGAAATGACTGTTTACAGGGTATAGAGACATAAAAGTTAACTGATTCCTTTTAAAAATGATTACAAATAGATAAAAATCAATCATATAATGTGCCTCTAGTTTCACTTTCACTTTTTAACTGGTTTCATGTTCCTGTGAACTAGAGAGACACACAGAACAAAAACAAACAAATCCAGGGCAGTGTTTTGTTTTTAAAATTAATCTGATTGGTTCTGTTAAGTTTTAGACACACAGTAATGACAGTTTAGACCACCGTGAAAAGCTCCCAGTACTGTGGTTATAAGGAGCCAGACAAGCAGGAAGTGTGGAGATCACAGCAGAATTACAGCAACTTCAAAGCAAAAACGAACAATAAGGACATGAAACCAGGACTGCAGTAAGGTAAAGGAAGCTATTTAGCTAAAAAAAAAAAAATCCTTTAGTGACCCTTTAAGCCCACATGAAGCAGGCCTAAGGTGAATTATCAAGCAAGGGAGAGATGATCAGTGTGAGGGTCCTTTAAAGTAGGGGATTGTGGTTTAAGTCAAGAGCTCTACTGAAAAATTCCTGGTGCTAAAAGCTAATTTAATGCTCAATGGAGGCAGCCAGAAAATAAAAACCTCACAGAGGCCCTAACCCTTCTTAGCTCTATCTAAAACAAAATAGTAACCAGTTCCTTGGATTGACTGAAAATTATTAAGGGCACTGTACCTTCAAATTAGGCAATTCGTGTATATAAGGCCTCGTACACACGGACGGACGGTCCGCTTAAAACGGTCCTCCGGACCGTTTGAAGCGGACATGTCCGCCCGGAGATTTCTGTCTGATGGTTGTACACACCATCAGACAGAAATCCGTGCATAAACAATACGCGGGGACGTCGCCGCAAAGATGACGCGGCGACGTGGGCGGCCCTGGAAGTTCAAAGCTTCCACGCATGCGTTGAATCAGTACGACGCATGCAAGGGATGGCGGTCGGTCGGACGTGTCCGGTGAGTCTGTACAGACGACCGAACACGTCCGACGGACAGGTTTCCAGCGGACAGATTTCTTTCAGCGGACAGATCCGGTCGTGTGTACGGGGCCTAAGGTGTTAATAATGATGGCTCTGGATAACAGTTTTCCTTTAATATAAATTAAATATTTTTACAAATTTTGCTCATTTGCATCTTAGGGTAAGCCCATCTAATATCAAATCCACCTATCCATATCTAGTTCAGCTTTTGGTAGATGCTGGAGAGTTAAACCCTCACCTTGTAAAACAAATAATTTGCTTTAAAATATATTAAATTAAAGGCAAAACATTTGTGTGTAGATATAAGAAATATAAATACTTTTTTTCACCATTTTTATAAGTGATCACATTCCCTCGGTACTTAGCTGCATAAGAGCCAGGGAGGAGAAATAGCAGCACACTGATCTTTCCAGTGCAAGGCTGTGCAGGGTGTGTGTGTGTCAGGACAAGTCTGATCATTGCAGGAGCTGTCTTTCCCATTCTGAGCAATGCAGGCGGGGGGGGGGGGGCGAGATTACCCACCAAAAGAAGAGGAGATCAGCTGAGCACCAACTGGTACCGCTTCGAACTAGGGCTTATTTTCGGGTTAGGGCTTACATTGCAGCCCTCCTGGAAAATAGCGCTAGGTCTTATTATCGGGGTAGGTCTTATTTTCTGGGAAACACAGTGTCATGGTCTTACCTCTCTCCTGTCTCCTTCGTTTGACATGTGCTGGCGGCCATCTTGGTTTCTAGGTCTCTTGTAGCCTCCCACCCTGCGGCTCCTCCTTCCCACTGGGAGGAGCTGGATGCCTGGCTCAGATATAATGGAGGCCTGTGGCTTCAGTTCCTTGCTTGGTCCTCCTGTGTTCACATGCTTCTAAGACTGCTGCTGCTTCTGGTTCCGATCCTGGCTTCGTCTGACTTCCCTGCTGGTTCCTGATCCTGGCTTCGTCTGACTTCCCTGCTGGTTCCTGATCCTGGCTTCGTCCGACTACCCTTCTGGTTCCTGACCTCTGGCTTCGCAAGACTCTGTTTAACCATCCGTTTGGACTTTTGCTCAACAGCTTGATTTTCAATAAAGCCTTCTTATTTTCACTTATCTCTTGTTGTACGTCTGGTTCATGGTTCCGTGACATTAGGACCAAGCCATGAATTTTGACGGTACAGGGCCATCCTCGCTACCCACGCTGGTTGCCAGACTTGATCAGCAGGATTACCTGTTGGGTCAGTTCGCCGTGGCGTTGCAAACCCTGCTTGAACGCACGGCTCATTTCGCTCCCGTTGCCGATGGGTCGGTTGTCGCTCCTGGGCCCGCTCCCACTGCCGCTCCGGTTGTTGCGCCAGAGTCTACCCCGACACCTGTTGTTGCGCCTGCGGTGTTTCGGGGTATGACCGGTTCTGCCCCCCTTCCACAGCGATTTGGGGGAGAGCCAACTCAGTGCCGAGGTTTCCTTAACCAAGTGGGCATTTATTTCGAGTTGCTGCCACATGCCTTTCCCACTGAGAGATCAAAGGTGGGCTTCTTGATCTCGCTGCTCTCGGACAAGGCCTTGGCCTGGGCCAGCCCTTTATGGGAGAACAACAATCCGGTGGTTGCCGAGTTTTCCGGTTTTGTTGCTTCTCTTCGGAAGGTATTCGATGTGCCGGCTCGCGCCGCCTCTGCTGCGAAGCTCCTTATGTCCGTCAGACAGGGTTCACGATCCGTAGCCGAATACGCCATTGAGTTTCGTACCCTGGCAGCAGAGGTGGGCTGGAATAATGAGGCTCTGGTCGCTGCTTTCTCTCATGGTCTCTCGGATGCCTTGAAGGATGAGGTTGCAGCTAAGGACCTACCAGTGGAGCTCGAGGCTCTTATTTCTTTCCTGATTTTGATTGACACCAGACTCAGGGAGAGACCTTCCTTTAAGGAGAGCCTGCGGAGGCCTCCTAACAGTTTGGCGCCTACGTTTGCTGTCCCACCCGTGCCTCCCTCTCCTCCCACGCCTCCTGGGGTTGACTTGTCTGGGGGTGAACCCATGCAGCTGGGGTTTGCTCGCCTGTCCGAGGGGGAGAGGGTACTCCGGAGACGCGAGGGCCGGTGCACGTACTGTCGTCTCGGTGGGCATTTTCGGTTGGCATGTCCGAACCGTCCGGGAAACGCTCGCACCTGAGATCCTGTCGGGGGCAGATCTTGGGTGGAGTCTCCTCGTCCCCGGTTTCCCGTGTTGATAAACCACTGATCACTGTTGTCCTCTCCTGGGTCGGGGGCTCGGTGACGACCCAGGCGTTGGTGGACTCTGGTGCTGGTGGTTTTTTCATTGATAGTGAGTTCGCTGCCGCCAATTCCATTCCTCTGCAGGCTTGAGGTTCCCCGCTGGCTCTAGAGGCGATAGACGGCAGACCCCTCCAGCCGTCACACGTGACTCATGAGACCCTTCCAGTGGGGATAGCCATTGGTGCCGTTCACAGAGAGTCAGTCTGCTTCCAGGTTATTTCGTCTCCACACTACTCGGTGGTCTTGGGGTACCCCTGGCTCCAGAAGCATAATCCGACTTTTGACTGGAGATCGGCCGAGATCCTCTCATGGTCACCACAGTGTGGGGCTAGTTGCATCCATGGGCCTGTCAAGTTGCTGTGTACTTCCTCGGACTCTCTGTTGCCTCCTGAATACGAGGAGTACCGGGATGTATTCGATAAGGTGCGCGCAGTTGCCCTACCTCCGCACCGCCCATACGATTGTGCCATAGAGTTACAACCTGGTGCCGTTCCTCCTCGCGGCAGGGTCTATCCACTGTCGGTTGCGGAGAATGAGGCCATGGAGGAGTACGTGATGGAGGCGCTGTCCCGTGGTCACATTCGCAAATCCTCGTCCCCGGCAGGGGCTGGATTTTTCTTTGTGAAAAAGAAGGGCGGTGAGTTGAGGCCTTGCATCGATTACAGGGGCCTTAATCGCATCACGATCAAGAACGCTTACCCGATACCCTTGATTTCCGAGCTGTTCGATCGCCTTAAGGGGGCCACGGTCTTTACCAAACTCGACTTGAGGGCGGCATATAACCTGGTAAGGATCAAGGCGGGCGATGAGTGGAAGACCGCGTTTAACACCAGGACCGGTCATTATGAATCCTTGGTTATGCCCTTTGGGTTGTGCAATGCGCCCGCAGTCTTTCAGGAATTCATCAACGATGTTTTCCGTGACCTGTTGCAGCAGTGTGTGGTGGTCTATTTGGATGACATCTTGGTATACTCTGAATCCATGGAGGCCCACATTCTGGATGTCAAGCGAGTGTTGCAACGGTTACGAGAGAACAAGCTGTTCGGTAAGCTTGAGAAATGCGAATTTCACCGATCCCAGGTAACCTTCTTAGGTTACATCATTTCCGCTGAGGGGTTCTCCATGGACCCTGAGAAGGTTTCGGCTGTCTTACAGTGGCCTCAGCCCAGTGGTCTTCGTTCCTTGCAGCGCTTTTTGGGCTTCGCCAATTATTATCGGAAGTTCATCAGGGACTTCTCCATGCTGGCCAAGCCTCTCACGGATCTGACCAGGAAGGGCAGTAATTCCCAGGTCTGGCCGCTCGAGGCCATCCGGGCTTTTGAGGCCCTAAAATCCGCCTTTGTGTCGGCCCCGATTCTGTCTCATCCCAACCCTGGGTTGCCCTTTGTCCTCGAGGTGGACGCATCTGAGACGGGAGTAGGCGCCCTTCTGTCTCAGCGTAGAACACCAG
This sequence comes from Rana temporaria, assembly GCF_905171775.1. Classification (NCBI taxonomy): domain Eukaryota; kingdom Metazoa; phylum Chordata; class Amphibia; order Anura; family Ranidae; genus Rana; species Rana temporaria. The sequence goes on along the minus strand of NC_053489.1, from coordinate 94,229,404 downwards.
AGGGTCCGCTGCTTCCTTGTGGGTTTTACTTCCGGAAACTGTCACCCGCGGAGTGCAACTATCAGATTGGTGACAGGGAGTTATTGGCCATAGTGCAGGCTCTCAAAGAGTGGAGGCACTTGCTCGAGGGCTCCGTGGTACCGGTTCTCATCCTGACGGACCACAAGAATCTGACCTACCTTTCTGAGGCCAAGAGATTGACACCACGTCAGGCCAGATGGGCTCTGTTCTTGTCACGTTTTAATTACGTGGTCTCCTACCTACCCGGTTCCAAGAACATCAGGGCGGATGCCTTATCACGGCAGTACTCCGAGCTGTCCAGGGAGGAATCTATACCGACTTCGGTCATACCTCCGAATCAGATCCTGGCCGCCATTCGCACCAGCCTGACCTCTCCCCTTGGTGAGCAGATTTTGGCGGCTCAATATGGTGCTCCCTCTGGGAGACCCAACGGCAGATGTTTTGTGCTTGAGGTGTTGCGCACTCGGTTATTGCGAACCTACCATAACTCCAAGACCGCGGGGCATCCTGGTAAGAATCAGCTGTCCTGGGCTGTTTCACGTCTGTTCTGGTGGCCTTCCCTACGTTCCGACATCGCCGCATATGTAGCGGCATGCTCCGTTTGTGCCCAGAGTAAGTCCCCTCGGCACCTTCCGTTGGGCCTGCTGCAACCCATAGCCACCGGGGAGCGCCCATGGTCACACCTGGGGATGGATTTCATTGTGGATCTCCCTGCATCCCGAGGCCATACGGTCATTCTCATGATTGTGGATCGGTTTTCCAAAATGTGCCACTGTGTTCCTCTCAAGAAGTTACCCTCTGCACAAGAATTGGCCACGATTTTTGCCTGGGAGGACTTCCGGTTGCACGGTTTGCCCAAGGAGATAGTGTCGGATCGGGGGAGTCAGTTTGTGTCCAGGTTCTGGCGCGCCTTTTGCTCCCAGTTGGGGATTCATCTCTCCTTCTCCTCGGCCTACCACCCTCAGTCCAATGGGGCCGCAGAACGATCCAATCAGGCCTTGGAGCAATTCCTTCGTTGCTATGTCTCCGATCACCAGGACAATTGGGTTGACCTCCTGCCTTGGGCTGAGTTTGCCAGGAACACGGCTGTGAACTCTTCCTCTGGGACGTCTCCCTTCATGGCCAATTATGGGTTCCAACCTGCCGTGTTACCGGAGGCATTCTCTCCCCAGGATATTCCGGCTGTAGAGGATCACCTTTCCGTCCTACGCGCCTCTTGGGTACAGATCCAGAAGTCCCTTGAGGTCTCTGCGCAGCGCCAGAAACTCCAGGCTGATCGCAGACGAGCGCCTGCTCCTTCCTACCAGGTCGGAGACCGTGTATGGTTGTCCACTCGCAACCTCAACCTTCGAGTGCCCACTCCCAAGCTGGCTCCTCGCTTTGTTGGTCCCTTCCGAGTGCTTCGCAGGGTAAACCCGGTAGCCTATGCCCTTGCGCTTCCTCCTGGCATGCGGATCTCCAACGTGTTTCATGTCTCCCTGTTGAAGCCACTGGTGTGCAATCGCTTCACTTCCTCGGTTCCTCGGCCCCGTCCGGTCCAAGTGGGCAATCATGAGGAGTATGAGGTGAGCAATATCCTGGACTCACGCCTGGTCTGCGGTCGGGTGCAGTTTTTGGTCCACTGGCGTGGTTATGGTCCAGAGGAGCGTTCCTGGGTTCCCTCCGCAGATGTCCATGCTCCTGCCTTGCTCCGAGCCTTCCACGCACGCTTCCCTCAGAAACCGTTTTTTGCACCGCGGAGGAGGGGCCCTTGAGGGGGAGGTACTGTCATGGTCTTACCTCTCTCCTGTCTCCTTCGTTTGACATGTGCTGGCGGCCATCTTGGTTTCTAGGTCTCTTGTAGCCTCCCACCCTGCGGCTCCTCCTTCCCACTGGGAGGAGCTGGATGCCTGGCTCAGATATAATGGAGGCCTGTGGCTTCAGTTCCTTGCTTGGTCCTCCTGTGTTCACATGCTTCTAAGACTGCTGCTGCTTCTGGTTCCGATCCTGGCTTCGTCTGACTTCCCTGCTGGTTCCTGATCCTGGCTTCGTCTGACTTCCCTGCTGGTTCCTGATCCTGGCTTCGTCCGACTACCCTTCTGGTTCCTGACCTCTGGCTTCGCAAGACTCTGTTTAACCATCCGTTTGGACTTTTGCTTTACAGCTTGATTTTCAATAAAGCCTTCTTATTTTCACTTATCTCTTGTTGTACGTCTGGTTCATGGTTCCGTGACACACAGGTATACAGTATATATATATTTTTTTTAAGCATATGCATTTTTTTTAATGGAAGGCCCTACTGTAGCTTTCCTTTAAGGATAACTATACAGAAGTACATACATTAAGTCGTCTGTATTTTTAACCACTTTAAGCTGTAGATTTAATCACTTACTGAGTATGCAGATTCTTTGTCTTTTATTCCTTGCACATGTTTCTGTTTAAACTGACGTCACAATCACTGTTTCAGGTTTCCTGTTTCAGTGTGTCTCCTGTCTCTTGCAGCATCCTATGGAGCAGAGGCTAGAGTTGTGTCTCCATACAATTTGCGCAGCAATAGAAACACACAGACCCATAGCCTAGGATGGCAAGCACTCCCCTTCTCCCCCCTCCCCCCTCCCCCTTCTCCCCCCTCCCCCTTCTCCCCCCTCCCCCTTCTCTCTCTTCAAGTAACAGGCTGAATGAAGACTACACTGCCCACTGTGACTCTTTCTTGTGAAAACCAGAAGTTTAGGGAAGCAGCACTGAAACAGTGGGAACCAATAGCATTGAGGTTGTTTATCTTATTGTTATTCAATGTTGCACACAAAAAAAAGGGATGTTTCTGAATAGAATTGGCTGTTCACAGATTGATTATATGTGTTGCCTGAAGTTGCTCTATTACACATATTGTAAAACTTGTTTAGAACTGTCTAGTAACAAAGAGATACAGTCATCAGGGATGAGATGTAAACTAAGCCTGAATAGTAGAAGAACCTTGGTCTAATGTAACATCATAGAATGTAGGAATGGAATTGAAATTTTGTGTTGAACTTCCCTGAAACTGGTGAACACAAATGTATTGATGGTAAATGAGTACTAACTCTTCTGAATTATCTTTACAGATACCATATTAATAAAATCAACAAGCTTTTTTGGCTGTTTTGCCATTTATCTTAATTTACAGTGTAATTAATTAACCTCTTGACGACCGAGGACATCCCTGGGACGTCCTCGGCTTTGTGCGGTGATATCTGAATGATGCCTGCAACTACAGGCATCATTCAGATATCGCCGTCTTCAGTCGCCGATTCTGTGTACGATAAGAACAATCAAAGCGGCGATCCCGCCGCTTGATCATTCTTCTAGGCAGCGGGGGGGACGTCCCTCCCTCCCGCCGCCATCCGGTGCTTCTCCGGGCTCTCCCGTACCATCGGGGGCCCGGAGAGCGAATCAGTCGGCGGTGCTGGAAAGCATAGAGATGACTGGTGACCAGATGGTCACCAGTCATCTCTATGACCGTCGGAGGCCTGGGCGTGACGTTATGACGTCACGCCCGGTACCCGGAAGTAAACAAAGCCACAATCGCGGCTGTCGGCATGTGATCGGTGATTTTTTTTCACCGATTTCATGCTTGTAAGCCTGGAGGAAAGATGTGGGGTCTTATTGACCCCACATCTCTCCATAAAGAGGACCTGTCACACTGATTCCTATTACAAGGGAAGATTACATTCCTTGTAATAGGAATAAAAGTGATCAAAAAAAAAAAAAAAAAGTGTAAAAATAAAAAAAATTAAGTAAAATAAAAATAAAATTAAAACATTTTTTTTTCAAAACACCCCTGTCCCCGTTATCTCGCACGCAGAAGCGAACACGCATGCAGGTCCTGCCCACATATGTAAACGCCGTTCAAACCCCACATGTGATGTATCATTGCGTGCGTTAGAGCGAGAGCAACAATTCTAGCACTATACCTCCTCTGTAACTCGAAAATAGTAACCTGTAAAAAATGTTAAAGCGTCACCTATGGAGATTTTTAAGTACCGAAGTTTGGCACCATTCCATGAGTGTGCGCAATTTTAAAGCGTGACATGTTAGGTATCTATTTACTCGGCGTAACATCATCTTTCACATTATACAAAAAAATTGGGCTAACTTTACCGTTTTTTTTCCCCAAAAAAGGAGTTTGAACAATTATTGCGCAAATACCGTGCGAGAAAAAAAGGTGCAATGACAACCATTTTATTTCCTAGGGTGTCTGCTAAAAAAATATATATAATGTTTGGTAGTTCTGATTAATTTTCTAGCCAAAAAATTTAGATTTTTACATGAAGGAGAGAAGTGCCAAAATTGGCCCGGTGGTAAAGTGGTTAAAGGCAAAACTTTTTTGTTTTGTTTTGTATAAAGTGGTGAAGTATTAGAACACCTGTCCAGTTTTATTGCTATCTGGGCCTCCATTAACCGCTTCCTACCCGACCAATGTACATAAACGGCCAGGCAGTGTCATCTTAAGAGCATTATAGGCCCCCGGGCAATACAGTGCACTGGGGCCCTGTCTACACAATCACTCACGAGAATTTACTGACAAAAATCATAAAATTTACTGGCAGAACCACATCTTTTACTGCCAGTGCAAAAAAAGTACCTAAAATTACAGTTTTCAGTGCCGAACAATGCAAATGTCAATATTTTAAAATATAAACATATACAGTAGCTAGTGCTATTAGCAATGTGTTTAAGTTAAACAAAAGTAAAAAAAAAAAAATGTCTTCATTGACATGAAGGTCAGGTTACTATAACACAGCCAGCACAGTTTCCTCTTACATCAGAGTCTGCAGGATTCCCCCTTACAGTGAAAGGGAACTCTTATGTAAAGGGGAACGCTGCAGATCATGATCTAAGGAAGGAACTCTGATGTGGAGGGGGGCTCTGGTGACCAGAGACCACCTTATATCAGAGTCCACTGCTTTCTCTTTCCCACTTACATCAGGGTCCGCAGACTGAGTTTCCCCTTGCATTGTAAGGGGGAATCCTGCAAACTCTGATGTAAAGGGGAACTCTGATGTGGGGGGCACTCTGGTGACCAGAGACCACCTTCCGTAGAGTAAATACACTAAGGTAAGGGGGTCACTAATATAGGAGGGGGAACCTTTATATCAGTGCCCCCTTACATTTTTGCATTCACTCCCCCCTTACATCAGCAACCCCCCCGCACTCGTGGAGGATCGAATCTTCTCTGTGATTTCCGCAAACTGGGCATGGGCAGTTCTAACCCGTCACTCTCCACAATTTTTTACTGGAGTTGCTGGGCAGCCGATGGGGCCCCCCAGGCAAGCGGGGCCCCCGGGCAACTGCCCAGCGTGCCCAATGGAAAAGATGGCCCTGCGGCCAGGTGGTACAAGCGGCGTTCTGCATAGACGTACCCATACATCCTCTCAGACACTGAAGTCACACTTGGCCTCAAGGCCATGCAGTGGCAAAATACTGTGATGGCTGTGTTCCTCAGACACAGCGCATTACAGATTAGGCATGGATGCTCTGATTGGTCTTCCCGATGATGTGATTGCTGTATCCAATCTTGCCTTGTAACAGCTTAGTGGGGAGGGGAGAGCGGGATTGCTGCACATCACACACAAGGCAGTCATCCTACATTAGTGCACCAAGCACCATCTGTCTCGTCAAAGTGCACATCAACATCTGTACCAGTGTCCCATAAACATCTGTCACAGTGTCCCAGTGCACAAAAACATCTGTGACAGTGTACTAGTCCAACAAGAACGTTTGTCAGTTTATCATTGCAACATCAACATCTGCCAGTGTCCTCAGTGGACCATCAACATCTGTCATAGTGTACCAGTGCACACAGACATCTGTCATAGTTTACCAGTGTCCCACCAAAATCTGCCACGGCGTACCAGTGTCCCATCAACATCTGTCACAGTATATCAGTGTCCCATCAATATTTGCAATAGTCTCCCATTGCAACATCTGTCAGTGTCCCTGTTGGACCATCAACATCTGTCAGTGTCCCTAGTGGACAGTGTACCAGTGTACAAAAACATCTTTCAGTGTACCAGTGCAACATCAACATCTGTCAGTGTCCCATTGCAACATCAATTACTGTGACATCCTCTAGTGCAGGGATAAGCAATTAGCGGACCTCCAGCTGTTGCCAAACTACAAGTCCCATCATGCCTCTGCCTCTGGGTGTCATGCTTGATGCTGTCAGAGTCTCGCTATGCTTCATGGGACTTGTAGTTTGGCAACAGCTGGAGGTCCGCTAATTGCATATAGTGGACTGTCTACATCTGTCTGTGTCCCTAGTGGACGCCAACATCTGTCAGTGTCCCAAGTGGACCAGCAACATCTGTCATAGTGTACCAGTGCAAAAAAACATATGTCAAAAATTCCACTCGCATGCTCGCAGCTCGAATTTAGTGCAGGGCGAGTTAGGTATAGGGACAGAGCAGGCTGACAGTTTCCTGGCTGAAGCGATCAGCCAGGAAACTGTCAGCCAGAGGACACAGAGCGGCATGGCTGGACTGAAGCCGCCGCCGTCTCCTCCTCACACGCACACAGTGGACTGTGTATTACGGAGCTGGGTCTGTTGTTCGGCAGCTCCGTGTAACAAGATCCCGCCCCCCTAGACCTGCTTGTGTGATAGTAGATTGATTTAGTGATCCGCCTATCACACAAACCGGTCTAGGGGTGCAGGAACTTGTTACACTGAGCCGCGGAACAACAGACCCAGCTCCGTAACACACAGTGAGTGGGAGATGTCCGCTGTGTGTGTGAACCAGGCGACAATGGTGAGTCTGGAGTGATGGGGCAAGGTGACGCTGACTTTAAAGGGGCACAGTGAAACTGCATTTAAAGGGGCACAGTGAAACTGCATTTAAAGGGGCACAGTGAAACTGCATTTAAAGGGCCACGGTGACGCTGCATTTGATGGGGCACTGCGACGCTGCAATTAATGGGGCACGGTGAAGCTGCATTTGATGGGGCACGGTGAAGCTGCATTTGATGGGGCACGGTGAAGCTGCATTTGATGGGGCACGGTGAAGCTGCATTTGATGGGGCACGGTGACGCTGCAATTGATGGGGCACGGTGACGCTGCAATTGATGGGGCATTGCGACACTGCAATTGATGGGGCACGGCGATGCTGCATTTGATGGGGCACTGCGACTCTGCAATTTATGGGGCACGGTGACGCTGCAATTCATGGGGCACGGTGACGCTGCAATTCATGGGGCACGGTGATGCTGCAATTCATGGGGCACGGTGATGCTGCAATTCATGGGGCATGGTGATGCTGCAATTCATGGTACACTGTAAAGCTGCATTTGATGGGGCACTGTGACGCTGTATTTGATGGGCTACTGTGACGCTGTATTTGATGGGGAACGATGACGTTGCATTTGATGGGGCACAATGACGTTGCATTTGATGGGGCACGATGACGTTGCATTTGATGGGGCACGATGACGTTGCATTTGATGGGGCATGATGACGTTGCATTTGATGGGGCACGGTGACGCTGCAATTGATGGGGCACTGCAACGCTGCAATTGATGGGGCACGTGATTGTTAACGTTGTTGTTAATAATAATTTTTTTTGGAACTTAATTCTGCTTAAAACATTTAACAGTGGCCCATATTCTCAGTGAAGTTACGATGGAGTAACTCAGGATACTCCATCGTAACTCCCTTTTTTGGCCCGTGTATCTATGCTCCTGATTCTTAGAATAATTTTTGCATAGATACACTTAAGATCCGCCATATGTAAGTCACTTACACTGGCGGATCTTAAATGCAATGACGCCGGCCGCCGCTAGATGGCATTTACGTGAAGGAGTCATTTGCGTATGCAAAATGATCCTTCTACGCAGATTCCCGAACGAGTTCGCGTCGCGTAACCGTCGCTAACGTCGTTTGCGTAAGAGGAAACTTACTCCTGCTATATGAGGGGTAAGTTTCCGCAAGTCTCGCGTAGGCCATGTTACGGATGGCGTCGGGTCCCCGTCGTGTTTTTTCGTCGGGTACGTCGTTTACGTAAGTCGTTCTTGAATACGACTTTACGTCAATGACGCACACGTCGGCGTCATTGACGTTTTTCGCAGAGAACTGGAGCATGCGCACTGGGCTTTTTGAAGCCCGGCGCATGCCCAGTTCTTTCGCATCGGGGGCGCGCTTCATTTGAATAGAAGCCGCCCCCTTGGAGATCCGCCAGGCTACACCGGGACACTTACACTCCGCTGTCCCAACTTATGGAGCAAGTGTTTGAGGAATACAACACCTGCTCCAGTAAGTTGGGACAGCGGAGTGTAAGTGCCTTAAGCGCAGCAGGCGGATATTTAGAGAGAATATGGGCCAGTGTAATTTCATGAGATAATTTACAAGGGCGTGTTTAGGGGCGGACTTATGGGTGGGGAAGGGGAGGGGTTGGGTGGTGCAACTAGTGGCTAGTGGCTCAGGACTTGAAATTTTGAGAGGAACTCCGGCTGCAATTGTGGGGGAACTCTGGCTGCAAAATGGGGACATTTTACTGCACTGGGGACACATGCTGCATTGGTAGACGTGGGCAGGCTGCATTTTTGGGCACGGATAAAGTTGTTGTTAATATTTATTTGTATAACTTAATTCTGCATAAAACATTTAAGTGTAATTTCATGAGGGCGGGATTAGGGGGCGGGACATGGTAGGGGTTGGGCGAGGCAACTGGTGGCGAGTACGCCTTGAGCTGCATTACAGCTTTCAATTCAATAGCCGCCGCCGCGCGCGTCATATACAGCCCCTCCCCCCTTGTACAAGGGAACTTTGATAGACAGATCACCCATCCAATCCTGGGATGGGTGATCTGTCTATGGAAAAGTGCCCGGAAAAGGGGGAGGCGATGTATATGACGCGCGCGGTGGGGAACAGAGCTATTTAATTGAAAGCTGTAATGTTCCCTGCGCTATGAACAACCAGGTGGCAGCGACAGCAGCAGCTGCAGCGGCGACGCGACTCTCTTCTCCTTGCTCGCCCCCCTGCTCCCAGGCAGCCCACACTCGCTAGCCCTCAAAATTTACTCACGAGCAGACGAGTGTAAATTTTTAGGGCTGCACTACACTTTAATGGTTTATTTTGCTGAATAACCTTGATGTTGTTATCATTTAAAATTAGATGTTCAGATTTATATAGTACTGTATGTTATTCCTTCAAGTGCAAACGCAATCATCAAAGTAGGCATTGAAGTGAAAATAACAGTATTAAAAAGACATAGCAAATGGTAGTTTTGGTAGCCCGGTTCCTACAGGATTTCAGAACATTGGAATTTCCATGACCACTCTGAGAAATGATGGCATGTGCAGTGAACAAACATGTTCAATTAGTAACTGACCTGCATCTGCCAATCATGCAGCTGACAGCTGTGCTCCACAACCTTGAGGTGGAACCCATAACTCACATAGATTTTACAGAATTACTAGTTGAAAACCCTCATTAAAATCACTGTAATTAAGTTCCTCATTCAATATGCTGACAACAGGGCTGTACACAATAAAAGGGATCATGTTGTATCAACAATTTAAAAGTAAAGCATAAAAAAACAATCTGAAATAAAAAAGAAAGTGTAAGAAAGAAAACACTGAATTTGTTTTTATATAAAAATACAATTTATATGACAATCTATGGTAATCCTAAGTTAACTGATGCATTTATTTTCCAGACAGAGAACGCCATATAGGCCAGTCTTCTAGCACTCATCATTCAGATTAGCTTGTGCTGTATCCATGGGCATCCGCTGAAATTTTTTCAGAGGGGGGCACTTCGGCAGCGGCGATACGCAGTTGCATTTTACCCTTTCTTCGACCACTAGCGGGGGTTAAAAGCGCCCCCCCCCACGTTAAAATGTAAAAACACCCCACTGTGCCCCCTGCATCTTTCAATATCTCTTTGTCACTACTGTGTACCCCCTCTCCACAACTGCATCACTGCACCCCTTTACATTACACAGCACCTCACGGCTCTGGATCCCTTTACATTACACAGCACCCCACAGCTCTGGACCCCTTTACATTAAACAGCATCCCACAGCTCTGGACCCCTTTACATTATACAGCACCCTGCATCACTGGCCCCCTTTACATTACACAACACCCTGCATCACTGGACCCTTTTACATTACACTGCGCCCTGCATCACTGGCCCCCTTTACATTACACAGCACCCTGCATCACTGGCCCCCTTTACATTACACAACACCCTGCATCACTGGACCCTTTTACATTACACTGCGCCCTGCATCACTGGCCCCCTTTACATTACACAACACCCTGCACCATTGGACCCCTTTACATTACACAGCAATTTACATTACACATCAATTTCCATCCATTTTAATGGAAACCATGGGCCAGATCCACAAAAGGGTTACGACGGCGTATCTGCTGATACGCCGTCTTATCCCTGTTTCTATCTATGCGGCTGATTCATAGAATCAGTTACGCATAGATATCCCTAAGATCCGGCAGGTGTAATAGTTTTACACTGTCGGATCTTAGGATGCAGTACCGCGGCCGCCGCTGGGGGCATTTCTCGTCGTAAACCAGCGTCGGGTATGCAAATTAGCACTTACGGAGATCCACGAAGGTTTTTCCCTTCGTGAAGTCGCCGTAAGTGTTAGTTTGCCGTCGCAAAGATAGGGTACCTTTTACAAAGTGTAAAGTTAGTACACCATGTAAAAGTATACCCGTCTTTCCCGCGTCACTGTCCAATTTTTTTAAATTTTTTTATTTTTCCCGCCGCAACTCTTTTTTACCCGTCGCGATTCACAAAACCTCAGCGCAACGTAACTTCGCGCAAAGCACGTCGGGAAAATAGCGTCGGGAGCATGCGCAGTACGTCCGGCGCGGGAGCGCGCCTAATTTAAATGGGACTCGCCCCATTTGAATTGGCCCGTCTTGCGCCGGACTGATTTAGGATACACTGCCGCAAATTTCCAGGTAAGTGCTTTGTGGATCGGGCACTAACTTGGGCAATTTGCGGCGGTGTAAATTAAATCAGAAAAGTTACGTTGCGCCCGCTGTTTGTGGATCTGGCCCCATGTGCCTTAAAATGAATATGGGTGAATGCAGCCTAACAGTATTTTAAAATGCTATTATTACAATGTAATGTCTTCCAGGAGCATACTTTAGAATACTTTTAGAACTCACGTGTAGCACCCTCTAATGTGCTACTAGTGTCAGTGTAGGCAAATCTATGTTTTGACTCATAGTTAAAGCGAAGTTCCACCCAAAAATGGAACTTCCGCTTTTCGGAACCCTCTCCCCCTCCGGTGACAAATTTGGCACCTTTCAAGGGGGAGGGGGTGCAGATACCTGTCTAAGGCAGGTATTTGCACCCACTTCCGGGCATAGACTCCTGTGGGAGTCTACACCACTTCTCATCCCCCCGCTGTCTTCTGGGAAACACACTGTTCCCAGGAGAGAGCGGGGACCAGTGACGGCGTGCCGTGTTACTCGCGCATTTGCAGTAGGGAACTGGGCAGTGAAGCCGCAAGGCTTCCCTTTCTGATTCCCTCGCTGAGCATGGTGGTGGCAGCATCCGAGAACCGAGCGATTGCTCAGCCTCGTCTGCCGACATCGCGGGCGCACTGGATGGGTAAGTGTCCATTTTTTAAAAGTCAGCAGCTGCAGGAGTTGTAGCTGCTGGCTTTTAAAAAAAAAAATTCAGGTCGACCTCCTCTTTAACTTGTGAGTCTAAATTGGGTCAGGGTTTACTGCAGGTCAGACTGGATGACTCATACAGACAGGTCTCTGGTGCTTTGCCCTGGTTCTAGAAGTTTAAAACATTTCTAGAAGCTAGAGGGCAGAGGGTAGAAGGGTTAATCTGCATAATTAAGGAAGCTTGGCCAATCACCAGGCAGTGGGCCTGGCAGGGAGGCTGAGCCAGCCCTTAAATATGGATGAGTCATGCCAGCAGGGGAGTCGAGTGGAAGATGGAGTGCTGAGGAGACTGTCGGTGGCCTTAGAAGGGAGCCCCTGGTCTGGGGGGGGGGGGGGCGCACTGCCTTAGGCTGGAGCTCGGGCTGGCTTAAGAGGATCCTGACAGTAGTAGGCTTTAAAAGGAGTCTTGCCTAAGAAGCAGCGGGAACCAGGAGGACAGTGTGAGTACATCAGCACACCTGGGGATTCACAAGGGTAGAGACTGCCACAATAACTTTCATAATAGTAAAAGATCACATAGTGCTGCAGGGTTGTGTGATTTATTTTATTTTATTAATGAGCAATCAGCACTGTAGGGGGAGTGCTGACTGCTCTTTCAAAATACAATGAAAAGAGAATCAGCTTACTAATCTGTGTCACTGAATTTGATTGACAGCAGCGGGAGCCAATGGCTCCTGCTGCTATCAATCTATCCAATGATGATGGAGACAGCAGTGTCGCTGGGCTCATGCACATCCCTGGGACGGACTGGCTCAGGTAAGAAAAAGGAGGGGCTCTGGGGGCAGCTGCAGTACAGTAGGTTTTTCACCTTATAGAATGCATTAAGGTGAAAAAACCTGGAGAATTTACGCTTTGATAATAAAGTTGATCTGTTACTATGCACAGCTGTACCAGATTCTGTGTGCACTCGTTTTAGTAAATCTCTCCCTATGTGTTCCAGCACATAGGCCTTTTAGGGAGTTTAGGAGCAACAGCGTTTAGAAGCAGTCAAAGCTCCTCCTGAACGCAGAAGAATCACATTCAGGAAAGGAGCTTTTGGGTAAAAAAAATGGAAGCTAAACGCGTCTAAATGTGCCTAAGCACTAGGCACATTTAGCACTTCAGTGTTTATTCATTTCAATGGCCAGAATAAATTAAAAGTCTGGCCAATTAAATAAATAAATTCTCAAACACCAAACTCTGCTAAACTCTTTTAAAGTTCTAAACTTTTAGTAAGAGTTCTTCTTTAACCACTTAAGACCCGGATCAAAATGTACGTAAAGGACCCGGACAGTTTTTGCGATTCGGCACTGCGTCGCTTTAACTGACAATTGCGCGGTCATGCGATGTGGCTCCCAGACAAAATTGGCGTCCTTTTTTTCCCACAAATAGAGCTTACTTTTGGTGGTATTTGATCACCTCTGCGGTTTTTATTTCTTGCGCTATAAACAAAAATAGAGCGACAATTTTGAAAAAAAAATTATATTTTTAACTTTTTGCTATAATAAATATCCCCCAAAAATATATAAAAAAAATGATTTTTTTCCTCAGTTTAGGCCGATATGTATTCTTCTACCTATTTTTGGTAAAAAAAAAAAATCGCAATAAGCGTTTATCAATAGGGTTTGCGCAAAATTTATAGCGTTTACAAAATAGGGAATAGTTTTATTGCATTTTTATTCATTTTTTTTTTTTTTACTACTAATGGCGGCGATCAGCGTTTTTTTTCGTGACTGCGACATTATGGCGGACACATCGAACAATTTTTACACATTTTTGGGACCATTGTCATTTTCACAGCAAAAAATGCTATAAAAATGCATTGCTTACTGTGAAAATTACAATTGCAGTTTGGGAGTTAACCACTAGGGGGCGCTGAAGGGGTTAAGTGTGACCTCATATGTGTTTCTAACTGTAGGGGGGCGGGGCTGGACGTGTGACATCATTGATCGCCTTTCCCTATATCAGGGAACAGACGATCAATGACAGCGCCACAGTGAAGAACGGGGAAGCTGTGTTTACACACAGCTCTCCCCGTTCTTCAGCTCCGGGGAGCAATCGCGGGACTCCAGCGGCGATCGGGTCCGCGGACACGGAGCTTCGGACCGGGTCGCAGGTGCGCGCACGCGACCCACGGCTGGGCACTTAAAGAGGACGTACAGGTACATGCTTGTGCCCAGCCGTGCCATTTTGCCGAGGTATATGTGCAGGAGGCGGTCCTTAAGTGGTTAACCACTTCTATACAGGGCATTTTCACCCCCTTCCTGCCCAGACCAATTTTTAGTTTTCAGCGCTGTTGCACTTTGAATGACAATTGCGCGGTCATGCAACACTGTACCCAAATTAAATCTTTATGTTTCCCCCCCCCACAAATAGAGCTTTTGTTTGGTGGTATTTGATCATCTCTGCGGTTTTTCATTTTTTGCGCTATAAACAAAAGAAGAGCAACAATTTTGAAAAAACACTTGTACCCCTACCCATTCACCTGGTGGTAGAAAACCCATTCACCTGGTGGGGTCTTCCGACTTCTCCGCTCTCTTCTCCCGCTGGTACTGGAGCATGCTGGGACTGTGACGTCACAAGAGGCCTATATAAATCGCCGCGCACCGCACACCCGGTATTACAGCGGGAGGGAGCGTCGAGTCAACATCGAAGAGGAGAAGAAGGCGACGCAGAAGACCGGGCCCCCGCTGGTGAAAGAGCTGAAAGAAGACAGCGGTGGTGCCCGGCAGAAGAGAAAAAGAACCGGAGAGCGGGAGAAGAGAGCGGAGAAGTCGGAAGACCCCCCGAAGTCGGAAGAAGACCCCCCGAAATCGGAAGAAGGGAGAAGAGCGGGCCGCCACTGGTAAAAAAGCTGAAAGAAGACAGCGGTGGTGCCCGGCAGAAGGGAGAAGTCGGAAGACCCCCGAAGTCGGAAGAAGACCCCTGGAGCTGCCTAATAAACTACTTAAACCTCCCTGGTGGTATGATTCTTTCAGATTTTAGGTGCTGAAAGTGGTACCATTATTTTGCATGGAAATTTGGTGTTTGAGATTGCAGGCCTGTAATTCTTAGGAATAACTCACCTATATCTGTCCAAACCAGAGTCTAGTAGACTATGATAAAGTTTAAAACACAAAATCATAAATTATAATATAATAAATAATAACAAATAATAATTTAATAATAACAATACTTTTTATTCAATAAATCTTAACAAATAATATATTCAGAAACTCTGATTTTTTGGGGGGGTCAAACAAGGGTGCAAAATCATTATTCAGTAAACGTCTCGGGTATGAAAAATTTTAAAGCAAGGTACAGCGCAAAGTCCAACGTCACAGTCGGGACAATAGAAGCGCGTTTCTTTGCAGATTTTTTTTCCGTTGTCGTCGCGTTTGGAACAGCAAACCACACACATCTTTGTGGGTGCTGTTTTTTTCTCAGTGGGTGGAATGTGGTCCAAAAAATTACGACCAGTCAGTCGTTCAATGTTCACAACACCAGCAGCCCGACGTCCAGATCGGTTTACTGTTGTTGGCGTTTGGTGCTTCAGAAAAATCAGTTCTGCCACCTTCCACACAAAGTCCGCATGGACCATAGAGCTGTCACTTTTTTTTTTCATCAGGATGAAGGCATTCCAGAGGCATTGTTCCAAAAGATGTCGGAAATGTTTTTTTATAGTACTTTTTCTGCTGCTTCCTCATCGCTGGGTAAAAGGTCATGGCCTGGTCAGCCCTGTCCAGGGCTGGACTGGGACAAAAATTTGGCCCTGGACTTCATCCAGACTGGCCCACTTTGACAGGTCTCTCCCATGGCGGCTGGACAAATCCTGCACCCCCCCCCTGGCCACCCGCACCCCCTCTCCCCCTTCATTAGCCACTAGCCATTCTACTTTATTAGAGTAGAACGACTGGTACTGGTATTCTTATAGGCAGTACCAGTGGGGAAGCTAGACATTATTTCACCCGGGGCAAGGAATCAGTTCGGTGCTCCCCCTTTTGGGACAAGATTAGGCAGAAGTTAGAAACTCCCAGGCCATAGCCGTTAAGTCAGCTGTCTGTCCCCTCCCCCATGCTCCTCTGTCGTTGTCCCTGCTCCTCTGGTCCTCCCCCTGCTTCTCTGTTCCCCCCAGGTGAGCGCTGCGGGGAGGGAGAGGAGGTGAGCGCTGCGGGAAGGGAGAGACAGAGGAGCGGAGGGTGGCAGCGGTCCGCTGTCACTAAAGCCGGCCCACTGAGCCATCGGCCCACCGGGAAACTCCCTGTAGTCTCAATGGCCAGTCCATCCCTGGCCCTGTCCACACCTCCCATCGTGTGGTTGTAGTCCAACACAACCTGTGGCTTCATAACATCCTTGCCACCTTTGGTATGCACCATGACGGTCGAGGTGTTATGGACTGTGCTCATGAGGTTTTTTTGTCCCGCCACTTCAGTGCCAACATTTTCCCTTTTTGCCATGCAGCTACTTCTCCTTTCCCAAGCTTTTTGTTGCCAAATGCTGATGGCATGTCACTCCGGTTAGGCCTCACGGTCCCATAAGCGTCCGTCTTATTTTGGATAAGGAACTCGTACAGTTCTGGGGAGGTATAAAAATTGTCTGTGGTGACACAGTAGCCCTGGTTCAGCAAGGGCTCTATCAATGAAAGAACGGAAGCGGTTGCCATCCCAAAACTGCTGAATCGCTCGCAGAATTTGGTCCCTTTCCCAGTGTACAGGACTGAGTTCCAGATAAATCCAGAGCTGCATTCACACAGCATAAATTATTTTATGCCAAAGTGAGCGCGCTTTGATGTGATGAACTGTATCCAGCTGAGCCTACCTTTGTTGGCCATGAGACTTTCATCAATGGTAATGTCTCGCTCAGGAATATAGGTCCGCTGGAAGTTCTGCAAAATAAGCTGGTAAACCTCCCAAATTTGTTTCCGCTTTGGAGCTGGATGAGAACGCTCATCAAAGTCCTCATTATTTTCAAAGTGCAAATATTTCATGATCAATGAAAATCTGTACTCCGACATGACGGTTCCAAAAAAAGGTGTGGCAATAATTTATTGGTTGTCCAATACCATTTTTGCAGGGGTTTCCCCACCACTCCCTGTAAAATTATGAGGCCCATAAACTTCCAGATGTCGTCGCTGGTTACAGGCTCCCATTTTCTGCACCTTGAAAATCGCTGATGGGTTGCAGCTTGTTGTTCCTGGTATCGATTCGTCTCCAAAACTATTTTGGCGATCACTTCAGCGGTCAAAAAAAGTTGGAGGTATTCCAGGGGATTGTCATCCTCAACGTCCACTTTTATCCCAGGTGCTCCTGTTATAAACATTTTTTCTACCACCAGGTGAATGGGTAGGGTTACCATGTACCCCATACTTATTCACATAGGCTGGGGGGGCCGGGATCTGGGGTTTACAGGACTTCCTGTAAAGTTGCCTCACTGTGAACAGGTATCCGACTTGGAGGCGACCTCCATTGAAATCAATGGGTACAGGTCGCCTAGAAGTCAGATTGAAGTAGTACAGGAACCTTTTCTGAAGTCAGAGCGACTTCAGTAGTGTATATTAAGACGGCTCCCATTCACATCCATTCATTTTCTCGACTGCGTGACTTGGGGCGTCTTGAAGTTGGATCCCGGGTAGCCCCAGTGTGAACCGACTCTAAAGTGAAACGAATTCATGCAAGTCTCGCAAGACAAATAATATTTGTTTTCAAGGCTTTACAACGTTTCCAGCAATTAGTAAGAACTGATAAAATCAGACAGCTACCGAGGCATCCTTTGAGGCGCGTGATTAATTGAAGTGTTAATTATTCTAGTGGTAATTTAATTAATTCTAATACTTTGGAACTTAACTATTGCACTCTTTTGCAAACCATTAGTCTGGATCTTTAGAGCTCCCTATTCTTTTAAAATTATATGTGTTGAAAAAGCATGTAGAGGAGCAGTTATTAAAGGAATTAACCATTTCATTACCAATGATGCATTATACATGAACTCTTCAGCCAGTGATAAATATAATATGTCATGAATTTAAAAGGGTTCATCATAATCTGCAGATGATTAGTTTGCTAGCTCTGCCTTTAAAGTATAACTAAAGGCAAAACTTTTTTTTCCTTTATGGATAGAGTGGAGAGGGATTAGAGCTCATGTCAATTTTTATTGCCATACTAGCTGAATACCCGGCGTTGCCCGGTCTTCCTATCTTAACCTTTTGGGGAGGAAAATCATAGTAATATAAATATACCCATCTTTTATATAAGGGTGTAGGTAAGGGTTAATTTAACTGTCATATATTTTTATTTGGCATATAAGTAATATGTGTACCAGGTATTATTGAAATATCTCCAGGCGTACAGAAGTTATGTGGGCACATACATTTCCCATTGATTTGCATGGGACTTTAAACAAAAACCCCGACCCTCACAAATGGGGGTAGTTAAGGGATAAATTAACTATCCTATAGTTTAAGTGGACATATAAGTAACATGTGACCAAGTGTTATCGAAATATGTACAGCCGTTTGGAAGTTATGAAGTAACATGTATTTCCCATAGAGTTGAATGGGACTTTAAAGAAAAACCCCGACCATGGCAAATGGGGGTGGGTAAGGGTTAAACCGCCTATCCTATGTTTGTTGCTGACATATAAGTAACATGTGTGCCAAGTTTCATGTTAATATCTTTAGCCGTTTGGACGTGATGCTGGAACATACATACACACACACGTTGAGTTTTATATATATAGATGTGCCCCTGTTAGGGAGATTCACCCTCTCTATTTGTCCTGTTTACCATTATCATTGAAAGTGAAAGTAAAAGAAAACACCACATTTTGGGTTGTCCCCAGAAAAGTAATAGAGGGGGGAATCTTCCAATAGGGACACTAGATCTGGTGGCCTGGTGGTCCCCAAAGAAATTCCTTTAATTTCCAGAGATTTCCTCTGACTTCCTGTTTGGCTATGGGACAGGAAGTGAAGGGATATCTCTGCAATGGGACAGATAGTTAGGACAGACAGGAGTTATAACCCTCCCTTACTCTAGACTAAAAAGTTTTGCCCATAGTTCTACTTTAAGGTAGTTAACCCCTATCTCCAATGCCTATAACACCCATAGAACATATGGGATGTTTACCACTGTCTTTAATGTGTGCTATTTGTATACTTACATATTCTATTATTCTTTTCAGTGTTTAGTTGTCCTGTTAACACTAGGAGATGATCAAGGGGTTAACTGTGTTCCCTAGGTGTGTTCTAACTGTGGGGGGGGGGGGGCTGACTAGGAGTAGAGAGAGATCGGTGTTCATACTTACCCGGCGGTCATCGCGCCCGCATTGCATTGGCTCCAATGCGTGCCCCCTAGTGGTCAAAAGGCAAACCGACGTTCAGTTACGTCGGTTCGCACAGGGGTGTCAACCTGCCACAGTACAACTGCGCTACTGGTCAGTAAGGGGTTAATGTTCATATGGTGACTGGAGACATTTATCATTCTTAGTGGGACTCAATAGAGGTGGTATGACCACCTCAATACCCAGTTTTTTTAAATTAATGTTGATTGTATGTAAAATAAACTTTATTGATTTTAAACAATGTTGTAATGTCTTGTGACGGTACCGGGAAAATCTTACTTGCCCCACCCTTTTCTTCAAGACTTCAATAATCTGCAGATGATGTGACTGTGGGTTGAGTTTATTCAGAAAGCCCAGATCATCTCACCTGCAGTGAATGATCCCCCAAAGAGCTCACCATTTAGGCTGGGTGTGCGGCCGCAGGTTCGTGCCTGAGGTCCATTGCATTCCTGTACACCAGTTTAGGCCTGATTCGGGTCTGAATTTTAGCCTGAATTCACACCAGAACCGGTCCCATTGAGAACCGGTCACACATGCATGTCATGTGAATTGCCAAGTTCAATTTTATGGCCCTGTGATCTAACTGAGGAGGGGGAATGGAAATTTTTGTTTAACGCAATGCACAGCTTTGCCATTGTGTTTTTAACAGTGCTCTGCTGTGGCATAGGTTGGCCATAGTGCAAGTGATTTTTTTGTGTGCAGTGATGCATGTTGTAGTACCTATTGCAATAGCAGTGCATAAAAATGCATGTAATGTGCATGCTGACGCGTTCCAGCGCATGGTAGCCAGCCCATAGCAACCTTAAATCTAATCATAACTTTTTCTGCTGACAAAATCCAATAGATTAGCACAGAAGGCATGTAAAGATGGATAAACAAATGTGCAGTGTGTGTACCTTGCAGTACTCTGCAAGACAGGTGCACTGGAAAGGTGTATTAGGGTGCAATTCCATCCCACCCACATGCATAGTGCATGTTACCACAGTGCGTGCCGCTTTGCGCTCATGATTTCCAACAGTGCGTTTTGTGAATGGGCCCTAAATGAACCTTTCAAGTGTCTTTTTTCTGCAGACGTGCCACAATCTGTGGGTAGGAGTTGGGAGTGAAACTCACTTTCGTGGTTTCATAATAAGATTGATGATAGTCTTCTGATCAATCTATAGGGGTCCATGTACATTTAAAAGACACTTAGGTACATCAGCACATTGGCACAAAGCAGCAGATCGTGTGGCTTTGACTCAATGCATAAAATCTGCAGTCAAGAGGATCAGTTGTCCAATCAGATTTTAGAATGAGGAGGATATGCCATCTAAGGCTTGGTTCACACTAATGCAGGCCGTACCTCCCACGTTCACGCGTACCTCCCACACTCAGGCACAGATTCAAATGAATGGGCTGCTGTGCTGTGTGAAACTCTCCAAAAAAAGTTTTCCTACAGCTCCCTCACCCGCTAACGTCCTGCGGGCCGAGAAGCGTGGGGGTGCCAGAATGAATGGCAGCCCTGCGCTTCTCGCAAGAGCAGTGTGTCAAGTATCGACGCGATTTCCGCAACTGGAACGCACTAGTGTGAACCAAGCATAGGGCCATGTTTCCCATGTTTGCTCGGGCACCGCAGCCTATTTAAAAACGCGGCCGGCTTTGACTCAATGCTTAAAATCTGCAGTCAAGAGGTTCAGTTGTCCAATCAAATTTTAGAATGAGGAGAATGTGCCATCTAAGGCTCGGTTCACACTAGTGTGGGCAGTGTGTACCACGTTTTCTCGAGCATGGAAGCCCATTCATTTGAATAGGCTGTTGAAACTCACAAAAACTGTGCATGCACTATTTTAAAATGCGGTCGCAGTTCCTGCACCCGCAATCTGGCAGCAAGCTGAGATGTGTGTGGGTGCAAGAGCAGTGCGATTGCGGGTGATAGCAGGTCCTGGAATCCGTATGATTCCCGTACCCACAGTGCACGGCCCACACTAGTGTAAACCGAGCCTAAGCTATTTTTATTGTGTAAAGATTCTTGGTGGCAGACAAAAGAAACTTATGTTAGCCATACATGGATTGGATTTCATCTATATCTTGCTGAATTGTCCGAATTTGTATCCATGGGTGGCCCTGTCAGCACCTCAGTGCTCAAGGATGCAAGCACTATTTGGGTATTTTGACAGTCGCAGGTACTGGCTGTCAGAATACAAAAGCCGTCTGGGGAGATCCTTCTATTCAAGCTGTTTAGTGTGGACGGGGGAATTGAGTGATTGGCAGGAACAAGAGAATTCTTAAAGTGTTGAGAAAAAAACATTCCCTTCTGGGTGATCTATGTACATTGCAAGGATTATAACACACTTTATTGCAGATTACTACCTTTTGTTATTCTGAAGAAATCCCTCTGTGTTTGTCTGTGCCTCTGTTCTGAGTGGGTCTAATGGGAGTGGTTTCATAATTAACTGTCAGGTGTGCAGCTGCAGGGCACTAATGAGGAAATCTATTCCTTTAGATGTTCTCTTATTGAAAGTATCTTTGTTGGAGGGGATGCCTGAAATCTGACTTGTATCTTAGGCAGACTTCTGGTAAAATTGGTGAGCCAATCACACAAGCAAGAAATTATGTTTATGGGGAGTGGTCAGTACACATTGTGTGTACAGAACAACTCCAGGTAGCCATATTCCAATGCTTTCTCAGAAAATTACAGCAGATGCAGATTGAAAAGGAAAGGTAATTTTTAATAACATCCGATTACAATATCATTAGTGTCGTAATTATATGCTTTATTATTTTTTCTTTATTTGCTAAGTTTTCCTTAGTTGCAATGCTGGCACCTGCACCCAAGCCAATGGACGAAACAGCATCGGGGCGGCTGACATCACGGGATCCCTGGACAGGTAAGTGTCCTTATATTAAAAGTCAGCAGCTACATTATTTGCATCTTTACCGAGTTGTCTGGAGAGGGGGTTGAAGGGCATAATGTGCATCCAAATTCGTCCACAGCGTCTGGCAAAAGGCCAAAGAATCCAGACGTCTGTCTAAATTGTGGAGGTGTAAGTCAATACCAGCAAGCGTGTCCTAGTCCGCCAAGGTGGACAGAAGACTATCGTGGACCGCAGAGAAGTGACCCAAGGATGGAGAGAAGGTCTGGGCCTTCAAGAAGAACCCTCACTGATTCTGCAAGAGAACAATGGAGGACACCTGCAGTCTGTGCTGTTTCAGTGAGGAATGCCTATCAGCCTCCAAAACGTCACCAGAAACAGCATTCTCGGCGCTGGAAGACGAAGCAAGCACAAGTCCAGTCATGCAAACCTGCTGTTCCAGATGTTTCCACCAAGCCTCTTGCCCAGTTGGTAGTCCCTCTGCCTGTAGTGCCTGTTTTGGTGTAAGGAATCAATACAAGAGCCATTCTTGGTTTCCGGTGCTCAGGTGACTTTGCTGACCAGAGACTTTTACAAGAGGTATTTGTCGTACATGCCCCTGCAAATGTTGGAAGATATAGAGATCCAGGATATTCAAGCAGAGGATTACCCTTGTGATGGAAACCTGTGGGCAACCCCCCTTTTTTGCTTTTTTTTTATAATTATTTTTTTACATTTATATATATATATATTTTTTTTTTATTAAAGGGTCCAGAGGTCCCAGGGCCTCGGATGGCAACCCCCACCCCTTTTTTTTATAATTTTTTTTATATACATATTTTTTTAATCTTTTTATTAAAGGGCCCAGTGGTCCCCAGGGCCCCGGATGGCTACCCCCCTTTTTTTTATGTAAGGGGCCCATAATTCCTAATGGCGGCCTGCCTGCGGGTCTCATTGAGGGTTGGAAAGCATCAGAATTTTGAGACACTGGCCATTGTGTGCCATTTGGCTGTCAGGACCTACGGGAAGTTCATTGATTGTAGGGACCAACACAGATCTGGTGAAGTGGGGGTTAGAGGTGTCTCCCTATTCCACAGTGGATGGAAAAGGATCCACAGCAGAAGCAATAGAAAATTACCTGCAGGAGGCAGAAGCAGTTAAATACGAATAAGAGGCTAAGTGAGCCTACTGTGCCTGTGGAAAAAAAAAAGAGGTAAGCATCCTCTCAAGAGACTGACCGTGATGTATGTTGCATTACTTTTCTTTTCTTTGTTTTTTTCCCTCTGTTTTTACCTGGTGATCTGGTCAGTAGGAACTCCAGCTCACACTTCATAATCAGTTACAGAAAACAGGTTTGTTCCTTTTGTGATAAATATTTTACAAGAATGCAGTGGCGATCCTGATCTCGCTGGGGCCCTAAGCAAAATTACATGTTGAGGAGCAGGGGGGGGGGTTGCCGACAGTGACATGTCACATTAAAGAGTAAAGTTGAGAAACGGGGGGGGGGGGGGCTCTAGTAATTTGGGGGGCCCTCCGCAGCTTTGCGGGGCCCTAAGCGGCTTGCATAGTGAGCCTATAGGGCGGATCGGCCCTGCAAGAATACAATTAAAGGCTGATCATTGTAAGCAACCACAAAGAGTCATAAGGTTTTTGTTTTTTTATCAAACTTACGTACGATCCAATGCTGAATCTGTACCCGCCGGCTCTAACACTAAGAACCGAGCGATCAAACACCGCAGATTGCTTGGTTCTCAGAGCTCCGTAAGCAGAGAGCCAGTGACTGTCAGCTACTGGCTCTGACCCCCCCCCCCCCCGTGTTCACTGTAGCACTGAGCTGTGGAGGGAGCGGGAACGGCTGGCTCAGGCTCTTAGCGGCCTCGCTGAGAGGCTGAGACAGGTGTCGGTCCAGGTAGGTGGGCAGATCCATAGTCGCGATCCTTCCTGTTATGTATCACGTACCTGGTAGCCAGAGCCCGATGGTAGGAGAAGGCCTCTCTTACAGCTCCGGCTCGTGAGCTGCCGGATTGGGAACAGCAGACTCAGGAGCCTGGCGGGGTAGGAGTGCCGGCGTGCTGGGTAGGTGAAGCAGGTGCTGACTTCCTCTGGACGGGTAGGCTGGAAGATGATTGGATCAATGATAGCAGACGGAAGCAGAGTCAGGTAAGCCGGGTCACAACAGATGGTTCAGGTAATCAGATGCAGCAGGCAGAAAAGTAATCAGGGTACAAGCAGGAAGGTCTGGCAAAGGTAGGTCAATCTGAAGAGGTGGTCAATGGAAGCCGGGGTCAGGATCGGAGAGGTACTGATGGTCAAACAAGCCGGTTCACAAGTTCAATCAGAAGTTCAAATCAGGTAAGCAGGTTCTCAGGTTCAAGTTCAATCAGGGACTGCAGATCAGACAGCAACTTGCAGGAAGCAAGGACTGAGCTTTTAAAGGCGTTTTGGCGCCAAGGAGGGTTCACGTGCACGCGCGCGCTCCCGCTGCGCACGCGCGCGCGCGCCGCTGACGCATGCGCACGTCCCGCTGATGCACGCCGCTGTCTCAGCCCAATGCTGGGCTGACGATTTTGGAAGGTGAGTCCCTGACATTGCCCCCCCCCAAGGGGCAACCTCCGGATGCCCAGTCGGGCCACTTTGTCAGGGTGAGCGAGAAAAAATGCACGTATTAGTCTTTTGGCATGGATATTACCTTCGGGTTCCCAGGAATTGTCTTCTGGTCCATAACCTTTCCACTTGATCAGGAATTGGTTTTGTCCTTGTCTTTTCCTACAATCCAGGATAGTCTCTACCACGAATTCCTCGTTGCCATCGACATGGATCGGTTCGGGAGGTTTGGACCCCCTATTAGGAAAAGGATCCGGAACTGCGGGTTTTAACAAAGAGACATGGAACACAGGATGCACTTTAAGAGAATCAGATAAGGATAGTTCATATGAAACTGTATTGATCTTTCTCTTGACCGGAAAGGGCCCCAAAAATTTTGGTCCCAATTTCTTGGACGGACAGGCTAGTCTAAGATTGTTCGTAGAAAGCCATACCTGGTCTCCTGGTCTCAGATCTAGCTCACCTCTCCTTTTTCTGTCAAAGAACCTCTTACTGTCAGCCTGGGCCTTGGTCACCGTCTCCCGTAACAGTTGGTTATTGCGGTTGAGGAACTCCATAGTGTTCTGTACAGCCGGAACTGAGGACTCTGAAAGAAAGTCTGGTAAAAAGGTTAAGTTGAAACCATAATTGGCAAAAAAGGGAGATTGCCCCGTAGCAGAATGACTGGCGTTATTGTACGCAAATTCTGCTAGGGGTAACAGAGACACCCAGTCATCTTGGGAGAACGTTGTAAAACACCTGATGTACTGTTCCAAAGTCTGATTGGTTCTTTCAGTTTGCCCATTGGTCTGGGGATGATAGGCCGAGGATAGAGCAAGTTCAATCTGTAGCGTCTTGCAGAGAGCTTTCCAGAACCGAGAGGTAAATTGAACTCCTCTATCTGACACGATGTTGGAGGGCACCCCATGTAGTCTGACGATTTCTTTAATGAATACACGAGCAGTCTCAATGGCAGAAGGTGTATTTTTTAAAGGAAGAAAATGGGCCATTTTGGTCAAACGGTCCACAATCACAAAAATGACAGAACAACCCTCAGAGCAGGGAAGTTCTACAATAAAATCCATGGCGATCATTTTCCATGGTCGATCGGGCACAGGTAGTGGTTTCAGTTGGCCCCAAGCTTGGTTTCGGGGTGTCTTGTTCCGGTTACAGATAGGGCAAGATCGGATATAGGACTTGCAAAAATCCTCCAAGCCGGGCCACCAGAAGGTGCGGCGTACTAGTTCCAGGGTTTTGCGAACCCCAAAATGTCCTGCCAGTGGGTGATCGTGCAGATGTTTTAAAACTTCGACTCGGGTCTTTTCAGGTACAAAAATTTGGCTTCCTTTCCAAAATAATCCATCTCTGGACTCGAGAGAAATATTGGGAGGTTTTGAAGATTCAGAAGACGCTCCTCTAAGTAATGATATAAGATCGGCATGTAATAGCAGAAAGCTGTTTTCTGGAAGAATGGTGTCAGGGGTAGAGGTGTCCTTTGGGTTGTCAAACATTCGGGACAGAGCGTCTGGCTTGACATTCTTTGATCCAGGACGGTAGGTGATGTGGAAACAGAAACGGGAGAAGAAGAGAGCCCAGCGGGCCTGTCGAGGTTTCAATCGTTTAGCAGTTCTTAAATATTCCAGGTTTTTATGGTCCGTATAAATTAGTACTGGATGTGCAGCACCTTCCAACAGGTATCTCCACTCTTCTAATGCGGCCTTGATGGCCAATAATTCACGATCACCTACGTCGTAATTTCTCTCCGCAGGGGAGAGTTTTCGGGAGAAGAAGCCCACCGGGTGTACTAAGTCCTTGTTCCCAAGTCGTTGAGATATAACGGCCCCTACAGCGACTTCAGAAGCATCCACCTCAAGGAGAAAAGGTAGAACCGGGTTGGGGTGACTGAGGATCGGAGCAGAAGTGAAGAGTCCCTTCAAGGTGTCGAAGGCCTTCTGAGCCTCGGAGTTCCAGTGGAAACGGAAATTCTGTCTGGTGAGCTGTGTAATGGGAGCAACGATGGAAGAAAAACCTTTAATAAAGCGCCTATAGAAATTTGCGAATCCTATAAATCTTTGTACCCCCTTTTTATCTAGAGGTACTGGCCAGTCCAGAATGGCAGACACTTTCTTTGGGTCCATCTCGATTCCCGTCGGGGAGATCACCAGACCCAGGAACTGAATGGTGTGTAACTCAAATTCGCATTTTTCTGCCTTTGCGTATAAGCCATGCAGGCGGAGCCGGTTTAAAACTCTGCAGACATGCTCCCGATGTTTGTCTAACGAGCCAGAGAAAACCAGTATATCATCCAGGTAGACGATGACGAAGATGTCTAAAAAGTCTCTAAACACGTCGTTGACGAAATGCTGAAAGGTAGCAGGAGCGTTGCATAACCCAAAAGGCATGACGAGGTACTCGTAGTGGCCATACCGAGTGCGAAAGGCAGTTTTCCACTCATCACCGTCTCTGATGCGAATTAAATTATAAGCCCCCCTCAGGTCCAGCTTGGTGAAGATGGTGGCGGATCTTAGTTTTTGGAATAATTCAGGTATTAGGGGCAACGGGTATCGGTTTTTAACCGTGATGTTGTTGAGCTCCCGATAGTCGATGCATGGGCGAAGGGTTTGATCCTTTTTGGCAACAAAAAATATTCCAGCACCCGCCGGTGAGGTGGACGGCCGAATGAATCCCTTGTTTAGGTTTTCGTCAATGTAAATTTTCAGAGCATCTTGTTCTTTCTCGGATAATGGAAAGATGCGCCCAAAAGGGATCTCAGCCCCAGGAAGCAGTTCTATCGGGCAGTCATAAGGACGGTGAGGTGGTAGGGAGTCGGCCCCCTTTTTGCTGAACACATCGAGGAACTCGTGATAATGTTCCGGGACGGACTGGAGTAAACTGGGATCGGTGTTCAGGCATAGCAGAGTGGGAGAAAAACTAGGTACTTTAGGTAAACAATATTCTTGACAGTACCGAGAAGGAAATCGCAAAGTTCCAGAGGACCAATCAACATGAGGGTTATGAATCCGGAGCCAGGGAATGCCAAGAATCACAGGAAATAGAGGAGAGGAGATCACATCCAAAATTAATAATTCTTTATGATCAGCGGAAGTAGTAGCAGGTAGAGGAAGGGTTTCTTGTGTTACTTGTCCTGATTTAATGTGGGATCCATCAGCTAGAAAAACGGAAAGTCTGAAGTTCTTCCTTCGAAGAGGAATATTGTGTAGGTTGGCAAAGGCGGCATCAATGAAGCAGCTGCAGGCCCCGGAGTCAATAATTGCGTTGACCGGAATCGTTCTTCCTTGGAGCTGTAAAGACAGAGAGAGAGCAAGGTGGTTTGTATTGACTGGGAGAGCGGAAACGTTGAGAGAAACAGAGGAATGGCACTTACGCATCTTGGTGGGGCAGTTGGCGACATAATGACCGGGCTCACCGCAGTATAGGCATAGATTCAGTTGACGACGGCGTGCTCGTTCTTCTGGAGGCAATGTGGGTCGCATGACTCCGAGTTGCATAGGCTCAGAAGTATCTGGAGGAGAGCTGGCAGGACTTGGGCAGACAGGTGGTTGATATCGGGATGCAGGCATGGGTGCTTTAGTAGTGACCCAAACTGGACGACTTAGATGAGAAGAACGTTCGGCCCGTCGTTCTCGTAGACGTCGATCAATCTGAATAGCCTTGTCGATCAAATCTTCTAAGGCAGGGGTCCTCAAACTTTTTAAACAGGGGGCCAGTTCACGGTCCCTCAGACTGTTGGGGGGCCGGACTATAGTTTAAAAAAAATATGAACCTATGCACACATCTTATTTGAAGTACAAAAAAAACAGGAAAAAACAATACAATATTTAAAATAAAGAACAATTTTAATCAACATAAACTTATTAGTATTTCACAGATTCCCCTCATCACAGAAC
Organism: Rana temporaria; assembly: GCF_905171775.1. Taxonomy (NCBI): domain Eukaryota; kingdom Metazoa; phylum Chordata; class Amphibia; order Anura; family Ranidae; genus Rana; species Rana temporaria. Next base: position 94,201,103 of record NC_053489.1, on the reverse strand, counting down.
CCCCCTATCACAGAACCCCCTCCCTATCACAGACCCCCTTATCAGGGAACCCCCCCCATCACCGATTCCTCTCCATTACAGATCCCCCCATCAAAGATTCCCCCGTATTAGGTCCCCCCATCACAAAGCCCCCCAACACAAACTTCTCTCCGAGCCCCCAATAACAGGCCCCCCCCATCACACAGACCCCTAACACAAAGGGAGGGGAGAGGATAGGACAGAGAAGGAGCAGTCAGGTGGAGGGTAGGTCAGAGTGGGAGCAGCCAGATGAAGGGGAGGACAGGGTGGATGCAGCCAGGTGGAGGGGAGGACAGGGTGGATGCAGCCAGGTGGAGGGGAGGACAGGGTGGGAGCAGCCAGGTGGAGGGTAGAATAGAGTTGGAGCAGCCAGGTGGAGGGTAGAACAGAGTGGGAACAGCCAGGTGGAGGGTAGAACAGAGTGGTAGCAGCCAGGTGGAGGGTAGAATAGAGTTGGAGCAGCCAGGTGGAGGGTAGAACAGAATGGGAACAGCCAGGTGGAGTGGAGGACAGGGTGGATGCAGTCAGGTGAAAGAAAGGACAGGGTGGATGCAGTCAGGTGGAAGGGTAGAACAGAGTGGTAGCAGCCAGGTGGAGGGTAGAACAGAATGGGAACAGCCAGGTGGAGGGTAGAACAGAATGGGAACAGCCAGGTGGAGGGTAGAACAGAATGGGAACAGCCAGGTGGAGGGTAGAACAGAGTGGTAGCAGCCCGGTGGTGGGTAGAACAGAGTGGTAGCAGCCAGGTGGAGGGTAGAACAGAGTGGTAGCAGCCAGGTGGAGGGTAGAATAGAGTGGTAGCAGCCAGGTGGAGGGTAGAATAGACTTGGAGCAGCCAGGTGGAGGGTAGAACAGAATGGGAACAGCCAGGTGGAGGGTAGAACAGAGTGGTAGCAGCCAGGTGGAGTGTAGAACAGAGTGGTAGCAGCCAGGTGGAGGGTAGAACAGAGTGGTAGCAGCCAGGTGGAGGGTAGAATAGAGTTGGAGCAGCCAGGTGGAGGGTTGAACAGAGTGGGAGCAGCCAGGTGGAGGATAGAATAGAGTTGGAGCAGCCAGGTGAAGTGGAGGACAGAGTGGGAGCAGCCAGGTGGAGGGTAGAATAGAGTTGGAGCAGGCAGGTGGAGGGTAGAACAGAGTGGGAGCAGCCAGGTGGAGGGTAGAACAGAGTGGGAGCAGCCAGGTGTAGGGTAGAACAGAGTGGTAGCAGCCAGGTGTAGGGTAGAACAGAGTGGTAGCAGCCAGGTGGAGGGTAGAACAGAGTGGGAGCAGCCAGGTGGAGGATAGAATAGAGTTGGAGCAGCCAGGTGAAGTGGAGGACAGAGTGGGAGCAGCCAGGTGGAGGGTAGAATAGAGTTGGAGCAGCCAGGTGAAGTGGAGGACAGAGTGGGAGCAGCCAGGTGGAGGGTAGAATAGAGTTGGAGCAGCCAGGTGAAGTGGAGGACAGAGTGGGAGCAGCCAGGTGGAGGGTAGAATAGAGTTGGAGCAGCCAGGTGGAGGGCAGAATAGAGTTGGAGCAGCCAGGTGGAGGGTAGAATAGAGTTGGAGCAGCCAGGTGGAGGGTAGAACAGAGTGGTAGCAGCCAGGTGGAGGGTAGAACAGAGTGGTAGCAGCCAGGTGGAGGGTAGAATAGAGTTGGAGCAGCCAGGTGGAGGGTAGAACAGAATGGGAACAGCCAGGTGGAGGGTAGAACAGAGTGGTAGCAGCCAGGTGGAGGGTAGAACAGAGTGGTAGCAGCCAGGTGGAGGGTAGAACAGAGTGGTAGCAGCCAGGTGGAGGGTAGAATAGAGTTGGAGCAGCCAGGTGGAGGGTTGAACAGAGTGGGAGCAGCCAGGTGGAGGATAGAATAGAGTTGGAGCAGCCAGGTGAAGTGGAGGACAGAGTGGGAGCAGCCAGGTGGAGGGTAGAATAGAGTTGGAGCAGGCAGGTGGAGGGTAGAACAGAGTGGGAGCAGCCAGGTGGAGGGTAGAACAGAGTGGGAGCAGCCAGGTGTAGGGTAGAACAGAGTGGTAGCAGCCAGGTGTAGGGTAGAACAGAGTGGTAGCAGCCAGGTGGAGGGTAGAACAGAGTGGGAGCAGCCAGGTGGAGGATAGAATAGAGTTGGAGCAGCCAGGTGGAGGGCAGAATAGAGTTGGAGCAGCCAGGTGAAGTGGAGGACAGAGTGGGAGCAGCCAGGTGGAGGGTAGAATAGAGTTGGAGCAGCCAGGTGAAGTGGAGGACAGAGTGGGAGCAGCCAGGTGGAGGGTAGAATAGAGTTGGAGCAGCCAGGTGAAGTGGAGGACAGAGTGGGAGCAGCCAGGTGGAGGGCAGAATAGAGTTGGAGCAGCCAGGTGGAGGGTAGAACAGAGTGGTAGCAGCCAGGTGGAGGGTAGAATAGAGTTGGAGCAGCCAGGTGGAGGGTAGAACAGAATGGGAACAGCCAGGTGGAGGGTAGAACAGAGTGGTAGCAGCCAGGTGGAGGGTAGAACAGAGTGGTAGCAGCCAGGTGGAGGGTAGAACAGAGTGGTAGCAGCCAGGTGGAGGGTAGAATAGAGTTGGAGCAGCCAGGTGGAGGGTAGAACAGAGTGGTAGCAGCCAGGTGGAGGGTAGAACAGAGTGGTAGCAGCCAGGTGGAGGGTAGAATAGAGTTGGAGCAGCCAGGTGGAGGGTAGAACAGAATGGGAACAGCCAGGTGGAGGGTAGAACAGAGTGGTAGCAGCCAGGTGGAGGGTAGAACAGAGTGGTAGCAGCCAGGTGGAGGGTAGAATAGAGTTGGAGCAGCCAGGTGGAGGGTAGAACAGAGTGGTAGCAGCCAGGTGGAGGGTAGAACAGAGTGGTAGCAGCCAGGTGGAGGGTAGAATAGAGTTGGAGCAGCCAGGTGGAGGGTAGAACAGAATGGGAACAGCCAGGTGGAGTGGAGGACAGGGTGGATGCAGTCAGGTGAAAGAAAGGACAGGGTGGATGCAGTCAGGTGGAAGGGTAGAATAGAGTGGGAGCAGCCAGGTGGAAGGTAGAACAGAGTGGGAGCAGCCAGGTGGAGTGGAGGACAGGGTGGATGCACTCAGGTGGAGGGGAGGACAGAGTGGGAGCAGCCAGATAGATGGGAGGTAAGTTCTTACCTTGGAGGGTAATAAAAGAATCACTGGCTCCCTCCACTCGATAGCCTCATGGCATTTCTTCTCCTCTCTTCTTATTCCCCCTCCCCCTCGGCATGTTGGGGGCTGAACTCCTCTCAGGGAATCATCATGGGGCCTGCTGGTATCCAGGACTACAATTCCCATAATGCTCTAGTTTCCCAGCTATTGGCTCTGAATGTAGCCAATAGGAGCAGGCATTGCCAGGTGAATTCTCTGCTCAAGGAGAGGGAGGGGTGGAATTCCCCCGCTGCTGCGGCTCTGCCTGTGTCCCTTCTCAGAAACTGTCAGTTTCATCGCCACTGCCCTGTCACTAGTTTCAGTCCACGGGCCGGGTAAATCACACTGGCGGGCCGGATACGGCCCGCGGGCCGTAGTTTGAGGACCCCTGTTCTAAGGTATCAGGAACCCCGATGCAAGCCAGTTCATCTTTTAAGGCCTCTGAAAGTCCCAAACGGAACTGGTGTCGCAGAGCTGCGCTGTTCCACTGAGTGTCCGCACTCCAGCGGCGAAAGTCCGCGACATAATCCTCCACTGCTCGGCGGCCTTGTTGAAGTGCGAGCAGGGCGGCCTCGGCAGTGGTAGTTCGCTGAGGATCATCATACATTTGTGCCATGACCCGAAAAAAGGCTAGTAAAGTCTCTGTGTTGGTGCCATTTTCTTCCAATAATCGGTGTGCCCAGGCTAGGGGCTCTCCTTGAAGAAGAGAAACCACGAATCCCACTTTAGTGGCTTCTAGGGAAAAAGTCCTTGGTTGAAGGGCAAAATATAATTGACAGGCATTACGGAAATCCCGGAATTTGGAACGATCACCGGTGAATCGCTCTGGCATCGGAACTCTGGGTTCAGGCGGTAGCATTACTACGGATGGAGCAGAGGCCGATGGAGATGATCTGGCAGCGGATGTAGAAGCTGTGTCTCCGGATAGGTTCTGTACTTGACCTTCCAGTCGCATGTAGCCGTCCTGTAGGTTCTTTACAGCTTGTGTGAGGGATGCAAGGTGTTTACAAATCTCCTCCATGGCCGGGGCCACTCCTGAAGGCTCTGTCATGGCTGTCTGATACTGTTATGTATCACGTACCTGGTAGCCAGAGCCCGATGGTAGGAGGAGGCCTCTCTTACAGCTCCGGCTCGTGAGCTGCCGGATTGGGGACAGCAGACTCAGGAGCCTGGCGGGGTAGGAGTGCCGGCGTGCTGGGTAGGTGAAGCAGGTGCTGACTTCCTCTGGACGGGTAGGCTGGAAGATGATTGGATCAATGATAGCAGACGGAAGCAGAGTCAGGTAAGCCGGGTCACAACAGATGGTTCAGGTAATCAGATGCAGCAGGCAGAAGAGTAATCAGGGTACAAGCAGGAAGGTCTGGCAATGGTAGGTCAATCTGAAGAGGTGGTCAATGGAAGCCGGGGTCAGGATCGGAGAGGTACGGATGGTCAAACTAGCCGGGTCACAAGTTCAATCAGAAGTTCAAATCAGGTAAGCAGGTTCTCAGGTTCAAGTTCAATCAGGGACTGCAGATCAGACAGCAACTTGCAGGAAGCAAGGACTGAGCTTTTAAAGGCGTTTTGGCGCCAAGGAGGGTTCACGTGCACGCGCGCGCTCCCGCTGTGCACGTGCGCGCGCCGCTGACGCATGCGCACGTCCCGCTGATGCACGCCGCTGTCTCAGCCCAATGCTGGGCTGACGATTTTGGAAGGTGAGTCCCTGACACTTCCCAAGTGTGGACTGGCTCTGTGACATCAGCCGACAGTGAGCTTCAGCCGAGAATCCCCTGTGCGCATGCGCCATTGCAGTCAGCGGCTCATTGCGAAGGGAATATGTCCTAAACCGTAAAGGTTACAAAATGGACTATACAACCGCTTTAACCACTTAACGACCGCCGCCTGTAAATATACGTCCACAGAATGGCACGGCTGGGCAGATGGACGTACCGGCATGTCCTGTACATCTACCCAGCCGTGGGTCGCGGGCGCGCACCCACGGCCCGCGACCCGGTCCGAAGCTCCGGGACTGCAGGACCCGATCTCCGCTGGGGTCCGGCGATCGGTCCCCGGAACTGAAGAACGGGGAGAGCCGCGTGCAGGGGCGGACTGACCATTGAGTCACTCGGGCATTGCCCGAGGGCCCCATGCCACTAGGGGGCCCCATCAGGGTTGCCAGGCTCAGTAAAACCAGGGACAGTATGTAAAAATCTGTTTTTTTTAGATCTGTCCCTGATATGTCCGAAATCGACATGCTTTTGATGTGGAAATCCCGAGATTTTAGCTGCCCCGCCCCTGCACTGCCTCCTGGCGTGGTGGCCATCTGTAAGCCCAGGGGCCCCATAATCTTCTATTGCCCGGGGGCCCCATGAGTTGTCAGTCCGCCCCTGGCCGCGTGTAAACACGGCTTCCCCGTGCTTCACTGTGGCGGCTGCATCGATCGTGTCATCCCCTTTATAGGGAGACACAATCGATGACGTCACTCCTACAGCCACACTTCCCCTACAGTTGTAAACACACACTAAATGAAACATAACCCCTTCAGCGCCCCCTGTGGTTAACTCCCAAACTGCAACTGTCATTTCCACAATAAAGAATGCATTTTAAATGCATTTTTTGCTGTGAAAATGACAATGGTCCCAAAAATGTGTCAAAATTGTGCGAAGTGTCCGCCATAATGTCGCAGTCACGAAAAAAAAATCGCTGATCACCGCCATTAGTAGTAAAAAAAAAAAATTTATAAAAATGCAATAAAACTATCCCCTATTTTGTAAACGCTATAAATTTTGCTCAAACCAACCGATAAACGCTTATTGCAATTTACCAAAAATATGTAGAAGAATACGTATCGGCCTAAACTGAGGAAAAAAAAAATGTTTTATATATTTTTGGGGGATATTTATTATAGCAAAAAGTAAAAAATATTGAATTTTTTTCAAAATTGTTGCTCTATTTTTGTTTATAGCACAAAAAATTAAAACCGGAGAGGTGATCAAATACCACCAAAAGAAAGCCTTACCTGCATTTTGGTCCGGGGCTTAAGTATTTAAAGACTGCCCCATAGCAGATATACTGCTACAGGGTGGCTCTCCTGTGCAGAATCACACATATATGTGTAGCGGGCAGCTGTTTTCTCTGCTGACCCTGTTCTAAATTTAGAGGTTAGTCAGAGGGTTAGTTACCTCTGACTTATTTGTTTTCAAATTTGGACCTCTGTTCCAGCCGTAGCTGTACTGCAGGTGACCACCATTGTTGTCTGGGGTGTCAGTTCCACCCCAGGCCAAGGGTGTCAGCAGTCAGATCCAGGTGTGTTGGGTATTCTTTCTCAGCGGGCAATCAGTGGGGGTTGATCGCCTTGCTGTGCATGCTGGGGAGGAGTATTTAAGGGACAGACGTCACGGTTTCTGGGTCGTCGGCCCTAGGCAGTTTTTCCACCACCCCTGTGTGTGGCCCTCCTGGCCGGAGGTGCGTGTTCAGAGTTTCCTGGCTCTGGGACCACATTGGTCTGAAGTCGTGTCTTGCCGAGCAGGCCCAGTATCCAGACTGAGTTTGCATTGACAAAGTGGTCCTGCGCTATCCATCCTAGAGGGAGGAAGCCACTGAATGAAGTACCTGTCTGGAGAGCACCCAGCACGAGACTGGTACATTCAGGGGAGGCCTGAACTTCATTAACCACTTAACCCCCAGACCATATTGCTGGTCAAAGACCAGAGCACTTTTTGCGATTCGGCACTACGTCGATTTAACTGACAATTGCGCGGTCGTGCGACGTGGCTCCCAAACAAAATTGGCGTCCTTTTTTCCCCACAAATAGAGCTTTCTTTTGGTGGTATTTGATCACCTCTGCGGTTTCTAGTTTTTGCGCTATAAACAAAAATAGAGCGACAATTTTAAAAAAATATATATATTTTTTACTTTTTGCGATAATAAATATCCCCCAAAAATATAAAAAAAACATTTTTTTTCCTCAGTTTAGGCCGATACATATTCTTCTACATTTTTTTTTCGTAAAAAAAATCGCAATAAGCGTTTATTGATTAGTTTGCGCAAAAGTTATAGCGTCTACAAAATAGGGGGTATTTTTATGGCATTTTTATTAAAAACATTTTTTTTACTAGTAACGGCGGCGATCAGTGATTTTTTTTTCGGTACTGCGACATTATGGCGGACACTTCGGACACTTTTGACAAATTTTTGGGACCATTGGCATTTTTATAGCGATCGGTGCTATAAAAATGCATTGGATTACTATAAAAATGCCACGGACAGTGAAGGGGTTAACACTAGGGGGCGGGGAAGGGGTTAAGTATGTTCCCTGGGTGTGTTCTAACTGTAGGGGGAGGTGGACTGACATGGGGAAATGACTGATCTTCTGTTCATACATTGTATGAACAGAAGAACAGAAGATCAGCATTTCTCTCCCTGACAGGACCGGGAGCTGTGTGTTTACACGCACAGCTCCCGGTCCTCGCTCTGTAACGAGCGATCGCGCCCGCGAGTCGGGGTCGAGCGAGGGGCGCGCGCGTGCCCCTATTGGCTGCTAGGCGAGGTGACGTATAGCTACATGCTCTCGCCCAGCAGAGCCGACCTGCCGCCGTAGAACTGCGGCGGCTGGTCGGCAAGCAGTTAAAGGACACATTACTACTAAAAGGCTTAATCCTAAATTGAGAGGATTCTGGACCGAACGTATCTTCAACTTTGGGAAGGTCAGTGGCAGAGACTGTACCAAGGTTCCGTGTAGCGCCCTGGCTGCTAGGACTAGTGAAAGAGGCCTATCCAGGGGCTAGGGTTGCCACCTGTGCGGTTTTCTCCCGGACAGTCCGGTTTTTGAATGATGTGTTCGGGTTTACTACTGCAGCAGACCCGGACACATCTTTCACATGGACTGCACCGGGAGTGTCGAGTCTCCCCTCTGCCTGACACTGACAGCAGCTTGGTTCAGCAGAGCAGAGTGTCAGTGTATCAAAGCTCCTCCCCTCCTTCTCCTTCTCAGTTCTGTACACACACGAGGAGGAGGAGGGGGGAGCAGGGACGCTCTGATCTCAGGTCTGCACTAAGTTTTTATTATGTTCTGTAGATGGAGGAGGGGGGGGGAGAGAGTGTCTGGTAAGAAGGACAAGGTAGAAAATATGAGTGATCCAGGGGTAAGGAGGACATGTGCTGGGGGGGGGGGTCTTTGGCAGGGGGAGGCAATGCTAGAAGTGTGGATTAGATTTTAAATCTGGCAACCCCTCTCTTCCTTCCAAAATACCCCTCCAGCACATATCCTACCCCCTACCCATCCCCCTTGCACTTTCCCTCTTCTCTCACAAAGCCCCCCCCCCCCCTTAGCACATATCTGACCCCTGAAGCACCCCTAGCACATATGGGCACAGAGGCTGTATGTGTTGGGCATGTTGGCTGCATATGATGGGCACAGAGGCTTCATATGATGGTGGGCACAGTGGCTGCATATGATGGGCACAGAGGCTGCATATGATGGGCACAGAGGCTTCATATGATGGTGGGCACAGTGGCTGCATATGATGGGCACAGTGGGTGCATACGATGGGCACAGAGGCTGCATGTGATGGGCACAGAGGCTGCATTTCACGGGCACAGTGGCTGCATATGATGGGCACAGTGGCTGCATATGATGGGCACAGTGGCTGCATATGATGGGCACAGAGGCTTCATATGATGGTGGGCACAGAGGCTTCATATGATGATGGGCACAGTGGCTGCATATGATGGTGGGCACAGTGGCTGCATATGATGGGCACAGAGGCTTCATTTTATGGGCACAGTGGCTGCATATGATGGACACAAAGACTTCATATGATGGTGGGCACAGTGGCTGCATATGATGGGCACAGTGGCTGCATTTTATGGGCACAGTGGCTGCATTTCATGGGCACATTGGCTGTATATGATGGGCACAGTGGCTGCATATGATGGGCACAGTGGCTGCAATTGATGTTTTTTTTACAGAATCAGTTTGTTTGCGCCACCCCCAGAAAAAAAAAATATTTGCGCACTGGCCGCCACTGCCCCCCAGCACATATCTATCTCTCCCCACCCCCCTGCTAGCACTAGCCCTCTCACCAGGACATATCTGACTCCTGCATTCTGTGCAGAACACTCACAATTCAGCCACACACTATTTGCTGCGACGAGCTATGCACCACATTACTACTCTTTCAGGCCACCAAAAGTGTCCCAGGTCTTTTATTACAACTTGTAGCATATACCCCCCCGGAAAAAAAAATTCCGCCGCTAAAGTGTTCGGGTTTGGCTTGAAGAAAAGTTGGCAACCCTACCAGGGGCACACTACCCACTCTGGCTAGAGTGGCAACGAGAGTTCATGTCTGGAAGCAGGAGTGCTTCCGATCAAGTTCTTCACCTGAACCCACTACCTATACCCTATTTCACCTCTTCAATCTATTGTTCGTTCGTATACCATGTTCGGTAAATAAAGCAGAGAAAAAGGAACGCAATGTGCGGACATTGACTTTGTTTCAGCTCTCATCCAGTACCCTAGACGGCGGAGAAATAGAGGTAACATGTCACCCAAAACAAACCAGCAGCTCCTTCGGGGGTAGTGCTACATATATATACATGATTTTGCACTTCCGCCTGGGGGGAGGGGGAGGGCGCTGGCATGCCACTTTTGTTGTGATTATTTAGAGTAGAAGCTGATCTGCGGGTGCAAGGCAATGGATGCCCACCAGAGGCACAGAACAGAGTTCTGCCTATGTAAACAAGGCAGAGCTTTGTTCTGAAAAGGGGGGGGGGGGTGGATGTTGTGTCCTCACAAAGCAGGGAATAAAATCCATCACTTGCCTTAGTAAAAGTACCTAACAAAGTACACAAAAACACTGGCTAGGCACACAGTTAACCCATTAATCGCCCAAGATGTTTAACCCTTTCCCATTCAGTGTCATTAGTACAGTGGCCGTGCATATTTTTAGCACTGACCACTGAATTAGTGTCACTGGTTCCCACAAAGTTCAAAAGTGTCAGTTAGTGTCCTAATGTCTGCCACAATATCGCAGTCCTCCTATAAGTCGCTGATCACCGACATTAGTAGTATCAGAAAAATAAATAAAAAATTCCATAAAAATATCCCATAGTTTGCAGACACTATAACTTTTGCGCAAACCAATGAATATACGCTTATTGGGATATTTTTACCAAAAATATGTATCAGAATACATATTGGCCTAAAAAATGACATAAATGTTATTTGGGTACAGTGTCGCACGACCACGTAGGGTTGCCACCTGTCCGGGATTCACCCGGACAGTACGGGTTTTGAAACATGTGTCCGGGTCTCTGCCCACCTGAGACCCGGACACATTTATTCTTACCCGCCCGTGGCTCACTGTGCTTATGCCTATGCTGTGCCGCTACAGCCGCGTCCCGAGTTCGGGTCCGCTGTGATTTCTGTTCCTGCCGAAGGTTTGCAATTCTCTACCCGTCTACGCCCCCTCAATCCCCCCCACCACAACGTCAGCGGCGTGCCTCCGTCTGCATAGTGTGCTGCAGAGTGGCAGACGGTACACGGGACATAGAGGCAGAGTGCTCTTCTCTGGTTGGCTGCAGAAAAGATACAGAGGTGGGGTTGAAGGCGGAGCCTCGGCGTTCCTTGCTGCTCTGTGCTGAAGTGTGTGGAGATCTCGCTGAGAGCTCAACTTTTAAAGTAAGTTTTTGCTGTTATTAGTATGTCAGGATACACACAGTCCTCACCACATCCCCCCCACCATACACTATGTATACATACAGTTCTCCTCCCCCCATATACCAGCTATAGCCATATATACAGTTCTAACCCCCACCCCCCATATACCATCCATTCATATAGTTCTTACCCCCTTATATACCTTCCATATTTACAGTTCTCCAACCCCCCCATACCACCCCTCCTCACTCCTCTTCTGTACATACCACCCCCATCATCCCCTCCGTACTCCTCTCCTATACATACTACCCCCATCACCCCCTCCGCACTCCTCTTCTGTACATATCATCCCCTCTGCACTCCTCTCCTATACATACCACCCCCATCATCCCCTCTGAACTCCTCTCCTATACATACCACCCCCATCATCCCCTCTGTACTCCTCTCCTGTACATACCACCCCCATCATCCCCTCCGTACTCCTCTCCTATACAAACTACCCCCATCACCCCTCCGCACTCCTCTTCTGTACATATCATCCCCTCTGCACTCCTCTCCTATACATACCACCCCCATCATCCCCTCTGCACTCCTCTCCTATACATACCACCCCCTTCATCCCCTCTGCACTCCTCTCCTGTACATACCACCCCCATCATCCCCTCTGCACTCCTCTCCTGTACATACCACCCTCATCATCCCCTTCGTACTCCTCTCCTATACATACTACCCCCATCATCCCCTCCATACTCCTCTTCTGTACATATCATCCCCTCCGCACTCCTCTCCTATACATACCACCCCCATCATCCCCTCTGCACTCCTCTCCTGTACATACCACCCCCATCATCCCCTCCATACTCCTCTCCTATACATACTACCCCCATCATCCCCTCCGTAAACTTCATCCCCTCCGCACTCCTTTCCTATACATACCACCCCCATCATCCCCTCCACACTCCTCTCCTATACATACCACCCCCATCATCCCCTCCGCACTCCTCTCCTATACATACCACCCCCATCATCCCCTCTGCACTCCTATCCTGTACATACCACCCCCATCATCCCCTCCATACTCCTCTCCTATACATACTACCCCCATCATCCCCTCCGTACATTTTATCCCCTCCGCACTCCTCTCCTATACATACCACCCCCATCATCCCCTCCACACTCCTCTCCTATACATACCACCCTCATTATCCCCTCCACACTCCTCTCCTATACATACCACCCCCATCATACCCTCCACACTCCTTTCTTGTCCATACCACCCCCATCATCCCCTCCGTACCTCTCTCCTATACATACTACCCCCATCATCCCATCCGCACTCCTTTCCTGTACATACCACCCCCATCATCCCCTCCACACTCCTCTCCTGTACATACTACCCCCATCATGCCCTCCACACTCCTCTCCTGTACATACTGCCCTCATCATACCCTCCACATTCCTCTCCTGTACATACTGCCCCCATCATACCCTCCACACTCCTCTCCTGTACATACTGCCCCCATCATACCCTCCACACTCCTCTCCTGTACATACTGCCCTCATCATACCCTCCACACTCCTCTCATGTACATACTACCCACACTGTCATACCCTCCACACTGCTCTATTGCACATACTGCCCTTTTGCATACCCTCAGCACTCCTCTGCTGCATACAGGGCTGCTGTTAGAAATCACGGGGCCCCGTACAGCCTACCTGACAGGGCCCCCCAAAAATATATTAAAACAATATTTTCACAAACAAAATACACTAAAATCATTATTAGCAGACACAAACATAACAGATAACCTGTGTGAATTGGCCCTTTTTAAAATAGTTTTTAAAAATCTTTAAACTTTTTTCTTTATATAATTTTTTAAAGAATGTTAAAATGTATTTTATTTTATAATTTGTTATTTTTTTTACAAGACAGGTAAGCCAGCAGTGCCGTGGGGGGGGGGGGGGGCAGCACAGTGACAGGGGGCACAGAGGGGGAATCAGAAGAAGGCAGAACAGGGAGGGGGATCGGTGCAGGGAAGTAATTCTGTAATTGCTCCTCCATCTGATCACAACGATTCCCTCTGCTGTCCGGGCCCCCCTGTTTGCCTGGGCCCCCTACAGGAGGGCTGGTGGTCCCCCCCTATCAGCGGCCCTGGCTGCATATACTGGTCACTGTTAAACCCTCTTCACTAAGTTCTTTCCTGCAAATATTGCCTACCCTATGCACTAATTTCCTGTACATAATGTCTTACATTTTGCATTCCTTTCCTACACATGCCAACATACGTGCCACACTCTTGTATATACTGTTGTAAATTCTGCACTCCCTTCCTACACATACTGTAATACCCTCTGTACCTAATGAAAATGAAAAGGTGAACTAATGCCCCTGATCTCCATTGCACTTACCTCTGTAGTAATGGAAGAGGTTTATTTTTTTAAATGATTGTGCTGAGGATTATTCATGTCAGTGAGACTCTTACTTGTGGCACAGCAAAGTAAGCATATTCTATAGGTAAAATAATTATTTGTTTTATTTAATCATGCCCCTCCCACAATATGGCCACACCCACCATATGCAGTGGTGTATGTCACCAGAAAGAAAGATGAAATCCACATAGTGAAGTATCGCAGATATAAGGTTTAATAAAAGTAGATGCACTTACATAAAAAAGAGTAGTAACAGCATTAAAAATTGCGAGCCGGCCGGCTTTCTACGAGCGCCCGTCCTTCGGGACCTAGACGCAGCACGTCAGAGCGTCTCCTCCTCCCGACGTACGTTTCGTCAGTATGTGACGTCGTCTGGGGAACGTCGTCGTTGGTTCCCCAGACGACGTCACATACTGACGAAACGTACGTCGGGAGGAGGAGACGCTCTGACGTGCTGCGTCTAGGTCCTGAAGGACGGGCGCTCGAAGAAAGCCGGCCGGCTCGCAATTTTTAATGCTGTTACTACTCTTTTTTATGTAAGTGCATCTACTTTTATTAAACCTTATATCTGCGATACTTCACTATGTGGATTTCATCTTTCTTTCTGGTGACATACTCCGTTATGGTTGTCTGAGAAAGCCGTGTGCTTTGGCTGGTGTGCTTGGAGACTACCTAAAGGCCCTGGCTGGGTTTGGCCACAAGTACTCTATTTAGCATATCTGGTAAGAGTCCCCCTTGTTCGGTGATTCTTATTGGTGGTGGCTTTTCTTGGTGTGCTTATCATCCTGTTTATCTGCGGTACATCACCATATGCTGTATATATATTTCTTTCATGTTCTTTGGATCTCATATCCATCCATACAATTGGAGGAATATTATCTGGACCATCAGCGGCAGTTTCTATAAAGACCCTTGCTGGGGGATTCCAGCTGCAAGCTTTGATTGCTTGCCCTTCTGGTAAGCGCATAGTCTTTTTTATCTTTTCACCGGTGGAGGATTTTTGTTTGCCAGTCACGCTTAAAACTTCACTCAACAATTTACTTATTTTCAATATATAATTTTTTTGTTCTTTGGACACTTATGGACACTAAAACTTTTTCCAACTCAATTGCACATTTATTTTTCATATTCATATTTATATTTGTTTAGCGCAACTTATTTGCTTTATTTTGATTGGATATTGTGTGTATATCACAATTTTTGTTGCAGCTTGTTCATGTTTATGTTTGTTTTATTTAGTTAGCTCAGCGCAGTATCATATTTTTCTTTTATCCATATGCAGTGGTGTGTTCGGGTTTGGCTTGAAGAAAAGGTGGCAACCCTACGACCACGCAATTGACAGACTAACACAGTGCCGTATTGCAAAAAAATGACCTGGTCATGAAGTGGTTAATCTATGCCTGAAGTTAGAGGACAGGAGCTGTACTTATTCAAGGTGGAAATATTGCTACTGGGGAGGAAGTGAAATCCACATGTCAGCTTGTTCAGGATTACGGTCCTCCTCGTGTCACCACACATATCCACCCGCCAGGGGGCGCTGTGGCCCCCATGACCAGGCACACTGTCAGCTCACACCCATACAGAAAGAGAAGCTCGGTGATCGCTCGTGGGAGGTGTTTCTGTCTCCTGATTGGCCACCCCTGACCATGTGATGCTAGTTGCTTCTCAAGTCGTCCTGTTCCACACCGGTGTAGCCGTGACACCGTATTGTCGCCGCCCACTCTCTGTGTCTTCCTCCCAACTGCTGTCCGCCATTTCCTCCGGAGCCTCAGACTTCCTGTTAGACGACTCTACCCCTCGCTTACTTCCTCCTCGGACTGACCAGTCAGGCGAGCGGCCGGCTGCGACCTGGCACCCCCAGGCTAATGTGCGGTCCGAGCCGGGAGGCGGAGGAGGATGTTCCCGCACTCCCCCAGCCTGAGCCGCACTGCTCTGCTCCCCTCTCATCCCCATCAACACAGCGGGGAGACACTGAGCACCGAGCGCCTGATACACCACAAGTGAGTCTATGGGGGGTCTGTATAACGCGTGAGTAGAGGGAGTTAGTATGGAACCCTCCTAGGTACATACAGTATATGGGGGGGATCTGTGTAATATAGAAGTTTGCATGTATGGAAGGAAGGTACATACAGTGTATGGGGGGGATCTGTGTAATATAGAAGTTTTCATGTATGGAAGGAAGGTACATACAGTATATGGGGGGGATCTGTGTAATATAGAAGTTTGCATGGAAGGAAGGTACATACAGTGTAATATAGAAGTTTGCATGTATGGAAGGAAGGTACATACAGTGTAATATAGAAGTTTGCATGTATGGAAGGAAGGTACATACAGTGTAATATAGAAGTTTGCATGCATGGAAGGAAGGTACATACAGTGTAATATAGAAGTTTGCATGCATGGAAGGAAGGTACATACAGTGTAATATAGAAGTTTGCATGCATGGAAGGAAGGTACATACAGTGTAATATAGAAGTTTGCATGCATGGAAGGAAGGTACATACAGTGTAATATAGAAGTTTGCATGTATGGAAGGAAGGTACATACAGTGTAATATAGAAGTTTGCATGTATGGAAGGAAGGTACATAGTGTAATATAGAAGTTTGCATGTATGGAAGGAAGGTACATACAGTGTATGGGGGGGATCTGTGTAATATAGAAGTTTGCATGTATGGGAGGAAGGTACATACAGTATATGGGGGGGGGATCTGTGTAATATTGAAGTTTGCATGTATGAGAGGAAGGTACATACAGTATATGGGGGGGGGGGGGATCTGCCCCCTCCTCACCGTGACTCTCTGCCCCCTCCTCACCGTGACTCTCTGCCCCCTCCTCACCGTGACTCTCTGCCCCCTCCTCACCGTGACTCTCTGCCCCCTCCTCACCGTGACTCTCTGCCCCCTCCTCACCGTGACTCTCTGCCCCCTCCTCACCGTGACTCTCTGCCCCCTCCTCACCGTGACTCTCTGCCCCCTCCTCACCGTGACTCTCTGCCCCCTCCTCACCGTGACTCTCTGCCCCCTCCTCACCGTGACTCTCTGCCCCCTCCTCACCGTGACTCTCTGCCCCCTCCTCACCGTGACTCTCTGCCCCCTCCTCACCGTGACTCTCTGCCCCCTCCTCACCGTGACTCTCTGCCCCCTCCTCACCGTGACTCTCTGCCCCCTCCTCGCCGTGACTCTCTGCCCCCTCCTCACCGTGACTCTCTGCCCCCTCCTCACCGTGACTCTCTGCCCCCTCCTCACCGTGACTCTCTGCCCCCTCCTCACCGTGACTCTCCATCCCTGTTGTAAATAATAGATGATGACTAGTAATTATTATATGTAAGGAGGAGTGCGCCATCAGATGCAGAACATTCCTCCAACCTAAATGAACGAATATCTGCAGAAAGCTGGTCCTTCACCAGAGATTGTCATTTATCGGATCCCGGAAGAGATGACAATCTCTGGTGAAGGACCAGCTTTCTGCAGATATTCGTTCATTTAGGTTGGAGGAATGTTCTGTATCTGTTGGCGCACTCCTCCTTACATATAATAATTACTAGTCATCATCTATTATTTACAACAGGGATGGAGAGTCACGGTGAGGGGGCAGAGATGTTTAGTTAACAGTCATAAAGAGGGGCAGAAAGGTATGGAGGGTCATGGTGAGGAGTCATGGAGAGTTGGAGTAAGTTGGGGAGAGGGAGTCAAGTGTGTCATTGAAGATGGGGAAAGAGAATGGCATGGGGAGAGGGAGTCAGGGAGAAAGAATGTCATGCAGAGGGGGGGAGAAAGTCGGTGAGAGCCATGGATAGGGTAAAAGGGGGCGGGTGGGGGAGGAAGTCATGGAAAGACAGTCATGTTGAGGGGACAGAGATTTGAAGAGTTGATGGAGATCCATGGAGGGGAGTAAAGGAGGGTGAACAGAAAGCCATGGAGAAGGAACAGAGGAAGGGTGGGTTGTAGAGCTGTGGAACACAGAGGACAAAGTCATGGAGAAGGGGAATTGAGACTCGAAGGCAGGGAGAGGTTGCAGGAACAGGGCTGGAGTATGAGCTAGGCGGTAGGAGGCGGGGACATGGCTGGAGTATGAGCCGGGGGGAAGGAGGTGGGGACAGGGCTGGTGTATGAGCCGGGGATGGGGACAGGGCTGGAGTATGAGTCGGGGGGAAGGAGGCGGGGACAGGGCTGGAGTATGAGTCGGGGGGAAGGAGGCGGGGACGGGGCTGGAGTATGAGTCGGGGGGGAAGGAGGCGGGGACGGGGCTGGAGTATGAGCCGGGGGGAGGGACAGGGCTGGAGTATGAGCCGGGGGGGGGGACGCGGGGACAGGGCTGGAGTGTGAGCTGGGGGGGAGGGACAGGGCTGGAGTATGAGCCGGGGGGGGGGGAAGGACGCGGGGACAGGGCTGGAGTGTGAGCTGGGGGGGAGGGACAGGGCTGGAGTATGAGCCGGGGGGAGGGACAGGGCTGGAGTATGAGCCGGGGGGGTGGGAAGGACGCGGGGACAGGGCTGGAGTGTGAGCTGGGGGGGGGAGGGACAGGGCTGGAGTGTGAGCTGGGGGGGGGGAGGGACAGGGCTGGAGTATGAGCCGGGGGGAGGGACAGGGCTGGAGTATGAGCTGGGGGGAAGGAGGCGGGGACAGGGCTGGAGTATGAGCGGGGGGAGAAGGACGCGGGGGACAGGGCTGGAGTGTGAGCTGGGGGGAGGGACAGGGCTGGAGTGTGAGCTGGGGGGAGGGACAGGGCTGGAGTGTGAGCTGGGGGGAAGGAGGCAGGGACAGGGCTGAAGTGTGAGCTGGGGGGAAGGAGGCGGGGACAGGGCTGGAGTATGAGCGGGGGGAGAAGGACGCGGGGGACAGGGCTGGAGTGTGAGCTGGGGGGAGGGACAGGGCTGGAGTGTGAGCTGGGGGGAGGGACAGGGCTGGAGTGTGAGCTGGGGGGAAGGAGGCAGGGACAGGGCTGAAGTGTGAGCTGGGGGGAAGGAGGCAGGGACAGGGCTGGAGTATGAGCCGGGGGGGGGAAGGACGCGGGGACAGGGCTGGGAAATGAGATAAAGGGCTTATGCTGGTACAGGGATGGAGCCACAGAGAGGGGGCAGAAGACAAGAAGAGGCTGGGTGTGGATAGGGTCCATTTTATTTACAGTCTGGGGTTTAAAAATATGTTTCTTGTTACATGATTGAGCTGCATCCTGTGGTCCAACTTTTATTTGTTGTTTTTTTAAAGGTAAGGGTTAAGACAGACATTGGTTCATATTTTTTTTTTTTTTTTTGCCTGGGTCCCACTGGGGAGATTTTCCTTCTTTTGCTGCCCTGAAGATGCAGCCGGGAATACTAGGAAATATCTCCTCTTAGACAATGGTCAGTGAAATAAGTGTCCCAATTGCAAATCAGTCCTGCTGACATCTGTAATGTGTTCGAATTGGTCACCAAGATAATAAAAAGGTGAATGTCCCCAGTGGTGGCACAGCCATAAAAAAAACAAACCTGCTCCTTATTCCTTATTCCAAAAGACAACTTGGTAATAAGCTTTGCCTATTAAAATACTTTAATCGAGAAGATTAAGATGCATTAAAAAAACAGACTTACATACTCATCTCCATGCTGCAGCGTCGGTCCCCCCACTGTCTCTAACCCAGAAAAAAAATGAGTGATCACATGACTGCTGATTGCTCAGTTCTCGGTCAGCTCTGAACAGAGAGCGGTGACTAGCAGTCACTGCTCTCTGTTCTGCCCTTGCAGCATTTACTGGAGTGCCAGGATGGAGAGGGGGTGGGTACAGTTGGCTTCAGCTGTTAGCAGAGCACTGGGAATCGGAGCCAGCTGTCAGTCAGGACTCTGGGTGTATCCTGACAATATGTTCAGGATCCTTCCAGAGCCTAGAGCGCTCTGTGACGGCTTGAGCTTATTCTCAGCTTATTTTGGGTCACAGGAGGGCAAAATTGAGTGTGCTCCTGTGACCCAGAAGAGAGGTATAACCAAAAAAATCTTTGGCCATACTTCTCTTTTAAGGGCCCCTTCAGACCTTTGCATTACCACATGCATGTTCACCCGCATTGTTTTAAGGCAGTCTATTCGTATTGAATGAGCTGCTAGTGCAGCCCAGAACACGCCTTGTCCCACGATTTGTCGTTTCCCATGATTTCCAATGACAACCATTCATATTAGTACAACTTCAAGTCGTTCCGACTTCAAAATAGTCCCTGCACTACTTTGGTCCAATTTTGATGCCACTTACACAGGCATGCCCTGAAATCGCGGCTGCAGATCGCAGCAAAATTGTGCGACTTTGAAGTCGCACTACTGCGAAAAGAGGCCTTAGGCACCATGTTTGCACAAATGCTTGTTTTCAGTTGGACAATTCAGAAACAAAGCCCATCTACATAAGCTCACAAAGTGGAATCCGGTGACTAGGGAGCGGGAGGCGGTGCTGATCCACGCTGTTTGTGTCTATGGACACAGGCAGCATGGCTCGGGATTGAGTCCACAGGTGTTCTGCAATGGGAAGTGGCTTCCTGTTGTGGCACACTGAGGAGAGGTAAAGCCAGGAGTGACGGCAGGGGACATGAAAGGAGGAATTGTTTACAATCACATTTGTATAGGGTTGCAGGGTGTAAGTTAAAGTGTTTTAAAAACAAACATATTACAGCATACCAATTCCCTAAGGGCCCTTTCACACAGGCGGATCAGTAATGATCCGCTCCGTGTGTCCGCAAAAGCTCAGCGGGGATCCTCCGTAAAATCCCCGCTGAGCTGGCAGCGCGGTCCCCGCAAACTGTGCAGGGACTGCCCTGTCTTTCCTCCGCTCTCCCCTATGGGGATCGGATGAACACGGACCGTATGTCCGTGTTCATCCGATCCGGCAGACGGAAGAAAAATAGGATTTTTCCTCCATGGCACATGATCTGATCGTTCGTGAGAAAGGCAGAACAGTGATCTGCCCATGTAAACAAGGCAGACTGCCGTTCTGTGAAAGGAGAATGTACTGATCTTGTGATCCTGCTAAGCAGGAAGATGGATCTTTACATTTCTCCAGTCAAAGCACCCCCCACACAGTTGGCAATCAACTCCTAAGAAACACATTTAACCCTTTGATCACCCCCGATGTTAACCCCTTCCCTGTCAATGTGATTAGTACAGTAACAGTGCATATTATTTAGCACTGATCACTGTATTAGTGCCACTGGTCCCCAAAAAAGTGTCGGGTGTCCCCACACCCCAACCCCTCAGCCACGATAAATTCACCCCTGGTCTCGACTGGAAGGTTATTGTTTGACAGTTCGTTCTACAAAGCATATAGAACGAACTGTCGCAATATCGCAGTCCTGCTATTAGTCGCTGATCGCTGCCATTACTAGTAAAAAATATCCCATAGTTTGTAGACTCTGTAACTTTTGCAAAAACCAATCAATATACAGTTATTGTGATTTATTTATTTTTTTGTTTTACCAAAAATAATTAGCAGAATACGTATTGGCCTAAATCGATGAAGAAATTAGATTTACAATTTTTTTTTTTTTTTTAATTGGGAATGTTTTATAGTAGAAAGTTAAAAAAAAAATTGTGTGTTTGTTTTTTTGTTTTTTGCACATAGCGCAAATAGAGCTACGTCAGGGGTTGACAAATTTGCTTGGAATCTAGGAGCCAGCTAAAAAAGTTAGGAGCCAGAAAACGCACCCCGTCCCGACGAGCTTGCGCGCAGAAGCGAACACATACGTGAGCAGCGCCCGCACATGTAAACGGTGTTCAAACCACACATGTGAGGTATCGCCGCGATTGGTAGAGTGAGAGCAATAATTCTAGCCTTAGTCCTCCTCTGTAACTCAAAACATGCAACCTGTAGATTTTTTTAAACGTCGCCTATGGAGATTTTAAAGGGTAAATGTTTGTCGGCATTCCACGAGCGGACGCAATTTTGAAGCGTGACATGTTGGGTGTGAATTTACTCGGCGTAACATTATCTTTCATAATATTAAAAAAAATGGGGATAACTTTACTGTCTTATTTTTTAATTAAAAAAAGTGTAATTTTTTTCCCAAAAAAGTGCGCTTGTAAGACCGCTGCGCAAATACGGCGTGACAAAGTATTGCAACTATCGCCATTTTATTCTCTAGGGTGTTAGGATAAAAAATATATATAATGTTTGGGGGTTCTAATTAGAGGGAAGAAGATGGCAGTGAAAATAGTGAAAAATTACATTAGAATTGCTGTTTAACTTGTAATGCTTAACTTGTAATACCAACGGCCACCACCAGATGGCGTCAGCTGTCTGCCAAGTTTCACAACATTCCTCAGCAGCTGATCTAACTATAAACATTGTAATGCTTTGTTCTTTAGATCAAGGGGATGAACTTCGGTCTGTAAATGAGGGGAAGCTTACTAACAGCTGAAGGTCCGCTAATTGCATATACCTGCCTTAGAGAATAAAATGGTGGTGGTTGCAATATTTCATGTCACACTATTTGTGCAGCGGTCTTTCAAATGCAATTTTTTGGGGGAAAAAATACTTTAACCACTAGCTGACCAGCTGCCGCAGTTATACGGCGGCAGGTTGACTCGGCTGCGCGAAATCACATAGCTATACGTCATTTCGCATTCCTGCCATTGGGGGCGCGTGCCCGCCGCCGATGCGCGTGCCCGATCAACGCCGCCGGGCAATCGCTCGTTGCAGAGCGAGAACCGGGAGCTGTGTGTGTGTAAACACACAGTTTCCGGTCCCGTCAGGGGGAGAAATGACTGATCGTCTGTTCATACAATGTATGAACAGCGATCTGTCATTTCCCCTAGTCAGTCGTCCCACCCCCCCCCCTTCAGTTAGAACACACACAGGGAACATAATTAACGCCTTCCTCGCCTCCTAGTGTTAACCCCTTCCCTGCCAGTGTCATTTTTACAGTAATCAATACATTTTTGTAGCACTGATCGCTATAAAAATGCCAATGGTCCCAAAAATGTGTCAAAAGTGTTCGAAGTGTCCGCCATAATGTCGCAGTACCGATAAAAATTGCAGATTGCAGCCATTACTAGTAAAAAAAAAAAAATGCCATAAAACTATCCCCTATTTTGTAGACGCTATAATTTTTGCACAAACCAATCAAACGCTTTTTGCCTTTTTCGTAAAAAAAATAAAAAGAAGAAGAATACGTATCGGCCTAAACTGAGGAAAAAAATAGTTTTTTTGTATATTTTTTGGGGATATTTATTATAGCAAAAAGTAAAAAATATTTTCCTTTTTTTATTTTTTCCAAAATTGTCGCTCTATTTTTGTTTATAGCACAAAAAATAAAAACCGCAGAGGTGATCAAATAAAACCAAAAGAAAGCTCTATTTG